>NC_064630.1:733850222-734460222 GCF_023864275.1 Schistocerca cancellata | reverse complement strand
GTTATGGTTTGCAGTTCCAGTCTTCCTGACTGTAACGTTTTTATCTCTTCTGTGAAAGAGCTAGAAGCAGTCAGATCAAACATCGATAAGGAAATCGCAAGAAAATACTTTCGTCTCATAGTGCAATGGTGAAAAACTTACAATGCTGCACAACAGGTAACGCATGTTTCCGCTGCTGACAAGCAAATTTTGGGTTTCTAGGAATACATAACTTTATGTATGAAATGCCACATTTGCATACTACTTGAGTATGACACAGCATACCAATCAAACAAAGACCCAATCGAAATCTAAGTGAGTAGTATTTTACTAATTCGTGCCGATAGAGGCACGCTTGTGTACGGATACTCATTTTTATTGAAACCGTTTCGTCGCAAGGTTATCGTGGGTAGTTTTATTTCATTTCTTATAATACACTGCTCAATTTTCGTAAGGTTTCTCTTAGTGTTGTTAAAACAATAGTAAACATGAGAGAGAAAATAATCATCAACGATATATGCAAATTCTCCGATGTTATCTACAACAGTCTGACAATGTACATGCAGTTTATTGATTACATAAAAAAGCACTCCGTCTTCAGGTCACGAGTGGCCTACTGGGACCATCCGACCGCCGTGTCATCCTCAGTGGAGGATGTGGATAGGAGTGCCGTGGGGTGAGCGCACTGCTCTCCCAGTCATTATGATGGTTTTATGTGACCGGAGCCGCTACTATTCGGTCGAGTAGCTCCTCAGTTGGCATCACGAGGTTGAGTGCAACCCAAAAATGGCAACAGCGCATGGCAGCTTGGATGGCCACCCATCAAAGTGCCGACCACGCCCGACAGGGCTTAACTTCGGTGATCTCACGGGAACCGGTGTATCCACTGCGGCAAGGCCGTTGCTTTTATTGATTACATACATAATACATATTGATTACATACATAATACAAAAGTTTCGAGATGCATCTACTGCCTGGCCATCTATTAAACATGAAAAGAACAAAATGTCGCAGAAGTTAGCCCTTTTTCCACATGCAACTATTCTGGGTTGAGAAGTTAAGGGAATCATGTTCAAAGTTCCATTAGACTGATAACTTCTGAGAGACAGACAGTTTTCTTTTGCACTGCACGACGTTTTCACGAAACTGATAGCTCAAGTGGAAAGGAACACTTCCTATCTAAATTTCTGCATCCTACACTGTTGGCAGTTCTGTGTATGTGGCAGTTACGTGATTTTATTTCGGCGATTACAAAATCGGTCAACCAATTAAATGAATGCACTGAACACGCTGCAAACCACTACAAGGAGCCTGTGTGTCAGAATTCTCATCCAGCGTGGCTCAACGTTGTTATGATGGAAAAATGAGTCACATAGAAGAGGATTTGGTGCCCTATTGGATCGATGATAGGTTCATATACTTATGGTTTGTGTTCGATTCCAACTTCTGCCGATGATTTTTAATAAGGAGATACAGATTCTACTTTCTTCTGGCTACGCCAAGTGAAGGAGGTATAATGGCATTTTGGACTGAAATTCACGTTAAACATGATGTTCCTTCTCTACCAAGTAGACGTTAGGTTGAACCACAATAAAGCCAGGAGGCGTGTCACGTAGAAACTCTATCAGCAGTAATCTTTCTTATACTAGTTATTTATTTCTAGTGACGAAACAAACGCTATGTAAGGTCACAGGGCACTTATTCCATCTTTTATTTCAGCTTCTGTATGTCGATAAAATTGGTTCTGAACTGGGAATGCAACTCAGACCGCCTTTAACGCAGAATTTGATCCCTTCGTGACAATACAGTTTGACTACAATTTGTTGCTTGTTCAAAACTGCAGATTCCTCGAATCCTGGCCAGGCACTAAAATTTACATTATGTATTATCAAGCTCTAGCATGAGAACACCTATCTGCTGGTGGATAATAATTTAGATTTTTAATGTATTTTCATTCGTTGTCAACACTAACGATATCTGACGTTTTTGACGCCCAGTGAGACACAGAACTATTTGAGAGATCACTGTAACTCCAAGGATGTTATTCCGAGCTGCTGGTGGAGAAAAATTCGGTAGCTGACGTCTCTTTGTGTGCAGTCAACAACGATATGTCTGGGGTTCGATTCCTAGTCTGCATTGAACTCTTCGTCATATTATTTCTAGTTCAAACATGCTTACATGTCGCTGCTGGTGTAACAAACCCATATTTAACGTTCGTTTTCTCTAGAATATAGCAGCGATAGGTGCCAGGTTGGAGTCCTGGGAAGATAAAAATTAATGTTTCGCCTCGTCATTTCAGTTAAAACATCTAGCTACTGCCGAGAAAATCCAACATGTCACAGTTGATTGTGCTTCGATAACAATCCGATTAGGTTCTGCGTTCGAATCCCTGTCCAACACAAAGCTTTACCTCACGGAATTTCAAATACGTTACTTGTGAAGAAGCAATATTTAACATCTCCCTCGTAGTTTGTTAACAAGGACAATAGATGCTGGGTAGAAATTCGCGTCCGTTAAAAATGTTTACGTTATGTAATTTAAAGTTGATATTTGCTAACTGATACTGTCTAAAATCGAGGTATATCACTCTCTGTATGCCTAGTCAGGAATGACCGTTAGTTTCCGTCAGTCACGAAGTCTTTGCTCAGTCTGCATGACCTCGGTTTGAATCCATATGCAGAACGAGACGGTTCGGCGTGTCATTTGAAGTTCATAGATATTCTCAACTAGCTGCTCGTGAATAACTTAAATTTTTAATGTCATTTTGTGATAAACAATAAGTGCGGTATGTTACTTTGAAGAGGAAATCATGAATACGACGAACTTACTACGTCCATTACCTATCTGACGTAATAATGAGAGTGGTAACATTTCAGGTATGTCATTTATTGTAATAAATGTGAGCTTACAAGCCTTAAGGACAGTCTTATCTGTGATAAGGGGTTCCCTGATATTTGTAGTACCTTGGCATTACTTTACATCTTGAGTTATTGCGATACAGAGCAGTGCTTTCTAGTGGTGACTTCTTGGAACCATTTTCAATACTCAATCGTCTGTATCGAGGAGCGTTTAGAGGACCTGCTAGACAGCCGCTTTATGTGAGTTGCATGCGAATCAGGCGAAATGCAATTCAGGTGGTTCGGATACTTCTGAGCACGACTGTACATGTGACCAAAGCATTGGCTCTTATAATCTAATCCAACAAAAAGGTTTACAGTCGCCTCAGCAGGTCCAAATGGGCTCGTTTCCAACTAAACTTGTTGTTTCATTTTGGGAAAGGCTGTGTCGCCCCAGCAGACAACCGCAGCAGCGTGAGTTGTTGTAAATGACTGCACGTGTCACAAGATTCAGTTATGGTTTTCAATGGTGTGGCTGTCGCGGTGCGGTTTCTGCTGCGTCGGTACATGGGACATCTTATCTGCATTCTCCACACTCACAGCAAAAGCAAGTGTGCATACATCCTTCAACAGAAAGATAAGTCACGTGTTTTCTTAAATATCAGTTTATAAACTTAAATTTATCCATGTTGTGTCTGGTTGAAATCTGTGGCTGTCTTACGAATTTTATAAACAACAATCTTCTATATCTGTGAAAGTACTTCATGTACTGCTTTCATAATTTCACACAACATTGTATTCGAATACTCATATGTTTTTATATACCCACTGGAACGTCATCTGATATATATATGCAATAAAAAAGGAAATTTTATAAAAAATTAAATGTTGGTTTGCTCAAAAACATTAACATACAGATTGTTTTGAAATTTTCGTACAACGTTGAATTCTAATAAGGGCGCTTTCTTACGAACCAAACTATTTAATATATTTCTAACACATATAATATATAAATATACATATGTTATATATAAAGGGAAAATATTGTTACCAAAAATCTCCAAATGTACCTTTCTGATTTACTTCAAAATTTTACACATTACTGAAATAAACATTTAGACACATATAGACTAGATACTTTTTTAATCCAACAACGTTGTTAGCAAATAAGAAAGTTGTACGTATGGCTTATTGGTTTATGACTGGAATACTGCTGGTACGTGACCCCTTTAACACAACCTTGTACAATCTATACCACAATGATTATAAGGGAGGAAACGGGATGGCGAATCATGGCTGGTAATCATACTTTGATTTACACATACTTCATTTATTAACATACGTTTCCTTCAGATAATTCCCCACAATCTTCAGTACAATGCAGCAGTTACTTAGTATAAGTTCTTACTGAAACAAGACAGTTATCATAATCAACAAGTACAATCATAAAATGCATATGAAATCAGTTAAGAACTAACTAGCAAACATAGTATTGCCATGGCTTCGCCACACTTAACAAAAGCTTACAACTGACAGTACAGTTCCTATCAGAGTGGGCCAGACACTTAATTGCATTTGAATACTACGCGGCCCAACACGGCCTAAACAACACTTAAAACTCACGTGGTTAACCACAATTCACTAGAACATGGATATGTAACAAAAGCTAGAAAGATTGACATGAAACAAACTCAGATTACACTTTACGTGACTACACACTGTAACTTAAATAGAGATGTGACATCGACTCAACAAGCACTGTGGACTGTCTGTTGCTACAGAGACAGATCACTGCAATTAGCCCAAAATCACATGACAATCGATAGAGAGAATTTAATTACTTTACACCTGCTCTATTTGATATCGTTTACTTAGTTGCAGGTCTATCTTTATGTAACCCAAAAACTCATTTGCTTAAACATCAGAAAATCACAATCAAATTACAAAACGCGTTTTACCCGCCTTGGCGGAAAGATATACTAGACCTCTGGTACGGGGTCTTCGCCCAAAGAAATCCAGCCGTGGAAAGGTTACATAAACACAGCAGGACCTAGGCTGCGGGCTACACCCCACTCCCCACCAAGGCGTTGGCACTTAACAGCAGATTTTGACAAACACAGGACAATTGCAACTCTCTGAAACACACACAGAAATACAGGGCAGAATCCTTGCACCAGACATACATGCATCAGTCTATAAAATGTTCTGTCCATGGCAATCACTGACCTTTAAACTGAAAC
Organism: Schistocerca cancellata; assembly: GCF_023864275.1. NCBI lineage: Eukaryota > Metazoa > Arthropoda > Insecta > Orthoptera > Acrididae > Schistocerca > Schistocerca cancellata. The sequence continues at coordinate 734,455,165 of NC_064630.1, read as the reverse complement.
CATTTAGGGACAGTTCACCGATAATAGTAATATCACTTAGATGCACTTTTCAATCACTTAATACCCTTAATAATCAATTAGAGAAAAACCAGTTCAGTTATAAGACTTCACTGCGAAGCCAACATTTAACCAGCTCACACGGAGCTCATCCACATACTTTTCGATTAACGGCTGTGTAAGTTCCACAATCATCTAGCGAGTGAAACGCCTCTTAAAGCGTAGCTCAGCCACATACACTAACGGCCAGCTTACTTGATGTTGGCACATAGCAAAACTCTGCAGCTCATGCAGCTTAACCACTTTACTTCATGGACCTTTCCCTTGATAGAAATCACGAAACTTGGATATCCGAGCTGCCCAAAACACAGACTTGCCGACCAATACAACTCCACGGCATATCACGCTGATAGGGCACACCCGGTCGCAGTCGACACTCCTTTCTCCAGAGACGTCCCAAGTCTCTCAATGTTTTTCTTTCGAAAGCTGACGGCCGACTCTTGACGCCTGTCAACCCAGAAGAAAGCCACACGATATCCAAAGATCACATATAACCTCCAAAATCGATCGCAACGATATAACAAGCGTACTCGGTGCTGGCGCCAGTCCGCCACGGCTCAACTGCTATAGAATCTGAATTTACAACAACAATAAACAAGGCTCAGGATTAGGGAGAGGGTGGAAGAGGAGACGGACAGAGAGAGGGGGAGGAGGAGGAGATGAAGAAAGAAAGAGGGATGGGGAGATGGACAGAGACGGGAGAGAAGGAGACTAGGATGTGTATCCAATTCCCATACTTATTAGAAAGGTGTGCTTTCTCGTTTCTTTCTTTTCCATTTAAATAGACTGAAACGCTGAAAAGCATGGTCGGATACAGCTAGTTTTGAATAATACCCTTTTTGGGCATTAGCTCCCATCATTTTTAAACTAAAGACAATTAATAAAATTGAAGTTTCGACCGACTATATAGCGCTTCTCTTCGGGCGACCCAGTTAAAATTGTAACGTGACAGCTTCTCTACTGTACATAGATAGAGCAAAGTTTATGATCACTCGCACTGGCAGTAACGCAAGCACTAGTGGAAAAAACGGGAGAGTCCTTGGGTTGACGATGGCAGGGTTCACTAGATGGAGAGCTAGACAAAACCAAAGTCCAGAGTGTAGCAAAAGTCGCCATAAATGTACACAAACCGTTCAAGGAGCAGTCCGAATCAAAGACATAATACAGATGGCGCATATCTAAGGCTTCAGTGAGCTAGTGAGACTGTCTGGGAAGAGTAGAGCCGCGGTTTTTACAGGTAGTCGCCTATCAGTGGACGGCACCGTGTCACATGCATGCGGCTACGGTGGCGCCTCTCGCGGCAGCAAGCTGCGGTCAGAGTACACAGCCCTAGTATCTCTGTCCGCCACAGCCGGTCCCATGCCCGACTGAGAAAGGAAGAAGGGTGAAGAAGGGGAGGAGTAACACCACACTCTAATACAGCTGGCACGGTAGCTCAGCGTGTTCTGTCAGAGAGCCGGTTGGCCCCTGTAATAAAAAACTGAGTGGAAGATAAACAAACGAACGGATGTCACGTGACGTCCGCAACGACCAAACGCAACGATCGCCAACGAACAAACATACAGTCGCGAGCCTCTCTGGTGCGAAAACTGTTACCGTTTGAGAGCTGGAGTGACACTAGCGCTCCAAGTCACATGCGTCGTAGGTATAATGTTTCTTCTTAATTATTTTCTACTTACTCAAAGAAATAGTTGTTATTTTTTTGTGTTCCATGTGTTAGTAAATCATGAAAAGATGTGAATTATCGCAAAATACATTTAAAACAGCCGAATCACACTAATTCAATTACATAAGCTACATCATTCATGAAGAAATGCTTTCGAATATGTGTATATTTGTGGCTAATTCCGATCAGCGCAATAGAATATAAACACATTTTTCTTGCAGGAGAAACATATATTTTTGTTGTTGCCTGTTGTTATTATCATAGGAAGTTTCCTTGACACTTAAAAACTTGTCATGGAATCTAATGATTCGTCCATTCTTGCCCTTCACTCGACTTTCTAATGCACGAATATTTATATATACGTGATTACTTTTGCTTCAAAAGCGTATGTGTTGAAGATTCTTGCCCTTTGTGGCCCAGGTTTAGCGACAAATCTGGAATTAGTTTCTTCTGTGTTGGGAAACTGTTTTATTGCTTTTGACGACTTACTACCACGTCTGTGTGGTTTTCCCTTAAGCTAAAATTTTGATGGTTTATTTGGCACGTTACATAATGTAAGTATTACATATCATATAGGTTTCGTACGTTCTACAAGGTGCATTCAAGTTCTAAGACCTCCGATTTTTTTTCTAATTAACTACTCACCCGAAATCGATGAAACTGGCGTTACTTCTCGACGTAATCACCCTGCAGACGTACACATTTTTCACAACGCTGACGCCATGATCCCAGCCATGATCCCATGGCAGCGGCGAAGGCGTCTTTAGGAGTCTGTTTTGACCACTGGAAAATCGCTGAGGCAATAGCAGCACGGCTGGTGAATATGCGGCCACGGAGAGTGTCTTTCGTTGTTGTAAAAAGCCAAAAGTCACTAGGAGCCAGGTCAGGTGAGTAGGGAGCATGAGGAATCACTTCAAAGTTGTTATCACGAAGAAACTGTTGCGTAACGTTAGCTCGATGTGCGGGTGCGTTGTCTTGGTGAAACAGCACACGCGCAGCCCTTCCCCGGACGTTTTTGTTGCAGTGCAGGAAGGAATTTGTTCTTCAAAACATTTTCGTAGGATGCACCTGTGACTGTAGTGCCCTTTGGAACGCAATGGGTAAGGATTACGCCCTCGCTGTCCCAGAACATGGATACCATCATTTTTGCAGCACTGGTGGTTACCCGAAATTTTTTTGGTGGCGGTGAATCTGTGTGCTTCCATTGAGCTGACTGGAGCTTTGTTTCTGGATTGAAAAATGACATCCACGTCTCATCCATTGTCACAACCGACGAAAAGAAAGTCCCATTCGTGCTGTCGTTGCGCGTCAACATTGCTCGGCAACATGCCACACGGGCAGCCGTGTGGTCGTCCGTCAGCATTCGTGGCACCCATCTGAATGACACTTTTCGCATTTTCAGGTCGTCATGCAGGATTGTGTGCACAGAATCCACAGAAATGCCAACTCTGGAGGCGATCTGTTCAACAGTCATTCGGCGATCCCCCAAAACAATTCTCTCCACTTTCTCGATCATGTCGTCAGACCGGCTTGTGCGAGCCCAAGGTTGTTTTGGTTTGTCGTCACAAGATGTTCTGCCTTCATTAAACTGTCGCACCCACGAACGCACTTTTGACACATCCGTAACTCCATCACCACATGTCTCCTTCAACTGTCGATGAATTTCAATTGGTTTCAAACCACGCAAATTCAGGAAACGAATGATTGCACGCTGTTCAAGTAAGGAAAACGTCGCCATTTTAAGTATTTAAAACAGTTCTCATTCTCGCCGCTGGCGGTAAAATTCCATCTGCCGTAGGGTGCTTTCATGTCTGGGACGTATTGACAATGAATGCGGCCTCATTTTAAAACAATGCGCATGTTTCTATCTCTTTCCAGTCCGGAGAAAAAAAATAGGAGGCCTTAGAACTTGAATGCACCTCATACATTCACTGATTCGACTGAAGGTGTAGCGAATAAAACTCCGCTTTGTTGCGTAGATATACGACGTCTTTCTGCAAAATATCAGGTCTTCTAGTATTTACTAGCAGTTTCTTGTTATTCAAGGAAAATGACGTTATTCAGTAAATGTTTGTACGTTACAAGAAAATCTAAGAAAACTGTCCTACAACGTACCTTTCGTACCTCCCACGGTCCTTAGGAAATACAAACGATTAAAAAAATATTCTGTCATTTTTTAATTATTGTCGATTTTTATGGCTCTGCATACAGTCCCTCTCGTAAAAACCATGTTGCAACAAATCAGTATAAACGTTAGTATTCGCACTCATCCGATATAGTATGCAGTGTCGCTTGCTGGCTGCTGTGTGTAACGAAAACGAGACGGAGTGTCGCGACATGTTAGACTATGGTAACAGCTCGTTAAACAACTTGATTCACTTGGCTCGAGTGATAGTACCTCGCGAGAGCCCCTTCCCAGGGTAATGGTGAAGACATCAACGGCAGATGAAAACGGATATGAAAATCATCATGGTGAACTAGTGGCGGAAGAGGCGATCCTGCAACCCAACGTCCAGGTTGCAGGGGCTGAGTAGCTGGTGAACTGGGTAGGCGCCTACATTGATGCACAGATCAAATAATGCTTTAGGTGGATCAAGATCGAAAACCAATCCTAGTCTGGTTCTTCGGCCATGATACTGCGATGTGGAAAGAAAATGGAAAGACTACAACATTATTTCACTTCCTGAACATCGGAAGACTGAGAATAGTGATGGCAATTCTTAGAGTAAAAAATTCTGGAGGTAAATTACTCTCCCTTTCAGATTTCCAGGAGAGGAGTTCTTCAGGCGGTGCTATCAAAAGTGATGACCATTTTAATATCAGTATCGTGATATGGAACGTAAAAACATTTCGAAGAGCAGAACAACTGGAAAATCTGAAGAAATAAATGGACAAATGTGAAGTGAACGTAATGGGTTTCAGTGAAGTGAGATGGGCAGATAGTGGTGAACTAGTGTCAGGTAATTACGCAATGTCTTTTTCCAGTGCAAAAAGTTCTGAACGTGGTGTATCAATAGTGATCGTAAATCAAATAGCGCAAAAGTGTGTCTAAAGTGGTGTGCTACAGCGATCGTTTAATGTTTGTAAAAGTAAGCGCAAAACCTGTCGATATTCTTATAGTTCAAGCGTACATGCCAACATCAGACCATGACGACAAAGAAGTTGAGAAAATGTACGATGAAATAGAATACGTCATCCACTCTGACGGCAGAGTACATATTTATAATCATAGGCGAATGAAACAGTGTGGTTAGACAAGGTAGTGGAGAAAACATCGTGGGACAATATGGATTAGGAAGAAGAAACGACAGAGGAGAGATGCTAGTGGAATTCTATTACCGAAATTACCGAAACAACTTTATTGTGATCGACACGTGGTTCAAGAAAAAGAAGAGTAAATTGTATACATGGAAGAGCGCAGGATACATTAACAGTTATGAGAGAGACGACGTACTCGTCAAAGAGAGGTTTAGGGGCAGTGTGAAAGACGCCAAGACTATACCGGCTGCCGATATCACTCAGATTACAACATTTTGGTTGCAGAGATCAGTATTAGGTTAAAGAGAATCCGACAGCATGGGAGGAGAAAGCAAAGACAGGACCTGAAAAAGCTAGGAGAGAACAATGAGGCAGTAAGAATATCCTTGGAGCAACAATTTAATAAAGTGATAGGTGAAAATTCAAGTGCAGAAGTGTAGTGGTGAAACGTTAACTTTGTTTTGTTGTACACCTTAAAGAGTGTAGTTGGGTGGGATGCAAAAAGATCAAGAAAACACTGGGTCGCCAGTGAGATGCTGGAGAAGATGGAAGAAAAGATGAAGTTTAAAAATGTTAATGAAGAAGAATGCAGCGAACTTAACAACGCTCTCAGGGACAGAAACAGACAAAGCGAAGGAAAATTATGTAGATGAAATGTGCGACGAAGTAGAGGAACTACAAATAAGAGGAAGGTAAGATCTCATGTGCCAAAAAACGAAGGCGCTGGGAGGGATAGAGAACAAAGGACCTTCGTAATAGGAGATTCTAAAGGACAAATGGATACTGAACAAGAGGACATGCTGTAAATATGGCAAGAATACGTAAAGGAACTCTATAATAAGGAAGATCGTTCGCAAGACATCGAAATAGAGACAGAGGAGGCTACCGACGAAGACGAAAAAGAGCGCAGCATATTGACAAATGAAGTAGGGAAGCAGATTAAGAACATGAAGATAGGAAAGCTACAGGAGACGATGACTTACCGTTTGATTTACTGAAAGATATCGGGGACGGAGGTTTAAAAGCACTGACGCAACTCATCAACAAAATGTGCGAACTGGAGAAAGGCCTAAGCACTTTTTGGACGTTACAATAGTTGCTCTTGAGAAGAAACAAGCTAAGAAATGTAGTGATTACAGAACAATTAGTCTGATCTCATATATTACAAGAATGCTCAACAGACAGGTTGAACACAAAATTGGAGGAGTAATGGGAGAGGACCAGTTTGGATTTAGGAAAGAAAGAGGAAACGGAGAAGCCATCGGCATGGTGAGGATTTTGTAGAAGAGAGTTTTGACCGTTAAAGAAGAAGTTTGCGCTTGTTTTATACACCGGCAGAAGGCCCTTGACGGAGTCAACTGGACAAAATTCAAGAACATCTTTAAGAAAATAGGAAGGCAAGACTGAAGACTAATTCTTACCTTGCACGTGGAACAAAGAGTGAAGGTGCGACTGAACCACGGAGAAACAGACAGTATGGAAACAGGAAGAAGAGTCAGACAAGGATGTTACCGATCGTCTAGTCTCTTCAATCTGTAGGGAGAACGACTGGCGAGAGAAGCTTTGTAGGGATAGGAGGGCGGCTCATCGATACCATCAAGTATCAAGATGATCTAGTGGTGCTCGTCAAAAATGCAAGACAACTGCAACACATGATGAAACGGTTGGTGGAAACTGGAAAGAAATTTGGCACGGAACTCAACATCGAGAAATCAAAAGTGACGCGGATGTCAAACTGGGAGAAACCTTTGGTATAATTGTCGCCAATCGAGAACTGTAGAATGTGGTGCTGTTCAGGTATTTGGGAGCTTGCTGACAAAGGGAATTCGAGCAAGAATCGCTATGGCCAAAGTCGCAGTTAACAAGCAGAGAACTCTGCTGACCAGCAAGTTGACCCTGGAATTAAGGAAGAAACTGGTGAAATGCTACATCTACAGCACTGCACTGCAAGGAGCAGAGACGTGGACAACGAGAGAAACGCAGAAAAAAAATACCTGACAAGTTTTGAAATGTGGTTCTGGAGAAGAATAGTGCAGATCAAGTGAACAAATCGGATAACAAACGACGATTTGCTGAAAAGAGTAAGAGAGACGAAACTATTTTGAATACAGTTCTTCAGAGGAAGTCCAACTGGATCGTACACATACTTGTTGGAAACGAGAGGCTCATACACGACGCCATCAAAGGGAAGATCAAAGGAATTACAGAACGATTAAGAAGAAGAATTCAAAATGGAAGAAGATACAGCAGACTGAAGGAAGAAACAGAAGACAAGGAGCACTGGCGTCATAAATTCTCCATGTGAAGACACTGACCTGCCGCTAGGCAGAATGCTACTTAATAATACCTCTCACCTGTGCTAAGCTGCACTTGGTCAGATACAGGAAGAACATATGTCAATATACTGGAATACCACTGGCAATTCAGTGCAGATCTGTCTGTACGAAAGGCTGTTGCCTGTGCTACTCTAACAGATGGTGTAATAGAGTTTATGTGTCAAAGAAGAAGAGATCCGCCCCCGGTAGCTGAGTGGTCAGCACGACAGACTGTCAATCCTAAGTGCCCGGGTTCGATTTCCGGCTGGGTCGGAGATTTTCTCCGCTCAGGGACTGGGTGTTGTGTTGTCCTAATCATCATCATTTCATCCCCATCGACGCGCAAGTCGCCGAAGTGGCGTCAAATCGAAAAACTTGCACCAGGCGAACGGTCTACCCGACGGGAGGCCCTAGACACACGACATTTATTTCGAGGAAGAGTGCGTGATGTGTATGTCTATATGTTTACGAAACGAAACTAGTGATCGGCTGGTTCCGTGTCCACACTTTCTGAAAATGGTCAGGACCTGTTGCTGACCAAAATACCAAAAGAAAACGTCAAAAGTTTTATTCAAAATAACTTGTGCCCGTTTACCCAGAAAGCCATACAAGCCATAAAACGTACTTCAGTAAAACAGTGACTCATTTGACAAAGTTACATTAATGTGAATGGATATCCTAGTATTCCAAAATTATTGTGACAAGTAGTTGCTTTTTTTTTTTTTTTTTTTACTGATATTTCAATATTTGCCATATAGTCGTCTACTTCACATTACAAGAGTAGCACACACACCATTTTCAGCTAAAATTACAAGAAGTCAATTTGTTAAACTACCAATCTCATAAATTAAATAACATAACATTCTATTCATCAGGTTATTACATTCGATAACCAACAGTTTCATGCTCATTTCATTTCAATCTCAAGCCAATGCCTTTGATAAGTGCATCCAGTGCTCAACAAAGAATTCAATTGGAGGCCAATAGAACTGCAGTCACTAAAGATAAATATTGAATGTTAATAGTCCTGATCTAATATAACTGCTTTTTTGAATATATATACAATTTTAATGATAAAATAACAACATTTTAATAACAGAAAACGTATGATACTTTGACTACAATTGGTACTTGAGAAATGAGTGTTAATCACCCCAAAACCATTACTACGAGTAACTTGTTAAAAATATTCGAAGTCTGACCACAGCATACCTGTCAGCGTATACGTATAGAACCAGAAGGAGACACCACTGACCGTTACTGCCCGCAACCATCGTCGTTTGCCAGAGATCAAGAGCACACAGGAAGAGCTGTCATTACGATAACACTTATACAGATATGATATCAATTGCAATAACACACAACAAACCGATGATCCGAATATAAATACAAAATTCATAAAAACTGTGTCAATGTTATACTGAAACAGACTTGACTCTCAGACGGCAGCTATCTTAAAAGTATCACAGCCAGTATACCATATTACGTAATATCAAAAAATGTCACTGCTAAATTTTGAACGAATGAATGAATATTAAAGTCGTTGTTATTGCTAGAGGCTTCACATTCCTGCAGACGTGCGTAGCAGAGCCGATGTCGCAGCACAGTGGACCGCGAGGAAGATGGCTACACTGTGTTGGCAGTCTTCCATACGGAACACATTCAAAACACAAACTTTTTCGTATTTTCAAACAATGAAGGCAGCAGGGGCTCCAATATGCAAAAAGATGTCCACTAGAAATTCCAAATTACAAAGTAGATACTGAATTCAAATGACTAAAGGAGGAACCATAAAAATGCAACAAATGAAGTAGGCAAAAAGGAACATATAGATTTAAAAAATGAGATTGACGTAAGTGTAAAATGGCTAAGCAGAAGTGTCTACAGAACGGATACAAGGATGTAGAAGCAAGAATAGTTAGGAGAAATTTAGATGGTGTCTACAGGAAAACTCCGCCCATGAACCATGGACCTTGCCGTTGGTGGGGAGCCTTCCGTGCCTCAACGATACAGATGGCCGTACCGTAGGTGCAACCACAACGGAGGGGTATCTGTTTAGAGCCCGGGCAAACGTGTGGTTCCTGAAGAGGGGCAGCAGCCTTTTCAGTAGTTGAAGGGGCAACAATCTGGATGATTGACTGATCTGGCCTTGTAACACTAACCAAAACGGCCTTGCTGTGCTGGTACTGCGGACGGCTGAAAGCAAGGGGAAACTACAGCCGTAATTTTTCCCGAGGGCATGCAGCTTTACTGTATGGTTAAATGATGATGGCGTTCTCTTGGGTAAAATATTCCGGAGGTAAAATAGTCCCCCATTCTGATCTCCGGGCGGGGACTACTCAAGAGGATGTCGTTATCAGGAGAAATAAAACTGGCGTTCTACAGATTGGAGCGTGGAATGTCAGATCCCTTAATCGCGCACGTAGGTTAAAAAATTTAAAAATGGAAATGGATAGGTTAAAGTTAGATATAGTGTGAATTAGTGAAGTTCGGTGGCAGGAGGAACAAGACTTATGGTCAGGTGACTACAGGGTTATAAACACAAAATCAAATAGGGGTAATGCAGGAGTAGGTTTAATAACGAATAAAAAAATTGGAATGCGGGTAAGCTACTACAAACAGCATAGTGAACACATTATTGTGGCCAAGATAGACACGAACCCCACGCCTACCACAGTAGTACAAGGTTATATGCCAACTAGCTCAGCATATGACGAACAAATTGAAGAAATGTATGATGAAGTAAAAGTAGTTATTCAGTTAGTGAAGGGAGACCAAAATTTAATAGTCATGGGTGACTGGAATTCGGTAGTAGGAAAAGGGAGAGAAGGAAACCTAGTAAGTGAATATGGATTGGGGGTAAGGAATGAAAGAGGAAGCCGCCTGGTAGAATTTTGCACAGAGCATAACTTAATCATAGCTAACACTTCGTTCAAGAATCATAGAAGAAGGTTGTATACATGGAAGAAGCCTGGAGATACTGACAGGTTTCAGATAGATTATATAATGGTAAGACAGAGATTTAGGAACCAGGTTTTAAATTGTAAGACATTTCCAGGGGCAGATGTGGACTCTGACCACAATCTATTGGTTATGAACTGTAGATTAAAACTGAAGAAACTGCAAAAAGGTGGGAATTTAAGAAGATGGGACCTGGATAAACTGACTAAACCAGAGGTTGTACAGCGTTTCAGGGAGAGCATAAGGGAACAATTGACAGGAATGGGGGAAAGAAATACAGTAGAAGAAGAATGGGTAGCTTTGAGGGATGAAGTAGTGAAGGCAGCAGAGGATCAAGTAGGTAACAAGGTGAGGGCTAGCAGAAATCCTTGGGTAACAGAAGAAATATTGAATTTAATTGATGAAAGGAGAAAATATAAAAATGCAGTAAATGAAGCAGACAAAAAGGAATACAAACGTCTCAAAAATGAGATCGACAGGAAGTGCAAAATGGCTAAGCAGGGATGGCTAGAGGACAAATGTAAGGGTGTAGAGGCTTATCTCACTGCCTACAGGAAAATTAAAGAGACCTTTGGAGAAAAGAGAACCACTTGTATGAATATCAGGAGCTCAGATGGAAACCCAGTTTTAACCAAAGATGGGAAAGCGAAAGGTAGAAGGAGTATATAGAGGGTCTATACAAGGGCGATATACTTGAGGACAATATTATGGAAATGGAAGAGGATGTAGATGAAGATGAAATGGGAGATATGATACTGCGTGAAGAGTTTGACAGAGCACTGAAAGACCTGAGTCGAAAAAGGCCCCGGGAGTAGACAACATTCCATTAGAACTACTGACAGCATTGGGAGAGGCAGTCCTGACAAAACTCTATAATTCCAATCCCAAAGAAAGCAGGTGTTGACAGATGTGAAAATTACCGAACAATCAGTTTAATAAGTCACGGCTGGAAAATACTAACGCGAATTCTTGACAGACGAATGGAGAAACTAGTAGAAACTGACGTCGGGGAAGATCAGTTTGGACTCCGTAGAAATATCGGAACACGTGAGGCAATACTGACCCTACGACTTATCTTATAAGCTAGATTAAGGAAAGGCAAACCTACGTTTCTAGCATTTGTAGACTTAGAGAAAGCTTTTGACAATGTTGACTGTAATACTCTCTTTCAAATTCTGAACTTGGTAGGGGTAAAATACAGGGAGCGAAAGGCTATTTACAATTTGTACAGTAACAAGATGGCAGTTATAAGAGTCGAGGGACATGAAAGGGAAGCAGTGGTTCGGAAGGGAGTGAGACAGGGTTGTAGCCCCTCCCCGATGTTATTCAATCTGTATATTGAGCAAGCAGTAAAGGAAAGAAAAGATAAATTCGGAGTAGGAATTAAAATCCATGGAGAAGAAATAAAAACTTTGAGGTTCGCCAGGCTCTGAGCACTATGAGACTTAACTTCTGTGGTCATCAGTCCGCTAGAACTTAGAACTACTTAAACCTAACTAACTTAAGGACATCACACACATCCATGCCCGAGGCAGGATTCGAACCTGCGACAATAGCGGTAGCGCGGTTCCAGACTGGAGCGCCTAGAACCGCTCATCCACTCCGGCCGGCTGCAAAGTAACTGTTGATGGGCAAAGAGAAGATATGATAAAATGCTGGATAGCAGTAGCACGAACAGCATTTATGAAAAAGTTGATGGGCGAAGAGAAGATATGATAAAATGCAGGCTGGCAGTAGCACGAACAGCATTTATGAAAAAGAGAAATTCGTTAACATCGAATATAAAAGTAACTTGATAATTAGTCTATTCTTCAGGTATGTTTCTTGACTGTAGTGATACGTAGATGATATGTAGATGAGACAACAACAAAAGCAGAAGCTTCTGAAATGTGGTGCTATAGAAGAAATAAATTATACGGGCAGTTGGAATAACTAATGATAAGGTACTGAATCGAATTAAGCAACAAATAAATTTGTGATGCAATTACTAAAGGAAGGACTCGGTTGAGAGTACACATTCTGGGGCATGAACGAATTGTCAGTTTCGTAACAGATGGCGGATGGAAGTGTGTGTGTGTGTGTGTGTGTGTGTGTGTGTGTGGATGGGGGGGGGGGGGGGGGAGGGGAATATCGTAGAGGGAGACAAAGGCTGAAATACAGTAAGCAGGTTCAAATGGATGAAGGCTGCAACCGTTACGCAAAGATGAAGCAGCTTGCCTAAGCCGTCGGCACACGGACCGTGAAATCGAAGTCAACGTTGAGCGCGCCGAGTTTCTGACGCCATAGCGTGGAAAAAGAACGATGGGAAGTCTTTCTGAAATTGTAGAGCAAAATCAAGCATGAAGGTATTCTGAACGTGCATGTGGACGTAGGCCAATAGATCAATAGATGGAACAACACCGCCTACGTCACATGCACGCCATCTCTTTTCAGATGCAGACGCCATATTGGATTTGAGATAAAGACCATATTTGGTGAGTTTTATAACTTACGTCCTACGAATATATTCGATTTCAGAGTACCAGCAAACTGGTCTCTCGAAAACCCGTCGTTTATTAGTATGATTTGTTGTGGTAAAATGATGGGAAACATCATATAGGTGATTAAAGACTTTGCGAATTGTAACTTACACGTTATGAAAGAAAGTCGTTTCAAAGTGAAGGCACACTGAAGAATCATCAAAAATACTTTTATCTTGGCACGATTTGTTATAACTAAACGTCAGGTAGTAACATATCTGTGATTAAAGCCTTCAGAAGATCGTAACATACGCGACAAGGTCCCACGTTGCGCAAGTACAGGTAGTGTAATGGCCAGAGATGCAGAGTTGTAAATTGATGCGTTTTGTGTTGCAGGTTCGCGTCTCATTATATCCAAATTGTTACGAGTATTATTATTATTATTTTACTCACATCACGCATTCTAATACGTTCTGAGAGTTCCTTATTAATTCAACACATGTATATTTTATAATATTCGATGATATGTACGTATGATTGTACTCTCTCTCTCAGTAATATATATTTGTTAGCTTTATCTGAAAGAGAGCTTGCACTACTTGCTGGAATATACACTCCTGGAAATTGAAATAAGAACACCGTGAATTCATTGTCCCAGGAAGGGGAAACTTTATTGACACATTCCTGGGGTCAGATACATCACATGATCACACTGACAGAACCACAGGCACATAGACACAGGCAACAGAGCATGCACAATGTCGGCACTAGTACAGTGTATATCCACCTTTCGCAGCAATGCAGGCTGCTATTCTCCCATGGAGACGATCGTAGAGATGCTGGATGTAGTCCTGTGGAACGGCTTGCCATGCCATTTCCACCTGGCGCCTCAGTTGGACCAGCGTTCGTGCTGGACGTGCAGACCGCGTGAGACGACGCTTCATCCAGTCCCAAACATGCTCAATGGGGGACAGATCCGGAGATCTTGCTGGCCAGGGTAGTTGACTTACACCTTCTAGAGCACGTTGGGTGGCACGGGATATATGCGGACGTGCATTGTCCTGCTGGAACAGCAAGTTCCCTTGCCGGTCTAGGAATGGTAGAACGATGGGTTCGATGACGGTTTGGATGTACCGTGCACTATTCTGTGTCCCCTTGACGATCACCAGTGGTGTACGGCCAGTGTAGGAAATCGCTCCCCACACCATGATGCCGGGTGTTGGCGCTGTGTGCCTCGGTCGTATGCAGTCCTGATTGTGGCGCTCACCTGCACGGCGCCAAACACGCATACGACCATCATTGGCACCAAGGCAAAAGCGACTCTCATCGCTGAAGACGACACGTCTCCATTCGTCCCTCCATTCACGCCTGTCGCGACACCACTGGAGGCGGGCTGCACGATGTTGGGGCGTGAGCGGAAGACGGCCTAACGGTGTGCGGGACCGTAGCCCAGCTTCATGGAGACGGTTGCGAATGGTCCTCGCCGATACCCCAGGAGCAACAGTGTCCCTAATTTGCTGGGAAGTGGCGGTGCGGTCCCCTACGGCACTGCGTAGGATCCTACGGTCTTGGCGTGCATCCGTGCGTCGCTGCGGTCCGGTCCCAGGTCGACGGGCACGTGCACCTTCCGCCGACCACTGGCGACAACATCGATGTACTGTGGAGACCTCACGCCCCACGTGTTGAGCAATTCGGCGGTACGTCCACCCGGCCTCCCGCATGCCCACTATGCGCCCTCGCTCAAAGTCCGTCAACTGCACATACGGTTCACGTCCACGCTGTCGCGGCATGCTACCAGTGTTAAAGACTGCGATGGAGCTCCGTATGCCACGGCAAACTGGCTGACACTGACGGCGGCGGTGCACAAATGCTGCGCAGCTAGCGCCATTCGACGGCCAACACCGCGGTTCCTGGTGTGTCCGCTGAGCCGTGCGTGTGATCATTGCTTGTACAGCCCTCTCGCAGTGTCCGGAGCAAGTATGGTGGGTCTGACACACCGGTGTCAATGTGTTCTTTTTTCCATTTCCAGGAGTGTATTTTGCACTTTCTCGTTTTGTCTTGTATTTGACATGTCGCAAAGATTCTGTTGCTGAATAGATGTAGCGATCAAATAATAATGACTTTAGGGTTTTACTGAAATGTGACACTGTTGAAAAAATTTTTCTCTATGTGGAAGACTACTGTTAATTTGTACTGGACTAATTTGTATTCAATGGCACTTTTGTAAGCTAATGTCCTTACTAATTGTACGTGAAACTTTCCTTTTTGTCTTACAACTTGCTCATGGTTATTCAAGTTTTTATTCGTGTATTCTACAGACAGAAAACCATGACTAGCCAATGGACAAGCGAGGCAATGTGCATTTTAATATGTTGATGTAGGAATTTTACTCCGGCCGTCTGTGACCGAGCGGTTCTAGGCGCTTCAGTCCAGAACCGAGATGCCACTATGGTCGCAGGTTCGAATCCTGTCTCGGACATGGATGTGTGTGAGGTCCTTAGGTTAATTAGGTTTAAGTAGTTCTATGTCTAGGGGACTGATGACCTCAGATGTTAAGTCCCATAGTGCTAGAGCTATTTGAACCATTTTTAGGAATCTTACGCCCGTCCATTTCGTAAACAAACTGTGTGATTTGTGAGAAAGGTAGAGCTGAGAACTGCCGCTGGAGCACACTGTAATCGCGTATGTCACATTAAGACAGGTCGCTGCACATCACATCAGCTTTCAGCAGCTCGGTGTATCCGGCATGCTCAAGGGTGACGTCCAAATGTGCGGTTCGTGTGACGACGGCTTCAGGATAGATTAGCGTGGCGAGGTGTATCAGATCACTGTCTGAAGTGAAGACAACAACAACAATAACATATATCTGATTTGGCAATTAGAAGACGTTGAAGGTCGCGGAATATTTCCAACACTGTGGTCACATGAATAATTTTCTGCAAAGATAGTGCAATCAACGCTTCCAAATGTTAAAACGGCATTAAGAAAGGAACTAACCGTTGAGGACTAACTTATAAAGAGAAAGGATGAATGTAAACTGTAGAGTAGGCGTGACTAAATTGATGACTGGATGACGATAACATAGTAAATGGTGAGAACAGTATAATGCTTAGAATATATGATTCCGATTCCATATAGCTTTTATTTTCCTTAAAACCCATGTTGGTATAGTTGCTGTGGAAGCATTCTTGCACTTGGAAATACGTTTTTGTCTCCATATGAATTGCTTTTTGCAGATGCCGCTTTAATTTAGGGCGTACATCAGCAGTTGCTGACTAATTACAGGTAAATTTCGAAACAGGCGCGAAACCGAGGGCCAGCAGGTGGTAGTGTGGCAGTCGGCCGCACGCGGCGCCACGGGTGTAGGGTGTGCACCCTGCGTCTGCCAGCATCCGAATCGATACTTGCGTCAGCTCATATCTAACTTATACTGACGAAGGATAAATCTAAACTGTAGAGTAGGCATCACTAAATTGATGACTGTATGACGATAACATAATAAATCGACTTATAGTGACGAAGGATGAATGTAAACTGTAGAGTAGGTATGACTCAATTGATGACTGGATGACGATAACATAATAAATGGTGAGAACAGTATAATGCTTAGAATTATTCCGATTCCATATAGCTTTTATTTTCCTTAAAACCTATGTTGGTATAGTTGCTGTAGAAGCATTATTGCAGTTGCAAATACGTTTTTGACTTCATATGGTTTTTTGCAGATACCGGTTATATTTAGGGCGTACATCAGCGGTGTTTTGAAACAGGCGTCAAACCAGGGGCCTGCAGGTAGTAGTGTTGGAGTCGGCTACATGTGGCGCCACTTTCTAGGGTGCGCACTCTCCATCTGCCAGCATTCGGATCGATACTTGCGTCACCTCCTATCTAACTTATACTGACAAAGGCTAAATCTAAACTGTAGAGTAGGCATGCTTAAATTGATGACTGGATGACGATAACATAATAAAAGGACTTATAGCGACGAAGGATGAATTTAAACTGTACCGTAGGTATGACTAAACTGACAACTGGATGACGATAACACAATAAATGGTGACAACAGTATAATGCTTAGAATATATGATTCTGATTCCATATAGCTTTCCTTAAAACCCATGTCGGTATAGTTGCTGTGGAAGCATTCTTGCACTTGGAAATACGTTTTTGACTCCATATGAATGGCTTTTTGCAGATGCCGCTTTAATTTAGGGCGTACATCAGCAGTTGCTGACTAATTACAGGTAAATTTCGAAACAGGCGCGAAACCGAGGGCCAGCAGGTAGCAGTGTGGCAGTCGGCTGCACGCGGCGCCACGAGTGTAGGGTGTGCACCCTCCATCTGCCAGCATCCGAATCAATACTTGCGTCAGCTCATATCTAACTTATAGTGACAAAGGATGGATGTAAACTGTAGAAATGGTTCAAATGGCTCTGAGCACTATGCGACTTAACTTCTGAGGTCATCAGTCGCCTAGAACGTAGAACTAATTAAACCTAACTAACCTAAGGACATCACACACATCCATGCCCGGGGCAGGATACGAACCTGCGACCGTAGTAGTCGCTCGGTTCCAGACTATAGCGTCTAGAACTCCACAGTCACTCTGGCCGGCTAAACTGTAGAGTAGGCATGACTAAATAGATGACTGGATGATGATAACATAATAAATTGACTTATAATGACAAAGGACGAATGTAAACTGTAGAGTAGGCATGAATAAATTGATGACTGGATGATGATAACATATTAAATGGTGAGAACAGTGTAATGCTTAGAATATATGATTCCGATTCCATATAGCTTTTATTTTCCTTAAAACCCATGTTGGTATAGTTGCTGTGGAAGCATTATTGCAGTTGCAAATACTTTTCTGACTCCATATGAATAACTTTTTGCAGATGCCGCTTTTATCTAGGGCGCGCATCAGCGGTTGTTGAGGAATTACAGGTAAATTTGGAAACAGGCGTCATACCGGGGGCCTCCAGGTAGTAGTGTGCCAACCGCCTGCACGCGGCGCCATGGGTCCGGCGGCCGCACCCTCCGTCTGCCAGCATCCGGATCGATACTTGCGTCAGCTCCTATCTAACTCATAATGACAAAGGATGAATGTAAACTGTAGAAATGGTTCAAATGGATCTGAGCACTATGCGACTTAACCTCTGAGGTCATCAGTTACCTAGAACGTAGAACTAATTAAACCTGACTAACCTAAGGACGTCACACACATCCATGCCCAAGGCAGGATTCGAACCTGCGACCGTAGCGGTCGCACGGTTCCAGACTGTAGCGCCTAGAACCGCACGGCCACTCCACCCGACTAAACTGTAAAGTAGGCATGACTAAATAGATGGCTGGATGACTATAACATAATAAATGGACTTATAATGAATGACAAAGGTTGAATGCAAACTGCAGAGTAGGCATGACTTAATTGATGACAGGATGACGATAACATAGTAAATGGTGAGAACAGTACAATGCTTAGAATATATGATTCCAGTTCCATATAGCTTTTATTTTCCTTAAAACCCATGTTGGTATAGTTGCTGTGGAAGCATTATTGTAGTTGCAAATACGTTTATCACTGCGTATTAATTGCTTTTTGCAGATGCCGCTTTTATTTAGGGTGCACATCAGTGGTTGCTGAGGAATTACAGGTAAATCTCGGAACAGGTGCCAAACCGGGGGCCAGCAGGTAGTAGTGTGGCAGTTGGCCGCACGCGGCGCCACGGGTGTAGGGTGTGCACCCTCCGTCTGCCAGCATCCGGATCGATACTTGCGTCACCTCCTATCTAACTTATACTGACAAAGGATGAATGTAAATTGTAGAGTAGGCATGACTAAATTGATGACTGGATGACGATGACGTAATAAATGGTGAGAACAGTATAATATTTAGAATATATGATTCCGACTCCAGATAGCTTTTATATTTCCATATAGCCTGCAGGTAGTAGTGTGTCAGTCGGCCGCGCGCGGCGCCACGGGTCTAGCGGCCGCACCCTGCGTCTGCCAGCATCCGGATCGATACTTGCGTCAGCTCCTATCTAACTTATACTGACAAAGAATGAATATAAACTGTAGAGTAGGAATGACTAAATTGATAACTGGTTGACGATAACATAATAAATGGTGAGAACAGTATAATGCTTAAAATATATGATTCCGTTTCCATACAGCTTTTATATTTCCGTATAGCCTGCAGGTATTAGTTTGTCAGTCGGCCGCGCGCGGCGCCACGGGTCCTGCGTGCGCACGCTCCGAGTGCCAGCATCCGGATCGATACTTGCGCCAGCTCATATCTAGTCCCTGGCTGCGGCTGCGGCCGGGCTGACACTCGAGCACCGGCGACAGCGGCGAAGACAGGGACAGGCTGCCTCTGCTGCTGCCGCTCGCCCCGGCAGACTGACACTGCACGGCAGTTCGCACTGAGCCGCCGGTGAGTGTGACGTTACTACGCTTTTCTTATTTACTGTAAAAAAATGTCTCATTCAGTTCTAGTATACGCAGCTAAAGATCCAGTTCAATTTATACTTCATACTTAGTGGTTGCGCTTACGGTTTCTGAAGATCTAACATAAAATTTCTATATCCATTCGTTAAGTATTACTGAAATAGATGCCTTGGAGATCATTTCGCAACGTGTAGCTGAGGATTTCCTCAGCCACTGAATTAAAAAAAAAAAAAAAAAAGCATGTGACTTGGCAGGTCCCGTACTAGTTAATGTGCACCATAAGGAATCAAACGTTAATGAGTCCCGATCTCGTATATTTCCACATCTAAGAATTGGAATTATTATTCATGTAAGGCTTAGTCGTTAAATACAATTGTGTTCAAAAGTTAACAACGGAAGTAACTTTCGCGTGGTGTTTCATTGCCGAGTAATACTATTCAATGAAATATGGATGATACGTGGTACGAACTGCTACATCTGCATCCATACTCCGCAAGCCACCTGACGGTGTGTGGCGGAGGGTACTGCGAGTACCTCTATCTGTTCTCCCTTCTATTCCAGTCTCGTATTGTTCATTCATGGAAAGAAAGATTGTCGGTATGCCTCTGTGTGGGCTCTGATCTCTCTGATTTTATCCTCATGGTCTCTTCGCGAGATATACATGGGAGGGAGCAATATACTGCTTGACGCCTCAGTGAAGTTATGTTCTCGAAATTTCAACAAAAGCCCGTACCTAGATATTGAGCGTCTCTCTTGCAGAGTCTTCCACTGGAATTTATCTATCAAATCCGTAATGCATTCGCGATTATTAAACGATCCTGTAACGAAGTGCGCTGCTCTCCGTTGGATCTTCTCTATCTCTTCTATCATCCCTATCTGGCACGGGTCCCACACCCGTGAGCAGTATTCAAGTGGGCGAACAAGTGTACTGTAACCTACTTCATTTGTTTTCGGATTGCATTTCCTTAGGATTCTTCCAATGAATCTCAGTCTGGCATCTGCTTCACCGACGATTAATTTTATATTGTCATTCCATTTTAAATCACTCCTAATGCCTACTCCCAGATAATTTATGGAATTAACTGCTTGCCGGCCGCTATGGCCGAGCGGTTCTAGGCGCTTCAGTCTGGAACCGCGCGACCGCTACGGTCGCAGGTTCGAATCCTGCCTCAGGCATGGATGTGTGTGATGTCCTTAGGTTAGTTAGGTTTAAGTAGTTCTAAGTTCTGGGGGACTGGTGACCTGAGATGTTAAGTCCCATAGTGCTCAGAGCAATTTGAACCATTATTATGACTTTTGAACACTTTAAGGTAAACACATTGTTCGTTCTCTATCAAATGGTTCAAATGGCTCTGAGCACTATGGGACTCAACTTCTGAGGTCATCAGTCCATCAGTCCCCTAGAACTTAGAACTACTTAAACCTAACTAACCTAAGGACATCACACAAATCCATGCCCGAGGCAGGATTCGAACCTGCGACCGTAGCGGTCTCGCGGTTCCAGACTGTAGCGCCTAGAACCGCACGGCCACTCCGGCCGGCTCGTTCTCTATCAAAATCTTTCATCTGCTAACTATGCCTATCAGTAGTTAGCGCCTTCAGTAGTTAGAATCTTTCATTTAGCTGGCAGTATTGGCGCTCGCTGTATTGCAGTAGTCCGAGTAACGAAGATTTTTGTGAGGTAAGTGATTCATGAAGGGTATAGGTTATCGTTAGTCAGGGCCATTCTTTTGTAGGGATTTTTGAAAGTCAGATTGCGTTGCCCTAAAAAATATTGTGTGTCAGTTTAGTGATGATCAGAATAAGTAAAGAGAGAAATGTCTGAGTACGTTCAGTTTTGCTCAGCTGTTTGAAAATCAAATAACGTAGAAGTTTAAAAGCACAGTCATTCTTAATTTTTAAAGGGGAAGTTTCACCATGTATGTGTGGTCCAAGTTTCATCGAGCTATCTTACTTAGCAGTGACGCATCATGCAATAGTTACTTTCGTCCGTAAGTTTTGCACAACACTATATTATGGATCTGGCAGTGTGGTGTATTAGAGCCTTTTGGAGACCCTTCACATTCTGCCATACATATGAGGCAGCACCTGAACTACACTTTCTCCAGTCGATGGCTCGGTAATAGTAGTACAACAGCTAGCCACCACGACCCCTAGAACACTTATTGTGGTATTAGCTTAAAACTGAAGAATGGCACAGAAGAGTTGAGCTGTTAAGTCGCATCATGGATGATCTCACAGAATCGTGTTGGGTAAAAATAGAGAGCGTGTATTCGAGAAAGACTTAGACACCATTCTACTGCCGCCATGTCGTCTCCCGTAGGGCTCGTGAATGTACGACTGCAATGATTAGCGCACGTACATTGCCGCACAGACAGTCATCTTCCCCTCACGCTATACGCGAATGGAACAGGACTGAAAAATGATGTCTGTACGATGTATGCTCCGCCATACACTTTACAGCAGGTTTCGAGGAGTATGTGTAGATGTAGCTCTGTTAAAGAATATAAAAACGTATTACGACTTGCATCGCAACATATTCTTATGACAGGACGAAAGTATAAATTGAGTTTGACTGTGGACATCCTGACATATGAATATCGTTAGAAATGTAATACGAACTGTTTTAGATTTGTAAAATAAATAAGTAACGCATACGTGCCTCCAAACCTCCTTTGAGAAAACAGAGTTTATAAATAATTTCTTATCAGCGCCCAGAGAGGTAGTTGTACATGACGGAAAAAAATGAGGCGGGCACGGATGTTCACTCAGGAGACTGGACGGAACGACTGAGCCTGTAAATGTAGGATGAACAAGATGGAAGTGACGTAATGCCAGACTAAAGGTTTCCGCGACAAGCAGTTCGTGTAGTTTAGCCCAAAGCTAAGACACTGTTGTCCAGTCATAAGACCAGAGGCACTGTACACAGCCGAACGCCACCCAGTTGATAGGGATGGTCTCAAAGAGACGTCAGAGGACACAGAAAGAAAAATCTGAAGAAGAGAGGCAGTTTTCGTCCCCCCCTCCCCCTTAACCACAGAAGTTGTCTGTATCCTACAGATACTTAGCCGCTATCGGTGTCGGTAGAGGAGGTGTATTAACTACATGTTTCGTCATAAAGTTGACACTACTTGGAGACAACATTATCGGACAGTTCCATCAAAGGGGCTTCCGTTGACGACTACCAGACAGTCCTTCCTATCACAGATTTATTTTTCGATACCAGTTTGCTAAAACCCTGCCTAGCACATTGAGTAGGTAAATAGGATCACTCAGTTCACCATTTTAAATATAAGACTTTTTGCTACTGAAATGTCGTGTGACTAGGGGCCCCCCGTCGGGTAGACCGTTCGCCGGGTGCTAATCTTTCAAGTTGACGCCACTTCGGCGACTTGCGCGTCGATGGGGATGAAATGATGATGATGATGACAACACAACACACAGTCCCTGAGCGGAGAAAATCTCTGATCCAGCCGGAATCGAACCCGGGCCCATAGGATTGACATTCTGTCGCGCTGATCACTCAGCTACCAGGGGCGAACGTTTTTGCTACTGTCATTAATAGTAAACGTCCCGCAGATAGGAGCCGACTAAACTGCTCGGTACTTAACGGACGATTTTTCAGTTGTCTTCTCGCTACTGGCACTCGCACCGTGATCTAGGTGTAGAGTTTCTTATTATATACCAGCTTTCGGTCTCAGCCACTGCTAAAATTTTAAATAAAAATTACCAGCAATATCACTAGGATTCCTGCCATAAGGAATCGTCTGGGTTCTGGCAACGGCCTTGTTAAGGAGGTTGGAGGATCAGAAAGAGGTTCAAGGTACCCTCCTGTCCTTGGGATGGAAACTGTCCCTAAAACGAGGAAGAATCAGTAGTGATCAATGACATGAGGATAATGGAAACCATTGGATTAAATACACTCCTGGAAATGGAAAAAAGAACACATTGGCACCGGTGTGTCAGACCCACCATACTTGCTCCGGACACTGCGAGAGGGCTGTACAAGCAATGATCACACGCACGGCACAGCGGACACAACAGGAACCGCGGTGTTGGCCGTCGAATGGCGCTAGCTGCGCAGCATTTGTGCACCGCCGCCGTCAGTGTCAGCCAGTTTGCCGTGGCATACGGAGCTCCATCGCAGTCTTTAACACTGGTAGCATGCCGCGACAGCGTGGACGTGAACCGTATGTGCAGTTGACGGACTTTGAGCGAGGGCGTATAGTGGGCATGCGGGAGGCCGGGTGGACGTACCGCCGAATTGCTCAACACGTGGGGCGTGAGGTCTCCACAGTACATCGATGTTGTCGCCAGTGGTCGGCGGAAGGTGCACGTGCCCGTCGACCTGGGACCGGACCACAGCGACGCACGGATGCACGCCAAGACCGTAGGATCCTACGCAGTGCCGTAGGGGACCGCACCGCCACTTCCCAGCAAATTAGGGACACTGTTGCTCCTGGGGTATCGGCGAGGACCATTCGCAACCGTCTCCATGAAGCTGGGCTACGGTCCCGCACACCGTTAGGCCGTCTTCCGCTCACGCCCCAACATCGTGCAGCCCGCCTCCAGTGGTGTCGCGACAGGCGTGAATGGAGGGACGAATGGAGACGTGTCGTCTTCAGCGATGAGAGTCGCTTCTGCCTTGGTGCCAATGATGGTCGTATGCGTGTTTGGCGCCGTGCAGGTGAGCGCCACAATCAGGACTGCATACGACCGAGGCACACAGGGCTTTGCCAGCCGGAGTGGCCAAGCGGTTCTAGGCGCTACAGTCTGGAACCGCTCGACCGCTCCGGTCGCAGGTTCGAATCCTGCCTCGGGCATGGATGTGTGTGATGTCCTTAGGTTAGTTAGGTTTAAGTAGTTCTAAGTTCTAGGGGACTGGTGACCTTAGAAGTTAAGTCCCATAGTACTCGGAGGCACACAGGGCCAACACCCGGCATCATGGTGTGGGGAGCGATCTCCTACACTGGCCGTACACCACTGGTGATCGTCGAGGGGACACTGAATAGTGCACGGTACATCCAAACCGTCATCGAACCCATCGTTCTACCATTCCTAGACCGGCAAGGGAACTTGCTGTTCCAACAGGACAATGCACGTCCGCATGTATCCCGTGCCAGCCAACGTGCTCTAGAAGGTGTAAGTCAACTACCCTGGCCAGCAAGATCTCCGGATCTGTCCCCCATTGAGCATGTTTGGGACTGGATGAAGTGTCGTCTCACGCGGTCTGCACGTCCAGCACGAACGCTGGTCCAACTGAGGCGCCAGGTGGAAATGGCATGGCAAGCCGTTCCACAGGACTACATCCAGAATCTCTACGATCGTCTCCATGGGAGAATAGCAGCCTGCATTGCTGCGAAAGGTGGATATACACTGTACTAGTGCCGACATTGTGCATGCTCTGTTGCCTGTGTCTATGTGCCTGTGGTTCTGTCAGTGTGATCATGTGATGTATCTGACCCCAGGAATGTGTCAATAAAGTTTCCCCTTCCTGGGACAATGAATTCACGGTGTTCTTATTTCAATTTCCAGGAGTGTATATATGAAGTGTGTCCTCAGGACACGTGACCCGAGGGTGAAAAAGTGTCATGATGCTGTCTCCATTGGAAAAAGATTCCAGATTATTCCCCAACAGATTATTCCCCAACAGATCATTCACCCATCGGGGTATTCTCCCATTTGGATCTTCGGGAGGGGACAGACAAAGAGGGGGAAAGGGGGGATTGCTGGCCATTGTGGCCGAGCGGTTCTAGGCGCTTCAGTCTGGAACCGCGCGACTGCAACGGTCGCGGATTCGAATCATGACTTGGGCATGGATGTGTGTGATGTCCTTCGGTTAGTTATCGCTACGGTCGCAGGTTCGAATCCTGCCTCGGGCATGGATGTGTGTGATGTCCTTAGGTTAGTTAGGTTAAAGTAGTTCTAAGTTCTAGGGGACTGTTCACCTCAGAAGTTAAGTCCCATAGTGCTCAGAGCCATTTGAACCATTTGAACCTCAGGTTAGTCAGTTTTAAGTAGTTCTAAGTTCTAGGGGACTGATGACATCAGATGTTAAGTCCCATAGTGCTCAGAGCCATTTGACCCATTTGAAGAGGGGATGTGGAGTGACTATGAGAAAAGTGTTGATAACCGACGGAAGAATAAATACATATCGGAGCGTAGAATATTACAGATTTGGATGTGCTAGAGAAGCTATAAAACCTGGAAATGGAAATGCAAAGACTCAATCTAGATATATTGGAGCTCAGAGAAGTGGAATGGAAAACAGAAAAAGATTTATGTTCAAAATAATGTGGATAGTATCAAAAACAGCAGAAAATTGTACAACAGGAGTAGGAATCCAGAATGAGATTTTCACTCTGCAGCGAAGTGTGCGCTGATATGAAACTTTCTGGCAGATTAAAACTGTGTGCCCGACCCAGACTCGAACTCGGGACCTTTGCCTTTCGCGGGCAAGTGCTCTACCATCAGAGCTACAGGAGTAGGAATCGTTCTGAATTGGAGGATATGTCAAAGAGTGAGTTACATTTAATAAGTGGGTGATAGGATCATTGTCATCAAAATCGGCAGATAACCAAGGCCAACAACGATTATTCATGTATACATATCGACTTCACTAGCAGAAGGTGAAGAGAGAGAGAGGGACAAAATATATAAGGGCACCGAGCGATTAACTCATTACCGTATGCAAAGGAATGTGACAGGGGAAGTAATTGAAGACGATGTCAGCGGGGAATATGGGTTCTGTAATACGAATGAGAAAACAGGAAGATTAATAGAGTACTGCAACAAATTTCAGCTAGTGATAGCAAAGGTACTGTTGAAAAATCACAAGAGAAGGAGGTATATGTGAAAATCACGTGGAGACAAGATGGTCAGATAGAGATTCAGAAGTAAGATATTGGACTGCAAGGCTTACACATGAGCAGATATATACTCTGCCCACAATTAAGTAAAGATGAAGAGTAGATTATAAAAAAATGGCTCTGAGCACTATTGGACTTAACTTCTGAGGTCATCAGTCCCCTAGAACTTAGAAATACTTAAACCTAACTAACCTAAGGACATCACACACATCCATGCCCGAGGCAGGATTCGAACCTGCGTCCGTAGCGGACGCTCGCTTCCAGACTTCCAGACTGTAGCGCCTAGAACCGCTCGGTCACCCCGACCGGCAGAGTAGATTATACTTTAAGAGAATAGTGAGCAAGAATCAACGTGGAAAAAACTGAGTTTTCGAAATATTGGGGAATGATGATATGTATTTGAAGTTACCTGTGTCTGGAGATACTGCAGTAAAGAATACACCAATAGGCAGTGCATTTGACAAGGAATGAATAGTTTTAAAAAGGGCAATCACAAAAGTTGGACAGACAAATACAGGTAGAAGAAAGCCAACTGCGAAGAAACCTGAGGGTAAAAGTAGAGATACTTCAGTTGATACACGAAGGAAGGATGTACAAACACACACCTGAAAAAAAAATTAAAACAATACATCTCAGTCAGAAATTAAATAAACGGGAAGAGCAGGGAAGGTAAGGGAAATGGCTGAGGAAAATATGAACAAATCAAAATGTTCACCAGAAAGATAGATTAAGCATACCCAAAAGTGAAAGCAATCTTCGGTGAAATTAAAAGCAAAGATGTCATCATTGACAGGCAGGAGGAATTGCGCTCTTAAAAGCAGATGATTGAGCGTACAGCCAGAAAAAATACATTGGAGGCTCCTACGAAGCGGAGGAGCTGTGTGCTGAATCGATAGAAGATGGAATGGAATTTGATTTAGAAGGCAGAGGGGGTCCGCTATCGCAGCCAGAGCTTGACAGACGTTTGGAAGATTTGTTAGCTTACAAGGTGGAGGGCACAATTTCTTCGGAATTTCTAAAATCATTGAGGGAAGTGGCAATTAAACGTCTATTAAAGTTGGCGTGTAAAATCTAAGATTCAGATGGTTCAAATGGCTCTAAGTGCTATAGGACTTAACATCTGAGGTCATCAGCCCCCTAGACTTAGAATTATTTATACCTAATTAACCTAAGAACATCACACACATCCATGCCCGAGGCAGGATTCGAACCTGCGACCGTAGCAGCAGCGCGGTTCCGGACTGAAGCGCCTAGAACCGCTCGGTCATATCGGCCGGCTAGAATCTAAGAGACTGGAGAAATGTCATCCGCGGAACCCTAAGTTAACAACGGCTGATATGTTCGAGAACTATCGCACAGTCAGCTTATATCCGACGCACCGAAGTTGCTGGCAAGCGCGATTTGTTAGATGACGATTAGTTTCACTTTCAGAAAGGTGGAGGCACCAGAGGAGCAGGTCTGACGATACGATTGATAATGGAAGTAACTCAACTCAACTCCTCCCGAACGAGCCATGAAGGCCCAAAGGTACCGACCGGCCGCCGTGTCACCCTCAGCCCACAGGTGTCACTGGATGCGGGTAGGGAGGAGCATGTGGTCAGCACACCGCTCTCCCGGCCGTATGTCAGTTTCCGAGACCGGAGCCGCTGCTTCTCAATCAAGTAGCTCCTCAGTTTGCCTCACAAGGGCTGAGTGCACCCCGCTTGCCAACAGCGCTCGGCAGACGGAATGGTCACCCATCCAAGTGCCAGCCCAACCCGACAGAGCTTAACTTCGGTGATCTGACGGGAACCGATGTTACCACTGCAAGGCCGTTGACGATAATGGAAGTAAGACTGAAGAAAAATCAAAACACGTTTATAAGATCTGTCCACCTAGACAAAGCGTTCGACAACGCTAAATGGTGCAAGACTGAACTGAGAATGATAGAACTTCATCAAGTTACCTTCCATTCAGAGGCTGTTGCACGCAGCGACTGTTATATTGACTTGTAAATAATAGAGTTCAGCTATCAGTCGTCCTTTTGAAGTTTTAGTGGCAGTTCTAGATTTCAGCTAGAAAATAGCCATCCTCAGTGGTACTGAATGAGTATTCAATGAACTGTGGATGCAGCCCGACCAACAGGCATGACATGCATTGGTCAAAAATGATAATGCACTGAGGATGGCTAGTTTCGAGCTGAAATCTAGAACTGCCACTAAAATTTCAAAACGACGGCTGATAGCTGAAATCTATTATTCAATGAACTGTGGATGAAGCCCAACCAACAGGCATTACAAGCATTGGTCAAAAATGATAATGCATTGAGGATGGCTAGTTTATAGCTGAAATCTAGAACTGCCAATAATATTTCAAAAGGACGACTGATAGCTGAAATCTATTATTTACAAGATAATAGAACTTATTAATACGGAAGAACCAAAGATCTACCGGAACCAAGAGGGAACAATAGGAATGGAAGACAAAGAACGAAGAGTTCGAATTAAAAAGGGTATAAGACACGGATGTGCCAACGGCCTTGCCGCCACGTTAACACCCTTCCTATCAGATCACCGAAGATAAAAGCTCTTGGGCTTGGCTAACACTTGGAAGAGTGACCGTCCGAGTTGAGTGCTGTTGGCAAGCAGTGTGCACTCAGACCTTGTGAGGTCAATTGAGAAGCCACTTGGCTGAAAAGTAGGAGCTCCGATCACAAAAACTTACAACGGCTGCGAGGGTGGTGTTCTGACCACATGCTCCTCCATATCCACATCCAGTGACGCCTATCAGGTGAGTATGGCGTGGCGGTCGGTCGGTACCGTTGGGTCTTCGGAGGCCTGTTCGGACGGAGAGACAGAGATGTAGCGTTTCACCCCTATTCTTCTATCTATGCGCGAAAACAATGATGGTAATAAGATAAAGGTTCAAGAGGGGGGGGGGGGGGGCTAGAAATCTGGATGATAGGATGTCAACGATGATATTCGCTAATGATATCGCTGTCTTCGGTGAAGATGTAATAGAATTACAGGACCTGTTGACTGAAATGAACAAAGTAATGCGTACAGAATATAGATTGAGAGTAAATCGAAGAAAGAGATTATCGAAGAAGAAATGAGATTACCGATAAACAAAACATCAAAATTGGTAACCATGAAATAAAGGAAGTACTTCTGCTACCTTTGAAGATGACGAACGAAGCTAACAGGAACAGCAGACTAGCACAAGTGAAGGAGGGCATTCCTGGAGTACTACCGAACATAGTGCTTAGTTCTAGAACAAAATGTCGGAAAATGTACCTTTGGAGCACGGGACTGAATGCTTGTGAATCATTCATTAAGGATAAACTAAAAAAAGAACTGAAGCATTTGACACATGTCGCTGTAGAAGAATGTTGACTGATGTGGACTAATAAGATAAAGGATGAGAAGTTTTTCCGCAGAGTCGGCGAAAATAGGAATATACGGAAAACACAGACAAGAAGAAGTGATTGGATAACAGCATATATGTTAACACATTAGGAAATAACTTCTGCGTCATGGGAGGAGCTCTAGAGGGTAAAACGTGTAGGAGAAGACAGAGATTGCACTACATCCGCTGGCGGACCGCCGGCTGGTGTGGCCGTGCGGTTCTAGGCGCTTCAGTCTGGAGCCGCGCGACCGCTACGGTCGCAGGTTCGAATCCTGCCTCGGACATGGATGTGTGTGATGTCCTTAGGTTAGTTAGGTTTAAGTAGTTCTAAGTTCTAGGGGGCTGATGACCTCAGAAGTTAAGTCCCATAGTGCTCAGAGCCATTTGACCCATTTTTTTTGCACTACATCCAACAATTACTTGAGGATGTAGGGTGCAGGCGCTACTCTGAGACGAAGGGGATGGGGACAAGTGACGATTTTATGGTGATTCGCATCAGACCAGTCAGAAGACTGATGATCCAAAAAAGTAAATAAAACAGTAGAAAAAAGACGAAACAGTCACAACAGTAGAAGAAATCTCTGTTGATCCATCACGGACAGGGACATCGACTGGTTAAGTAATTGTCAATGTCAACGAAATTCACCAACAGCTGTGTAACTTTTTTTTAAGGCTACCAGTTCCAGCATTTCATTATTCCGTCTTCAGGCCCCATATGCATCTCTCCAAACAAACAAAAATGCCATATAGAGCCATAAATCTCTGGGTGTCGTGAACTGAATCGTTACACTTGACAGCAAATTCTGGCCCTACTACATTTTCCTCCCTTCCCTGATCAATTCGCGAATGGCGCGTGAGACCTCCGTTTTAAGTCTAATTAGTCTAGTTGTGGTCATTTCATAGGACGTACATGGGAGAAAATAATTTGTTGGCGGACTCTTGTTGTAATATATGTTCTCGAAAGTTCAACGGTGGTCCTCTCCGTGATGCAAACGCACCTCTTCTACATCTACATACATATCCCGCAACCCATCCTGGGCTTACATTTGAGCAAGATAACACAGGTCTGCACACGTGGAGAGTTTCTGCTGCCTGTCTTCGTGCTTGCCAAACCCCACCTTGACCAGCAAGGGCTCCCAACTGAGAACGTTTGGACCATTATGGGCAGGAAATCCAATCAGCTTGGGATTTTAACGATGTAACGCACCAATTGGACAGAATTAGGCATGATATCCTTCAGGAAAACATACAGTGCCTCCATTACTCAAAACCAAGCCAGCTAACTGCTTGCATAAGGGCCAGAGGTGAAACAACGCGTTATTAACTTGCGCAATTTGTGAAGGTCTTTGTTTTGAATAAATTACCAAATTTGTCTGAAATTATATCATCAGTTTATCTGTACACGTACTTCACATCTACCAATTTCCGTCCCATTCGGATAATTACTTGGTGGCGAGTCTTTTTTTTTCCTTTTTTTGTGGGGTCTTAAGAGTGTAAACCAAAACTGTCGGAAACCAAATTCCTTTACAAAGCCAAAGCCAGAAAAAAGGCTTTTGGTAACAAATCAGAAAATGCACGCGACACGTTCCTTGCAACTGGAAAAGAAACTTCAAAATTAATAAGGCAAACAAAAAGGCAGTGTGGGGTCAGTCAAAAAAGACACCATTTAAAACGAATCTAAGTGCCAGCCCCAAAAGGTCTGCTTTAAAAAGGAAAATAGACAACTGACATTTAACAACCAAGAAATCTGCAGAGAATTTTGAAAATATTTGAAAAACTCCTAAACCGCCCAGAGTCTATAGAAATATTTCCACTCGAAATTCTCAAAAATCCAATCCAGATTCACAATCATGAAACAAAGTGAAAATTTCTGGACAAATTAAAAGATTAAAAGATAACAAAGTATGTGGTGAAGATGGAATTGTTGCAGACATGCTGAAATCAGTTGGCCCAAAGTTATATTGATCATCCAGAGCATTTAGCAAACTGAGAAAATACCAGTGGAGTGTGTTGATATATACACTACGTAAGAAGGAAAACAAAACTGATGTCAACAACCAGCTCAGCAACCGCTGCTTCGCTCACGCTTGCTTAGTAATTACAACAGAAATAATTTTATAAACATATATAAGATTACTGAAAGTTAATGTATTAAAGAATCGTTTCTTGTTATATGTAATTCTGACGAAATCGATTTATCGAGATGACTGTTAAAGAGCTGTTTTAGATTTAGTTCATAAATAGCAAAACCTTCTAAACTTTTCACGATAATTAAGGCCATAGAAGTATGGCCTTTCCAGAAATTACTCCTAATGAAAAAAGGCAGTATGGCAGATGGAGTCGGAGGTTATTGTTAATCCTGCCTTTTGTGTTCTTGTGGTGATATCTCCACAGGGACTTTCATCCTCTGACCGAGAAGTCAAATGTCAGTTTTCATAGATTTAGCGTTAAAAATGTTTTGATGTAACGAAATTTTTCGTAACAGTCTGCCCCCGCTAGCTGAGTCGTCAGCGCGACAGAATGTCAATCCCAAGGGCCCAATTTCTATTCCCGGCTGGGTCGGAGATTTTCTCCGCTCAAGTACTGGGTGTTGTGTTGTCCTAATCATCATCACTTCATCCCCATCGACACGCAAGTCGCCGAAGTGGCGTCAACTCGAAAGACTTGCACCCGGCGAACGGTCTACCCGACGGGAGGCCCTAGTCACACGACATTTACATTTATTTATTTTTTCGTAATAATTTTCAACCCCTATTTCATACCGTAGTAAGATAGTGTTGAATTTAATGAATATAATGAGCGCACAATATGGATTGAGAGTAAATCGAAAAAAGACTGAGGTAATGAGGAGCAGCAAAAGTGTGGCCAGCTATATAAACTTAACGGCAGAACTGGTGACCACGGAGGAGATGAAATGAAGAATTCTGATATCATGATGCACGAAACAAAGAGGATGTAGAAAGCAGATTTACACAAGCAAAGAGGGCATTCCTGGCCGAAAGAAGTATAGTAGTATCAAACATTGGTCATGTTTTGATGAAGAAATTACTGAGAATGTACGTTTGGAACACAGAATTCTATGAAAATAATCGTGGACTGCGGGAAAAATAGAAAAGAAAGAATCGAAGCACTAGAGGTGTGGCAGAAGGATTTTCAAAATTAGGTGGACTGGTGTGAAAGAAATGAAGAGAGGCGACGGGAGGGCCAAGTAGAAAAGACTGACAAGAAGAAGGAGCAGGATGATAGGACAGGCGTTCAGACATTAAAGAATATTCACGGCGCCTGACGACACTCAAGGGAACTTCAGGGGAACAGCATATCCAACAAATAATCGAGGAAGATGGGTTCAAGTGCTACGCTGAGATGAAGAGATTGGCAGAGGGGAGGAAATATTCGGACCAGTCAGAAGAGTGATGACAATAAAGCGGACAGATAACCACCACATACAGAGGGGTCAAAAAAAATGTATCTACTGTTTAAAAGTCCATAACTTGCAAACTAATTGACGGAGTTGTCTCATTTTTGGTGAAAGTGTAGCTTAAAGTCCATCTTAAAGATATCACTGTAGGTGTTCAAAATGGTCACCATTAACATCCACACACAAACGATGCCGCCGAACTGCAGCACGATGATACGACTGCACTGTGTGATATTTGCACATGAATGTACGATGGATTCTCGAAGTTCATCCAATGTGCGTGGCTTTTGTCGATAAACGACGTCCTTTAGTGTTCCCCACAGGTAAAATTCCAGAGGAGTTAGGTCTGGGGAACGTGGTGGATACTCCACAGCACCTCTACGGCCTATCCAACTTCCTGGTAGGTTTTCGTCGAGATACGCCCTAACACGATTTTGGTAGTGGGCTGGGGCACCATGTTGTTGAAAGTAAACTCTTCCGTTTCCATACAAGTCTCGGATGGCAGGTAAAATGGATATCTGAAGCTTCTGAAGGTACACCTTACCAGTAACTGTGCCGTCAAAGAAGAATGGCCCAATCAAGTTTCGGTAAGACAACCCACACCACACATTTACTCCTGGCAAATCCACGGCTTTGTCTACATGGACGTTCGGATTTTCGGCGGCCCAGTAGATGCTATCGTGGCGATTTACTGTGTTATTGAGTTTGAACTGTGCCTCATCAGACCACACAATCATCTCAGCAAACTCTTCATCGTTGCGTACCATGTTAGTAAACCACTCGCAGTACTCCATTCTACGATCTGGGTCGTCCTCGTTCATGGCGTGTAGCAATCGTGGGA
The DNA here is from genome assembly GCF_023864275.1 of Schistocerca cancellata. Taxonomy (NCBI): domain Eukaryota; kingdom Metazoa; phylum Arthropoda; class Insecta; order Orthoptera; family Acrididae; genus Schistocerca; species Schistocerca cancellata. Next base: position 734,421,478 of record NC_064630.1, on the reverse strand, counting down.
TGTAGCACTTCCACTTTGCTGTCTTCAAAATTCGCCGAACACTTGAGCGACTCACTCCAGTTTTACGGGCACACTGCCTCACAGACTTCTGTGGCGAGCGAGTGAATTGTAACACACGACGGGAGTTAGCTGGACTTGTTACTGTTACAGGTCGTCCAGATCGTTGTTTGTATACATCTTTAGCAAAGCCTTCGTCTTCAAATTTGTCTCGAATGCGACGAATCGTTAAACGTGTCTGTGGATCTGTTTGATACTCATTTCACCATTGCCGTTGAACCTCAGTAACGTTTTCGTGCTTAAAATACCGCTTCAGAACTGACTTCCTTTCATCGAATGTAAGCCTTGCGCCAGCCATGTTTACTCGAGTAACTAGGTGCAACTATGAACAAAACACTGACTGTCTGGCGACTGTCATCTGACAAAGCAAAACAACGCGATACAGCGCTTGTGTGGCGATTGCCGGAACTACAAACTATTACACTACCAAAGACGACACAACTCCGTCAATTAGTTTGCCAGTTATGGACTTTTAAATAGTGGATACATTTTTGGACTTCTCTGTATAAATATACAAGGCTTACGAACGTCCAACCACGTATACAGCGTGCGGCAAGCCAAGGCGCGTAGCGGTCGCGTGTCGCGTGTAGCGGGTTGCGGGTAGCCGCCTCCGCTGGCAATCAATGGGCGGCGGGAGAGGCGTGCGTCACGGTGTGCGCTGGAGACGTGGTTGGGGGAGGGGGAGGGGAAGGGGGGTGAGTGGTGCAGCTTAGCCGTGCTGTCACCTCTGCGATAGCTTCTATACACGGGGCCCTGAAACACGTCCCTTGACAGCTCGCTTGTAGTTGCCTATATTGCGACTGAGAGGCTGCAGTAGCTGCCACAGTACACGGGCACAACTGACGGCTCCGAAGTATATTTGTAAATGTAGGCAACAGTCAACGTGTATATTAGCCGCCGCATTATAATGTATATGTAAGTACAACAAAGAAAGTTTTCCTTATAATGGAGAGAACAACTTCGGAGAAAATGCACTTGATAGTACATGAAACTCGGAAAAAAGCAACAGCTGACAAAACGTCTATGAGAAGTCGTTCCGCATTGTTACGGTAATAGTGGCATATAAAACGTCGTATAGTAACTTGAACCTAAGCGTACCACAGAACACGCTGTCCACAATCGTAGAGCGAAATAAAGAAAAAGATCTACATCTACATTTATACTCCGCAAGCCACCCAACGGTGGTGGCGGAGGGCACTTTACGTGCCACTGTCATTGCCTCCCTTTCCTGTTCCACTCGCGTGTGGTTCGCGGGAAGAACGACTGCCGGAAAGCCTCCGTGCGCGCTCGAATCTCTCTAATTTTACATTCGTGATCTCCTCGGGAGGTATAAGTAGGGAGAAGCAATATATTCGATACCTCATCCAGAAACGCACCCTCTCGAAACCTGGACAGCAAGCTACACCGCGATGCAGAGCGCCTCTCTTGCAGAGTCTGCCGCTTGAGTTTGCTGAACATCTCCGTAACGCTATCGCGCTTACCAAATAACCCTGTGGCGAAACGCGCCGCTCTTCTTTGGATATTCTCTATCTCCTCCGTCAACCCGACCTGGTACGGATCCCACACTGACGAGCAATACTCAAGTATAGGTCGAACGAGTGGTTTGTAAGCCACCTCCTTTGTTGATGGACTGCTTTTTCTAAGGACTCTCCCAGTGAATCTCAACCTGGTACCCGCCTTACCAACAATTAATTTTATATGATCATTCCACTTCAAATCGTTCCGTACGCGTACTCCCAGATATTTTACAGAAGTAACTGCTACCAGTGTTTGTTCCGCTATCATATAATCATACAATAAAGGATCCTTCTTTCTATGTATTTGCAATACATTACATTTGTCTATGTTCAGGGTCAGTTGCCACTCCCTGCACCAACTGCCTATCCCCTGCAGATCTTCCTGCATTTCGCTGCAATTTTCTAATGCTGCAACTTCTCTGTATACTACAGCATCATCCGCGAAATGCCGCATGGAACTTCCGACGCTATCTACTAATTTGACGGCCCCCACCAACATCGGATATATCCTAGGGCTTAGAATCGACTGACTCGTGTGCAACGGCTGTTCGCACTGAACCCTTCTCCGCGTCAGCCCTCCAGGGCCTCGCTGGAGTATTTGCTACTACCACCAAGATCTGCACCGACGGCGGCTCCAGGCAGGCTCACGCCCAGACCCTTCTGCGGCCACCGCCGAGACCCTCATACTTGTCAGGGCTTCGCGGCAGTTGGGCATTTTGATCACAATAGCCATACATCAACACAATGTCGACCTTTTCCGCAATTGGTTAACGGTCCATTTTAACACAGGTAATGTATCACGAAGCAAATACCGTCCGCACTGGCGGAATGTTACGTGATACACGTACTTATTCGTTTGTGACTATTGCAGCGCCATCTCTCGCAAAGCGAAAAAAGTGGTCCAACTAAAACATTCATACAGGGCTATTACAAATGATTGAAGTGATTTCATAAATTCACTGTAGCTCCATTCATTGACATATGGTCACGACACACTATAGATACGTAGAAAAACTCATAAAGTTTTGTTCGGCTGAAGCCACACTTCAGGTTTCTGCCGCCAGAGCGTTCGAGAGTGCAGTGAGACAAAATGGCGACAGGAGCTGAGAAAGCGTATGTCGTGCTTGAAACGCACTCACATCAGGCACTCATAACAGTGCAACGACACTTCAGGACGAAGTTCAACAAAGATCCACCAACTGCTAACTCCATTCGGCAATGGTATGCGCAGTTTAAAGCTTCTGGATGCCTCTGTAAGGGGAAATCAACGGGTCGGCCTGCAGTGAGGGATGAAACGGTTGAACGCGTGCGGGCAAGTTTCACGCGTAGCCCGCGGAAGTCGACATATAAAGCAAGCAGGGAGCTAAAGGTACCACAGCCGACGGTTTGGAAAATCTTACGGAAAAGGCTAAAGCAGAAGCCTTACCGTTTACAATTGCTACAAGCCCTGACACCCGATGACAAAGTCAAACGCTTTGAATTTTCGGCGCGGTTGCAACAGCTCATGGAAGAGGATGCGTGATTCAGCAACATTTTTTCTTAATGGTGAAGTGAACAGACACAATGTGTGAATCTGGGCTGTAGAGAATCCTCACGCATTCGTGCAGCAAATTCGCAATTCACCAAAAGTTAACGTGTTTTGTGCAATCTCACGGTTTAAGGTTGACGGCCCCTTTTTCTTCTGCGAAGAAAACGTTACAGGACACGTGTATCTGGACATGCTGGAAAATTGGCTCATGCCACAACTGGAGACCGACAGCGCCGACTTCATCTTTCAACAGGATGGTGCCCCACCGCACTTCCATCATGATGTTCGGCATTTCTTAAACAGGAGATTGGAAAACCGATGGATCGGTCGTGGTGGAGATCATGATCAGCAATTCATGTCATGGCCTCCACGCTCTCCCGACTTAACCCCATGCGATTTCTTTCTGTGGAGTTATGTGAAAGATTCAGTGTTTAAACTTCCTCTACCAAGAAACGTGCCAGAACTGCGAGCTCGCATCAACGATGCTTTCGAACTCATTGATGGGGACAGGCTGCACCGAGTGTGGGAGGAACTTGATTATCGGCTTGATGTCTGCCGAATCACTAAAGGGGCACATATCGAACATTTGTGAATGCCTAAAAAAACTTTTTGAGTTTTTGTATGTGTGTGCAAAGCATTGCGAAAATATCTCAAATAATAAAGTTACTGTAGAGCTGTGAAATCGCTTCAATCATTTGTAATAACCCTGTATTTCTTTACGTACTACATGAATCTGTAATAAAAATGGGGGTTCCTATTTTAAAAAACGCAGTTGACCTATGGCAGCGCCATCTAGGGGGCCAACCATCGCGCCATAGCCCCCCTCAAGCTAGACGAATTTCGTTCTTTGAAGTTTTTCGTTTGATGCTTATTTCGTGAGATATTTGGCTTGGTCACTATCAATGGACCACCCTGTATATTATCACGCGAAAGTTTTGTTGTGTTGGCAGAAGAGCCAACACCGTGTTACTAGAGGAGGCCGAAATGCACACGTTTTAGCTCACGCAGGCTGCCGTGAAGAGGGAAGAACTATACTGACGTGAGGTCTGGAACATGACAAGGAATGAGAATTCAGAAAGCGGACGAAATTAGTTTGATACTTAACTTTAATCCATTAAAGATGAACGTCGCTCTCGACGGTACACGATTCACAATATTATCTGTTCAGATTATAGTAACTGAATATGGCGCCTTGCTAGGTCGTAGCAAATGACGTGGCTGAAGGCTATGCTAAACTGTCGTCTTCAATTGAGAGCGTCTGTAGACAGTGAACCATCGCTAGCAAAGCCGGCTGTACAACTGAGGGGAGTGCTAGGGAGTTTCTCTAGACTAGACCTGCCGTGTGGCGGCGCTCGGTCTGCAATCCCTGATAGCGGCGACAAGCGGGTCCGGCGTATACTAACGGACCGCGGCCGATTTAAAGGCTACCACCTAGCAAGTGTGGTGTCTGGCGGTGACACCACAAGTTTTATCTGTGATTAGACTAAAAAAATGAAACCAAACATGATGGTGACTTGACAGAAACATGTATCGGTGTTAATGAAGAAAACTATGTTTCTTCAAGGCAGAACCCTATATCCATAATTTTATACTTGACAGCTTACACTGACAAAAAGTGAGCTCTAACGACAATGAGTCATGTATTTAGCTGTGTAGCAAGTATTGTAATAGAATTCCAGTTCCTTACAAACGAGCTCCATAGCCTCTGACCTTCTGTCTCTCACTTCCACGGTGTTACTGCATAGGTACCATCTCACATTTTGAAACACGGACAAAAAGTGAGCTCTAACAACAAGGACTCATGTATTTAGCTGTGTAGCAAGTATTGTAATAGAATTCCAGTTCCTCATAAACGAGCTCCATAACCTCTGACCCTCTCACTTGCTCGGTGTTACTGCATAGGTACCATCTCACATTTTGAAACGCGGACAAAAAGTGAGCTCTAACAACAAGGACTCATGTATTTAGCTGTGTAGCAAGTATTGTAATAGAATTCCAGTTCCTCATAAACGAGCTCCATAACCTCTGACCCTATAACTGGCTCGGTGTTACTGCATAGGTACCATCTCACATTTTGAAACGCGGACAAAAAGTGAGCTCTAACAACAAGGACTCATGTATTTAGTTGTGTAGCAAGTATGGTAATAGAATTCCAGTTCCTTATAAACGAGGTCCATAGCCTTTAACTTGCTCGGTGTTACTGCATAGGTACCATCCCACATTTTGAAACCTGTCTCTTTTGACGGCGCAGTGCGGTGAGGCCTCGTTGGAGCGGCAGCGGGGGCGGCGCCGGCGACCATGAAGAGGCAGAACGTCCGCACCCTGTCGCTGGTGGTGTGCACGTTCACCTACCTGCTCGTCGGCGCCGCCGTCTTCGACGCCCTCGAGTCCGACACGGAGAGCAAGCGCTGGGAGGTGCTGTCAGGTAGGAGCACTTCAGCTGTCTCTATACTATATCGCAGCCCCTCTTACGTCAATGGACATTGTCCACTGGCTTTTCACTGATTGGATACCATCCCTAAATTGAATTTCTCGAAATCCTACAAAAAAAAACATTTTCAACATCCAGAATGAGATTTTCACTCTGCAGCGGAGTGTGCGCTGATATGAAACTTCCTGGCAGATTAAAACTGTGTGCCGGGCCGAGACTCGAACTCGGGACCTTTGCCTTTCGCGGGCAAGTGCTCTACCAACTGAGCTACCCAAGCAAGACTCACGCCCCGTCCTCACAGCTTTACTTCTGCCAATACCTCGCCTCCTACCTGCCAAACTTTGCAAAAGCTCTCCTGCGAACCTTGCAGAACCAGCACTCCTGAAAGAAAGGATATTACGGAGACATGGCATGTCCGCTGCTTGGGTAGCTCAGTTGGTAGAGCACTTGCCCGCGAAAGGCGAAAGTCCCGAATTCGAGTCTCGGTCCGACACACAGTTTTAATCTGCCAGGAAGTTTCATTTTCAGCATCAGTTATCTCTTCATTAGACTCAAAATGTTCTCCAGCCATGTTTTATACTGAACTACCAAACACAATCAGGGTCTGAAGAGGACGCAATGTCGACCGCTGTCGTGTCGTTATCTGCCGTGTGGCGTCACTCAGATACGATACGGAGAGGCATGGGGTCAGCACACTGTTCTCCCGTGATAATAAGGCAGATAAAATTAACATCTGGCATGGAATATCGAGGGTGTAAGAAAGACGTGAATACTGTAAGTAAAATGGTGTAACTCGTTTTGTTCGATTAAGTGTCGAACATGATTAATCAGTTTTGTGGAAAAGGTAGTAGTTTTGTATATTAACAGTAGATGCCGACAGACAATGTGAAAATAATAGTCTACAACTTAAACTTCCTACTACCAGGATTTTTTTTTTTTTTGTTTCACTGTGAGCCACTTAGGCCATAATGACCCCAAGAAATTTACATGGGATATATTGGCAGTATTTTAATGAAATAACATAAAAACATACATTACAGCTGTTCAAATTAATAGTCTTCATTCTGTTTTCTCAAACGTTGCGTCAAGAAATAAAACAAAAGTAAAAGAATTAGATTAGGGTCATATGATTCTAGTGATACTCGCTGCGCCGGCCGCTGTGGCCGAGCGGTTCTCGGCGCTTCAGTCCGGAACCAAGCAGCTGCTACGATCGCAGGTTCGAATCCTGCTTCGGGCATGGATGTGTGTGATGTCCTTAGGTTAGTTAGTTTTACGTATTTAAGTAGGCTGTTTAGGTTTTTAAGTTGGTAACGCCACGTAGCGCTCTGTATGAAAATCACTGACTGTGCTGTGTGCAGTCTGTGGCTGGTTGGCATTGCTGCAATATCCGCTATTGTAGTGTTGGGCAGCTGGATGTGAACAGCGCGTAGCGTTGTGCAGTTGGAGGTGAGCCGCCAGCACTGGTGAATGTGGGGAGCATAGGGGCTATGTAAGTAGGCTGTTTAGGTTTTTATGTTGCTAACGCCACGTAGCGCTCTGTGTGAAAATCGATGACTGTGCTGTGTGCAGTCTGTGGCTGGTTGGCATTGTTGAAATATTTGCTATTGTAGTTGGGCAGTTGGATTTGAACAGGGCGTAGCGTTGCGCAGTAGATGAGCCGCCAGCAGTGGTGGATGTGGGGAGAGAGATGGCAGAGTTTTGAGAGCGGACGATCTGGACTGTGTCCGTCAGAAAAACGAAATTTGTAAGACTGGATGTCATGAACTGATATATATATATATATATATATATATATATATATATATATATATATAATGACTTTTGAACACTATTAAGGTAAATACATTGTTTGTTCTCTATCAAAATGTTTCATTTGCTAACCATGCCCATCAGTAGTTAGTGCCTTCAGTTGTTAGAATCTTTTATTTGGCTGGCAGTATTGGCGCTCGCTGTATTGCAGTAGTTCGAGTAACGAAGATTTTTGTGAGGTAAGTGATTCATGAAAGGTATTGGTTATTGTTAGTCACGGCCATTCTTTTGTAGGGATTATTGAAAGTCAGATTGCGTTGCTCTAAAAATATTGTGTGTCAGTTTAGTGATGATCAGAATAAGTAAAGAGAGAAATGTCTGAGTACGTTCAGTTTTGCTCAGCTCTTTGAAAATCAAATAACGTAAGAGGTTTACCAACACAGTAATTCCTAAATTTTTGTTAGGGGATGTTTCACGTAGTTCTAAGTCTAGGAGACTGATGACCTCAGACGTCCTGTAGTGCTTAGAGCCATTTGATACTCGTTGCAAAAACTGTAAATAAACCCTAATTTTTCTAAATATACAGCTGAACAAAACATCATTGGATATAATTGACTCAGGAGGAGAAGGTCATACACAGGGTGGAGAAAAAACGCCGTACTTGGATGTCGGTATAGCAAAACCTAGTCCCGCCAACAGGTTTCATAGTAACACGAATAAAAAACGAGGCTCTAGCAATACTGTAACTGCTTGCAGCGTGGCCAAGAACAGGTAGCACGTGTTAGGTGTCAGGCAAATCCAACACCTTCCATGAAAACCCTGACATGATAAGCAAATCCAGTAGTATGTCACATAGCTCCAAATAAATCGTGACATTGAATTAACCAAAGTAATACGAGTAACGAGTGAGCAAATGGAATACCACAGACTAACACAAGAATGTCTAAATGCATGTCATACCTTCCCACCGTGAGACAGACGCATTTCCGAGGGGAGAAACGAGAACAGAAGCCAAGAGCATAACCGTGTTAAGCTAGAAGGCCCTACGATAAGGGACGGACATCCACGTCGCCAACTAACCGCTAGGACCACCCCCCAGCCCATGTTAAAAGCTAGAACCCTCCAGAAGAACAGTATAGATCTTACGATAACACTAAAAGGGCCATCCCAGCCGCAAGTTTTAGCGTGAGACTTTTTCGCGTCTCTGTTACGTTGCAAACTTTAAAAACATTGCCCCACCACGAAAAGTATAACGTTTCTCATTGGATAGACAGAATTTTTGTAGGCAGAGATTAAGGTTAACATTGAGACCCTGATTGGTCAGATGAAAACACAGCCAGATAGTTTTTTTAAACCAACTTCGGTAAATTGTAGTAAGGAGAAGTTAGGAGAGAGTTGCTTCCGAGAAGGCGAGGTGAGCGGAGCTGTGCTGTCCGCTGCCCCCTGACGAACACCGACAAGGTAATGAACGCACGTGATGCCGCATAACAGCGCATAAACCTTCACTCAGAACTGCAGAAGTCTCATCTGTTACACCCCCTTTTTGCGTAATACTAGTGTCGATCGTCAATTAAAGCTCATGATGTTCACATTTGCCACTTGAATTAAAAATCTGAAATGCGATGATTTTTCTGTTATATAGTTATTGAGAAGCCACATCAGCCACTGTAATTTACGACAAGTTAGATAAGTAATTAAAGATAATTGATGGTCACTGTAGACCATTTTGATAATTTTCTCTTTTGTGAAACTTAATTTAAACCTAGATTATAGATGTGATATGGCATAGGTCATCCTTCGATCCATTGTAGAACTTGGAAACCCATTCAGGGAATATTCGTTCACATTTTTGTTGACCGCAGTTGGTTTTTGCACGAAATGTATTCGCAGTCGCGAATACGGACAACGATCAGATGTACGAGGGCTATTCGGAAAGTAACGAACGATAGGTCACGAAGTGGAAACCACAATGAAAATCAAAACTGTTTTATTTGCAACAGTTAGCTACAACTTCCAGCTACTTATCTCCTTAGTTGCTGATCCGATTTAGACGTTTGTCGTAGCGGTGTACCAACTTTCCAATACCCTCAATATAGAAGGCTGCTTTCCACCTATTCTCTGCGCAGGCCTACAGCTCGTTGTTTGAGCCAAAATTTTGTCTTCATAGCCAGCGGTTCATGTGAGCAGAGATGAAACCCAGAGGGAGACAATTACGGGCTGTATTGTGGGTAATCAAACATTTCCAATTGAAAACGATGCAGGAGCATCTTCATTGCCCCTGCAGAATTCGGCTGAGAATTGTCTTGAAGAAGAAAACGCACGACAGTTATGTAATGTTGGCTGCATAGCTTCAGGCGAAATTTCTCACCCTGCCCTCGTACTTGGCGGGAGACACTATTGTTCTAGGTATCTTTATGTGCTCCCTGTGTGCTCAGAACTAAAAAGAACGACGTAACGCGATCGACGGGTATACTAGACACTGCCCAACACACCTGTGCAAAACTTCATCGGATTTTCACTGTGGTTTCCATTTCGCGACCGATCGTTCATTACTTTTCGAATAACCCTTGTAAAATGGAATGACGACAACGTAGATTTGTGCCTCCGTAGCCGCTTTGGCTACCTGTGCATGACCCACCCGCAGATCCAAACTTCTGTATGTCGTTGTTCCTACGTCAAAGCCTGTACTCGTACACACATTATGGAATTCCCATAAAGGAGAGGACATTTTAACTGAAAGTCGCTGCCTGGTATCGAAGGTTTTTTACTGTATTGCAGTACCTGTGTTGTTAAGAAGAAAAATGCAGTGCATGCATGTCTGAAGGAACATTGCACCGTTCTCCTTAGCAACACAGGCAGTGGAATATCGTATATGATAGTATTTGATACTGAAGTAAGTGGCTGCTTATAACAACAAATTCGCAACTATATCGCAAATTGGTCATTTACGCGCCCATGTTTATAGGAACGTTTTTGCTCTCAGCGTCGTATACTTTCTCACCCATGTTAGTTTTCACTTTGAATCATGTTACACCACGTACAGAGCACGCGCTCTTGCCACGACATTGCCTCGCTGCGCTGTTAGAGCACAGGTCTCTAGGTACGTCGATTTCTCTCCGTCGAAACACGTAACTTGTCATCTTATACAGCGTGGTCCATTGATCGTAACCGGGCCAAATATCTCACGATATAAGCTTCAAACGAAAAAACTGCAAAGAACGAAACTTGTCTAGCTTCAAGAGGAAAACCAGATGGTGCTATGGTTGGCCCGCATGATGGCGCTGCCATAGGTCAAACGGATATCAACTGCGTTTTTTTAAATAGGAAGCCCCATTTTTTATTACATACTCATGTAGTACGTAAAGAAATATGAATATTTTAGTTGGACCACATTTTTCGCTTTGTGATAGATGGCGCTGTAATAGTCACAAACATATGGCTCACAATTTTCGACAAATAGTTGGTAACAGATAGGTTCTTTAAATTAAAATACAGATCGTAGGTACCTTTGAACATTTTATTTCGGTTGTTCCAATGTGATACATGTACCTTTGTGAACTTATCATTTCGGAGAACGCATGCTGTTAACAGCGTGATTACCTTTAAATACCACATTAATGCAATAAATGCTCAAAATGATGTCCGTCAAACTCAGTGCATTTGGCAATACGTGTAACGACATTCCTCTCAACTGCGAGTAGTTCGCCTTCCGTAATGTTCACACATGCATTGAAAATGCGCTGACGCATGTTGTCAGGCGTTGTCGGTGGATCACGATAGCAAATATCCTTAAACTTTCCCCACAGAAAGAAACCGGGGACGTCAGATCCGGTGAACGTGCGGGCCATGCTACGGTGCTTCGACGACCAATCCACCTGTCATGAAATATGCTATTCAATACCGCTTCAACGGCACGCGAGCTATGTGCCGGACGTCCATCATGTTGGAAGTACATCGCCATTCTGTCCTGCAGTGAAACATCTTGTAGTAACATCGGTAGAGCATTACGTAGGAAATCAGCATACATTGCTCCATTTAGATTGCCATCGATAAAATGGGAGCCAATTATCCTTCCTCCCATAATGCCGCACCATACATTAACCCGCCAAGGTCGCTGATGTTCCACTTGCAGCAGCCATCGTGGATTTTCCGTTGCCCAATAGTGCATATTATGCCGGTTTACGTTACCGCTGTTGGTGAATGACGCTTCGTCGCTAAATAGAACGGGTGCAAAAAATCTGTCTTCGTCCCGTAATTTTTCTTGTGCCCAGTGGCAGAAGTGTACACGACGTTCAAAGTCGTCGCCATGCAATACCTGGTGCATAGAAATATGGTACGGGTGCAAACGATTTTGATATAGCATTCTCAACACCGACGTTTTTGAGATTCCCGATTCTCGCGCAATTTCTCTGCTACTGATGTGCGGATTAGCCGCGACAGCAGCTAAAACACCTACTTGGGCATCGTCTTTTGTTGCAGGTTGTGGTTGACGTTTCACATGTGGCTGAACACTGCCTGTTTCCTTTAATAACGTAACTATCCGGCGAACGGTCGGGACACTTGGATGATGTCGTTCAGGATACCGAGCAGCATACATAGCATACGCCCGTTGGGCATTTTGATCACAATAGCCATACATCAACACGATATCGACCTTTTCCGCAATTGGTCCATTTTAACACGAGTAATGTATCACGAAGCAAATACAGTCCGCACTGGCGAAATGTTACGTGACACCACGTACTTATACGTTTGTGACTATTATAGCGCCATCTGTCACAAAGCGAAAAAAGTGGTCCAACTAAAACATTCATATTTCTTGCCGTACTACACAAAAATGTAAAAAAAATAGGGGTTCCTATTTTAAAAAAAAACGCAGTTGATATCCGTTTGACCTATGGCAGCGCCATCTAGCGGGGCAACCATAGCGCCATCTGGTTTTCCCCTTCAAGTTTCGTTTGAAGCTTATATCGTGAGATATTTGACCTGGTCACTGTCAATAGCCCACCCTGTATAAGTATTCTTCAAGGTGGAAACAGATCATCAACTCTCGAACGTGTTAGTTTAATGTGAAATAAGTTATGCTCCCATCGTGCACAAGATGCGGAGTTCCTTTATGCCTGAAACGTGGCTGAGAGTAAGAATAAAATAGAAAATACTCTTACCTTCGTAGCAAGAGCCCTCTCTATCTCACCCTATCTGCGTCAGCCGGTGGCACCATCAGTGGTAACGCATAAAGAAAAGCTAATGATTACCTGCCATGACAGGCAATAGCTATCACCACAGTGTTGCTAAAAGCGGCTGGAAATAAAACACTAAAGAAGTTCTTCATTTTCCATTCATCAAAGAACAGCAGGACACGTATTTAAAGAAAATCATACGTTCGCTAAGCAAAGACTTACGTGCGCCCAGAGAGTCAGGTACCTGGTTTTGCCTCAAAGCGGCAGGTCACTTGAAGAGCGCTGGCGTGTAAGGACTTTGTGGCGTCCTGAAAATAGACCGCCTGCTCGACCGGCCAGCGGTGTTCCTTCACGGCGGACGGCAGCCGTGTCCGTTCACAGCGCAAGTGTCCCAGCGGTTTATGAACTACACTGGAACTTCAGTTTGGCAACTTTGCTCTCAAGATACACAAGCGTAATGGCATGTTTAACAAACAACATTGCAAAGTCCAGTGAATTTAAGCCGAGCCCACCCACCCGCTAGTGTTAACGTGATTATAAATTAGAATACCTTGAATGACGGTTCTGAATTTGTCCCAGTTACATACACTACTGGCCATGAAAATTGCTACACCAAGAAGAAATGCAGATGATAAACGGGTATTCATTGGACAAATATATTATACTATAACTGACATCAGATTACATTTTCACGCAATTTGGGTGCATAGACCCTAAGAAATCAGTACCTAGAACAACCACCTCTGGCCGTAATAACGGATTTGATATGCGTGGGCATTGAGTCAAACAGATCTTGGATGGCGCGTACAGGTACAGCTGCCCCTGCAGCTTCAACACGATATCACAGTTTATCAAGAGTAGTGACTGGCGTATTGTGACGAGCCAGTTGCTCGGTCACCATTGACCAGACGTTTTCAATTGGTGACAGATCTGGAGAATGTGCTGGCCAGGGCAGCGGTCGAACATTTTCTTTATCCAGAAAGGCCTGTACAGGACCTGCAGCATACGGTCGTGCATTATCCTGTTGAAATGTAGGGTTTCACAGGGATCGAATGAAGGGTAGAGCCACGGGTCGTAACACATCTGAAATGTAACGTCCACTATTCAAAGCACCGTCAATGCGAACAAGAGGTGACAGAGACGTGTAACCCATACCATCACGCCAGGTGATACGCCAGTATGGCGATGACGAAAACACGCTTCCAATGTGAGTTCACCGCAATGTCGCCGAACACGGATGCGACCATCATGATGCTGTAAACAGAACCTGGATTCGTCCGAAAAAATGACGTTTTGCCATTCGTGCACCCAGGTTCGTCGTTGAGTACACCATCGCAGGCGCTCCTGTCTGTGATGTAGCGTCAAGGGTAACCGCAGCCAGGGTCTCCGAGCTGATAGTCCATGCTGCTGCAAACGTTGTAATGTTGTTGCATTAATTTGTTCTGAGAGCGGTGCTGATATTCAAGACCATAAAAGTGGGTTAAAAGCTGTGAGCTATCTGAGAAAGTTAACCTTGCTTTACTGTGCCACTGTTTCACCAGGTATCCAGTCTAGCTTACCAAATTCCCAACCAGACTAACATTAGTTATAATCTTTTAGTACTCATCTTACGATAACCGGTGACACATATATATATATATATATATATATATATATATATATATATATATATATATATATATATATATATATAGACAATTTAAATAAAAAGAAATAAATCAGTTTATATTTGGACATTTATTTTAACATTGATCATTGTTCCGTTAAAATTTCAGCATATCAAACTTGATTCATAACTAAACTGGTACCTTATTTAGGATTGTGTAAATGTGAGTTTGTAATCTTACAGAACACATCAAATAGGGAGCCAAGATTGGGAGACTACATACAACACTGCATTCATAAAATAACACATGAAGAACGTTGAAAGATATCCAAGTGGAAATCAACCACAACCAACCGATTCAATTTTCACCCAAAGAAGTTACGTTCGTAGCGCAATCCTGTTCGTCATGAAATTACCACACACTGGTATACTAAATTCATACTAACTCTCTGTGAAATCTTCCCGAAAAGAATAGCTGAGGGCTACTTTGATGCTTACACCACATGCTTCACGTGGTCAACTTGGTTTACACATAGAGTCTAACTCCACAATAATTTTGATAATTAAAATAAATTACATCGAAACGCAATTTACAAAAGAAAAACCTCGAACTGGTCACTATCGTCTTACTATTAACCTGACGGGTCAAACAATTGTATAAGCACGTGGTACTGGTCTCACAAAGTACACCCCACGTGGGTTGAACATAAAGAAAAGTTGCTATATTGAAAAATATTGTAAAGATGAGACGTTATAATCTCACGCACATTCGCATTTAAGATTGATGATCTTACAGTTACTGATCAACACATGGTTCCACTTTACTCACAAAGTGGTGAGAAAGCAACTACCGGAAGATATTCTGAACTTCACACTCGAATTACACTGCGTTGCAATTTAAGATAACATTAGATATTTCAGAGCTAAACCTGAAATAAAGGTGATTAAATTTTCAGTTAGGCTGAACTTAAGAAATTCGTTGTCCTACAGACTTAGCAGACACGCGCTTAGCCGGAGATCTTACCCTTCAGACGCTCGCCGAGCGTGCTTAACAGATACAAACGGAAGTGACCAGAGAGGCAGATTCCTATACCAACATGACAAGGGACGGACAGGACCATACTAAGAATAGAAACCTCTCTGCTTTTAGAAAGCGTAGCTACCTGTTCCGACGTTGGTCCTACTGTTCTCTAGCAGACAGGCTTGTCTGCTACCATCAAGCATGCAACTAGAAATACATTTGCTCATTCATCCTCTCACACAGCAGGGAAGGAGGATGACAGTATCTTATCATATACAGTATATAAAAGAAAGCGGATGTAGGTTCTGTATTAGACTGTGTGACATGAATTACATACAAACTGTGTTTTACAGTGTAGTAGTGTGACAAATCGCACTTGTTTATGTGTAAAAGTAACACGTTCCACTGCTCAGTCTCCTCCCAGATAGTCAGAAACACCACAGTAAATTTAGAAGAGGAATTTATGCCGTAAATGACAACATATTTAAGAAATTAACATGAAAGGAATCCAACAGAGACCTTTCAACGTCGTCGATTTGTTCGTGCAGATGGTTGTGTTGGAAACGTCCCCATCTGTTGTCTCAGGGATCGAGACGTGGCTGCACGATCCGTAACAGCCAAGCGGATAAGATGACTGTCATCTCGACTTCTAGTGATACGAGGCCTTTGGGATCCAGAACGGCGTTCGGTATTACCCTCCTGAATCCACCGATTCCATATTCTGCTAACAGTCATTGGATCTCGACCAACGCGAGCAGCAATGTCAAGATACGATAAAACGCAATCGTGATAGGCTACAATCGGACCTTTACAAAGTCGGAAACGTGATGGTACGCATTTCTCCTCCTTACACGAGGCATCACAACAATGTTTCACCAGGCAACGCTGGTCAACTGCTGTTTGTGTATGAGAAATCGATTGGAAACTTTCCTCATGTCAGCACGTTGTAGGTGTCGCCACCGGCGCCAACCTTGTGTGAATGCTCTGAAAAGCTAATCATTTGCATATCGCAACATCTTCTTCCTGTCGGTTAAATTTGGAGTCTGTAGCACGTCATCTACGTGGTGTAGCAATTTTAATGGCCATTAGTGTATTTCCCATCTTTCAGCTGAGAGTGATACCACGTAGAATAATACGACACTCGCCACAAGAAGAAAATTATTCAAGCTTCCGACTATTCGGGTTAATGCGGACCTCATACTACACTATAAACGCAGAACTCTGGTAATTCGAAAACACATTTTATTACTCAAAACTGCTGATTACTGTATTTACAGGCTATGTTACATGTCACATTTGAGAGACCACTGCGTTACTTACACGTTAATCGCCTGAAACTGGCAAATTATTTAGAAAATAACACTTACACCACACTGTATTTCGTATCACCTGCTTTCAGTTCACTTTCTGGAAATAATTGTCCAATTTTTTCTTTCTTTTTTATTTACTTTTTCTTCACCACGGTTCTCATTCTTCAGAGAATAAAAACATCGATACAACCAAACGAATTTTGTGCTGCATTTCTGAGAACGTATTTCAGTGCCTC
Source organism: Schistocerca cancellata (assembly GCF_023864275.1). Classification (NCBI taxonomy): domain Eukaryota; kingdom Metazoa; phylum Arthropoda; class Insecta; order Orthoptera; family Acrididae; genus Schistocerca; species Schistocerca cancellata. The sequence goes on along the minus strand of NC_064630.1, from coordinate 734,404,843 downwards.
GGAGTGTGTGAAAGCGGCTCCGTCTTCGTTCTCTTCCCCTACCTAACGCACTTCTTTAACTATATCCGCCCCACTTAGCTGCTCTAATCCAAGTTCATAGACATCTTATTTAAGCACACGCATTTATTTTTGTCATCTATACCCGTACAACAATAAATCTGTATTCTAAATGAAAGTATTCGTTCCAGTTATAACGACACTTCAGATTTCGTTTTTTATATTTTTCGGAAATCGACGAAGTAAGCACGGATAATCTGCGAGCCTCATAATCCGTACCTGGAAGATCAAAAGCTTGCGATATCCATATCTGCTTATACACGGTGTAAGTGCATAAACTGTGATCACTAGTGCCTTAATGTGCACCCACATACGTGTGTTACTTGCTTTCTCTCTGCGTCTAACAGTCTTCCCGCAAAGATGTCACATAATTTACTACCTGGTGTTTTCTGCATGTCTCAACTGCACCATTAAGTGGACTACGCTTCGAAGCAGATATTAACCACTTTGTGTCCACGAGTCCACACTTCAACGCCTAGCCTGCCACCCAGGAGAAAATAAACATGAATAGCTTGCTCTTGCCTCATGTACTTGGAGAAACTAACTAATCTAAAAACATACCACACCTAACAGCTACAATAATTAATCTACAATCGAACTAAATTCTAATGTATTGTTGTCCAGTACACTCTCCTCAGGCACCAATAAAAATATCTGCACTTACACCTCTCTATATTTTTACTGTACCGCATCGTCATCGGCATCGACCATTACCATCCACTGATAGATGAAGGCTCACAATAGAATTTTCCACGGAGTATGGTCGTCAGCTGCGTACATACATGCCACTGCTTTTCTAATGTTAGGTACCTTCCCCCCCCCCCCCCTCCTGAACCATGGACCTTGGGGAGGCCATTGTCCCACCATGGACATTGGTGGGGAGGCTTGCGTGCCTCAGCGATACAGATAGCCGTACTGTCGGTGCAACCACAACGGAGGGGTATCTGTTGCGAGGCCAGACAAACGTGTGGTTCCTGAAGAGGGGCAGCAGCCTTTTCAGTAGTTGCAGGGGCAACAGTCTAGATGATTGACTGATCTAGCCTTGTAACACTAGCCAAAACGGCCTTGCTGTGCTGGTACTGCGAACGGCTGAAAGCGAGGGGAAACTACAGCCTTAATTTTTCCAGAGAACATGCAGCTTTATTGTATTGTTACATGATGATGTCGTCCTCTTGGGTCAAATATTCCGGGGGTAAAATAGTCTCCTATTCGGATCTCCGGACGGGGAATACTCAAGAAGACGTCGTTATCAGGAGAAAGAAAACTGGTGTTTTACGGATCGGAGAGTGGAATGTCAGATCCCTTAATCGGACATGTAGGTTAGAAAATTTAAAAAGGGAAATGAATAGGTTTAAGTTAGATACAGTGGGAATCAGTGAAGTTCGGTGGCAGGAGGAACAAGACTTCTGGTCAGGTGAATACAAAATTATAAACACAAAATCAAATAGGGGTAATGCAGGAGTAGGTTTAATAATGAATAGGAAAATAGGAATCCGGATAAGCTACTACAAACAGCATAGTGAACGCATTATTGTGGCCAAGATAGATACGAAACCCTAGCCTACCATAGTAGTACAAGTTTACATGTCAACAAGTTCTGCAGATGACGAAGAAATTGAAGAAATGTATGATGAAATAAAAGAAATTATTCAGGTAGTGAAGGCAGACGAACATTTAATAGTCATGGGTGACTGGAATTCGTCAGTAGGAAAAGGGAGGGAAGGAAACGTAGTAGGTGAATATGGATTGGGGGCAAGAAATGAAAGAGGAAGCCGCCTGGTAGAATTTTGCACAGAGCGCAACATAATCATAGCTAACACTTGGTTCAAGAATCATAAAAGAAGGTTGTATACATGGAAGAAGCATGGAGATACTAACAGGTTTCAAATAGATTATATATATGGTAAGACAGAGATTAAGGAACCAGGTTTGAAATTGTAAGACATTTCCAGGTGCAGATGGGGACTCTGACCACAATCTATTGGTTATGAACTGTAGATTAAAACTGAAGAAACTGCAAAAAGTTGGGAATTTAAGGAGATGGAACCTGGATAAACTGACTAAACCAGAGGTTGTACAGAGTTTCAGGGAGAGCATAAGGGAACAATTGACAGGAATGGGGGAAAGAAACACAGCAGAAGAAGAATGGGTAGCTTTGAGGGATGTAGTAGTGAAGGCAGCAGAGGATCAAGCAGGTAAAAAGACGAGGGCTAGTAGAAATCCTTGGGTAACAGAAGAAATATTAAATTTAATTGATGAAAGGAGAAAATATAAAAATGCAGTAAATGAAGCAGGCAAAAAGGAATACAAACGTCTCAAAAATAAGATCGACAGGAAGTGCAAAATGGCTAAGCAGGGGTGGCTAGAGGACAAATATAAGGATATAGAGGCTTATCCCACTAGGGGTAAGATAGATACTGCCTACAGGAAAATTAGAGAGACCTTTGGAGGAAAGAGAACCACTTGTATGAATGTCAAGAGCTCAGATGCAAACCCAGATCTAAGCAATGAAGGGAACGCAGAAAGAAGGAAAGAGTATATAGAGAGTCTATACAAGGGCGATATACTTGAGGACAATATTATGGAAATGGAAGGGGATGTAGATGAAGATGAAATGGGGGATGTGATACTGCGTGAAGAGTTTGACAGAGCACTGAAAGACCTGAGTCGGAACAAGGCCCCGGGAGTAGACAACATTCCATTAGAACTACTGACAGCCTTGGGAGAGCCAGCCCTGACAAAGCTCTACCATCTGGTGAGCAAGATGTATGAGACAGGCGAAATGCCCTCTGACTTCAAGAAGAATATAATAATTCCAATCCCAAAGAAAGCAGGTGCTGACGGATGTGAAAATTACCATACTATCAGTGTAATAAATCGCGGCTGCAATATACTAACGCGAATTCTTTATAGATGAATGGAAAAAATGTTAGAAGCGGACCTCAGGGAAGATCAGTTTGGATTCCTCAGAAATGTTGGAACACGTGAGGCAATATTGACCCTACGACTTATCTTAGAAGAAAGATTAAGCGAAGGCAAATCTCTGTTTCTAGCATTTTTAGATTTAGAGAAAGCTTTTGACAATGTTGACTGGAATACTCTCTTTCAAATTCTGAAGGTGGCAGGGGTAAAATACAGGGAGCGAAAGGATGTTTACAATTTGTACAGAAACCAGATGGCAGTTATAAGAGTGGAGGGACATGAAAGGGAAGCAGTGGTTGGGAAGGGAGTGAGACAGGGTTGTAGCCTCTCCCCGATGTTAATAAGTCTGTATATTGATCAAGCAGTAAAGGAAACAAAAGGAAAGATCGGAGTAGGTATTAAAATCCATGGAGAAGAAATAAAAACTTTGAGGTTCGCCGATGACATTGTAATTCTGTCAGAGACAGCAAAAGACTTAGAAGAGCAGTTGAACGGAATGGACAGTGTCTTGAAAGGAGGATATAAGATGAACATCAACAAAAGCGAAACGAGGATAATGGAATGTAGTCGAATTCAAGACGAGTGATGCTGAGGGAATTAGATTAGGAAATGAGACACCTAAAGTCGTAAAGGAGTTTAGCTATTTGGGGAGCAAAATAACTGATGATGGTCGAAGTAGAGAGGATATAAAATGTAGGCTGTCAACGGCAAGGAAAGCGTTTCTGAAGAAGAGAAATTTGTTAACATCGAGTATAGATTTAAGTGTCAGGAAGTCGTTTCTGAAAGTATTTGTATGGAGTGTAGCCATGTATGGAGGTGAAACATGGACGGTAAATAGTTTGGACAAAAAGAGAATAGAAGCTTTCGAAATGTTGTGCTACAGAAGAATGCTGAAGATTAGATGGGTAGATCACATAACTAATGAGGAGGTATTGAATAGAATTGGAGAGAAGAGAAATTTGTGGCACAACTTGACCAGATTGCTTAGTAGGACATGTTCTGAGGCACCAAGGGATCACCAATTTAGTATTGGAGGGCGGCGTGGAGGCAAAAAATCGTAGAGGGAGACGAAGAAATGAATACACTAATCAGATTCAGAAGGATGTAGGTTGCAGTAGGTACTGGGAGATGAAGAAGCTTGCACAGGATAGAGTAGCATGGAGAGTTGCATCAAACTAGTCTCAGGACTGAAGACCACAACAACAGATACCTTCTTCTTGGTGTTTTCTCATCTCTTACAATCGACTAAAGAACTACCTTGGTCCTTTTACAATTCATTCAATTTCATTTTTGTTCTTCTGTTTATTTCTTTTGCTGTCCACTGTGGTGTTACATCCGGCTCCCCAAGATTTGGTACGACCGTGCTCGGAGGAATAACTGCCACCAGTGCGAAGATCACTTTAATTCTCAGGCGTTGGAATGTAGTGCATAAATTTGTTCTTGCTCCAGATTCATTTATCGCAGTAAGAATAAAGTAGATTCACTTTTTTCGTTGTATGTTTTGTGCAGATGACAGTTTATTGTTATAGAATGTATTTCGGTATATCTGCGGAGATAATACTTATGCTTCCTGGGCGCATCATTAAAAATTATTTCCTTTTCTGTTTATTTTTTAAGTATTTAATTTATGTGAGTATGCTTAGTGGGATATTAATATTCCACATATACAGGGTGGCCAGAAACAGTCTGAAAAACTTCTAAGGGTGTTGCAGTGCAGGTTGTGATGAAAACTAGTTGTTAAGAAAAAAAATCTATACGTTGCGCCTTTTCCGAGCTAATTATCAGTGAAGTGATCCAATCAGGCCATTGCGCGCGCAAATTCAAGCGGCCCACCAGATAAAATTGTATCAGTTGCTCTCACGGTATAGCCTTCGACTCGGGTTCGATCCTTACTGCAGTCCCATGTCTAATTTTTGTTTCGCTCCTGTGGTATCACCCAAAGATCGCAGTGCCGTAACGAAGTCGGCATCTCGCAATGATACCACGTGAGCTACCGGTATCTCACTACATTCCGCAACGACGAATGTGAGACGCTGGCGAAGCCACGCCCTCTCTCACAGCGCTGCAGCCCCACCGCAAGGAGGTCGATATACAGCCGAGCACGCGAAGGCTCACACCCAAACCTCTAGATGTCAGACGCTCAGATCGGTACCAAACGTTGTATGTCGACAGAATACCGACCAGAACTCCGATTTAGTTGCTACTTTGTGCTGTCGTCCAGCAGGACGGACGTAAACGTTAATTGAAAGTAACACCAGAACTACAGACCACATCAAAAGCGTAACTATGAGTAACTTAAACATGTTACTTCTGTGGGGCAGTTGGTAGAGCTTTTAATCGTGAGCAATTCGTTTTCTTTACTGTATTATGCATGAAAGTGTTATATGTGAAACGTCCCCTTAGAACAATTATACAAGACTGTGCTTAAACTGACATACAATATTTTTAGCGCAACGCAATCTCACTTTCAAAAATCCCTACAAAAGAATGGCCCTGACTAACATTAACCTATACCTTTCACAAATCACTTACCTCACAAAAATCTTCGTTACTCAAGCTACAGCAATACAGCGAGCGCCACTACTACCAGCTACAGGGTGTTTCAAAAATGACCGGTATATTTGAAACGGTAATAAAAACTAAACGAGCAGCGATAGAAATACACCGTTTGTTGCAATATGCTTGGGACAACAGTACATTTTCAGGCAGACAAACTTTCGAAATTACAGTAGTTACAATTGTCAACAACAGATGGCGCTGCGGTCTGGGAAACTCTATAGTACGATATTTTCCACATATCCACCATGCGTAGCAATAATATGGCGTAGTCTCTGAATGAAATTACCCGCAACCTTTGACAACGTGTCTGGCGGAATGGCTTCACATGCAGATGACATGTACTGCTTCAGCTGTTCAATTGTTTCTGGATTCTGGCGGTACACCTGGTCTTTCAAGTGTCCCCACAGAAAGAAGTCACAGGGGTTCATGTCTGGCGAATAAGGATGCCAATCCACGCCGCCTCCTGTATGTTTCAGATAGCCCAAAGCAATCACACGATCATCGAAATATTCATTCAGGAAATTAAAGACGTCGGCCGTGCGATGTGGCCGGGCACCATCTTGCATAAACCACGAGGTGTTCGCAGTGTCGCCTAAGGCAGTTTGTACCGCCACAAATTCACGAAGAATGTCCAGATAGCGTGATGCAGTAATCGTTTCGGATCTGAAAAATGGGCCAATGATTCCTTTGGAAGAAATGGCGGCCCAGACCAGTACTTTTTGAGGATGCAGGGACGATGGGACTGCAACATGGGGCTTTTCGGTTCCCCATATGCGCCAGTTCTGTTTATTGACGAAGCCGTCCAGGTAAAAATAAGCTTCGTCAGTAAACCAAATGCTGCCCACATGCATATCGCCGTCATCAATCCTGTGCACTATATCGTTAGCGAATGTCTCTCGTGCAGCAATGGTAGCGGCGCTGAGGGGTTGCCGCGTTTGAATTTTGTATGGGTAGAGGTGTAAACTCTGGCGCATGAGACGATACGTGGACGTTGGCGTCATTTGGACCGCAGCTGCAACACGGCGAACGGAAACCCGAGGCCGCTGTCGGATCACCTGCTGCACTAGCTGCACGTTGCCCTCTGTGGTTGCCGTACGCGGTCGCCCTACCTTTCCAGCACGTTCATCCGTCACGTTCCCAGTCCGTTGAAATTTTTCAAACAGATCCTTTATTGTATCGCTTTTCGGTCCTTTGGTTACATTAAACCTCCGTTGAAAACTTCGTCTTGTTGCAACAACACTGTGTTCTAGGCGGTGGAATTCCAACACCAGAAAAATCCTCTGTTCTAAGGAATAAACCATGTTGTCCACAGCACACTTGCACGTTGTGAACAGCACACGCTTACAGCAGAAAGACGACGTACAGAATGGCGCACCCACAGACTGCGTTGTCTTCTATACCTTTCACATCACTTGCAGCGCCATCTGTTGTTGGAAATTGTAACTAATGTAATTTCGAAAGTTTGTCCGCCTGAAAATGTACTGTTGTCCCAAGCATATTGCAACAAACGGTGTATTTCTATCGCTGCTTGTTTAGTTTTTACTGCCGTTTCAAATATACCGGTCATTTTTGAAACACCCTGTAAATAACAGATTCAAACTACGGAAGGCACTAACTACTAGTAGGCATAGTTAGCAAATGAAAGATTTTAATAGAGAACAAACAATGTATTTACCTTAATAGTCATCAAAAGTCATAATATATACAGCAGTTCATGACATCCATTTTTACAAATTTCAAAACTCCGCCATTTCTCTCCCCACATCCACCACTGCTGGCGGCTCACCTACAACTGCGCAACGCTATGCGCTGTTCACATCCAGCTGTCCAACACTACAATGGCAGACAACAATGCAAACTAGCCACAGACTGCACACAGCACAGCCAGTGATTTTCATACAGAGCGCTACGTGGCGTTACCAATAAGAAAACAGAAACAGCCTACTTACATAGCCCCCATGCTTCCCACAAAAAATTTTACAAATTGTTTTGGGCAGTGGCCAATAATGATTTGATAAATATGAAACATCCCCTTAGAACAATTATACAAGATTGTGCTTAAACTGACATACAATATTTTTAGAGCAACGCAATCTGACTTTCAAAAATCCCTACAAAAGAATGGCCCTGACTAACATTAACCTATACCTTTCACAAATCACTTACCTCACAAAAATCTTCGTTACTCAAGCTACAGCAATACAGCGAGCGCCACTACTGCCAGCTAAATAACAGATTCAAACTACGGAAGGCACTAACTACTAGTAGACATAGTTAGCATATTAAAGATTTTAATAGAGAACAAACAATGTATTTACCTTAATAGTCATCAAAAGTCATAATATATACAGCAGTTCATGACATCCATCTTTACAAATATCAAACCTCCGCCATTTCTCTCCCCACATCCACCACTGCTGGCGGCTCACCTCCAACTGCGCAACGCTATGCGCTGTTCACATCCAGCTGCCCAACAGTACAATGGCAGACAACAATGCAAACTAGCCACAGATTGCACACAGCACAGCCAGTGATTTTCATACAGAGCGCTACGTGGCGTTACCAATAAGAAAACAGAAACAGCCTACTTACATATGGGACTAGAATTCATGATATGTAAAACGGCTGTTTGGATTTTGCAGAAATTTTCTCCTGACAGTCTGCTTCCGCTTCATTTCTTTGAAAAAAGTAAACCTATAGAGTGCATTTGTAGTTTCACATTTTATGCAATCAGAATATAAAAATAAACAATTGTATCACACGTGCGGAAGTAACAGTAATAATAATAATTAATACTAAACAAAATAATATCAATAAGTACATAATGTTCAACTAACGAAGCGAAAGCAGACTGCCAATAGAACATTGCGACAGACTCCTAAAAGTCCTTTTACATGTCAGGAAAATTTTCTCTCATATAATAGTTTCACGCGGAAACACTTTAAAAAAATTGACATCAGCGGGATTTGAACGCTCTATCTTCTCATCCAACCGAGATCTCCAATTCAACCGCTCTGATACTTTTCGTTTGCTCCGTAGCTCTGGTGATACTTGTAATTACCGTTTACGCATGTTCTGCTGGACGACAGCACACAGCACGAACTAAATCTGTGTTTTGGCTCTGAGCACTGTGAGACTTAACATCGGAGGTCATCAGTCCCCTAGAACTTGGAACTACTTAAGCCTAACTAACCTAAGGACATCACACACATCCATGCCCGAGGCAGGATTCGAACCTGCGACCGTAGCGGTCGCGCGGTTCCAGACTGAAGCGCCAAGAACCGCTCGGCCACACCGGCCGGCTCTGTGTTTTGGTTGATAATCAATCGATATACAACGTTCGGTACCGAATGAATGTCTGACATCTGTAAGTTTGGGTGTCAGACCAGGTCGTGAGCTCCGATCAAGCAAACTGCATCGTCTAGACCTGACACATTGAACCATCATTCTAAACTGTGTGAACTTCAAGAGATGAGATTAGTAAATCTGAGCGTCAAGTAACGCTTTAATATTCAAAGACAGTTGTAAATATTCAGCACATTCCTATGACAATTCATTGAACAAAGTTAATTAAATCTCTTTATCATTATCGTAAAAAAGTGAACTAATATTTCATACGTTGTTGCTCCACTCACCATCGCACAGAGCAGTCAACGAACCCATAGTTATATTAGACGATTGTAGTTTCGTTATGTCAAAACAACTCTCCTGTTCGTTTTAGGAAACCAAACGAAGAGCGCGTTCGGCAACACTATCTCTGGCGGACCGCCGGCCGGTGTGGCCGTGCGGTTCTAGGCGCTTCAGTCTAGAACCGCGTGACCACTACGGTCGCAGGTTCGAATCCTGCCTCGGGCACGGATGTGTGTGATGTCCTTAGGTTAGTTAGGTTTAAGTAGTTCTAAGTTCTAGGGGACTGATGACCTCAGACGTTAAGTCCCATAGTGCTCAGAGCCATTTGAACCATTTGAACCATCTCTGGCGGACCGCTTGAATTTGTGCGCACAGTGACCTTATTTGCTAACTTCAGTGCTAATTACTTTATTGTAATTCCAGTATAGGGTCAAAATTTTTATTGTTTATTAATTTCGGTCTATAAAGACCATCTTCAGACCTGATTACAAACCTGTCGCATGACACATATCACACCATTAGCCGTGATGCTGCAATGAAAATCATTAGCAATTTCGGCTTCGTCAGACAAATTATATTATGATATGTAAACAGCGCCACAGAAACCTACGTACTGCACATGAAGAGAAACTCATTTATACTGGCCATGCTAATCAATTCGTAAACGGAGCAATTTATCGAATTTTTTTCTCAAGAATTATTTCTCTGCACAGTCTACCCTGCAACACCCTTACAAACTTCTGACCAGTCTGCATAAAGCACGTCGTTTTCATAGAGTAAATCATCATTGCATAAAAAAACTCTCCCAGTGCAATATAATTTACTGTTGTCACAGATTCAGACGCTTATACATGTTACCTTCACATTAATGTGACCATCTGTCGAAAGCTAGAATAACCACCTTTTGCAGCGCAGACGTGCAGGAACCGAGTCACTCAGGTTCTGATACGTACCGAATGTGATGTGGAGCCATTCCAGTTCCAGTGTGTGGCCAGCTGCGCCAGGTTTCTCCGTTGAGGATCCACGGCACGAACAGTCCAACCGAGGTAGTCGCACAGATTCTCGATTGGGTTTAAATCCGGGGACTTTGGTGGCCACGGGAGTACAGTAAACTTATCCTGGTGCTCTTCGAGCCACTCACGTACGGTGCGAGCTCTGTGACATGTTGCATTGTCAAGCTGGTAGATGCCATCGAACAAAGGAGAAAACAAAGTGCATGTGGGGGTGGACGTTGTCCACAAGGATAGGTGCGTACTTTTGATGATCTACTGTGCCTTCCAGAAGGACGAGATCGTCCAAGGAATGTCATGAAATATTCCTCAGACCATAACACTCTCTCCTCGGGCCTGGAGAGCGTAAAATGAGATTCACCTGAAAATGACACCAGTCACCGCTCAGTGGAAGCCCATTTGTGGTACTGGCGTGCTAATTCCCGCCTTCGTCACCGATAAATAGCAGTCAGCATGGGAGCACGAACCAGGAGCCTGCTGCGGACGTCCATGCGCATCAAGTTTCGCTGAATGATCGCAGAGGAGACCCCGTTGGTAGCCCTTTGGATCATCTGGACGATCAGTTGCTCAAGAGCTGCACGTCTATTTGCCCGCACACAATCTCCTCATTTATCCTTCACCCTCTCATCTGTGGCCCGTGGCGCACCACAGTTGCACCATTGTCGGCGTCGAATAGCGCCATTCTGCCGTACATAGTATACTTTAACCTCGGCGACACCAAAGAGATTACAAACTTAATCGTTACGGAATCACTCAGCCTTGGCCAGAAAGCCAATGATCATGACCTGTACGTCAGATAAATCGGTAAGGTTCCGCATTACAGTAACAGCTGTAACAGCTGGGCCGTGTATATTCTGCAGCACTTAGTAACAGTGTGAACTAGAACAGAACTCAACAAGAAACTCAAGCATTACAACAATTGCATTGCGTAAGCCTAACAGTCTTTCAGTTATTTTAGTTTTGCAATGGATATTTCTAAGTAACAGTGGAGTCAGAGGACTGCAACAATGAACGGCGGGGAGTTCTTCCGATCGCTGACTGTTGCGTTAGCTGTGGCGGCGTCTATCGCCGCTGGAATTAAGATTTTGTTGTCGGAGTGTTGCGTTGCTCGCGCTCTCTATATAAAACATTAAAAATAAAGATGTTTATGAAATATATGTTTCCCACAGTATTATACACCGTAGCGTCAAAGAAACTGGTATAGGCGTGCATATTCAAATACAGAGATACGTAAACGGGCAGAATAGAGCACTGCGCTCGACAACTCCTGCATAAGTGTGTGGCGTAGTTTGGTAGATCGATTACTGCTGCTACAATGAGAGGTTATCTAGATTTAAGGGAGTTTGAACGTGGTTTTATAGTCGGCGCACGAACGATGGGACACAGCATCTCTTCTGAAAAGCACGACCATTTCACGAATGTACCGTGAATATGAGGAATCCGGTAAAACATGAAATCTCCCGACATCGCTGCAGCCGGAAGAAGATCCTCAAAGAACGGGACCAACAACGACTGAAGAGAATCGTTCAGCGCGACAGAAGTGCAACCCTTCCGCATATTCCTGCAGATTTCAGTGCTGGGCCATCAACAAGTGTCAGCCTGTGAACCACTCAACGGTGGCCGTGCGGTTCTAGTCGCTACAGTCTGATAGCGAGCGACCGCTACGGTCGCAGGTTCGAATCCTGCCTCGGGCATTGATGTGTGTGATGTCCTTAGGTTAGTTAGGTTTAATTAGTTCTAAGTTCTAGGCGACTGATGACCTCAGGAGTTAAGTCGCATAGTGCTCAGAGCCATTTTCAACCACTCAACGAAACATCATCGATTTGGACTTTCGGAGGCGAAGGCCCATTCGTGTACTCCTGATGATTGCACGACACAAAGCTTTACGCTTCGCCTGGGCACGTCAACACCGATATTGGACTGTTGATGACTGGAAACATGTTGCCTCCTCGGACGAGTCTCGTTTTAAATTGTATCGAACGGATGAACGTGTACGGGTATGGAGACAACCTCATGAATCCATGGACCTTGCATGTCAGCAGCGGACTGTTAGAGCTGGTGGAGGCTCTGTAATGGTATGGGTCGTGTGCAGCTGGAGTGATATGGAAACCCTAATACTTCTACATACGACTCTAACAAATGACACGTACGTAAGCATCCTGTCTGATCACCTGCATCCATTCTTGTCCATTGCGCGTTCTGACGGACTTGGGCAGTTCCAGCAGGACAAAACGAAACCCCACAAGTCCAGAACTGCTACAGTGTGGCTCCACTAACACTCTTCTAACTTTAAACACTTCCGCTGGCCACCAAACTTCCCAGACGTGAACATTATTGAGTATATCTTGGATATCTTGCAACGTGCTGTTCAGAAGAGACCTCCACCCTCTCGTACTCTTACGGATTTATGGACAGCCTTGCAGGATTCATGGTGTCCATTCCCTCCAGCACTACTTCAGAGCCGTGCCGAATGGCCGCGCGGTTTGAGGCGCCATGTCATGGACTGCCCGGCCCCTCCGGCCGTAGGTTCGAGTCCTCCGTCGGGTGTGGGTGTGTGTGTTGTTCTTAGCATAAGTTAGTTTAAGTAGTGTGTAAGTCTAGTGACCGATGACCTCAGCAGTTTGGTCCCCTTAGGAATTCACACACATCTGAATACATACACACTATTTCAGACATTAGTTTAGTCCATACCATGTCGTGTTGCTGGACTAGAGCGTGCTCGCGGGGGCCCTACACGATATTAGGCAGGTATATCAGTTTCTTTGGCTCGTCAGTGTAATACACACGTAAAATCATTTAACGTGTTAATCGCACCGTCACTCCCGTGGATGACCTCATTGCATGGGAGCGGCAGTAAAAAGTTTTACAAAAAATGAATTTTAATGAAATTTGTTTAAACTTTCAGTTCAAAGATGGGGTTTAGATTTGCACGTGTTACAAAAGGTTTAGTTAATTTTCTAGCTGCATTGCGCCAGAGTGTTTTCGTGTTTCTCTTCTAACATTCAGAATAATATCTACACACTTTATGGATCTTTCCTGCCTTTGTTTGCGTCTTCTTGTATTAACACTGACTAGAGTTCCTTCATGTGGACGCCGTAAAGAGCGCATCTGCCAACGGTTTTCGAAATTTTGTGATTGACATTTTCCATCCCGTCACATCTTGAAATACATATAAAGCAGCTGCGGTGTTCAAGAAAAGATCGAAGTGCTGGCACTAGATACCATTTACTGTCTTTCTCAATAGACTGCTGTATGTACGCATTTGATCGGAAAGGCCAATAGCAGTTTTTCACTTATTACATTTAGTAACAATCTTCGGTTTTCAGTAAACCCCTCTTTTCGTTGTCATGTTTTCCGTTTCACTCGAATGTTTAGTAGAAAGAACCAAAATGAATTTTTTGTCTTTCCATTTCAAGACAGTAATTCCTTTACTTTTCTCGTTTGCACTCAGATCCCAGCGTTTGAATTTGGTCGTTACAATTTCTTTGGGAATTCCTTTGCGATTTAATCGAACAGTACAAATCAAATGCGTATTCTACGTTATAAGTCTGCTTGCCAAATCTACATTGGTATATTTATTAATGTTACGGTACTTAATGCATGGCCTTATTGAATAAATCTTAACAAAAATTCATCACATCATTTGTTGGCGTGGTATTTTCCTTATCAAGTACTTTGGCAGCATAAATTCGAAAATTCTAGCAGTATTCATTATCGCAACGCAATTGAATCATTTTGATGTCATACCTGTGTCTCTTATGTTTTAAATATTACCTGAACGTAATTGGTTCTCGGAGTGGTATTACAGACTCGTCGATACATAGTATTTCGACACGATCAAAATATTCTTCATCAATGGCGTAGCATTTAGTTCATCTGCCTAGTTAGCAGTATATCTGGGTTCGAAACCTGTCCTTCTAGCAAATTTTCATTTCTCGCTACCATCTGCATGAATACATCACAGATGTTTGAGACTTCAAAATGTCTATGGAACCTTACAATTTCATTTGACGCTCATTTATACGCGAACTCAACAACCGCCAAATGGTGCACGTAACATTTTGTTTACGTACGCGGCAGTTGCCAAGCCAATTTTTTCCGCGGTAGCGCCTTTGTTGTATGTGGCAAGTACGGCGCAGCTGACGAATGGGTTGCGTGCGTGCAGGCGCACCATTATGCGGCCGTCAAATACTTGCCGGCACGCGGGACTGCAGCCTCAACGGAAAAGCCAGTGAAATTGGCTCCGCGCTCAACGCGTTAAATTCGCATAAAATCTCTTTAACATATACTGCACATACTTCGCACCTGCTTAGGCAGGGAGTCCCGCAGTGTGTAAGCTCCACTATCTTGCCGCACTACAGTATACACCATCCACTAGTTATCACAACGGCCCTAAACACACAAATTGACTGGTTCTATGTCTTCACTGCTAATTGCTTATATTTTCTTTTCGATTCGTTCATACTACATTAATTGCGACGTATTATGATTGAGCCGGCCGTGGTGACCGAGCGGTTCTAGGCGCTTCAGTCTGGAACCGCGCGACCGCTACGGTCGCAGGTTCGAATCCTGCCTCGGGCATGGATGTGTGTGATGTCCTTAGGTTAGTTAGGTTTAAGTAGTTCTAAGTTCTAGGGGACTGATGACCTCAGATGTTAAGTCCCATAGTGCTCAGAGCCATTTGAACGGTTTATTACGATTGATATTCAGCCTGAGTTTCAAAATTACTGTGTTATATTCTTCCATTAACCGTTCCGGTTTATCCTCACTAGGGACAAACAGTACAATAGGGTCATCAAAACGATCGTGATCCAATAAAATGTATAGTGATATGCAAATTAGCCTCTAGGGCTGGTGAAAAGAGTTGTAGTGCTAAGAAAGCTCATGCCTAACTTCTCTTCCAGTTATGATTTCTATTATCTTCATTAAATTTAGTGGATACTGTGGTACTGGTGTGTTCTTTCTATGCTATATTTACATAGATGGAATGAAAGCTTTTTTCTCACTATTTTTAGTACAGGCTTTGTTGGAAAATGAGTGAAGCTTCATCAAAATGTATGGGTCCTGTTATGATGCGAGTCAGCAACCACTTTGTTCTAAGGAGCCAAACGTTGTGTCCTGGTTGCTAGTGATAAACTAGTAGAAGGTGACCAAAGGAATCTGTCGCCGTAGTAATCTGCAGCGGCAACCGGAAGATTGGTTGAAGCAAGTAAACTTTAAATAAACAGGTCGTACTCAAACTGTGTGTGAAGAAATACTACATTGTTGACAACATGTGGCAGACGTGGCTAGCAGATTGAATGTTGGTCGGTAGAGCTAACTATCGACAACTCGGGGTAATGTTCAGTACTAACTAGAGACATACGAGTAATCTTGTATTAGAAGACTGGTCCCCAGGTGCCCGCTCTTGTAACACAGTCCTGGCGATCTTGATTCGTCAGCGGCCTGGTGGTTCTTCATTGGTGGCGATGTTCAAAGCACCATTCGCGACGCCCACAGGAATCTTCCAGGCTCCAGCTCCATCAGTATCGATAGGCTACGATACTACAAATCCCAAGATCGGTGGTAATTTTGCTCTGGTCTGTAAGTTCTCTCACAATCCGCAAGTGGCCCATTGTGGTATATTTACGTCTAAAGCCGCACTGTTCCTTTGACTGAATAAAACCCAGAGCGAGGAAAACTACAAAGGAGACCTTTTCGAGCAATAAAAATCTGATGGCTGATAGCGATTTTACATATATGCAGGGTAAACCATGTAATTTTGACACCACTTCATAAACGATTCTAGGTGCAGGACTGCAGTTTCCGGTATGCTATAATACACAAAGGGAGAAGACACCAAAGTCATAATTAATATCGCGAGGAAATTCGGATTCGAATGCCAGTCTCATACAAATTTTCGTTTATCACTACATACTTTGTAGGTTGACCGTATCTGAAATGTTTACACATATCATTTCATGTTTTGCATCTCCATTGATTTCACTCTCGGCAATCCATTCATTTCATTTCAGTGCATCTAATTCTTTTGAAACCATATTCCTTGTGGTAGTGTGTCACAGTCCTCCACCTGCACCGGTGCTGTGCAAACGTTGATGAGAGTGGAAGTGTGAGTGAGCCCTGAAGGCGTCGTCGGATATCGAGTCTTAAGGGATTCGGGTCCCAGTCTGGCACAAATTTTCAGTGGTCACTATGTATTCGATAATCTCAACGATTTCGAAACATTGCCATCTCGAGGGCGCAATCCCAACAGATAAATATAATGAGAAGTTGCGCAATATTTGCAAAGTGTAGAAATAATGAACACATGTGAAAAAGACGAAAATTGCTACAGTTACGAAATCTTTACCAACCCAGACTTGAAACGAGGAAGTACGAGCCATCAAGTGTGAAAAGTTTATCTGGATTCTCCTATGGATACGATTGGCTTCTTGGAATTGTCAGCATGTTTCAAGTAGTACAATTAGTGAATTTTCGCATTTTCACCAACTTTTTTTATACAGATCAAGTAAGCGACTTCAGTAACTTCAAATTTTTACATAGCAGAAGTGGTCTATTTACGCCATTATCTTTACTTTCCGCTGCAGCGATAGCAACAATGCAGCGAAGTTATAGGTTATCCCCATCCCCAACCATCTGGGAATATGTATGATCAGTTTTTGGTTGAGAGAGCATTATTTTGGAAGGAAAGTCATCGATAAATGTAGCTGTTACTTCTAGCGTGCTCCAGAGAAGTGTGTCGGAACTCTTACTGTTCATGTTGCATATTAAAGACCTGCTAAACATAATTATTAGTAACCTGTTTGTCTGGAAAAAGTTGCAAAGCTTCTCACATAAGATTTTCCTCCTCCTTTCCTATCTTTTCATTTTCTTCTCATAATTATTCTCGTACCTCCATCCTAGTTACTTCTGTACCGAATTTCCTGTTTGCGGCAAGCCAATCTCCCACACTATACATCTCCACATACCACTCAACTAACTAAATTTCCACACAACTTCTTACAGCTCCACGTGCCACTGTAACCAATACAGGCAATGCAATGAAGTGCTGCATTCTCGTAATAAGCATTTGATTTTATGAATGCAAATATTTTTTTTTTCATTTTGATACTTTAGACCTATCTTCGTATTTTTCCTTAAATGCTGTCGATTGGGCAATACCACATATACCGCTTCCTGCCCACGGTCATAATAAAGGAGAAAGAAGAAGATGAAAAAAGTCCGCAGCTCGTGGTCGTGCGGTAGCGTTCTCGCTTCCCGCGCCCGGGTTCCCGGTTCGATTTCCGGCGGGGTCAGGGATTTTCTCTGCCTCGTGATGACTGGGTGTTGTGTGCTGTCCTTAGGTTAGTTAGGTTTAAGTAGTTGTAAGTTCTAGGGGACTGATGACCATAGATGTTAAGTCCCATAGTGCTCAGAGCCATTTGAACCATTTTTTGAACCAAGATGAAAAAAGAAGATGAGATAAATTGTAAATGGTGAATTGCAAGGGACCAGGAGGGGAGACACAAATCGTCAAGGTTCCGATCGACCACGTGTGACCAACACAAAGAAGGGTCGTCATTTGGTGCACCAGTCACGCTGTAACCCCTTCACATCTACACGTTTATCATCCGAGAACAAGTAATGGGCTCCCTGCAATATTCTGTACCATCACACGGCATTGGTCGGAGCTAGCAGCAGCCGGAATAGCGAGTCCCGTGCTTAGGCTGTCGTTAATACCGCAAAACAGACTGCGTTTGGACTGATGCCGTGAATAGGAAGCACGGACTGCTGATGAATGGCGTCGAATTGTGTTCAGCGACGAATCGTGATACTGCAAAATTACGGAAGGCCGACGCTGAATATGGCAGCGACCTGCGGAGAGGTCCCATTTTTCCAGTGTTTTGGAGAGGCACAATCGTGTTGTGTTACTCTTGGCGTCGTCGTGTGGGTATGACTTCAGGTCACGGTACTAATAATTGAGAGAACGCTGATGGTGCAACTGTACGTCTAGGATATTCTGTGTCTTCACACATTATCTCTCATGCGACAGTGTCGAACTGCCATTTCTTAATATGGCAATGCTCGCCCACACTAGGCACGCGTATCTATGGACTGTCTGCTTGGTGCGGAGTTACTGCCGTTGGCAGCGATACCCCGAGGTCTGTCCTCTATAGACGAGGATTGTATGGAACCACTCGCGTGGCCACGCATGGTAGTTTGTTAGATTAAATAGTGCATAAGCTTAGGGACCGATGATCTCAGCAGTTTGGTCCCATAAGACCTTACCACTAGTTTCCAATTTCCAATTTTCCACTCGCATGAAACTATCCCAGTGCCAGTAAGGTATTACACCGAAGTGACTAAAGTCATGTGACACCACCTAATAACAGGTCGGACCTCCTTTTGCCCGCCGTACTGCAGCAACTCGATGTGATTGCACTCAAGCCGGCCATGGTGGCCGAGCGGTTCTAGGCGCTACAGTCTGGAACCCCGCGACCGCTACGGTCGCAGGTTCGAATCCTGCCTCGGGCATGGATGCGTGTGATATCCTTAGGTTAGTTAGGTTTAAGTAATTCTAAGTTCTAGGGGACTGATGAGCTCAGATGTTAAGTCCCATAGTGCTCAGAGGCATTTGAACCATTTTGAACATGCACTCAACAAGTTTATGGAAGTCCCCTGTAGAAATATTGAGCCATGCTGTCTCTATAGCCGTCAATAATTGCAAAAGTGTTTGCGATTCAGGATTTTGTGCACGAACTGAGCTCTCGATTATCTACCATCAATGTCCGATGTTATTCACGTCGGGCGATCTGGGTGCCCAAATCATTCACTCGAAGTACATGAATGGCTGAAAATGGTCTGCAAGTAGCCGAACATAACCATTTGTAATAAATGATCCACTCCATTCCATGTAAACCTAGTCCGCACTACCAAGGAGTTACCGCCACTTTGCACAATTTGTTGGTTGAAATGGTACTATGCACTATGGCACTTAACATCCGAGGTTATCAGTCACTTAGAACGACTTAAACCTAACTAACCTAAGGACATCACACACTTCCATGCCCGAGGCAGGATTAGAACCTGCGACCGGAGCCGTTGCGCGATTCCAGACTGAAGCGCCTAGGACAGCTCGGACACAGCGGCCGGCCACAGTGTTTTGTCGGCAACTTGGCGTAGTATCTGCACCACACTCGAACCCTACCATCAACTCTTACCATCTGAAATCGGGACTCATCTAATCAGGCCGCGGTTTTCCAGTCGATATGATCATGGGCCCAGGAAAGGCGCTGCAGCCGATATCGTGCTGTTAGCGAAGGCACTCCCTTCGGTCGTCTGCTGCTGTAGTCCATTAACGCAAAATTTCGCCGCACTGTCTTAAAGAATAAGTTCGTCGTACGACCTACATTGTCTCTGCTGTTATTTCACGCAGTGTTGTTTGTCTGTTAGAACTGACAACTCTATAGAAACGCCGCTATACTCGGTCGTTAAGGGAATGCCATCGGCCACTGCATTCTCCTCGGTGAGAGTCCGCCGCTCGTGGTCTCGCGGTAGCGTTCTCGCTTCCCGAGCACGGGGTCCCGGGTTCGATTCCCGGCGGGGTCAGGGATTTTCACCTGCCTCGAGATGACTGGGTGTTTGTGTTGTCCTCATCATTTCATCATCATCCCGGAAAGTGGCGAAATTGGACTGAGCAAAGATTGGGTAATTATACGGGCGCTGATAACCACGCAGTTGAGCGCCCCACAAACCAAACATCATCCTCGGTGAGAGGTAATGCCAGAAATTTGGTATTCTCGACACACTGTTGACACTGTCGATCTCGAAATACTGGATTCCCTCACAATTTCCGAAATGGAATGTCCCATATTTCTATCTGTAATTACAATTCCGCGTTCAAAGTCTCTTAATTCCTGTTGTGTAGCCATAATGTCGTCGTAAACTTTTTCACATTACGCACCTTGCCACTGACAGCTCTGTCAATGCACTGCCCCGTTATTCCTTGTGCCGGCCGCGGTGGTCTAGCGGTTCTAGGCGCTCAGTCCGGAGCCGCGCGACTGCTACGGTCGCAGGTTCGAATCCTGCCTCGGGCATGGATGTGTGTGATGTCCTTAGGTTAGTTAGGTTTAAGTAGTTCTAAGTTCTAGGGGACTGATGACCATAGATGTTAAGTCCCACAGTGCTGAGAGCCATTTTTTATTCCTTGTGTACGTGATACTACCGCTACCTGTATACGTGCATATCGCTGTTCCATGACTTCTGTCACTTGTGTGTAAGGAGGAGGAGGAGGAGGAGGAGATTAGTGTTTAACGTCCCGTCGACAACGAGGTCATTAGAGACGGAGCGCAAGCTCGGGTGAGGGAAGGATGGGGAAGGAAATCGGCCGTGCCCTTTCAAAGGTACCATCCCGGCATTTGCCTGAAGCGATTTAGGGAAATCACGGAAAACCTAAATCAGGATGGCCGGAGACGGGATTGAACCGTCGTCCTCCCGAATGCGAGTCCAGTGTGCTAACCACTGCGCCACCTCGCTCGGTTGTGTGTAAGGACCAATTACAGTAATTGTGGGTCAGATTGACTCGGGAGGGGATACAATGGCTGTATGACACCGTTCCAAACCGAATCAGTGCACGCATGCAGCTCAGAGGAGGTGAAACGTCATACTGATAAGCAATTCTCAAGTTCTCTTTAGATTTGACTCGATATTCTAAGCACTGAAAGAGAATCACATACCGTCTCAGTCCGTGAAGTTTCACTTCGTTTGCTCTTCTCGTTCTGTCTGCTTTCCTTTTTTTTTACGTCGGTCTACATCTACATCTACATCCATATTCCGCAAGCCACCTGACGGTGTGTGGCGGAGGGTACCTTGAGTACCTCTATCGGTTCTCCCTTCTATTCCAGTCTCGTATTGTTCGTGGAAAGAAGGATTGTCGGTATGCCTCTGTGTGGGCTCTAATCTCTCTGATTGTATCCTCATGGTCTCTTCGCGAGATATACGTAGGAGGGAGCAATATACTGCTTGACTCTTCGGTGAAGGTATGTTCTCGAAACTTTGACAAAAGCCCGTACCGAGCTACTGAGCGTCTCTCCTGTAGAGTCTTCCACTGGAGTTTATCTATCATCTCCGTAACGCTTTCGCGATTACTAAATGATCCTGTAACGAAGCGCGCTGCTCTCCGTTGGATCTTCTCTATATCTTCTATCAATCCTATCTGGTACGGATCCCACACTGCTGAGCAGTATTCAAGCAGTGGGCGAACAAGCGTACTGTAACCTACTTCCTTTGTTTTCGGATTGCATTTCCTTAGGATTCTTCCAATGAATCGGTACGGATGTTGCTAAATAAGAAGCCACGTTGTTTACACGTGTGTGTGTACGTTGTGCAGATCTGAGGGAGCAGCTGGTGAAGAAGTACAACATCACGGCGGAGGACTACCGCGTCATCGAGGTGGTCATCATCGAGAACAAGCCGCACAAGGCGGGACCGCAGTGGAAGTTCGCGGGCGCCTTCTACTTCGCGACCGTCGTGCTCGCCATGATAGGTGAGTGCGCCATGCCGACGCCGCCTGCTCTGCGACCGCCTAGTCCTGCGCTCTGTCCACCATCACCTGCCGTCAGCTGGGCAGCTCTGCGTCACTTGCCATGTACTACACTGGCTGTTCGGAAATTCTCGATACGTGCTTCTAGTACTTGTAGAGGGGAGTGAATACATAGTATTATGAATAGGAGCCCATGTCCGGAAACGCAACACAGCGTCAAATTTATAGGCACCGGCGAATGTAGATGTATGTACACTGACGCGCCAAAGAAACTGGTATAGGCATCCGCATTCAAATACAGAGATACGTAAGTAGGCAGAACACGGCGCTGCGGTCGGGAACGCCTGCATAAGACAACAAGTGCTTGGCGTAGTTGTTAGACGGGTTACTGCTGCTACAATGACAGGTTATCAAAATTTAAGTGAAGCTTCCTGGCAGATTAAAACTGTGTGCTGGACCGAGACTCGAAATCTTGACCTTTGCCTTTCGCGGGCAAGTGCTCTACCAACTGAGCTACCCAAGCACGACTCACGCCCCGTCCTCAAAGCTTTACTTCTGCCAGTACCTCGTCTCCTACCTTCCAAACTTCACAGAAGCTCTCCCGCTAACCTTCAGAACTAGCACTCCTGAAAGAAAGGATAATGCAGAGACATGGCTTAGCCACAGCCTGGGGATGTTTCCAGAATGAGATTTTCACTCTGCAGCGGAGTGTGCGCTGATATGAAACTTCCTGGCAGATTAAAGCTGTGTGCTAGACCGAGACTCGAACTCGGGACCTTAGGTAGGAGACGAGGTACAGGCAGAAGTAAAGCTGTGAGGACGGGGCGTGAGTCGTGCTTGGGTAGCTCAGTTGGTAGAGCACTTGCCCGCGAAAAGGTAAAAAGTTCCGAGTTCGAGTCTCAGTCCAGCACACAGTTTTAATCTGCCAGGAAGTTTCATATCAGCGCACACTCCACTGCAGAGTGAAAATCTCATTCAAGATTTAAGTGAGTTTGAACGTGGTACTACAATCGGCGCACGAGCGCTGCGACACAGCATCGCCGAGGTAGCAATGAAGTGGGGATTTTCCCTTACGACTATTTCACGAGTGTACCGTGAATATGAGGAATCCGGTAAAACATCAAATCTCCGACATCGCTGCACCTCGAAAAAGATCCTCAAAGAACGGGACCAACGATGATGAAGAGAATCGTTCAACATGACAGAAGTGCAACCCTTCCGCAAATTTCTGCAGATTACAGTGCTGGGCCATCAACAAGTGTCAGCGTTCATACCATTCAACGAAAGGGCATCGACATGCGCTTTCGGAGCCGAAGGCCCACGTGTACCCCTCATGACTGCACGACACAAAGCTTTACGCTTCGCCTGGGCTCGTCAACACCGATATTGGACTGTTGATTACTGGAAACATGTTGCCTCATCGGACGAGTCTCGTTTAGAGGTGTACAAATTCCCCTTGCAGGCTGCTTGCTCCTAGCTCCTCTGCAACCATTCATGCAGGTCAGCCTGCCGCGACGCAAACACAAGAGTGCGCGTGTACTGAGGCATAGTGGGTAATGCGGTCGACACGGGCTCCCGCAAGCCCTAGCTACCTGGGTCCCCTCAGGCCTGCCAAGCTTCACGGGACCCGCTCAGCTTGCTGCGCCTGACAACAGGTTGCGCTGTCAAGCTGCCGTGACTAGAGTAGCCAGGTAGTTAGCCCGCAGTTCATTTATCGCAACGGTGGGGGCAGGACAATGAATAGGTCGAACTTTAGTGAGACTGAAAAAAAACTGACAACTGGGGAATACATGCTGGTAACGAAACAGAGCGCAAGTGCCGCATGGGAAACGTTTTCGTGTGTTTATGAGGCCGCTTCAAATAAATCGGTAGGTGTGTCTCAATGAAAACTATGTAAAAAGCTTTTAAGTATTTGTTCGGGGACCTCGAGTATGTTACGACATGTGTGCAAATTTGACAAGCAGTTCCCTCACTCCGTAAATATCTTAAAAGAGGGCAAAGATTTAGTGGCCGAAAAGTGCGTCGAAATGTGTGCTAAGGACCTGAGACCATTTAGCAGTATAGAGGGAGAAGGATTTCATGGTAACCCGCAAACGATGTCAAAATCTTTTGTAAGGTACTCTATTCCATGCACTGTCCGAAATATTATGTAGACAGTGATGTTCCTCTTGATGGTCAAGTGTGCAAAATTTCTTCAAGATCGGAATAAAACTGTAGGTTGGTGTAGAAGTGTGTAAGTAAAGTACCCTCCGCCATGTAACATTCAGAATTTTAAGCAGACAGCGCCCTTCATCCTGCTTTGAATATCAAGTGTGCCAAATTTCATCAAGATCGGAATAAAAACGTACAATTTGTCGAATTCCGTTAGGTAAAGTAACCTGTGCCATGCACCCTACGAAATTTTATATAGACTGTTACCTTCCACTTGCTTTCAAGGCATAGTGTGCAAAATTTCATCAAGATTGTATGCAATACAAACACACGGACACAATGAAAACGCACTTAGTTTTTCTCAAATTTTCCAATTTTTCGGTCGATTTCCCAAAAATTTTATTTCATAAAAACCTTGTCCTGAGAATTACGAAAACAGCAAAAAAAATTGCCGAATTAGTCCAGCCGTTCTCGAGTTTTACGTTTATCAACACATTTGGCAATTCATTTTTATTTACGAGTATATAAATAATAAGCCCGAAATATACGCGTAAAGGAAGAATGTACAAATAAAACCGAATATTTTTTGACCATGTTGGGGTTTGTCTTTTGGTGCTCAGGTAAAAAAAAAAAACTTTTAATTAACGTTCATAATACGATAATGACGCGCGCAGACTAAACGGCTGCGTAGCGTAGCTCAGCAGTAATATCAGAAGGCAAGCAAGTTTCCCGCAGCCTGCCCGGGTTGGGTTGTGCTTGGCTTGGCTGGGAGGGAAGCAGCCTGCCCGTTCTGTTGACAAGACGCGGCGGCCTGCCCGCCTGGCCACCGGGAAAGCATGGGCGGGTTAAAAGCGGAACATGTACACCACTGGTCTCGTTTTAAATTCCATCGAACGGATGGACATGTACGGCTGTGGAGACAACCTCATGGAACCATGGACCCTGCATGTCAACAGCGGACTGTTCAATCGGGTGGAGGCTCTTTAATAGTGTGCAGTTGAGTGATATCTGTAGTATCACTGCTACAGATACTACTACAACGCCGCGCCAACGCAAGGTTGGCAGCCCGTCGTCTGCCGAGCACAGAGCACTCTAGCGGGCTGTGCAGCTCGACGGAACTGAAGTGCGCCTCGTTCACTTCTTAGCTAGATTTCAGCCTAGGCAGACGCACTTTCATAATCGGCCCTCAGCCAGTTCTGTAATGTTTGCACTGATTCTCCGAGGAGGGCCCATCAGGCTTAGTCCCTGAGAATATGTTGTGTTAGTTATAGCCGTAGCTGCAGTCCTCCAGACTACTGAAGATAAGTAATTTTCACTGTACTATGTGTCTCTTGAATAATAATCCTTCTCTCTAACAGTGTGCCGTACCGCGTATTATTGCAACCTGGACTTCTTCAGCTCCTATCAACTCGGCCTCCTACTTATTTGCATTTAGTGGTGGTGGTGGTTAGTGTTTAACGTCCCGTCGACAACGAGGTCATTAGAGACGGAGCGCAAGCTCGGGTTTGGGGAAGGATTGGGAAGGAAATCGGCCGTGCGCTTTCAAAGGAACCATCCAGGCATTTGCCTGAAACGATTTAGGGAAATCGCGGAAAACCTAAATCAGGATGGCTGGAAGCGGGATTGAACCGTCGTCCTCCCGAATGCGAGTCCAGTGTGCTAACCACTGCGCCACCTCGCTCGGTTTCCATTTAGTAACGAGCTGAAAACACCCACGCGTTTTGTGCCTCTAAACAGTGAGACACAATAATATCGGACCCCAGATATGTCTAGATACGACTCTGACAGGTGACACGTACGTAAACATCCTGTCTGATCACCTGCATCCATCCATGCCCATTTTGCATTCCGACGGATTTGGGCACTTCCAGCAGGACAATGCGAGACCCTCAACATCCAGAGTTGCTGCAGAGTGGCTCCAGGAAAACTCTTCTGAGTTGTGAACACTTCCGCTGGCAACCAAAATCCCCAGACATGAATATTATTGAGCATATCTGGGATGCGTTGTAACGTGCTGTTCAGATGATATCTCCACCCTCTCGTACTCTTACGGATTTAAGGACAGTCCTGCGGCATTCATGGTGTCAGTTCCCTCCAGCACTACTTCAGACATTAGTCGAGTCCATGCCCCGTCGTGTTGCGGCACTTCTACATGCTCGCAAGGGCCCAACACGATACACTAAGTGATCAAAAGTATCCGGACACCTGGTTCAAAATGCCTTACAAGTTCGTGGCGCCCTCCATCGGTAATATTCGAATTTAGTATGGTGTTCGCCCACTATTAGCCTTGATGACACCTTCCACTCTCACAGGCATACTTTCAATCTGGCGCTGAGAGGTTTCTTGCGGAATGGCATCGCATTCTTCACGGAGTGCTGCACTGAGGACAGGTATCGATGTCGGTCGGTGAGGCCTCGCACGAAGTCGGCGCTCCAAAACATCCCAGAGGTGTTCTATAGGATTCAGGTCAGGACTGTACAGGCCAGTCCATTACAGGGATGTTATTGTCGTGTAACTACTCCGCCACACGCCGTGTTTTATGAACAGGTGATCGATCGTGTTGAAGCATGCAATCGCCATCCCAGAATTGCTTTTCAACAGTGGGAAGCAAGAAGGTGCCTAAAACATCAACGAAGGCCTGCGCTGTGATAGTGCCATGCAAACAAGGGGTACAAGCCCCCTCCATGAAAAACACGGCCCCAACATAACACCACCGCCTCCGAATTTTACCGTTGGCACTACACAGGCTGATAGATGACGTTCACCGGCCAGTCGCAAACCCACACCCTGCCATCGGATCGCCACACTGTGTACCGTGATTCGTCACTGCACACAACTGTTAAATCGTCCAATGTTTACGCTCCTTACACCAAGCTAGGCGTCGTTTGGCATTTACCGGCGTGATGTGTGGCTTATGAGCAGCCGCTCGACCATGAAATCCAAGTTTTCTCACCTCCCGCCTAACAGTCATAGCACTTGCAGTGGATACTGATGCAGTTTGGAATTCCCTGTGTGATGGTCTGGATAGATGTCTGCCTATTACACATTACGACCCTCTTCAACAGTCGGCGGTCTCTCTCAACCAACAGACGAGGTCGGCCTGTACGCTCTTGTGCTGTACATGTCCCTTCACGTTTCCACTTCACTACCACATCAGGAACAGTGGACCTAGGGATGTTTAGGAGTGTGGAAATCTCGCTTACAGACGTATGACACAAGTGACATCCAATCACCTGGTCAGGTGATTGGATGTTCGTGAGTTCCGCGGAGCGCCCCGTTCTGCTCTCTCGCGATATCTAATAACTACTGGCAGTAAGTGGCAGCACAATGCACCTAATATGAAAAACGTATGTTTTTGAGGGTGTCCGGATACTTTGGATCACATACTGTATTAGGCAGGTGTTCCTTTGGTTTTCAGTTTCGATCCGTGATGACGTTACAAACTTTCAGGGATGCTGGACAGGGATAAATGAGTCAACTTGAGGTAAGGGTCCCTAGTTTGCAAACGAATGAGTCGAAAGTTGCAAGCGAAAATGATTCTGATGCGTCTGAGAGTGGAATACATGTACCGGTACTGCTGTTGCTAATAATGTAGGGTATGCAACTTTCAGACGTGGTTGTATGGACCAAAACAAGAAAAACAAGTGATTATAGTTATTAAGGTATGCATTTTAAAGCCCATGTCTACTAGACTTTTTTCTTGCTTCGGTCAGAGGTATCAGAATGATTTTCGCTTATAACTTTCGACTCGTTCGTTTCCGGTACAGGGAACCTAAGCTCGAATTGATACATTTGTCATTCTCGGTCATTCTTGGAAACTCTGTAACATCATCACGAAATCACCCTCTTTGTACATACATTTACAGGCATGGGCGCCTATAAATTTAAGGATTTGTAGCTTCCTTGAACGACGTTTACGGACATGGGTTCCTATTCAAAATATTATGTACTCATATCCCTCTACAAGCCCTAGAAGGTTGTAGTGAGAATTTCTTAACACCCTGTATATTATTCAAAAACTAATAGGGAGCGCATTTCCCCTTGTGGCGGCACAGCTGTTGTGACTACATGCATCTGCAGTACTTCAGCAGATGGTTTCACTTACCTCTATGAACTCCACTCATTCCGCTCTCTCACCGTGGATAACACTCACTCAGCCAAGAAAATCTGTGAAAGCTATGACAGCATTGCTTGTATCTGCAGACTGTAACATTTTTTAAGTAGCTGATACTTCGTTATACTTTTCGGAATTAGATTATCGAATATTTCATTAGTGCTTTAAGAACAGATTAAGTATATTCTCAGAACAGTCAACTCATAAAACCGCTTCCAAGTCTGTACCCTAATGACAAGTCTCTGGTGCATTGTTCAAGAAATTCTATTTACAGCTCACCTGTATTTTCACATGTAACATTCCTACTGTTACATCGAATTCACTACATTTTGTCTCATTCTCGGTAGAGTCAGCTGATAAACAATCTTCATTTCAGTAGAGGTTATATTTGTTGTTACGCTCACCAAAATTACCACACAGTCCGTAACTTACTCAACGACTATTGCATAATATGCCACGAAGAATTACGACATTTAGTAGGAAAGACGTGTTTCACTTTTTCAAAACACCTTTTATAACTGCCATGAAAATCGGGTATCATAAACATGCCCACGTCTGACTGTTCGCAGTCTCTTCATTCTCGTCAGAATGTTTCTAATAAACTCGTTGTCGACGGGACGTTAAACCATCATCAAAACGCAGTGTAGTAACATTTTAACAACATCTTGGGAGCTCACACGCTGGTGATTCGATTACGACTGCTGACTACAGCCCGCGCATTACGTCTCCTTACTCCAGAGCGAGGGAACGCACACCTCTCTGGTTGATTTCAGCGATGGTCAGTGACATCTTACCTGTTCTCATATAGCTAAGGACTGCCCAAAATGACCAGTAGCAACTGGTGTTTGCAATCTGTGTTAATTGTCAAAACATTATTTCCAAAATGCCCATTGAACTTCCGAAATGTCAAATTCCTTTATCGTCTTATTGACTAGCGGAAAGATATTGATTCTTCGGTGTAATTACCAGCTGTTTTCACACGCTTCCTTTCACAACTCACTCTATTATTGCACATATTCTACACAGGCTTACTTCCTCACTAATCCAAGATAGGTTCGTAACAATATTCAATATCCCTTCTTGCGTTAGCGATGCGGCTTCTTATTTCACATAACAAGGTGACGTGATAAATCTCAGTCGTATTGCTTTACTAAGCTTCTGCTGATGCTAGCTATCCAGTTCGTGCAAAGTGCTGATGTCCTGCTTTTCACCTTACCTGCTAACGTGATAAACCGCTGCCGTTTCGTTTCGCGCTTCTTGACATTCCCGTAAGGAACACAAAGTGAAGGAGGTCTCGCAGTTATGAAATTCTGCTGCCAGCTACCTGATACAGGATTGGTACGTAACCATATCATCATGTTCTCGCGTTTCAATATTTTAATACCACTGTATGAAATTGATTAGCAAATCATGCCACTTGCACTACTGCACAAAACTCTTACGATTCATTCAAAGTGAAGGAGGTCTCGCAGTTATGAAATTCTGCTGCCAGCTACCTGATACAGGATTGGTACATAACCATATCATCATGTTCTCGCGTTTCAATATTTTAATACCACTGTATGAAATTGATTAGCGAATCATGCCACTTGCACTACTGCACAAAACTCATTCAAAGTGAAGGAGGTCTCGCAGTTATGAAATTCTGCTGCCAGCTACCTGATACAGGATTGGTACATAACCATATCATCATTTTCTCGCGTTTCAATATTTTAATACCACTGTATGAAATTGATTAGCGAATCATGCCACTTGCACTACTGCACAAAACTCTTACGATTCATTCAAAATAAAGGAGGTGTCGCAGTTATGAAATTCTGCTGCCAGCTACCTGATACAGGATTGGTACGTAACCATATCATCATGTTCTCACGTTTCAATATTTTAATACCACTGTATGAAATTGATTTGCGAATATGCCACTTGCACTACTGCACAAAACTCTTACGATTCATTCAAAATTAAGGAGGTCTCGCAGTTATGAAATTCTGCTGCCAGCTACCTGATACAGGATTCGTACATAACCATATATTCATGTTCTCGCGTTTCAATATTTTAATACCACTGTATGAAATTGATTAGCGAATCATGCCACTTGTACTACTGCACAAAACTCTTACGATTCATTCAAAGTGAAGGAGGTCTCGCAGTTATGAAATTCTGCTGCCAGCTACCTGATACAGGATTGGTACATAACCATATCATCATGTTCTCGCGTTTCAATATTTTAATACCACTGTATGAAATTGATTAGCGAATCATGCCACTTGCACTACTGCACAAAACTCATTCAAAGTGAAGGAGGTCTCGCAGTTATGAAATTCTGCTGCCAGCTACCTGATACAGGATTGGTACATAACCATATCATCATTTTCTCGCGTTTCAATATTTTAATACCACTGTATGAAATTGATTAGCGAATCATGCCACTTGCACTACTGCACAAAACTCTTACGATTCATTCAAAATAAAGGAGGTGTCGCAGTTATGAAATTCTGCTGCCAGCTACCTGATACAGGATTGGTACGTAACCATATCATCATGTTCTCACGTTTCAATATTTTAATACCACTGTATGAAATTGATTTGCGAATATGCCACTTGCACTACTGCACAAAACTCTTACGATTCATTCAAAATTAAGGAGGTCTCGCAGTTATGAAATTCTGCTGCCAGCTACCTGATACAGGATTCGTACATAACCATATATTCATGTTCTCGCGTTTC
Organism: Schistocerca cancellata; assembly: GCF_023864275.1. Taxonomy (NCBI): domain Eukaryota; kingdom Metazoa; phylum Arthropoda; class Insecta; order Orthoptera; family Acrididae; genus Schistocerca; species Schistocerca cancellata. The sequence goes on along the minus strand of NC_064630.1, from coordinate 734,374,152 downwards.
AATATTTTAATACCACTGTATGAAATTGATTAGCGAATCATGCCACTTGTACTACTGCACAAAACTCTTACGATTCATTCAAAGTGAAGGAGGTCTCGCAGTTATGAAATTCTGCTGCCAGCTACCTGATACAGGATTGGTACATAACCATATCATCATGTTCTCGCGTTTCAACATTTTAATACCACTGTATGAAATGGATTAGTGAATCATGCCACTTGCACTACTGCACAAAACTCTTACGATTCATTCAAAGTGAAGGAGGTCTCACAGTTATGAAATTCTGCTCCCAGCTACCTGATACAGGATGGGTACATAACCATATCATCATGTTCTCGCGTTTCAATATTTTAATACCACTGTATGAAATGGATTAGCGAATCATGTCACTTGCACTACTGCACAAAACTCTTACGATTCTGTGCAAACTGTTGGCATTACTCGTTTCGAACATGCGCCAGAGTCGCACAAGGATCTTCGTCGCCTTCAGTGACATCGCTGTACCGAGTTGTCCCCTTTGCTTCTGCTCGGCAGGGTACGGGCACTCGACGCCGGTGACGATCGGTGGGAAGGCGTTCTGCATGGCGTACGCCATGGTGGGCATCCCGCTGGGGCTGGTGATGTTCCAGAGCATCGGCGAGCGCCTCAACAAGTTCGCCTCGGTGGTGATCCGGCGCGCCAAGACGTACATGCGCTGCTCGCGCGTCGAGGCGACCGAGATGAACCTGATGCTCGCCACGGGCCTGCTCAGCTCGGCCATCATCACCACCGGCGCCGCCGTCTTCTCGCGCTACGAGGGCTGGAGCTACTTCGACTCCTTCTACTACTGCTTCGTCACGCTCACCACCATCGGCTTCGGCGACTACGTCGCCCTGCAGGTGCGTCCACTTCACCCTCCGCTGTGGCGCCGCTGTCTCGAGAAGTTGTGTGACAATATGACTTTCCCCAACCAACTTTGCCACAATTAGTTAATTGAAAAAAAAGAAAAAATCCTTGCCGCAAGTGTGAGCAATTGTTGTCGGTTATCTGAATGCTCATCTACTCGTTGTTCTCCGATTCTGCCAATAGCAGCAACTTCTCTAGATACAAATCTACCCAAAAACAATTTCAGATGTCAAGTAAATCACGTTTTTCACTACTGGCCATTAAAACTGCTACACCACGAAGATGACGTGCTACAGGCGCGAAATTTAACCGTCAGGAAGAAGATGCGTTATGCAAATGATTAGCTATTCAGAGCATTCACACAAGGTTGGCGCCGGTGGCGACACCTACAACTTACTGTAGCCTATCGCGATTGCGGTTTATCGTAACGCGACGTTGCTGCTCGCGTTGGTCGAGATCCAATGACTGTTGGCAGAATATGGAATCGGCGGGTTCAGGAGGGTAATACGGAACGCCGTGCTGGATCCCAACGGCCTCGTATCACTAGCAGTCGAGATGACAGGCATCTTATCCTCATGGCTGTAACGGATCGTGCAGCCACGTCTCGATCCCTGAGTAAACAGATGGGGACGTTTGCAAGACAACAACCATCTGCTCGAACAGTTCGACGACGTTTGCAGCATCACTATCAGCTCTGGCTCCGGTTACCCTTGACGCTGCATCACAGACAGGAGAGTCTACCATGGTGTACTCAACGTCGAACCTGGGTGCACGAATGGCAAACGTCATTTTTGCGGATGAATCCAGGTTCTGTTTACAGCATCAAGATGGTCGCATCCGTGTTTGGCGACATAGCGGTGAACGCACATTGGAAGCGTGTATTCGTCATCCCCATACTGGCGTATCACCCGGCGTGATGGTATGGGGTGCCATCGGTTACACGTCTCGGTCACCTCTTGTTCGCAATGACGGCACTTTGAACAGTGGACGATACATTTCAGATGTGTTACGACCCGTGGCTCTGCCCTTCATTCGATCCTTGTGAAACCCTACATTTCAGCAGGGTAATGCACGACCGCATGTTGCAGGTCCTATACGGGCCTTTCTGGATACAGAAAATGTTCGACTGCTGCCCTTGCCAGCACATTCTCCAGATCTCTCACCAATTGAAAACGTCTGGTCAATGGTGGCCGAGCAACTGGTTCGTCACAATACGCCATTCACTACTCTTTATGAACTGTGGCATCGTGTTGAAGCTGCATGGGCAGCTGTACCTCAATGCCCAGGCGTACCAAGGCCGTTATTACGGCCAGAGGTGGTTGTTATGGGTACTGATTTCTCAGGATCTATGCAGCCAAATTGCGTGAAAATTTAATCACATGTCAGTTCTAGTATAATATATTTGTCCAATGGATACCCGTTTATCATCTGCATTTCTTCTTGGTGTAGCAATTTTAACGGCCAGTAGTGTATTTACATTCTTATATATGCACTAAGTTTTCTCTGCGTGAAACGTAAATATCTTTCTGCTTTCAGATATTTCGTCTCTACTGTAGCAGAACGCTAATAGGAAAAATGCCAGGACCTCGTGCAATCTTGTCAGTGTGACACGAAAAGAAAGCAAACAACGCAATGGGGATTGATAAGGCACGAAAGCACTAAATCAATTTCTATAACTCCAGTGAACTCGCCCATAGTAGGTCAAGTTCCAATTGTGCAGCCGCCACCACAGTCCGTTGTTTCTGCGCGTGCGCAGTGTGTGGCGCACTCGAAAATTTAGAACTCCACACTCGGCTCAATCTATACGTCATAGATGCTCTCGCGACGTTGTTGGCTGCTGCGTCACAGGCAGGCACGGGAGCCGCACGCACTTGGAGCAGTCAATTTCGACCTTAAGCAACGCCGACTCAAAGAAAGGCATCAGCGCTTGATCGTGACGTCACGTCAGCTAGGCACGGCGAACGCCAGGTCAGTTACAGGCATACTCACAATGCTGGTGTCTCCCTCTCTGACACAGGAAAATGTGAACTATTGGCGGTAGTTGACCAACACACATTGTTCTGAGAGATTTCTGCAATCAATTAATTGTGCAGTTGATTACACTTCTTAACAAATGGTGTACTCCTGAACTTAAATTTCCACCTGTTTTAAGGATTGACATACAAAAACAACTTCGTGGTCCAGCAGCAACAGAATTCGTGCTTCTTTACCTTATTTGTAAATCTGAGGAAGTTACGTTTGTACTGGGTTGCTTTTACAAGAAATTGTGAACATATTGGTGCTCTTCTTTATGTATCCTGGTTGACTATGGGGTGAGGAGCACTGAATGTTAATGAAATATCTTGCGATTGTACACGTTGGGGTAGGGGGTGGGGGACAGAAGAAGAGGCAAAAGAGATACTTGTTTTATCATATAATTTTTTTTTATCTTATAAAGTTTCTCCTTTCAGTTGCAAGAGGGGAATATTTATCTTTTCTAATGTGCATGTTTAAAAAAGTTTTTGCTCAGCAGTATGTTCGATGTATGAAGCTATTTTGTTTCCTGTTTAGAATTCCTTTCGTTGAAAACGACTGTGATCTAATGACTGGTAACAGTTGGACATTTACACATGTAAATTAGTTCACATTTCCAGTGACGATGTCAAACGAAAATAAATAAATAAATAAAAGAAACGAGTTAATTGTAAGGGGGCTTGGGTAAGTATCGATAACAAAATGGATCTAGTAAATATAGTTACTTGAATGTAAAATTTCCGAAGCTTACAATGGGGCAAAGCATCTTCTCATGTTTATCTACGTTTGTTTCGACAGGATTCAGTAATACAGAACTATGGTCTTCATTTGTAGCTTTACGATAGTAAGAAAATCTTTCATCTAAATAAAAGTGCAGAATCCAAAAAATACCAAACATTTTGTCCAAAAATAAGAGATTTATAATGGTAAGCACGCCCAGGCGTTTCTGCCTGCAACAGACCTGGCGTTCGCCGTGCCTAGCTGACGTGACGTCACGAACAAGCGCCGAGGCCTTCCTTTGAGTCGGTGTTGCCTTAAGCCGCTCTTGTGACACGGGCTTTACGTCAGCTGTGCCTGTGTTCGTGTGTCTTGTGTTGCAGAACGACCAGGCGCTGAGCGAGAAGCCGGGCTACGTGGCGCTGAGCCTGGTCTTCATCCTGTTCGGGCTGGCAGTCGTCGCGGCCAGTATCAACCTGCTGGTGCTGCGCTTCATGACCATGTGAGTCGCCCACCTGTGTGTGACCGCCGTTACCTCCTCAGGAGATGACTGCTCGTTCGGTAACGGAATACAACTGTACCAGCCGGCCGCTGTGGCCGTGCGGTTCTAGGCGCTTCTGTCCGGAACCGCGCTGCTGCAACGGTCGCACGTTCGAATCCTGCCCCGGGCGTGGATGTGTGTGATGTCCTTAGGCCAGTTAGGTTTAAGTAGTTCTAAGTCTAGGGGACAGATGACCTCAGATGTTAAGTCCCATAGTGCTTAGAGCCATTTGAACCATTTTTGAACAACTGTACCCAGAGAGATATAAAACGTCAAATCAGAAACGTCTTTCGAAGGCTATATTTCAAATTTTATTTTACTTATGCGACAAGTTTCAGCGTTTCACTATGCCGTCTTAAGGCCCCCTGACCGACATATAGGAAGAATCCTACTCCATGTGCAATCGAAATAGGGGCCAGAATCAGTAATTGCTATTCGAAGACTACTTTTTTAACAACGCAATCCCTTCGTTCATCAATTACAATTGGTCTGCGACTGATGAACGAAGGGGTCGCGTTGTTAAAAATGTAGTCCACGAATATCAGTTACTGAATGCTGGCCCCTACTTCTATTGCATACGAGGCTGGATTCTGCCCACCTGTCGGTAAGGGGGGCCTGAAGATGGCGTGGAGAAACGCCGAAACTGTTCGCATAAGTAAAATAAAATTCGAAATGTAGACAGCTGCAGGTATTTTTTCATTTGACGTTTTATATTGAAAATCCGACGTCCCTCAACCGTCCTGTATAACGATGGCTTTACAGAGACTTGTTTACAATAAATCGCACCCCGACAATAACAATGACACAAATCAAAAACGCAGGACTCGAGAAAATCGTTCAAAAGAATTCTATAAAACTCTTACTGAAATTATATAAGCGTCCTTTAAATTTCAAATAGTTAATTTAACTGCCGGCCGGAGTGGCCGAGCGGTTTTAGGCGCATCAGTCTGGAACCGCGCGACCGCTACGGTCGCAGGTTCGAATCCTGCCTCGGGCATGGATGTGCGTGATGTCCTTAGGTTAGTTAGGTTTAAGTAGTTCTAAGTTCTAGGGGACTGATGACCTCAGATGTTAAGTCCCGTAGTGCATAGACCCATTTGAGCCATTTTGAGTTAATTTTACCAGTAAATTACGTAATAGTGTATATGATAGTAAAATGAACATGTAGTTTTGGTCTCATCGAATGTGAGGTGCTAATTAACTTACGTTATGACCCCTCAAAGAATACACGTTCCCTCTTGCTTCTCCCTGTATATGAGTGGCTAGTCGCTTAATAACAAACAGTGGCCGAAACATTCATTCAGGGCTCATTAACTTCCTCTTCCCAGCACTTTAGGTAGGAAGCCCGACACATCCGAAGTTCTGAAATGCCTGTTACACTGATTAAATTGTCAGCTGGGATGGTAGACAGATCTGTAATCAAGCTGAGGTTGCCCTTACGTCAGCATATGAAATACACGTAGTTAGAATATGTTATACCGAAAATGACGTTCCACAAGTTTCACATATTGATGAATCATTCTGCTTGAGCAGGAAACTGTGTGTTAATGGACAGTGTCCTATTCGAAACATGGTGAGCACCACATCCTTCCATCGATGGGGCCTTGCATGGGTGATCGATTTCATTGAGCCACATGCACATCTATAATCCGCAATCCGTCTTATGATGTGTGTTGGGAGGCGGCGACTTGTTTGTACACCATTGTTACTTCCCCCCTTACAGTCGCGAATGGTGTACAGGAAGACAGGTTGTTGGTAGGCATCTGTGTGGGATTACACTCCTGGAAATGGAAAAAAGAACACGTTGACACCGGTGTGTCAGACCCACCATACTTGCTCCGGACACTGCGAGAGGGCTGTACAAGCAGTGATCACACGCACGGCACAGCGGACACACCAGGAACCGCGGTGTTGGCCGTCGAATGGCGCTAGCTGCGCAGCATTTGTGCACCGCCGCCGTCAGTGTCAGCCAGTTTGCCGTGGCATACGGAGCTCCATCGCAGTCTTTAACACTGGTAGCATGCCGCGACAGCGTGGACGTGAACCGTATGTGCAGTTGACGGACTTTGAGCGAGGGCGTATAGTGGGCATGCGGGAGGCCGGGTGGACGTACCGCCGAATTGCTCAACACGTGGGGCGTGAGGTCTCCACAGTACATCGATGTTGTCGCCAGTGGTCGGCGGAAGGTGCACGTGCCCGTCGACCTGGGACCGGACCGCAGCGACGCACGGATGCACGCCAAGACCGTAGGATCCTACGCAGTGCCGTAGGGGACCGCACCGCCACTTCCCAGCAAATTAGGGACACTGTTGCTCCTGGGGTATCGGCGAGGACCATTCGCAACCGTCTCCATGAAGCTGGGCTACGGTCCCGCACACCGTTAGGCCGTCTTCCGCTCACGCCCCAACATTGTGCAGCCCGCCTCCAGTGGTGTCGCGACAGGCGTGAATGGAGGGACGATTGGAGACGTGTCGTCCTCAGCGATGAGAGTCGCTTCTGCCTTGGTGCCAATGATGGTCGTATGCGTGTTTGGCGCCGTGCAGGTGAGCGCCACAATCAGGACTGCATACGACCGGGGCACACAGGGCCAACACCCGGCATCATGGTGTGGGGAGCGATCTCCTACACTGGCCGTACACCACTGGTGATCGTCGAGGGGACACTGAATAGTGCACGGTACATCCAAACCGTCATCGAACCCATCGTTCTACCATTCCTAGACCGGCAAGGGAACTTGCTGTTCCAACAGGACAATGCACGTCCGCATGTATCCCGTGCCACCCAACGTGCTCTAGAAGGTGTAAGTCAACTACCCTGGCCAGCAAGATCTCCGGATCTGTCCCCCATTGAGCGTGTTTGGGACTGGATGAAGCGTCGTCTCACGCGGTCTGCACGTCCAGCACGAACGCTGGTCCAACTGAGGCGCCAGGTGGAAATGGCATGGCAAGCCGTTCCACAGGACTACATCCAGCATCTCTACGATCGTCTCCATGGGAGAATAGCAGCCTGCATTGCTGCGAAAGGTGGATATACACTGTACTAGTGCCGACATTGTGCATGCTCTGTTGCCTGTGTCTATGTGCCTGTGGTTCTGTCAGTGTGATCATGTGATGTATCTGATCCCTGGAATGTGTCAATAAAGTTTCCCCTTCCTGGGACAATGAATTCACGGTGTTCTTATTTCAATTTCCAGAAGTGTAGATACCTGTAATTTTACCTTCGGGTCTTTTCGTGAAACGTATGTAGGAGAAAACAATAATTGTTGACTCTCCCAGGTTTTAACAGTAAACCACACCACGATGCACAGTGCCTCTCTCGTACCATCTGCCACAGCATATGGGTGAGCATCTCCGTGACGGATCGCACTGCTCTTCTTTGAATCTTCATTGTTTCCTCTTTCAGCCCTGTCTCATAACGTCGCAGTCTGACGAACAGAGTCCAAGTATCGGTCAAAAAGCTACCGCCTGCGCGGTTGGACTACAGTTCCTGAGAATTCTTCCAATGAATCTGTTTGGTATCTGCATTTCCTACGGTTAGTCTTATGTAGTCGTTCCACTTTAAACCTCACCGTACGCACACTCTCAAACACGTTGTGGATGTGAGTGCTTCCAGTGATTGTTCGGCAATCGTGTAATCACTCAGTAATGGAAATTACCGTTTATCTATGCGCAATATGTTACACTCGTTTACGTTGACGGCTTATTGCCACTGCCTGCACCAGGCGTCGATCTTATCAGATTTTCCGGGATTGCACAACAACTTTCTAGCATTGGAACTTCTCTATATACAACAGCATCATCCGCAAACACTCTGTGGAAGCTTTTTACGTTATCATGCTGTTACATTGGGCGGCAAAGATGTAGCGCGAGGTCGATCAAACGCGCCTATCACGAGAGGCCAAAGACAAGACTCGCAAGTTCGACAGCGAGTATTTAGATCGCCACCGCTCACCGGAGGGCCTCAGTCACTAGCTCAGTCACTAACCCAGTCATTCTCACTGACTCATTCTGGTTCCGCTTCTGTCATTCATTCGCAGAGCGTGCATAGGCTACGACAGTATACAGCGTCAGGTTACAGCGAGACCACCGATATCGTCTGCAAGAGGACTATTACGGAAAAGCTTGTACCACAACACATGGACTCTATTACAAGTTAAGTAGCCGTTATCTGTTCGTGTAATTGAAGAACCATGTTAATCTACGTGTGCATTTATGTTGTGGAAAGGGGTTACTGGCCACCCACAACCACATCCTCTCCCTTGCTTCCATGGTACAAGACTCTACAGTGGCAACGAGGATACTACAGAAGGTGTACTGAACTTTGAAAAAAGAAACAAAACAGAAAGAGTGAACGTTCTGAGCTTAAGATATGGAACATGTAGCAAAGCACAAGAACCACGTCATCGTGGTTGTGTGGTCACGGTGTTGCACCACAAAGCAGGAGATCCATAATCAAATCTCCCTCATAAACATTCTTTTTTTTCGCAATATTATGAAGTTTTCGTCTGGTCATTGCTGTGTCTGTTGTCCTTCTGTAGTTTTGTCAATTGTCATACTATACATTGAGACACGTGGTGCAAATATGTTACTGACGCAAGTAAATATGATGAATAGTGAAAGCAGGTGAGATCCCGCATAGACATCCCACAGAAACGAAAACAACAAGTAAACGGATGTGAACTATGTTACAACAAAGAAATTCAAGAGTCAAAACTTCCAAAACGGAACGCAATAGCCATAACATGTGGCACTTGTGTACAACAAATAGGAGGTACGTACGTTTGGAGGCCCCTTCCGTACACCTCGCTGTTGCATACGGACTTTGCACCGCGACGCAGATACAAATTTGAATACGGCGAACAGACCGAATGGACAGTTCATAATTTTGGAAAAAAAAAATACAGCACCACACAACCATGACGCCGCGGCTACTGAAATTCTCTGGATGTTACACATCTTGAGTTTGGACAGTTCACTTCTTTTTCCACAGTTCAGTACACCTTACAAGTTGAAAAAGAGTGTGTGTGTGTGTGTGTTTGTGTGTGTGTGTGTGTGTGTGTGTGTGTGAGAGAGAGAGAGAGAGAGAGAGAAAGGGAAAGAGAAAGAGAAAGAGAAAGAGAAAGAGAAAGAGGGAGGGAGGCAGCTGGCTATATGCGCGTATGATAAACCCCTTACCTCAAAAATATTTCTCTCCTTCATACCTCCTCTGTGTTACCACAGATGATGTGTCACTGATCTCATTTGTACTAAGGCTGTGGTACATGCGACGTGCCTATTTGCTTCCACCGCCCAGATTGGAATGCAGAATTTATAATAAATGTTCACCAACCTGCAGTCTTCTATAGTTGTTGTCCCCTGCGCAGAAAACGGCACGTAGGTCGCGAATGCGTTACCTTGAGGCTGTAAGAAACTCTTAGCGGGGAACTGTTTTTTTAGAAATATTTAAATTCCCAATCAGTTTGTTTACACGGGCTGCCACTCAGTTTTTATTAGCAGGACAACCAGAAACTGCACATTACATTCTACTTTAGAGTCACAAAGAATTTCCATTCTTCAACAAAGCAATGAACTGCATATTTTTGTAATTGCTGTCACATTGTTCTCAAGTATATGTCCAAATAACCATACATTGCTAATAATGTCCTGCCACTGACAACGATAGACAACATGTCTGTCCTCCGAGACTACCGAACCTTTACAAACTAGAACTTGAAAATAAAGTCTTAAGTGACACCGACCGCGGCAGACAAAATGTCTACCCTCCGAAACTGCCGAACTATATCTGATAATTAAAAAACATAAATTACTAATAAAGTCTTAACTGACACCGACCGTGGCAGCCAGCATGTCTGTCGTTCAATGCTGCCGAACCAGCTATGATGTTACAGCCGAACCACTTCGACCGCCATTCCAAGTTAGGTGCGATCCAAAGATCTACGAAGTGGTTCTGCCTTCTTGTTTAGCAGTCGTTTACCATTCTGTAGGTTACTAATACTTGTGAAATAATGGAATGATAGCACGCTATTCAGAGAGGCTATAATTTGAAATGCAAGTAAATACGCTGTTTAGTTTGTCTAATTTTAATAATAGAAGATTATCATTTTGGCCCGGAACTTCCGAACGCAGCAGCCAATCGCAGAGAAGGCCCACAATTTAGGCGGTCTTTCTCACGATACCCGTACCGAACAAACCATCTGTCATCGTTATATCTCGCCACATTACGTTATCTTGCCACTTCTGCCTTCTCGACTGCTCTAACAAGGGAACCTCCCCATCGCACCCCCCTCAGATTTAGTTATAAGTTGGCACAGTGAATAGGCCTGGAAAAACTGAACACAGATCAATCGAGAAAACAGGTAGAAGTTGTGTGGAACTGTGAAAAAAATAAGCAAAATGTACAAACTGAGTAGTCCATGCGCAAGATATGCAACATAAAGGGTTAAATGAAATCGGGAGCACCGTGGTCCCGTGGTTAGCGTGAGCAGCTGCGGAACGAGAGGTCCTTGGTTCATTCCTCCCCTCGAGTGAAAAGTTTAGTTTTTTTTATTTTCAGACAAAAACCTAAATCGGGCAAGGTAAAAGAATCTTCATTCGCCAAGTGTACAAGTTAGGTGGGTCGACAACATATTCCTGTCATGTGACGCACATGCCGTCACCAGTGTCGTATAGAATATATCAGACGTGCTTTCCTGTGGAGGAATCGATTGACCTATGACCTATGACCTTGTGATCAAATGTTTTCGGTGCCCATTGAAGAGACGCCGGTACGGTATCTCAGCGTGTTCTGTCAGAGGGTTAGTTGCTCTCTGTAATAAAAAAAAAAAAAAAAACTGAGATAATGGATCAACTACGAACTGAAACGGGTGGCTTGCGACGTCCGCACCGAGCAGATACAACGAACGAAAACGAACAAAAAAAAAAAAAAAAAAGGCACGTCATTTCGTCTACTAATCGCACGGTTTTGCGGTGCGGTCGCAAAACACAGACACTAAACTTATTACAGTGAACAGAGGCGTCAATGAACGAAAGGACAGATCATAACTTTGCGAAAATTAACTTTTCACCTAAGGGATCGCTCCACACAACTTCTTCCTGTTTTCTCGATTGATCTGTGTTCAGTTTTTCAAGGCCTATCCACTGTGTCAACTTATAACTAAATCTGATGGGGGTGCGATGGGGAGGTTCCCTTGTAGGAAGATCTTGTAGCCGAATATGATGGCTGCAAAGCTCGTGCTCGATCTGTGTTCAGTTTTTGGCGGGCTATCCACTGTGCCGTCTTATCACTAAATCTGAAGGGGTGCGGTGGGGAGTTTCCCTTGTCAGAAATAATCATTCTACACTCCTGGAAATGGAAAAAAGAACACATTGACACCGGTGTGTCAGACCCACCATACTTGCTCCGGACACTGCGAGAGGGCTGTACAAGCAATGATCACACGCACGGCACAGCGGACACACCAGGAACCGCGGTGTTGGCCGTCGAATGGCGCTAGCTGCGCAGCATTTGTGCACCGCCGCCGTCAGTGTCAGCCAGTTTGCCGTGGCATACGGAGCTCCATCGCAGTCTTTAACACTGGTAGCATGCCGCGACAGCGTGGGCGTGAACCGTATGTGCAGTTGACGGACTTTGAGCGAGGGCGTATAGTGGGCATGCGGGAGGCCGGGTGGACGTACCGCCGAATTGCTCAACACGTGGGGCGTGAGGTCTCCACAGTACATCGATGTTGTCGCCAGTGGTCGGCGGAAGGTGCACGTGCCCGTCGACCTGGGACCGGACCGCAGCGACGCACGGATGCACGCCAAGACCGTAGGATCCTACGCAGTGCCGTAGGGGACCGCACCGCCACTTCCCAGCAAATAAGGGACACTGTTGCTCCTGGGGTATTGGCGAGGACCATTCGCAACCGTCTCCATGAAGCTGGGCTACGGTCCCGCACACCGTTAGGCCGTCTTCCGCTCACGCCCCAACATCGTGCAGCCCGCCTCCAGTGGTGTCGCGACAGGCGTGAATGGAGGGACGAATGGAGACGTGTCGTCTTCAGCGATGAGAGTCGCTTCTGCCTTGGTGCCAATGATGGTCGTATGCGTGTTTTGCGCCGTGCAGGTGAGCGCCACAATCAGGACTGCATACGACCGAGGCACACAGGGCCAACACCCGGCATCATGGTGTGGGGAGCGATCTCCTACACTGGCCGTACACCACTGGTGATCGTCGAGGGGACACTGAATAGTGCACGGTACATCCAAACCGTCATCGAACCCATCGTTCTACCATTCCTAGACCGGCAAGGGAACTTGCTGTTCCAACAGGACAATGCACGTCCGCATGTATCCCGTGCCACCCAACGTGCTCTAGAAGGTGTAAGTCAACTACCCTGGCCAGCAAGATCTCCGGATCTGTCCCCCATTGAGCATGTTTGGGACTGGATGAAGCGTCGTCTCACGCGGTCTGTACGTCCAGCACGAACGCTGGTCCAACTGAGGCGCCAGATGGAAACGGCATGGCAAGCCGTTCCACAGGACTACATCCAGCATCTCTACGATCGTCTCCATGGGAGAATAGCAGCCTGCATTGCTGCGAAAGGTGGATATACACTGTACTAGTGCCGACATTGTGCATGCTCTGTTGCCTGTGTCTATGTGCCTGTGGTTCTGTCAGTGTGATCATGTGATGTATCTGACCCCAGGAATGTGTCAATAAAGTTTCCCCTTCCTGGGACAATGAATTCACGGTGTTCTTATTTCAATTTCCAGGAGTGTATATTGGCAAGTCCGTCTCTCGTGACAACTTCCGATCAATTCCACATTGCACAGGGGTGTACAGAAACTTCTGCTCAGATAGTGTATTTGCTGGGAACCACTCCAATCCCTCCTCTTTCTTCTGAAGTGTGATCTTTCTTTGAAATGAGATGATACCGAACCATGGAGGTAGAATAAGGGGAGATGGCGCCACAGACTTACGCTGTAAGTTGTTTTGATGCTTGTGGGCGGGGCCTGACGCCATCTTGGATCCCCCAAAACATTAGCAGACGAGTGTTTACATTTGCTTCTTGTTCGTTATTTCTGTCTTGTGCACGTGATATTTATTTTATATAGTAAATGTTACACTGTTTTAGTTAACAACACAGCATAAGGAACGCAACTTCAAACGTTTTTCTGGTCTTAAATGCGTACTCGATACAGTAATATGACACGAAAATATGACGCTTCTGCCCTCAGTACCGTAATTCATTTTTGTTTATACACTTCGAATAACCGGGATGATAAGTATGTGCTATGAAAAGCGTGCTTTCTTAATCCATTTCTATTCACTTTCATTGTGTTTGTGTCGATAATTGATAAAGCAGAACTCCAAAAGCAATGATTGGTAGTTTAGAGGCACCGATTTGTATTCGTTACATTTTCAAGTCAAATGCAAATTTTAAATGTTCAAGTTTGCAAGAAACTTACCTTATTTCCTTTGGTGTCCCATAGATGTATGGAGGGATGATATGAACAAGACAGCTGTCATGTCAACAAACTGAAAGATTCGTCAAATTACGAAGGAAAAGAACGGAATTTAAGATTGTCAGGCCCATTGTAGTTTACACATCTGCTTTGTTCATAAATTGTTCCTACCAAGCGACATTCAGTGTGGCAAATAACAGCAATTTACAGGGTAACACGACAACACAGTGATTAATGTAATGATCTAAATAGCCTGGACGTAGATAGGGAACTTTGCTTTAACAAATATGTAACCCTTTAAGTACCTATAATTTAACCACTGTAACAGGTGTTCCACACATTTTAATCAAGATTTAACTAACTACACGTAGTTACATTACTTTTATATTAAATTATCGCATTTTAAAACATTAGTCCCCATTTCCAGGATATTTCTTGCCAGAACTTTTCAGTTACTTGGGAATAACCAAACACTGAAAACCAAGTGTATTGCTCACCTCCAGAGAGCTCTTCGTGTTGGATTGATAGGGAATCTGAAGTCAAATCACAGAAATAAAACCATACTGTAAAACTTTACAGTGTATCAGAATTTCAAGTATATATAAGGAAATGGCGCTTAAATAACTCCACTTACGAATGAAATGTGATTTGTTTAAACTTTAGACTACACTCAGAACGATTAGTACACCCGTAAGCAACGCAAGCCGGCATTTTTTATCAAAACACTTCACAACTACACGGAATCAAACCACCAGATGGGAAGGTTTTGGGGTAGCTAACATGGCGGATCTTCACTTGGGTTGGCTTCAAGCTTGTGACGTCATGACAACTCCTCTTATTTTTACCTCCATGTACCGAACAGGAGGGTACAGCATGGAGTAAATATCTCTGGAGTGAGCATTGCGTTCTGCACATGTTGTCTACACTCTACATCAAACCAGGATTGTCAGGTGTTTTCGGGAGTTCGCTGTGCGTGTGTGCTTTCTGCAGAGTTTTTGTTGTGTTTTCACCGTTTGTTGATAGTGTAATAGCGATGGTGAATTACTGTTGTTGCTACGGATGCAAAGAAAAATGTGTGAAAAGAGGGATAGTAACTTTTCATGGGTACTATGTTTAAAAATTTCGAGACGCATTATAATTACGGCTTGATTCTGTAGACCTATTTTTCTACGATTTTATGACTATATAAGGTACGGCTCGTACAAAAGCTTACAAACAATCGTTTCCTCTCGTAAATTTGCTAGTGGAACAGGAAAGGGAATGGTTAGCTGTTTCAGCAAATACTATCCTCCATGCATTTATGAGTGACTTGTGGATTATGTATATAGATTTGAAAGACGGGAGACAGATAAATTCAACAGAGTTGGAGTCTGTAATTGTCTTCGTATAATGTGTGTGTCCAAACCTTTTTGTTTACTATAAAGTTACAGTAGGAGACCATATTAAGTGTGTCTAGGAGATGGAGAATGATTATGTGTGATTTATATTTTAGTTTCACGAAGGATAAACAACGAGTAAAGATGTGGCTGCAGAAAATAAGGAGGAGTAATTTTGTCCCCACAAAATATTGCAAAGTATGTTCAAAACACTTTGAAGAGGAACGTTTAGACAGAGAAAAATTTGGACGTGTGTGGAGGGAGGTAGATGCTATACCAACTATTTTTAATTTTCCACACCACCTACTACCAATTTCTGCATTCAGCTTAAATACATTTTTGCAGTGTAGCTAATCAAAGTACACATTCATCTTCTTTGGTGTATTTTGCCTTCAATTTATTTTCTTCGCCATTTGATTAAAAAGTGTAAAATATTAATAAACATGTCCCCAAACTCTTTCATTAGTGTCACTTTCCACTTCCCTTAATGGTGTTATATGGGTTGACTGTTACATGACCAACTGTATTTGCTTTACAGTACATGTATTCTCCGATCGCCTTCCCCCCCCCCCCCCCCCTTCTTACTCAGTCTACCATTTATTTAATAAACTGGGAGCAAGTACGCAAAACTCCTTAAATAAACTCTTCAAAGTGTCACCAGTAAGAAAAATTGTGCTTTAGGTCGCAAAAACGAGAAGATAAACACGCGAAAATAGCAGAAAAAAAGGACGAATTAGCAGGGATATAATCGCTAATGTGTGGCAAATTCGGTGTTTTTCGGACAATTGCAAAAGTACTAGCGTACTGTCAAGTCGTTTTGCAAGACTATCACTGCAAAAACGTACGTCAGGCTCTGTAATACTATAAAGTGCCGTATCATACCGGAAACTATCAAAAATCGAGTGCATCTGAATTGTGACACCTATCGCAAAGAAGCAGAATGCAATATCACCTGCCCTTAAAAGTTACGTAGCTGGTTTATATCCTGTCTCAAATGGATACTGTTAAAATGTCTGCATAACATATATAAATAATCCACGACAAGTACGAAAAGAATCCGTCACAATATATACACTCCTGGAAATTGAAATAAGAACACCGTGAATTCATTGTCCCAGGAAGGGGAAACTTTATTGACACATTCCTGGGGTCAGATACATCACATGATCACACTGACAGAACCACAGGCACATAGACACAGGCAACAGAGCATGCACAATGTCGGCACTAGTACAGTGTATATCCACCTTTCGCAGCAATGCAGGCTGCTATTCTCCCATGGAGACGATCGTAGAGATGCTGGATGTAGTCCTGTGGAACGGCTTGCCATGCCATTTCCACCTGGCGCCTCAGTTGGACCAGCGTTCGTGCTGGACGTGCAGACCGCGTGAGACGACGCTTCATCCAGTCCCAAACATGCTCAATGGGGGACAGATCCGGAGATCTTGCTGGCCAGGGTAGTTGACTTACACCTTCTAGAGCACGTTGGGTGGCACGGGATACATGCGGACGTGCATTGTCCTGTTGGAACAGCGAGTTCCCTTGCCGGTCTAGGAATGGTAGAACGATGGGTTCGATGACGGTTTGGATGTACCGTGCACTATTCAGTGTCCCCTCGACGATCACCAGTGGTGTACGGCCAGTGTAGGAGATCGCTCCCCACACCATGATGCCGGGTGTTGGCCCTGTGTGCCTCGGTCGTATGCAGTCCTGATTGTGGCGCTCACCTGCACGGCGCCATCACGCATACGACCATCATTGGCACCAAGGCAGAAGCGACTCTCATCGCTGAAGACGACACGTCTCCATTCGTCCCTCCATTCACGCCTGTCGCGACACCACTGGAGGCGGGCTGCACGATGTTGGGGCGTGAGCGGAAGACGGCCTAACGGTGAGCGGGACCATAGCCCAGCTTCATGGAGACGGTTGCGAATGGTCCTCGCCGATACCCCAGGAGCAACAGTGTCCCTAATTTGCTGGGAAGTGGCGGTGCGGTCCCCTACGGCACTGTGTAGGATCCTACGGTCTTGGCGTGCATCCGTGCGTCGCTGCGGTCCGGTCCCAGGTCGACGGGCACGTGTACCTTCCGCCGACCACTGGCGACAACATCGATGTACTGTGGAGACCTCACGCCCCACGTGTTGAGCAATTCGGCGGTACGTCCACCCGGCCTCCCGCATGCCCACTATACGCCCTCGCTCAAAGTCCGTCAACTGCACATACGGTTCACGTCCACGCTGTCGCGGCATGCTACCAGTGTTAAAGACTGCGATGGAGCTCCGTATGCCACGGCAAACTGGCTGACACTGACGGCGGCGGTGCACAAATGCTGCGCAGCTAGCGCCATTCGACGGCCAACACCGCGGTTCCTGGTGTGTCCGCCGTGCCGTGCGTGTGATCATTGCTTGTACAGCCCTCTCGCAGTGTGCGGAGCAAGTATGGTGGGTCTGACACACCGGTGTCAATGTGTTCTTTTTTCCATTTCCAGGAGTGTATAAATGACCTAGTAGATAGTGTCGGAAGTTCCATGCGGCTTTTCGCGGATGATGCTGTAGTATACAGAGAAGTTGCAGCGTTAGAGAATTGTAGCGAAATGCAGGAAGATCTGCAGCGGACAGGCACTTGGTGCAGGGAGTGGCAACTGACCCTTAACATAGACAAATGTAACGCATTGCGAATACATAGAAAGAAGGATCCTTTATTGTATGATTATATGATAGCGGAACAAACACTGGTAGCAGTTACTTCCGTAAAATATCTGGGAGTATGCGTGCGGAACAATTTGAAGTGGAATGATCACATAAAATTAATTATTGGTAAGGCAGGTGCCGGGTTGAGATTCATTGGGATAGTCCTTAGAAAATGTAGTCCATCAACAAAGGAGGTGGCTTACAAAACACTCGTTCGACCTATACTTGAATATTGCAAATCAGCGTGGGATCCGTACCAGGTAGGGTTGACAGAGGAGATACAGAGGATCCAAAGAAGAGCGGCGCGTTTCGTTACAGGGTTATTTGGTAACCGTGATAGTGTTACGGAGATGTTTAGCAAACTCAAGTGGCAGACTCTGCGAGAGAGGCACTCTGCATCGCGGTGTAGCTTGCTGTCCAGGTTTCGAGAGGGTGCGTTTCTGGATGAGGTATCGGATATATTGCTTCCCCCTACTTATACCTCCCGAGGAGACCACCAATGTAAAATTAGAGAGATCTGAGCGCGCACGGAGGATTTCCGGCAGTCGTTCTTCCCGCGAACCATACGCGACTGGAACCGGAAAGGGAGGTAATGACAGTGGCACGTAAAGTGCCCTCCGCCACACACCGTTGGGTAGCTTGCGGAGTATAAATGTAGATGTAGATGTACTAGGGATGTAGTGACATTCCAAATACACAGGGCGCTATACAGACAAACACACGACGTCCCGAGAACACGTGACCAGGCCTGCAGTGTATGTTGACAACACAAAATCTGTTCTGCGCATGTGAATGCTCACTCCAGAGATGAGAGACTCTAGAACGATTGTGGTAAGTGTGCACGCTGTCGGCTGAGGAGTGTCGTCGCGTTTTCGCAGGAACGCGGAGGACGTGCGCCGCGAGGACACGGAGCTGCAGCCGGCGTCGCAGCACGTGCTGACGCTGGACGGCGAGGTGCTGGCCATGAACGGCAAGCTGCTGGCGGGGCACGCGCACGCCGGCGCCGGCGACGCGCCCGACGCCGACCAGGTGTCGGTGTGCTCGTGCACCTGCCTCGGGCCCTCGTCCTGCGCGGCCGCCTCCGCCTCCGGCGCCGCCCCCGCGGGCTGCTACCAGCCCTGCCGGCCCGACCAGCCGCTGCAGCCGCCCCCGCACACCTCCGCCGCCAAGCGCGCCTCCGTCTAGCCGCGGCTTGCCGGCGCACCGCCTCCCTGCTCCTCCGCTTACTACGTCGTGTGCAGATGTGGGGACTTCGCACAGTTCCGCTTGCAGACGCAAAAGAGACGTCTGTAATTTCAGGAACTAACTTCTCACCGACTGAAAACTGCTTCTCATTCAAACGGAGTGCGTCGTACGGCATTTTCGACTGCGAAACCGCAAGGTGTAGGTTCGGACGCCTAATACCGAAGTGTCTGCTTCCTCGGCGCACGACAGTCCTTCTCCCAGCGAACTGTGAGAGTTTTGTCTTCAGTGTACGTGTAGTGGCTGTATTTACAGTGTGGCATCACGTATTTGCTCTTTATTCATAAAAGAAATAGCATCATGGACACAGGATCAGTACATAACCCATTCCTTTCGAAGACCACCGATGGGAACGTAACGCTTAATGTCACATTTCCTTATTTCCCGAGACAGTACATAGAGGTGGCACTAAGAGTGGCGTTCAGGAAATTTACTTGCCGGGCATATACTGGATTCGAAAATTCCTTCCCACATCAAGATTCAAACAAGCTATCTCCTCCGACTCGAGCGTTCCCACAAAGACGTGTACTAGCAAACTCTGTGATAGAGGTGGGTACCGTCCAAAAGATTTCCCGTGAGTGGAAGTACCGTGTGGGATCTGAAGATTAAAGGACTGAGCACATGCAAATGCACAAGCAATTTGAATTACTGGAGTACAAAATTCATTCGTAGTTGTGAATATAAACCACCATTGGGTGTAAATTGGAGTGACGATAACGAAAATTTCTGCCATACTGGGACTCGATCCCTGATTTTCCATTTTACAGGAGTGGTCACCTTGACTGCTTCAGGATTCAAACAAGCTATCTCCTCCGACTCGAGCGTTCCCACAAAGACGTGTACTAGCGAACTCTGTGATAGACGTGGGTACCGTCCAAAAGATTTCCCGTGAGTGGAACGACCGTGTAGGATCTGGAGATTAATGGACTGAGGGTAATATGTACAAGCAATTTGAATAACTGCAACAAGAAATGTATTCGTAGTTGTGAATATAAACCACCATTGGGTGTAAATTGGAATGACAATAACGAAAATTTCTGCCATACTGGGACTCGATCCCTGATTTTCCATTTTACAGGAGTGGTCACCTTGACTGCTTCAGGATTCAAACAAGCTATCTCCTCCGACTCGAGCGTTACCACGAAGACGTGTACTAGTGAACTCTGTGATAGACGTGGGTACCGTCCAAAAGATTTCCCGTGAGTGGAACGACCGTGTGGGATCTGGAGATTAAAGGACTGAGGGGAATATGTACAAGCAATTTGAATAACTGTAACAAGAAATGTATTCATAGTTGTCAATATGAACCACCATTGGCTGTAAATTGGAATGACGATAACGAAAATTTCTGCCATACTGGGACTCGATCCCTGATTTCCCATTTTATAGGAGTGGTCACCTTAACTGCTTCAGCTACCTGAGCACAAATCACAGCCAGACCCAAAGTTCGACATGTCATGTTACATGTGTCACAACCTGCACTCGTACATTATGTGTATCCCTGTTTGGGAAGACATATTTATTGAGAGTCGAGGGCCTGATATTGGTGAAATAGCAGTGGCTGTGTAATATCCCTTCATTCGTGTCCAGAGGAACATTACATCGTTCTTCTTAATAACAAAGGCACTGCTATTTCCTAATTTAACAGCTTTTGCTAAGTCTACCATCGCCACATTATAACAATTGTAAACGGCTCCAACCATGATGTTGACCATTTAGCCTTGGCTTCGGGCCTGTTATAACAGGGACAGGACCGATGGCCATACTTCCTTCAACTTTGTCTTCGTTTGCTTACCATTCTGTAGGGTCCCCCACTTTATCCTGCATAGCCACCGTCTAAGGAGTTCCGATGGATGTATGCGACGAACACTGCCGAGTGAGTAACACATTATCGCTTTTGCAAAGTTGTGAACAGTTTGTGTGAAAAGCCATCAGTGGTTGAAATCATGTTTTTTTGACATTTCAGGTTAGTCGGCGACCTCAGAGATGTCAATCCGAAATGCGTATTATGACTTTACGATTTACAGTCTGCAGTGCCACAGGGACATCTTTCATACCATAGCAAACAATACTGCATTTGTGTTTGTGGTGCTGGAGATCCATCATTCGCTCTGGATTGCACACCTTACTTCTTACTACGGCACGACAACTAAAAGAAGAAACTGTTAGAAATTCACGCCTCCATTTTATGGTGTTTTTATGGAAATATGTACACTGAGGGCTCATGAAAACACAATGGCTCCGCAATATTCTGCACAGCAGGCAACTGCTGATACACCAACTGTCTTGACTAGCGAAATGTAGAGGGTGACAATTATTGAAGTATATGAAAAAAAAATTATGGCGTCCACACACTTTATTCAATACATAAACGTCACTACACATATTCTAATTTAGGTTATGACATGTACGTTATGCCTGCCATCACTGGTGATGATGCGGAACAGACGAATAGCAAAATTCTGCTAGACCCATGGAGTGTCGGAACATCGATGCTGTTGACGACCTCCTGAATGGCTGTTTTCATCTCAGCAATGGTTTTGGGATACTTCTGCACACCTTGTCTTTAATGTAGCCCCACAAAAAGGAGTTGTATATGTTCAGATCCGGAGAATATGGTGGCCAATCGAGGCCCATGCCAGTGGCCTCTGGGTACCCCAGAACCAGAATGCAGTCCCAAAAGTACTCCTCTAGGACATCTAACACTGTCCTGTTTAGACGGGGTCGACCTCCATCCTGCATGAACCACATCTTTTCGACATCAGGGTCATTTTGGATAATGGGGATGAAATCATCTTCCAAAACCTTCACTTACCATTCGGTGATCACCAAGTTATCAAGGAATATTGCATCCATTGTTCCATGACTGGATGCTGCACACCACACAGCCACCCGTTGAGGGTGAAGAGACTTCTCGATCGTGAAATACGGTTTCTCAATCTCCCAAATGCGCCAACTTTGCTTATTGACATACCCATCCAAATGAGAGTAGGCTTTGTCACTAAACCAAATGCGCATGCACATGCTAATCCCCACTGTGCCCAGTGGCCAACTGTGAAATTTGAACGTCCTAATGCAAACCATTCAGAAGTTATAACGATTCATACAGTTCAATGATTGTCACCCTGTATATGTGAGGCATACTGTGCAACTCCAAATTTTGTTCCATTTAATCTCATCAATGTTCAGCTTCTATAGTCGGTGGCAGCGTTAATGGCCGCTGGCCACACAGCTCCCGAGAAATGCTCCGTTGTCAACTCAGCTGAAAATGCACCAGTATCGCCACAAGCCACTGCAGTGTGTTCCTGCAGTTTGGCAACCTCACAGACCGACTCGACTGAACCTGCCTCACATTTGAAAAACGAGTACACTTCAAATATAAGGTCCCTTGCCTGTCTGTGTAACTCTTAGCATCTTCTAAGCATTTCAGCGATTATAGAAAAAAAAAAAACTCACAGAGTACACAGAAATCAATCAATCATAGTTTTGCATATGCAGAACATGATAGAATGCTCAAATGTGATGGACGTTCGCACAGCACAGAACGCGGAAACTGAATGAGCACTGATTGGCTAGCTGCACTGATTGGCTAGCTGCACAGCTATCTACTTTGCATCCTAGCCCAGAGGTCAAAACCATTGTATGGACTATAAGTGTAACGAATATCAGCAGTATTTTCTTTGTTAGCAATGGTTAGGTACATTGTAATCATGAAAATGGGTTACCTCTGTTTCTAAAAAAGACTGAGGCACCTGTGTGATTTGTGAACAACATGCCAATGAAATGTTGTACCATATTTCTGACAAGTGTGCATAGACCTATTCTCGATATGGAAAATAACCCTCATTATTCTGACATACATTTCTACAGTCATTTGCATCAAAACTGGACTGCACTAGGCAAGTGACTTCCACTTATTAAGATCCAATAAGCACCTGTCTAATGAGCATAGCTACCAATGAATGAATGATACTATTATACTGTGTTCTGGGTTTTCGTGGTATGTTAACGCAGACACAGTCTCACTTCCACTGTAATATTTCCTCTGCAATCTACAGTCATGTCAGTGGATCGTTCCATAAGCCTCTACTTCATTTAGATTTGCTGGGATACAACCATCACCAAGCTCTCTAAATGGTATGGCAACAATATTACATCTTGATGGGAAAACAATAAACAATATACAAATGTACTGAGCTGTGTATGAGTGTCAGTGCATGTGCTTCTCAGTGTGCATATTTCTTTCTGTTGTTTGAAGTTTCATGGTAAGATACAATTTCAGATGATGAATGCATATGAAGTAGAACGATTTTTCCACTTATAATTAAAATGAAAATGTAATTGACACACAAAGTGAAAGAGGGGACACTTACATAATATTACTCACTGAAATGTGAGAGAGGAAACTCGAAACTAAATAATCAGTACTTAATCCACAATGCTTACACACTTGTTCATACTGTATACAGTCTGCTTTCCTTCTGGTTTGATATGGGTAGTAAAATGCTTTCCATCTCAGAGACCAGAAAAGGGAATCAGAGTTTTACAGACCTCTCCCACAGAGTCCTGCATTAGCAAATATGGCATCACAGCAGCATAACACTATGAGGTAACTTGTTGAGAACAGGTACACAGAATGACTGTACAAGGATTGTGCATAAACAATGAAAACTAAACTAAAAGGTAAGTTACTTGGAAAAATCTCAAGCAAGCAGAATAAGTTGGGAACTGCCCATTCTAACATCAGTTAGTGAGTTTAACACTGAAATGTATTTAAAAGATAGATCAGTGTCAATCAGTAAAAATCAGGTCTTATAAATTGTATTTGTGCCTAGGGTATGACTGCAGAGTTTTCTACACAATCTGCTGTCAAAATCGTACATCAGACTGCCACTAAACAATATTCTCCATACTGTAAATGAAACACACAGTGAAGCTAAAGGCATTGAAGATACAATTCATTGATGGTCTCAACCACAATCACTTGTCACAAGAAGCCCTCATTCATGTGTTCCACAGAGAATACGTATTTTCTATTTGAATATTGTTTAGTATATTTTTGGTGTATTACACACAAAAGATACACTGTAATATATGTTACAAAATGACAATTACTGTGGATAAAATGCTTTTTTTCCAGTTTCACACTTCCTATTTTTATATTGTTGTTAAATGGTGTACTAAACAAATAATAAAGATTTTACATTTTGTCTTCCATACAAAGTTATAAGAAATTTATAAGCTAATCTCTATACCTAAAATATTTTATTTTCTGTGTCACTAACCATAATTCCCATTTGTCTGTAACATAGTCTGTGAAAATAAATGCACTTAACAACATCGTGTTAACTGATTTTAATACGCAGATGTTTTCTAAGGTAAATTGAAATAATTAAAATTGGACAATATCAATTAATAAGTCTAGAATTAATTGTTAAACATATATCACATGAACATATTTCAGTTATAGCTCCTCTTTTATTACGCTTTCATGAGAATCATAATTTTTAAAAAATTTCAGATTATTTTGCTATTTTAGTAACGTTATTTTCATTTTTAATACTGACCTTAAATCTGATGAATTCTGTTCAGAAGCTCTAAGCAATGACCAGTTAGTCTTTGTTTTGTTCATGTTTGAGGTATCTGGAAGCTACTATATCAAATTGTTTGAAAACTTTGCTTACATGTATATTAGCAGTTTTCTTCTTACAGGTAAGAATGGTTGAATAGCAAGAGAAACACATGAATTGTTTGGATAACTTCAATCTGCATTTAGGTACTGAAAATTATTGTCAAACTGTCTTAGAATGCACCACTACTGACACAGCATTTAAAAATAAAACAGTAACTAAATGGTAGGATTGATATTGATTGACCTTTAGCTGCAGTGGAAATCAATTAGGTCCTGTGACTCTGCCATGCCATTAGTAAAACAGCTACACTGTGCGCCAAAATGCTCGCTAGATGTGCTGTTGGCTGATGTATAAATGGCACAGCAGAGTCACATGACGTTTTTTTTTTTTTTTTTTTTTTTTTGTGTCATCAGTCTACTGACTGGTTTGATGCGGCCCGCCACGAATTCCTTTCCTGTGCTAACCTCAGAGTAGCACTTGCAACCTACGTCCTCAGTTATTTGCTTGACGTATTCCAATCTCTGTCTTCCTCTACAGTTTTTGCCCGCTACAGCTCCCTCTAGTACCATGGAAGTCATTCCCTCATGTCTTAGCAGATGTCCTATCATCCTGTCCCTTCTCCTTATCAGTGTTTTCCACATGTTCCTTTCCTCTCCAATTCTGCGTAGAACCTCCTCATTCCTTACCTTATCAGTCCACCTAATTTTCAACATTCGTCTATAGCACCACATTTCAAATGCTTCGATTCTCTTCTGTTCCGGTTTTCCCACAGTCCATGTTTCACTACCATACAATGCTGTACTCCAGACGTACACCCTCAGAAATTTCTTCCTCAAATTAAGGCCGGTATTTGATATTAGTAGACTTCTCTTGGCCAGAAATGCCTTTTTTGCCATAGCGAGTCTGCTTTTGATGTCCTCCTTGCTCCGTCCATCATTGGTTATTTTACTGCCTAGGTAGCAGAATTCCTTAACTTCATAGACTTCGTGACCATCAATCCTGATGTTAAGTTTCTCGCTGTTCTCATTTCTACTACATCTCATTACCTTCGTCTTTCTCCGATTTACTCTCATACCATACTGTGTACTCATCAGACTGTTCATTCCGTTCAGCAGATCATTTAATTCTTCTTCACTTTCACTCAGGATAGCAATGTCATCAGCGAATCGTATCATTGATATCCTTTCACCTTGTATTTTAATTCCACTCCTGAACCTTTCTTTTATTTCCATCATTGCTTCCTCGATGTGCAGATTGAAGAGTAGGGGCGAAAGGCTACAGCCTTGTCTTACACCCTTCTTAATACGAGCACTACGTTCTTGATCGTCCACTCTTATTATTCCCTCTTGGTTGTTGTACATATTGTATATGACCCGTCTCTCCCTATAGCTTACCCCTACTTTCTTCAGAATCTCGAACAGCATATACCATTTTATATTGTCGAACACTTTTTCCAGGTCGACAAATCCTATGAAAGTGTCTTGATTTTTCTTTAGCCTTGCTTCCATTATTAGCCGTAACGTCAGAATTGCCTCTCTCGTCCCTTTACTTTTCCTAAAGCCAAACTGATCGTCACCTAGCACATTCTCAATTTTCTTTTCCATTCTCCTGTATATTATTCTTGTAAGCAGCTTCGATGCATGAGCTGTTAAGCTGATTGTGCGATAATTCTCGCACTTGTCAGCTCTTGCCGTCTTCGGAATTGTGTGGATGATGCTTTTCCGAAAGTCAGATGGTATATCCCCAGACTCATATATTCTACACACCAACGTGAATAGTCGTTTTGTTGCCACTTTCCCCAATGATTTTAGAAATTCTGATGGAATGTTATCTATCCCTTCTGCCTTATTTGACCGTAAGTTCTCCAAAGCTCTTTTAAATTCCGATTCTAATACTGGATCCCCTATCTCTTCTAAATCGACTCCTGTTTCTTCTTCTATCACATCAGACAAATCTTCACCCACATAGAGGCTTTCAATGTATTCTTTTCACCTATCTGCTCTCTCGTCTGCATTTAACAGTGGAATTCCCGTTGCACTCTTAATGTTACCACCGTTGCTTTTAATGTCACCAAAGGTTGTTTTGACTTTCCTGTATGCTGAGTCTGTCCTTCCGACAATCATATCTTTCTCGATGTCTTCACATTTTTCCTGCAGCCATTTCGTCTTAGCTTCCCTGCACTTCCTATTTATATCATTCCTCAGCGACTTGTATTTCTGTATTCCTGATTTTCCCGGAACATGTTTGTACTTCCTCCTTTCTTCAATCAACTGAAGTATTTCTTCTGTTACCCATGGTTTCTTCGCAGCTACCTTCTTTGTACCTATGTTTTACTTCCCAACTTCTGTGATGGTCCTTTTTAGAGATGTCCATTCCTCTTCTACTGTACTGCCTACTGCGCTATTCCTTATTGCTGTATCTATAGCGTTAGAGAACTTCAAACGTATCTCGTCATTCCTTAGTACTTCCGTATCCCCCTTCTTTGCGTATTGATTCTTCCTGACTAATGTCTTGAACTTCAGCCTACTCTTCATCACTACTATATTGTGATCTGAGTCTATATCTGCTTCTGGGTACGCCTTACAATCCAGTATCTGATTTCGGAATCTCTGTCTGACCATGAAGTAATCTAATTGAAATCTTCCCGTATCTCCCGGCCTTTTCCAAGTATACCTCCTCCTCTTGTGATTCGTGAACAGGGTATTCGCTATCACTTGCTGAAACTTGTTACAGAATTCAATTAGTCTTTCTCCTCTTTCATTCCTTGTCCCAAGCCCATATTCTCCTGTAACCTTTTCTTCTACTCCTTCCCCTACAACTGCATTACAGGCGCCAATGACTATTAGATTTTCGTCCCCCTTTACATACTGCATTACCCTTTCAATATCCTCATAGACTTTCTCTATCTGTTCATCTTCAGATTGCGACGTCGGCATGTATACCTGAACTATCGTTGTCGGTGTTGGTCTGCTGTCGATTCTGATTAGAACAACCTGGTCACTGAACTGTTCACAGTAACACACCCTCTGCCATACCTTCCTATTCATAACGAATCCTACACCTGTTATACCATTTTCTACTGATGTTGATATTACCCGATACTCATCTGACCAGAAATCCTTGTTTTCCTTCCACTTCACTTCACTGACCCCTACTATATCTAGACTGAGCCTTTGCATTTCCCTTTTCAGATTTTCTAGTTTCCCTACCACGTTCAAGCTTCTGACATTCAACGTCCCGACTCGTAGAATGTTATCCTTTCGTTGATTATTCAATCTCTTTCTCATGGTAACCTCCCCCTTGGCAGTCCCCTCCCGGAGATCCGAATGGGGGACTATTCCGGAATCTTTTGCCAATGGAGAGATCATCATGACACTTCTTCAATTACAGGCCACATGTCCTGTGGATACACGTTACGTGTCTTTAATGCAGTGGTTAAGGACCTGCACATCATTTGATGGTACTCTTGAGGCCATACTGCTGTTCTGGCAGTATATTTTAACGCATACAATCATAAAATTATTGCCTATGATAACATTTATTACTTAAGATACCATAGTTCTCTAAACTAAATTGGTAGATTGCTATAATCACACATCTGTAAACATAATGTGGTCTTCAGTCCTGAGACTGGTTTGATGCAGCTCTCCATGCTACTCTATCCTGTGCAAGCTTCTTCATCTCCAAATAACTACTGCAACCTACATCCTTCTGAATCTGCTTAGAGTATTCATCTCTTGGTCTCCATCAATGATTTTTACCCTCCACACTGCCCTCCAATACTAAGTTGGCGATCCCTTGATGCCTCAGAACATGTTCCACCAACCGATCCCTTCTTCTAG
The DNA here is from genome assembly GCF_023864275.1 of Schistocerca cancellata. NCBI lineage: Eukaryota > Metazoa > Arthropoda > Insecta > Orthoptera > Acrididae > Schistocerca > Schistocerca cancellata. Next base: position 734,345,767 of record NC_064630.1, on the reverse strand, counting down.
TCAAGTTGTGCCACAAATTTCTCTTATCCGCAATCCTGTTCAATAGCTCCTCATTAGTTATGTGATCTACCCATCTAATCTTCAGCATTCTTCTGTAGCACCACATTTTGAAAGCTTCTATTCTCTTCTTGTCCAAGCTATTTATCGCCCATGTTTCACTTCCATACATGTCTACACTTCATACAAATACTTTCAGAAACAACTTCCTGGCACTTAAATCTATACTCGATTTTAACAAATTTCTCTTCTTCAGAAATGCTTTCCTTGCCATTGCCAGTCTACATTTTATATCCTCTCTACTTCGACCATCATCAGTTAATTTGCTCCCCAAATAGCAAAACTCCTTTACTACTTTAAGTGTCTCATTTCCTAATCTAATTCCCTCAGCATCGCCCGACTTAATTCGACTACATTCCATGATTCTCGCCTTGCTTTTGTTGATGTTCATCTTATATCCTCCTTTCAAGACACTGTCCATTCCGTTCAACTGCTCTTCCAAGTCCTTTGCTGTCTCTGACAGAATTACAATGTCATCGGCGAACATCAAACCTTTTATTTCTTCTCCATGGATTTTAATTCCTACTCCAAATTTTTCTTTTGTTTCCTTCACTGCTTGCTCAATCTACGGATTGAATAACATCGGGGAAAGGCTACAACCCTGTCTCACTCCTTTCCCAACCACTGCTTCCCTTTCATGTCCCTTGACTCTTATAACTGCCATCTGGTTTCTGTACAAATTGTAAATAGCCTTTCGCTCCCTGTATTTTACCCCTGCCACCTTCAGAATTTGAAAGAGATTATTCCAGTCACCATTGTCAAAAGCTTTCTCAAAGTCTACAAATGCTAGAAACGTAGGTTTGCCTTTCCTTAATCTAGCTTCTAAGATAAGTCGTAGGGTCAGTATTGCTTCACGTGTTTCAATATCTCTACAGAATCCAAACTGATCTTTCCCGAGTTCGGCTTCTACTACTTTTTCCATTCGTCTGTCAAGAATTCGCGTCAATATTTTGCAGCTGTGACTTATTAAACTGATCATTCGGTAATTTTCACATCTGTCAACACCTGCTTTCTTTGGGATTGGAATTATTATATTCTTCTTGAAGTGGTAGAGTTTTGTCAGGACTGGCTCTCCCAAGGCCGTCAGTAGCTCTAATGGAATGTTGTTTCGACTCAGGTCTTTCAGTGCTCTGTCAAACTCTTCACGCAGTATCATATCTCCCATTTCATCTTCATCTACATCCTCTTCCATTTCCATAATATTGTCCTCAAGTACATTGCCCTTGTATAGACCCTCTATATACTCCTTTCACCTTTCTGCTTTCCCTTCTTTGCTTAGAACTGGATTTTCATCTGAGCTCTTGATATTCATACAAGTGGTTCTCTTTTCTCCAAAGGTCTCTTTAATTTTCCTGTAGGCTGTATCTATTTTACCCCTAGTGAGATAAGCCTCTACATCCTTACATTTGTCCTCTAGCCATCCTTGCTTAGCCATTTTTCACTTCCTGTCGATCTCATTTTTGAGACGTTTGTATTCTTTTTTGCCTGCTTCATTTACTGCACTTTTATATTTTCTCCTTTCATCAATTAAAGTCATTATCTCTTCAGTTACCCAAGGATTTCTAGCCGCCCTTGTCTTTTTACCTACTTTATTCTCTGCTGCCTTCACTACTTCATCCCTCAAAGCTACCCATTCTTCTTCTATTGTATTCCTTTCCCCAATTCCTGTCAATTGTTCCCTTATGATCTCCTTGAAACTCTGTACAACCTATGGTTCTTTCAGTTTATCCAGTTCTCATCTCCTTAAATTCCCACCTTTTTGCAGTTTCTTCAGTTTTAATCTACAGTTCATAACCAATAGATTGTGGTCAGAGTCCACATCTGCCCCTGGAAATGTCTTACAATTTAAAAGCTGGTTCCTAAATCTCTGTCTTACCATTATATAATCTATCTGAAACCTGTCAGTATATCCAGGATTCTTCCATGTATACAACCTTCTTTTATGATTCTTGAACCAAATGTTAGCTATGATTAAGTTGTGCTCTGTGCAAAATTCTATGAGGCGGCTTCCTCTTTCATTTCTTACCCCCAATCCATATTCACCTACTACGTTTCCTCCTCTCCCTTTTCCTACTACCGAATTCCAGTCACCCATGACTATTAAATTTTCATCTCCCTTCACTATCTGAATAATTTCTTTTATTTCATCATACATTTATTCAATTTCTTCGTCATCTGCAGAGCTAGCTGGCATATAAACTTGTACTACTGTGGTAGTCACGGGCTTCATGTCTATCTTGGCCACAATAATGCATTCACTATGCTGTTCGTAGTAGCTTACCCGCACTCCTATTTTTTTATTCATTATTAAACCTACTCCTGCATTACCCCTATTTGATTTTGTATTTATAACCCTGTAGTCACCTGACCAGAAGTCTTGTTCCTCCTGCCACCGAACTTCACTAATTCCCACTATATCTAACTTTAACCTATCCATTTCCCTTCTTAAATTTTCTAACATAGCTGCCCGATTAAGGGATCTGACATTCCATGCTCCGATCTGCAGAATACCAGTTTTCATTCTCTTGATAACGACGTCCTCCTGAGTAGTCCCCGCCCGCATATCCGAATGGGGGACTATTTTACCTCCGGAATATTTTACCCAAGAGGACGCCATCATCATTTAACCATGCCCTTGGGAAAAATTACGGCCGAAGTTTCCCCTTGCTTTCAGCCGTTCGCAGTACCAGCACAGCAAGGCTGTTTTGGTTAGTGTTACAAGGCCAGATCAGTCAATCATCCAGACTGTTGCCCCTGCAACTACTGAAAAGGCTGCTGCCCCTCTTCAGGAACCACAAGTTTGTCTGGCCTCTCAACAGATACCCCTCTGTTGTGGTTGCACCTACGGTACGGCTATCTGTATCGCTGAGGCACGCAAGCCTCCCCACCGACGGCAAGGTCCATGGTTCATGGGATATGTAAAAATTGTAAAAATATCAGTTGTTTCATTGTTCCAAAGCACAAAAGATTCAGTAGATTCGATGTATTTCATCACGTTCTTCTAAAAGAAACAAAGAAAAACTTACACACATCCAGCAAATGTATTTGGATTACACTCCTCCATGAACAAACAAAATTGAAAGTGGATAATTGGCAGTGTGGCTGAGAAAGAGAGAGAAAGTACATGATAATGCCCACTTGAAGCTCTTAATTCTTTGACGTTTTCTACTGTTTCTTGCATCAATATATTAAAAATATCTTCTTTGATGATTCGGTAGATAATACACAATGTTTCCAAGTTAACAAGTTTGTGTACTGTTAATTGTTTTCTGTTTATTACCATGAAGGCAAGTTGTTAGTACCACGGACAAAAATTAAACAAGAGTGATTAAATGACATGTTGCACACTTGTACATTGATCTTCCACAACATCTCAAACACCACCTGGCAGGATAAAATTCACAATATGAATCAGCCAACTGTTTGAGAAAAATATTTAATTTCCTTTTCTCATTAGATATGTCATGAAACAATCGTCATCAAATAATAAATGCAACCAACATTGTTATATAAAATAGACTGTTCATCTCTCAGCTGGAGATATTATGACTATTTATTTATTTATTTATTTATTTATTTGTCCTGTAGATCAAATCAGTACAATGGCTTGTACAACTGATATGGGATAAGTCAATACAAATATACAGTTTACAGGAGTCTAAAACAGTAAACAAGAACACAGAAGATTGATTATTTTACATTACCTACAAATTATGTTTCTTAAAGTTGCAGCTTTACAGAGAAGTGTTACATGATGTGACAAAATTGACTTTATAACATTCAGCTTTGATACGTTATCATGCACTAAGACAATTTTGATTCAAAATATTCCTGAATGGTATAAAAGCAGTCTTTTATTAAAAGAGATTTCACTGTCTGTTTGAATTTATTTATTTCTTGGATTTCTTGTATAAAAGTTGGAAGATGGTTATATAATTTTATTCCCATGCACTTAACACCATCACTGTACAATTTTGTGAGTGGGTAAGTATTCTTAGAGAGGTTTTTGATCTTGTGTCATAATCGTGGTAACCCATATTTTTGCTAATTTTGTTGATACTTTTTTTGGTAAAGAGTAATAATACTAGTATGTATTGGCATGGGAGGGGCAAAATATTTAGTTTCTTAAATAATGGTTTACAAGTGTCTCTTTGTGTTTTGAACATAATAGTTCTGACTATCTTCTTTTGCAGTTTGAATATCTTAATTGATTCATAATTTTGGCCCCAAAAGATAATTCTGTAGTTAAGTATAGAGTGAAAGAGTGCATGGTACATTGTGGTTAGGGTACTTGTGTTAGTGACGTTCCTTATTGATCTAATCATGAAGCATACTTTACTAAGTTTTGTGCTGGTAACATCGATGTGCCTTTTCCATGTGAGTGTATCAGTAATAGTGACCCCCAAAAATTTTATTTCATTTTCAAGTTTAACATTATTTTTTCCAGTGATATATTTGGTAGTAATGGATTTCTGTTTTGGGCAATGTGAAATGTTATTCCAATTGTCTTTTTTGCATTAAGAAGCAGCCTGTTACTTTGAAGCCATCGACTTATTTGATCTGTGGTCCTATCTATATTAGATTGGAGAATTTGTTCAGGCGCAGATATGAGTACGGAGGTGTCATCAGCAAACAAAAGGGTTTTTGTGTCGGGTAGGCTGTGAGGAAGGTCATTTGTGTAAAGTAAGAACAGCAAGGGGCCCAGGACGGAGCCTTGGGGAACGCCTTGCTTTATGGTAAGTATGGAGGAATGTGCAGTGCTAGCTGTACCCGAGAGCTTAGTTTCATTTAATTCGACATACTGCTGTCGATCTTCCAGATAGCTTTTAAACCAGTCATAGGCATTTCCTCTTATTCCATAGGAATGCATATTTTGCAAAAGTATACTATGATTAACCATGTCGAAGGCCTTTGTTAGATCTAGGAAGATACCCATGGCTGGGAGTTTTTTGTCCACAAGCTCCAGTGCATGATCTAGAAATTTTTGTATTGCATCAGTTGTAGCTTTCTTACTTTGGAAGCTGAACTGAGCAGGTGACAGGATATTTTCCTTGTCTAGAAAGGACATGATTCTGGTGGCCATTATATATTCAAATACTTTAGTAAAAGTTTAAAGCAGTGCAATGGGTCGATAATTACTGGGATTCTTTGTTTCTTTTTTGTGAACAGGTATAATTTTTGCAATTTTGAGCATACCAGGAAATGCACCATTCAGGAATGAAAAGTTTATTATGTGGGCTAGGGGTTTACTGATAAAGTTACTGCAGTTATGAAGGAGGAAGCATGGAATTTGATCTTGTCCAGCAGATGATTTTTTTTTTTTTTTAATTTTGCTATGAAGTTCTATTTCAGTTTCAGATGTAGGCCTTAAAAATAGTGTTTCAGAGCATAAGTTTGGTTCTAGTTGTAAGGGACAGCTATTTTTAGGATAGTTAGCCAGGTTTTCTACTGTTTCTTTAAAGTAGTTATTGAATTCCTCTGCTGTTTCTTTCCCACCGGAGACTAATTTTCCATTTATTTTTAAGGTAATATCACTTTGTAGTTGTTTTCCTCTATTAGTATTCATATTAACAAGTTGCCACATGCTTTTGCTCTTATTTGATGACAAATTGTGGTAGTTCTCATTCTGTAGCTTTTTGGCCGCATTTACTACGTTCCTTAATATCTTTTTATATAGAGTAAAGTATGACTTAAATGCTTCACTACTGCCTAGTTTGGATTTGCTAATGTAAAAAAGTTCTCTTTTTCTTTGTGATGATCTAATGATTCCTGGGGTGATCCTGCTGGAGAGTTTTCTATCTTTGTCGATACATTTTGTTTGTAAGGGAAAGTGGCAATTAAAATAATAACAGAAAATATCCAAGAATGCTTCATATTTGCTGTCTACTGTTTGAGCCTCATATACATTTTGCCAGTTTTCATTTTGTATATCAAAGAGGAAAGTATGCATGTGGATTTTATTGAAGTTTCTCCTCTGTACAGTGATTTTATTGTGTTTGTGACTGTTATTTTGCAACCAGACGTGCATAATTAATGTATTGTTGTCTGAAAATCCTAATTTGATGGAGGATACAGTACAATTTATATTGCTTGCTACTTGATCCAGACAAGTGGTACTGTGATTTGTTATCCTGGTTGGAGTGTTGACCATTAAGTCTAGGTTGTAGCTGTTCATAAAATTTTTAATGCTTAGACGGCTAGAGTTTTCTGAGACAAAATCTATATTATAGTCACCACATATTAGAACACTATATGATTTTCTTTTATTTAGATTTTCTATTACTGGTGCTAGATTTTTGTAGAAAGTCCCTATGTTACCAGAGGGTGACCTGTAAAGTGCTGTTGTATAAACATTTAGATCTGTAAGCTCTACACCTGACAGTTCTATATCTTTTTCAATACTATATGAATTGCAAATATCAAGAGGTGTAGCAGTAATGTTGTCTTTTACAAATATACAACTACCTCCACCTTTGTAAGATGTTCTTGAGAAGTGACCTACAAGTTTAAAATTTGGTATCACAACATTTTCTATTTCAAAAGACCTCATGAAATGTTCATTAATACATAATATCTGTGTATCTGATAGTTCACTTGCACTTGAGAACAAAATTTCTAATTCATTAAGTTTGCTTTTGAGCCCTTGTACATTATGGATGAATACTTTTAGATCAAGAATTTTTTTGTTTAATTTTTTTATATATTGGTGAGGAGGTTCAGACTTTACTTTATTTACTACAATTTGCTGATGGAGTCCTTCGCAAGTTTTATGATGTATCTTTAACTTGTTTGATGATGCTATCTTTAACTTGTTTGGTGATGCTAAGTTTTTTCTTTTCTCGGGAATGGAAAAAATCCTCCTCCTTGGGTATATTCCCACTTGATCTTAAATTAACACTTACAGGTGTAGCTGCTGCAGTCCTTTGTGGATCTTCTGATGTCTCCTCTTTCCTGCTTTCTTCATTCTTGTCGAATTTGCTTACCTCATTTTGGCTTGTAAGTTGTTCAGGAAGCTGATAGACAGATTTATTTTGTAATAGTCTTTCTTTAATTATTTCACTGATGTGATCGCACATAACACTTTTTCCGTCGTAATTAAGGTGCATTCGGTGTTTGGTGTGCAGGTTTCGATGTAGTTTACTTACGTCCAGTACATCGCACTTTGCGTATTCTGCACGTAATTTCTTAATTTTGATGTTAGTTTTCCTAATTTCTACATTAACACACGATCTGTAAATTAGGTCGTGTGTATAAGGCACAGTGGCTGCTATTGTGTTCCTCGATTTATTCACTTCTAGAAAGTTCTGTAGAGTTTTAATGCAGGCATCGGCTTCATTTTTAGCTATGTCATTCGAACCCGCTAAGATCAGTGTCTACGACGTGGTGTGTTCCCGCTCCAGGTTTCACTATGCTAGTCACTGCCGTTTCTCGATTTTTCTCTTGGAGCATGCTTGATAGATTTCTGCCGTGGCTGTCGGCAAGCAAGAGAATACCACACTTTTTCCTTAATGATACGTGGTTGCCCTTACCACTGTTTCCAAGTTTACTGGAAACAGTGTCCGAATTACAGGTTTTTACAACGTCACGATCAGTTGTACACTCGTTATGACACAAGACATCATATTTGTTTTTATCTAAGAAAGTAACACTTTTAACAGTTCGTGATTTGAGACCGAACTTTTTGCGACACTGCTATCCACTTGGATGATTTCTCACGTGTATCATGTTTCACTTCACACGAATTTTCCACTGTTTGTACTTCGCCTATTTCTTTCTTCAGTACAGCTATTTCCGTTTTTAAATTATTGACTATGAATTGTGGGCTTGAAATTCGTTCGTTTAGGGTTGTAATTTCAGCTTTACAATTTTCGCAGGTTTTCTTTTTAACTACATAACTATAACTATTTCTTGTGTTAAAATTTCCGACTTCCACACTCGTGGCCATCTTGCATGTACATGGATACGTAAGCAGATAACTCTTCACAATGAACAGGAAATTGTTATAGCATTATACTCCTAGTAGAAAATGGTTGCTTTGTAACTTTATAATACATCTCAATTGATTGAAGGACAGTGCAGTTAACACTGTATGAAAATTCATTTGCTTTCTTCAGTAATATAGTAATTCTGCATTATCTGCAGATGACAAAAACGATAACAATACATTCTGTAGCAGCCGGAAATAGTTTGATAATTTTTTATAGTGGTTAATATTAGAAATTCAAAGTTTGAACACAATAACTTCAAAAATAAGTTCTTATTTCATTGTTGTGTACTTTCCAGAAAAAATTCTCATTATTTCTTTCAAAAGCACAGTTATGTCTTACTAGTGTTTATTTAAGACACTTGGAGTGTTTGTAGAAAGTCAGTTACCCCTTAATTAATGTATATATTTATAATAACACCAAACATAAGCAGAACAGAATTATGTGAAGAAACTCAATATTGCACACTATCTAAACACACTAACAGTTTGAGGTTGAAATTCACTCGTGTCTATGTTTGCTTACAAATAAATTTGCTTTTGGTTAGGTTCTACTATGAGCAAACACAATTTTTCTTCTTGTCTTCCCAGACATGTTTCGTAGAAGTTACAGTATCATCAGTGAGTTTTTTATTTTCTTTCTATCATATAACATAAAAAATAGCTTTTTACTGTCTGCGCATATCAAATTATACTTTTTAAGTAAATTGTTCACAAATCTGAAAGCACAAAAAGATTTTATATGGCTACCTTCTTAACATATTTGGTGTTTATGGCTTTCTGTACTAGGTGCTGTAACCATACTTCTTTTGCAGTTTAACATTTGCACTGTAGAGAACTTAACATCGAAAACTTACTTACATCGAAAATTTAGTACTGGGAATGTTAGAATATTACTTTTACATGTTTCCACATTGTCTTCATTGTGAAACTCCACGCCCACAATTTAGAAGATATGAAAACAAAGATTGTATCAGAGTGAATGTGTAGAGAGAGGGTGTGTGTGTGGGTGGGGGTGGGGGGGCGGGGGGGAGGAGGGTTTGGTGGGTGGGCGTGTATGAATTGTCTCACAGTTCTTGGCGGGGGGGAGGAGGGTTTGGTGGGTGGGCGTGTATGAATTGTCTCACAGTTCTTTGAGGACAGAGAACAGAGTTACTTTGTAGAGAGATATGTATTTGTTTATTATATATTTTCCTTCTATTATGGCTTTCTGTATTCAGAAGTTTTCTTCAGTATTAGTTTGTTGGGAGTTGTTGCAACATTTGAGAATTTTTAGGTCAGTATTCATGTCTGGTGGTCTCTGTTCCATATCCATAAGGTGTTCTGTGACTGTAGGATGATGGTTGTTAACTTTGTAGCGTTCTTCTGTGTTCCGTGTATCTTATATTGATGATTCTGTAACGTCAGCAAACGTGACTGTGTAAAAAGAAGAAAAGAAACATGTTTGCTCTAAGTGGAACCTATTCAAAAACAAAATCACACTAACACTAAAGTTGCTTCAACATAACGTTTATTTTGTAACTTTCCAATGGAACATCTAGTTTACTGCTCACGGATTCTAGTATCTTGGTTTGATAAAAATTTCAGTGTTAGATACCATCAAACACAATTTACACTATGTACATAGATTTCATGTACTGGTATTAAGGGCACGCAACAAATACCATGTGAGGCCATCACCACACAGGCATAACCACTCACCTGGTGCCCCTCACTTCCGAGCAGCAGCTCCAGATGGCACTGACAGCTTTGAACAACTGCACCATGTCCATCTGAGCGTGGTCTCATTGGCCAGTAATGATGTAGCCACCAGAGAGAGCACTGTCAATCACAGATTACATTGCTTCTGCCTTGTGCTGGCAGAGATGGAAATTCTTCTGCCCACAGGCACAAAACACAGTGTGCTGTGGACACACACACAGTTCATACCCTGCTATAAAATGACACAGTTCAATGCCTGCAACAAGCTCCAATAGCTCCCACAGTTATGATAAGTAGCACACTATTGAGAAAACAACTTTCCATCTTAGAAGTGACTGTTTATGGAGTAAGATGACAATCAAGAGTGTCTGCATAATTATATTCAGTCATAGTGACACGATCATAGACTGCCAAGAGCTATCAAAGTTATTTAGATATCATCGTATTAAGTATTGAACATCGAGTGGCATGCATAAAATTGTGCCGAAGTTAAGTGTAACCTACTCTTAATAAATGTTATTGGTTATTTCTTATTATGTTGCCACATTTCTGTTCTAGTACTGCCCTGTCAAGCCAGTGTTTAAGTTGACACATATACTGTGCAGTCTGCCACCTCTAAATAACTATAACATGAAAACCACTTTACTGCTGCTACGTGTGTTTGGGATGAATTAGAATTAGCATTAGCATTCAGTTACAACATTGGCAATACTAAATTCATTCCTATTGTGGTAGTTACAAACATCTCTACTGCATGGTTTAATGATGATGGTATCCTCCAGCAGTAAGCCGTGTGATGCTGGCCAAACAAAAAACCATGTCTGATTTACTGCAAGGAAGAATGTGGAACATAAAATTCTTTAATAATATTATTAGGTTAGAAAACTTGAAAAGAGAAATAGATAGGATTTAGTGTGGTGGCTAATGGGACAGGATTTCTGATCAGGTGATTACAAATTTGTCAGTAGGGTTTATAAAGGAGTGGATCTCATAATAAACAAGAAAATAGGAATCTGTACTAGCAGCATACACCAGCGACTGCTTTAATAGAAGTGTGTGACCACCATTCAGTATTACGAGTGAAATTAGTACTGTCAGGATTAGCACAGCTTGGGCTAACTGGCACAGCTTGGGCTAACTGGCCTTTGCTGAGTGCGAAAAAAAGTGAGCCTGGAAGTTTCAGTGGAACACAATTTTTTATTGTGGCAACAGTGTCTGCTGAACAGGTTGGAGGAGGACAAAGAAGTCATTAGAGACAGTGAACAGATTAGACAAGCTACTACTCCCTAAGTATGAATCCAAATATTTAACTCACAGGTGCAAAGTTCTGAACGTGTGAATAACTAAGGAAGAAGCGAGTCACAAAACCAATTGTTGACAGATACAATCATAGAACATGAAACCACAGAACATATAAAGTCATATAAAAATTTACATGCCAAAGAATAAATAATACAAGACAACTTAAAAATGTATTATCAAACACAGCACACCTGGCATTTCACACGGAAGCTGTTTGACAGCTGTGACCCACAACACTGCACCATTGAACACAATAACATCACTGGTTGGCACAAACTTTGTAGCAGTTGTTGCATCAGCCCCCACAGCTGAATTGGAGTGTCGTTACGGGACCAGGCTGGAAAATGTACTTGGTGGCCGAAACGAGTCATGCGTTTCTCTCATTGGTCGACATTGCTCAGTCGTTGCTCCTGCGGTAGGAATTGTGATGCCGGTACTGAAGTCTGCTGTAGTCTCAGTGCTGTTCTTTGAGCCTGTATACATCTTTGATGCAAATAGCTGTACTCTTGCTGCTTACCACAATGTCTAAAGCCTGCATGCTTTGTCACAGGACACAGTAAGGGTCAGTGTAAGGCAATTGCAGTGGAAGCTTAACATTGTCTATTCAAAGCATCACATGCATGCAGCTTTCCAAGCTGCAGGGCAAATAAGTCATTGGTGTACCAGGTCTGGAGACTGCGGGGGTTGCATGCATGTGACATGGCTCTTAATTGTTGAAGGAATTCTGATTGATTTTGAATTGGTAACTATAGTGAGCTGGCCTCAACGAACTACCAGGAGGAAGCAAATGTTCTACATAGACTAATTCCACAGCCGAGGAGTCCAAACATTGGTTATACATCATTCTTCAAACCAGAGGAATTATCAGAACAGTAGAAGTCCAGGATGTACCAGAGCACATGGGGGCTGCCTTCAGAGAATGGTACCATTTCTCAACCATGCCGTTACTGGCAGGGTGGTAACTGGTAATTTCATGATATACGTACCCACAGAATCTAGCCAGCTGTGTGAAAAATACCAATTCAAACTGCCTGCCTCGATTGGTAGTTATGTGGAGCAGGAAGCCAAACCTAGCTAGCCAAGTTGACATGAAGGCACAGGCTAAGGTTTCCACAGCGATGTTTTCCACAAGCATTGCCTCGGGCCAGCACATAAATCGGTCAATCGTTCTAAGGAGATATCATTGGCCATTCAACAGAGGAAGCAGTCCCATAACATCAAGGTGTACATGAGTAAAACGAGAGGGTGCATCTTGAAAGTCACTCACTTTAGCCCAAAAGCTGCAGTGACATTACAACTCTGCAGTGGGAAAACCGGGATCTTATGACCTACACTGATTTTTTTGTATAAATTCATACTCATGGCTGAAGCTGTAGCACCAGTGTCAATAATTATATCAACAGGTACACCATGGAGTGACACCTTAACTATACAGGGTGAGTCGATTGCACGTATCGACAAGCGGTGTTTGGCGAATCATCGCCGACTATGAGGCACATAATTTGGTACATACACAATAATCAGAATGTTTATATTGACCGAGATAATGAGGCAAGTACATGTTTTTTTAAATGGGATGCTATACTTTTTTTACCATCGTTCGCACGCTCTGGAAAAGACACATGTTGCTATTGTGATTCAAACTTTGTTTAAAAGACCCTAGGAAATATTGTACAATTGAAGGTTGAGGTGGTCATAAGCGGCCGCAGACTGTAAACATGCCTCGCACGACCTGCAGGCCGAGTTTCCGTGCTCAATGCAGCATACATGGCCTACGCTACGTAGGTAAATCCTGATTCGCCCTCTTCACGATACACTATAGGTACAAGGGTGGCAAGTCACGTTTTGTATTTAACTGTGGCACATGCTAGCTAATCACGTAGCAAAAGGGGATTATGAGAACTATGCCAAATGCGTGGACATTCCCAGGCTGAAATGAATAGTTATTGTGTGAACATAGCAACCGCTTTGTCATGCTGTTTCTCATTTAAGCTTTTCCCCCTTCCTGTTTACATGTCACACCTGACACACAGTAAGCTGCTGATAATGTTATTGATGGATGCGTCATGGGAAACTCTTCACCGGGTGATGCCTGAGTGTGTCTGTGGGGTAATAAAGTGTCCGCTGTGAAACTACTGTTTCCACATATAGTATTGGACATTGTAATTAGAGAGAATACACATTTGATAAGATAATCATTTTATTCACATTCATATGCTAATCAGCTCCCATCAAACAATACGACAGAAGGACAACCTACATGGTATACACATTGTCTACACATGTTACATTTATTCTTGAAGGATGTTACTGGTCATTTACACATATCGTTTAATAATATATTGGTACCTACTGATAACCTTCACAATTTACAGTGTTCTTAACAAAACATGGCGTTGTACTTTACTTAAGCATGTACTCAAACGGTTTACCCTCGACTGCAAGACACATCTGTAATCGACATTCAAGAGAACTGGTAACAGATGAAAGGTGCATGATATGGCGGAGCAAGCTGTGACGATTCGGCAGCGCATGTCATCTGGCGTTGTTGGGGCTCCACGGTAGACCACATCTTTCAGTGTTCCCCACAAAAAGAAATCAAGTGGAGTCAAATCGCGAGGACCTGGCAGGCCATTGTACTGCAGCATTCAATTCAATCCAGCAGTCAGGAAATGTCTTGTTCAATATTTGACTTGCAACACGTGAGGAGTGAGCTGGGCAACCGTCATGTTGGAACCACATACACAGGCGCTCATTGAGTGGTATCTCCTCCAGCAGAACAGGTAGAATGTTCCTAAGAAAGTCTCCATACCTATTTCCACTTAATACTCCTGTATTGAAATAAGGTCCTACGATGTAATTTCCTACAATGCCACACCACACGTTGTTGCGCCATGGTCTTTGGTGCTGTACCTGACGCAGCCAATGTGAGTTCTCAGCAGCCCAGTAGTGCATATTACATAAATTTACATTCCCATGATTAGTGAATGTTGCTTCGTTGGTGAAGAGCACACGTTTGAAGAATGTATTATCATCTCGCAGGCATCGCAGAGCAAACCAACAAAATTCCATACAATGTTCGAAATGGCATCCTTCGAGTGCCTGATGGAGTGAAAGGTGATACGGGTGGAACTTATACCAGTGCAGAATGCACATGACACTCGTCTGGATGACCCCACATTCCGCGGCAGTATATCTCGTGCCACAATGAGGATCGATAAACGTCATGGTCAGAACAGCCTCTTCGTCGTCTCTGTTGGTCGCAGTCTTCTTCCTCCTCCGTTTTTTGCTGTTAAAGCTGCCTGTTCACACTAGTGTAGTAAGCATTCTTGCAATGGCCTGGCGAGTAGGACACCGAAGATCAGGATACATATCCCTGTACCGCGGTACAGTTTCGACAGGATTCCTACGACATTCGCCATACAGAAGTAACATGTCTAACTTCTCCTGATTTGTGTACATACCTGGATGTAATGTTCCAGCAGCAACTACATCTGGATAGGAGATGCACGTCCTACTGGTTCAACGTCACATGACCTACTAGTTGTATGACGCGGCCTGTTTTCTGGGTCACATGAGGTGTGTTTACAGTCTGCAGCCACTTCCAACCACCTTGACCTTCAATTGTACAATATTTCCCAACGTCTTTTAAGCAAAGTTTGAATCACAATAGCAACATGCGGTACATCACTATACGCGTCTTTTCCTGAGCGTTCGAACTATGGTAAAAAAAAGTATAGCGTCCCATTTAAAAAACATGTACTTGCCTCATTATCTCAGACAATATAAACGTTGTGATTATTGTGCATCTATCAATGTATGTGCCCCATAGTCTGCTATGATTTGCCAAAAACCGCTTGGCGATACGTGCAATCACCCCCGGAATAAAGGGGATGTTACGTCTTACACGACTCACCCTGTAGATTGTATCGACTTATTACTTGCTGTCTTGCACTTTTCTGATTCTGTACTGAGCTCATCTTGCAACTTCACTCCATCATTATACCGTAACATACAAACATGGATTTCCACATTGCTTCCTCCTGCCCTGTAACCAGCCTCAGAAGACAGATTGGCCATCTCTGGTTTGATGAAGTGGAAGGTCCACTTTGTGACTCGTCAGTAACTTTGATAATTTTTGCACTGTGATTAGGCTGTTGTGGCTATGATATAGCTGTACCTTTTACAGATTGTGAATTGTTAAAATTATTCCAACTATTATCATGATTCTGTATCTGCAAATGTTGTTCGGTCGCAACAGCAGCAGTAGATGCCTGCAAAGAATCAGAATTATCACCGTATTTTCTCAAATTTAAGCCGCACTTTTTTTGCTGTTTTTGTAATCCAATAATACCGCCTGCGGCTTAGAATCGAGTGCAAAGTAAGCAGAAATTCTGAAAAATGTTGGTAGGTGCCGCCACAACTAACTTCAGCCGACGAATATATGTAGCGCTACACAGGCATGCTTTGCAGTCACAAAGATAAATACTGGCGCCAAAACCTCTGCGTCAGTATATAAATTTAAAAAAAGGTGTAAAACGAGCTTTTTTTTCCGCCCCGAGTTTCGACCACTGCATTTTCATACATTATCCAACGAAGTAAATACAAATTCCGTTTTATTCATCTTCGAATGTAACAGCATTCCAATGTACTATGAAAATCCAACTGGCAAGACTGTTTGGGATGTTTGTCAATATGGCCAGCTCTACGTTCTGAATTTTTTCCTACCTGTGAGAAGAGATGGTTGCTAATAGGAACTTTTATGAATTGTGAATCACATGCAGTATTCTCTTCACCATAAGAATAATACGAATATAAACATTTCGCCATGTATTTTTTTGGTGTTTGCTGCTGTCTCATTTACATCCTTCAGCCTAATAAACTACGATACTAGTGTGAGACAACAGCAAACGCGGAAGAATATACATATAATGTCATGTTTATATTCGTATTATTCTTGTGCCTAATAGTGATACAGTCAGAAATGAAGCACGGCAATTGACAAGATTTTTAAATCTAAGATGACTCTAATTTCTGCGCACATTGTAATGTACAAAAGAGGCGTCTGCAAAGAATTTCAAACGGAGAAAAATTTTAGCTAAACTCTCATCCAGAACATCATCTATCATACGCAGTCTATTGTTTGGTTCTCTTTGATCATTATCAAAGAAAGCAGCAGTCTAAGTAACAACAAATAGCAGTCTCTTGCCATTGTTTCGTTAATGAGACAATTCCTCTTTTTTTTTATTGTAAGCGGCGATAGCGCGCATAAAAGCAAGCCATGCCGCGAGCGGCGACAGGTCGTAAACACATATTATCAGAATGCGACAAACAATGCGTGACGCAGTACAATAATGCATTTTTAGATTTTTAGCGTAGAGTGCCGTAAAGACCTATAACAAAGAGAACGGCACTATCAGATCAAAGAAAAATACGCAATCGATTCAGACCAGACGAAGCACATGAAAAAGGAAGGCCAGACTAACGAGTGGTTCCTGAAGAGGGGCAGCAGCCTTTTCAGTAGTTGCAGGGGCAACAGTCTGGATGATTGACTGACCTGGCCTTGCAACATTAACCAAAACGGCCTTGCTGTGCTGGTACTGCGAACGGCTGAAAGCAAGGGGAAACTTCGGCCGTAATTTTTCCCGAGGGCATGCAGCTTTACTGTATGGATAAATGATGATGGCGTCCTCTTGGGTAAAATATTCCGGAGGTAAAATAGTCCCCCATTCGGATCTCCGGGTGGGGACTACTCAGGAGGACATCGTTATCAAGAGAAAGAAAACTGGTGTTCTGCGGATCAGAGCGTGGAATGTCAGATCCCTTAATCGGGCAGGTAGGTTAGAAAATTTAAAAAGGGAAATGGATAGGTTAAAGTTAGATATAGTGGGAATTAGTGAAGTTCGGTGGCAGGAGGAACAAGACTTTTGGTCAGGTGAGTACAGGGTTATAAACACAAAATCAAATAGGGGTAATGCAAGAGTAGGTTTAATAATGAATAAAAAAATAGGAGTGCGGGTAAGCTACTACGAACAGCATAGTGGACGCATTATTGTGGCCAAGATAGACACGAAGCCCACACCTACTACAGTAGTACAAGTTTATATGCCAACTAGCTCTGCAGATGATGAAGAAATTGAAGAAATGTATGATGAGATAAATGAAATTATTCAGGTAGTGAAGGGAGACGAAAATTTGATAGTCATGGGTGACTGGAATTCGTCAGTAGGAAAAGGGAGGGAGGTAGTAGGTGAATATGGATTGGGGTAAGAAATGAAAGAGGAAGCCGCCTGGTAGAATTTTGCACAGAGCATAACTTAATCATAGCTAACACTTGGTTCAAGAATCATGAAAGAAGGTTGTATACATGGAAGATTCCTGGAGATACTAGAAGGTATCAGATAGATTATATAATGGTGAGACAGAGATGTAGGAACCAGGTTTTAAATTGTAAGACATTTCCAGGGGCAGATGTGGACTCTGACCACAATCTATTGGTTATGAACTGTAGATTAAAACTGAAGAAACTGCAAAAAGCTGGGAATTTAAGGAGATGGGACCTGGATAAACTGAAAGAACCAGAGGTTGTACAGAGTTTCAGGGAGACAATAAGGGGACAATTGACAGGAATGGGGGGAAAAAGTACGGTAGAAGAAGAGTGGGTAGCTCTGAGGGATGAAGTAGTGAAGGCAGCAGAGGATCATGTTGATAAAAAGACGAGGGCTAGTAGAAATCCTTGGGTAACAGAAGAAATATTGAACTTAACTGGTGAAAAGAGAAAATACAAAATTGCAGTAAATGAAGCAGGCGAAAAGGAATACAGACGTCTCAAAAATGAGATCGACAGGAAGTGCAAAATGGCTAAGCAGGGAAGGCTAGAGGACAAATGTAAGGATGTAGAGGCTTATCTCACTAGGGGTAAGATAGATACTGCCTACAGGAAAATTAGAGAGACCTTTGGAGAAAGGAAAACCACTTGCATGAATATCAAGAGCTCAAATGGAAACCCAGTTCTAACCAAAGAAGGGAAAGCGAAAGGTGGAAGGAGTATATAGAGGGTCTATACAAGAGCGATGTACTTGAGGACAATATTATGGAAATGGAAGAGGATGCAGAAGAAGATGAAATGGGAGATACGATACTGCGTGAAGAGTTTGACAGAGCACTGAAAGACCTGAGTCGATACAAGGCCCTGAGAGTAGACAACATTCCATTAGAACTACTGATGGCCTTGGGAGAGCCAGTCCTGACAAAAATCTGCCATCTGGTGAGCAGGATGTATAAGACAGGCGAAATACCCTCAGACTTCAAGAAGAATATAATAATTCCAATCCCAAAGAAAGCAGGTGTTGACAAATGTGAAAATGACCGAACCATCAGTTTAATAAGTCACAGCTGCAAAATACTAACGCGAATTCTTTACAGACGAATAGAAAAACTAGTAGAAGCCGACCTCGGGGAAGATCAGTTTGGATTCCGCAGAAATACTGGAACACGTGAGGCAATACTGACCTTACGACTTATCTTAGAAGAAAGATTAAGGAAAGGCAAACCTACGTTTCTAGCATTTGTAGACTTAGAGAAAGCTTTTGACAATGTTGATTGGAGTATTCTCTTTCAAATTATAAAGGTGGCAGGGGTCAAATACAGGGAGCGAAAGGCTATTTACAATTTGTACAGAAACCAGATGGCAGTTATAAGACTCGAGGGGCATGAAAGGGAAGCAATGGTTGGGAAGGGAGTGAGACAGGGTAGTAGCCTCTCCCTGATGTTATTCAATCTGTATATTGAGTAAGCAGTAAAGGAAACAAAATAAAAAGTCAGAGTAGGTATTAAAATCCATGGAGAAGAAATAAAAACTTTGAGGTTCGCCGATGACATTGTAATTCTATCAGAGACAGCGAAGGACTTGGGAGAGCAGTTGAACGGAATGGACAGAGTCGTGAAAGGAGGATACATGATGAACATCAACAAAAGCAAAATGAGGATGATGGAATGTAGTCGAATTAAGTCGGGTGATGCTGAGGGAATTAGATTAGGAAATGAAACACTTAAAGTAGTAAAGGAGTTTTGCTATTTGGGGAGCAAAATAACTGATGATGGTCGAAGTAGAGAAGATATAAAATGTAGACTGGCAATGGCAAGGAAAGCGTTTCTGAAGAAGAGAAATTTGTTAACATCGAGTATAGATTTGAGTGTCAGGAAGTCGTTTCTGAAAGTATTTGTATGGAGTGTAGCCATGTATGGAAGTGAAACATGGATGATAAATAGTTTGGACAAGAAGAGAATAGAAGCTTTCGAAATGTGGTGCTACAGAAGAATGCTGAAGATTAGATGGGTAGATCATATAACTAATGATGAAGTATTGAATAGAATTGGGGAGAAGAGGAGTATGTGGCACAACTTGACTAAAAGGAGGGACCGGTTAGTAGGACATGTTCTGAGGCATCAAGGGATCACAAATTTAGCATTGGAGGGCAGCGTTGAGGGTAAAAATCGTAGAGGGAGACCAAGAGATGAATACACTAAGCAGATTCAGAAGGATGTGGGTTGCAGTAAGTACTGGGAGATGAAGAAGCTTGCACAGGATAGGGTAGCATGGAGAGCTGCATCAAACCAGTCTCAGGACTGAAGGCCACAACAACGTATAAATACGGACGGAGCATCTGACGCATAGCAATGGCTACCTGGTAAAGCTTTACTGCTAACCTTACGACACAAACCAAGCTACTGTAGCTGTATCGTCATTCATTCGACCTAAATTGTGTTTCATATTACAATGGACCAACTTTGTTTCGATTTGGAGGTGCGGCCTAAAACTTTTCTCTCCCCTTGAATTTCGAGTCTCAAATTTCAGGTGCGACTTAGATTCGGGAAGTTTATTTTTTCCATGATTTCGAGTCTCGTTTTTCAGGTGCGGCTTATATTCGAGTAAATACTGTATTTCCCTATTATCTATTGAAATTCCTATCATTATTATTGCTATCACAAATAAAATTATCATTTTATTTATGATTTCTATTTGAATTATGCTGCATGCCATTACTATAATATTGATTGTCGTACACACGGAAATGCTGGTTACAGTTCCCATTACCATTACTGTAGCCATTCCTATCATGTTTGGACTTCTGTCACAGTTCATTCAAGACTCTTGAACGTACTGTAACAGAAGGACATGCATTGATACTATGAAATAATGCATTGATAATGGCTAGGCACTAGCTGAAATCTAGATTTGTTTAATAAAACCTGCAAGTAAAGGACAACTGCTGTGCTCCATCATTTTAAAATTTATATCACAGTTGTTGAGTGCCTCCACATTCCTAATAGAAGGTAATCTGATTACCACTGAAACATAAATTTCTTTTTATTAAACATGTGATTATATTGTTTTAAGCAGCATGAAGAAATGATCAAGGAAAGTACCATGTTTCTGCCTGACAAAACTCGTAATGATTCCAGACAAAGGCAAATCATACAAAGATAGCACAAATATTTCTAGATGAAAACACAAGAACAGAATTTCTGAGTGAATATGAGATATGACACAATCATTGGACATCTGCAGGGCAAAAACCCGTCACTGCGATACACGCTGTTGAACAATGTGATGAATAGCTTTTTCCTTTCATAAAAAAAAGCTTCTTATCATTTTAGTCACACACTGTGTCCACTGAGACCCCTGAAAATGATGTTATTTTGCTCAAAATGAATTTGTATCAAAACTTCTATATGCATATGTTTAGCAGCATGCTGACAAGTTGAAACAAATGTGCCAGCAGGAAATTAATTGCTTGTGAAGGAATGCTTGTGGAAGAAAGCTAAGCTCAAGTTCATCAGCAGGCATTCTCTTGGTGATACATAAATCAAGCTATGTAGTCGTACTCTTCAAAGAAAGGTACAAATAATTTTGTATTTAACCTACAAAGTAATTACAGGTTCAGTGACCTTTAACGTATATACTACATCAATAAACGGTCATCTTTTTGGAGATCTGCCAAAAAGGTTAGTACCACATTCGCGGAGCCTTTTCATCCATCCGTCTGTCTCTGTCTGTCTGTCCTTCCAAATATTACAGTACTCAGGATTGGCATGTTTAAAATAAAGTGTTTTTAATCACATGTTAAAAACACTGTGTACTTCACTTTCTAAATCTAGGTACTACATTTTTCTGTGGAATTAGAAGTGAAAATGATGACTACATTTAAAATGAGCCAAGAGTTTAATTAAGTTAACTGACTTTAGGCAGACTCCTCTGGAATCTCAGTCAAGAAATAACAGCACTGACAAAATAAAGAAGGCAGGGTTATCAATTTTTCATCAAAATGTGAGAAGCCTCCCTAACAAAATAGACCAATTGCTTATCAACATTAATGAGAAAGACTGTATAAATAATGCCCAGATATTGTGCTTCACTGAGCACCATGTTACTAGCAACTGCATCATGCTCTTTTTACCAAGTTACAACTTAGCAACCCAATACTGTAGAGTAAATAAAGAAGTGGGGGGAGTGGCAATATATGTTAAGGAAAATTTTGACTACAAAGTAATTGACATTACAAAATACTGTATGGACCAACTATCTGAAGCATGTGCTACTGAAATAAAAACTGATCTCAATTCATTAATAGTCCTGGCTGTTTACAGGGCACCATCAGGAAATATAAAAATATTTTTTAGTCTCATGGACCAGGTACTGTCAATTTTATTTTCAAAAACAAAGGATATTGTAGCCTTAGGTGATTTTAATGTAGACTGTCTGACTGATAGTAACAATAGAAGTAACTTCCAGAATATGATGTCCACTTATAATCTGAATTCAGTACTCAATTTTCCCACTAGAATCACACCAGATTCCCAAACTATGATACACAATGTATTTTTAAATGTAAGTAGATACCAGAACATTAATGTAAACCAGGTTATAAATGGTCTCACAGACCATGATAGTCAATTAATCACTCTTTACAGTGTTAACTCTCTTGTTAAACTATCTCCCCAGTGGAAATGTATAAGAATAATGAACAAAGAGGCAAAAGATTCAACTGTAAGTTGCAGCTAATGGACTTGTCCTTTATTTACAACATTGATAATGCTAGTGACAAATTTAACTATTTTATAAATGATTTTTCTGCCCTTTTCGAAGAATCTTTTCCAAAGAAATGGGTCAAAAATATTAATCCAAATTCTGTAAGTAAGCCTTGGATCACAGAAGGTATTAAACAGTCATGCAGAACTAAGAGAGAAATTTATGCTAAAATCAGAACTACTAATGATACGCAAAAATGGAATCATTATAGATTGTACTGCAAAATTTTAAAGAAAGTAATACAGAAGTCAAAAGCCCTTTTCTATAAGGAGAAAATAGATAAATATAATAATAAAATGAAAACAATTTGGAACATTATAAAAAGTGAGACAAAGACAAAAACAAGCGACACAGATGACCTAAAAATCAGGCATGGGGGTAACTTAATAGAAAATCAAAAAAGTGTGGCTGAAATTTTTAACAAACATTTCCTGTCAGTAACCCAACAAGTTGGCTGTAGGCCCTCTGTTGAGGAAGCTTTGACTTTATGTCAGGATGCATACTCCAACATAATACCAGAAATGTGCATTAATCCTATCACTGTAGAGGAAATTCAAACAGCCATCTGGTCTTTAAAGTGTAAGAACTCTGCAGGAGTAGATAATGTGTCCAATAATTTATTGAAATTTTCATGTATATGGCTTATTGATATTCTGTGCCATATTTTTGATGCTTCATTTCAACAAGGCATTTTTCCTGAAAGACTCAAGTATGCCATTGTGAAGCCCCTATACAAGAAGGGTGATAGAGCTGAGCTCACTAGCACAATTTCACTTTTAACAGCCTTCTCTAAAATTCTAGAAAAATTAATGCAGAATGAAATTACTGAACACCTCATAATGAACAGACTTATCAACAAGAGCCAGTTTGGCTTTCAAAGGGGCTGTTCAACTGAGGATGCAGTGTATGCACTTACAAATGAAGTACTTGAATGTCTAAATCAAAAAAATGATAGGAATTGGTGTTTTCTGTGACTTATCATCACTATACGCGTCTTTTCCTGAGCGTTCGAACTATGGTAAAAAAAAGTATAGCGTCCCATTTAAAAAACATGTACTTGCCTCATTATCTCAGACAATATAAACGTTGTGATTATTGTGCATCTATCAATGTATGTGCCCCATAGTCTGCTATGATTTGCCAAAAACCGCTTGGCGATACGTGCAATCACCCCCGGAATAAAGGGGATGTTACGTCTTACACGACTCACCCTGTAGATTGTATCGACTTATTACTTGCTGTCTTGAACTTTTCTGATTCTGTACTGAGCTCATCTTGCAACTTCACTCCATCATTATACCGTAACATACAAACATGGATTTCCACATTGCTTCCTCCTGCCCTGTAACCAGCCTCAGAAGACAGATTGGCCATCTCTGGTTTGATGAAGTGGAAGGTCCACTTTGTGACTCGTCAGTAACTTTGATAATTTTTGCACTGTGATTAGGCTGTTGTGGCTATGATATAGCTGTACCTTTTACAGATTGTGAATTGTTAAAATTATTCCAACTATTATCATGATTCTGTATCTGCAAATGCTGTTCGGTCGCAACAGCAGCAGTAGATGCCTGCAAAGAATCAGAATTATCACCGTATTTACTCAAATTTAAGCCGCACTTTTTTTGCTGTTTTTGTAATCCAAAAATACCGCCTACAGCTTAGAATCGAGTGCAAAGTAAGCAGAAATTCTGAAAAATGTTGGTAGGTGCCGCCACAACTAACTTCAGCCGACGAATATATGTAGCGCTACACAGGCATGCTTTGCAGTCACAAAGATAAATACTGGCGCCAAAACCTCTGCGTCAGTATATAAATTTAAAAAAAGGTGTAAAACGAGCTTTTTTTTCCGCCCCGAGTTTCGACCACTGCATTTTCATACATTATCCAACGAAGTAAATACAAATTCCGTTTTGTTCATCTTCGAATGTAACAGCATTCCAATGTACTATGAAAATCCAACTGGCAAGACTGTTTGGGATGTTTGTCAATATGGCCAGCTCTACGTTCTGAATTTTTTCCTACCTGTGAGAAGAGATGGTTGCTAATAGGAACTTTTATGAATTGTGAATCACATGCAGTATTCTCTTCACCATAAGAATAATACGAATATAAACATTTCGCCATGTATTTTTTTGGTGTTTGCTGCTGTCTCATTTACATCCTTCAGCCTAATAAACTACGATACTAGTGTGAGACAACAGCAAACGCGGAAGAATATACATATAATGTCATGTTTATATTCGTATTATTCTTGTGCCTAATAGTGATACAGTCAGAAATGAAGCACGGCAATTGACAAGATTTTTAAATCTAAGATGACTCTAATTTCTGCGCACATTGTAATGTACAAAAGAGGCATCTGCAAAGAATTTCAAACGGAGAAAAATTTTAGCTAAACTCTCATCCAGAACATCTTCTATCATACGCAGTCTATTGTTTGGTTCTTTTTGATCATTATCAAAGAAAGCAGCAGTCTAAGTAACAACAAATAGCAGTCTCTTGCCATTGTTTCGTTAATGAGACAATTCCTCTTTTTTTTTTATTGTAAGCGGCGATAGCGCGCACAAAAGCAAGCCATGCCGCGAGCGGCGACAGGTCGTAAACACATATTATCAGAATGCGACAAACAATGCGTGACGCAGTACAATAATGCATTTTTAGATTTTTAGCTTAGAGTGCCGTAAAGACCTACAACAAAGAGAACGGCACTCTCAGATCAAAGAAAAATACGCAATCGATTCAGACCAGACGAAGCACATGAAAAAGGAAGGCCAGACTAACGAGTGGTTCCTGAAGAGGGGCAGCAGCCTTTTCAGTAGTTGCAGGGGCAACAGTCTGGATGATTGACTGACCTGGCCTTGCAACATTAACCAAAACGGCCTTGCTGTGCTGGTACTGCGAACGGCTGAAAGCAAGGGGAAACTTCGGCCGTAATTTTTCCCGAGGGCATGCAGCTTTACTGTATGGATAAATGATGATGGCGTCCTCTTGGGTAAAATATTCCGGAGGTAAAATAGTCCCCCATTCGGATCTCCGGGTGGGGACTACTCAGGAGGACATCGTTATCAAGAGAAAGAAAACTGGTGTTCTGCGGATCAGAGCTTGGAATGTCAGATCCTTTAATCGGGCAGGTAGGTTAGAAAATTTAAAAAGGGAAATGGATAGGTTAAAGTTAGATATAGTGGGAATTAGTGAAGTTCGGTGGCAGGAGGAACAAGACTTTTGGTCAGGTGAGTACAGGGTTATAAACACAAAATCAAATAGGGGTAATGCAAGAGTAGGTTTAATAATGAATAAAAAAATAGGAGTGCGGGTAAGCTACTACGAACAGCATAGTGGACGCATTATTGTGGCCAAGATAGACACGAAGCCCACACCTACTACAGTAGTACAAGTTTATATGCCAACTAGCTCTGCAGATGATGAAGAAATTGAAGAAATGTATGATGAGATAAATGAAATTATTCAGGTAGTGAAGGGAGACGAAAATTTGATAGTCATGGGTGACTGGAATTCGTCAGTAGGAAAAGGGAGGGAGGTAGTAGGTGAATATGGATTGGGGTAAGAAATGAAAGAGGAAGCCACCTGGTAGAATTTTGCACAGAGCATAACTTAATCATAGCTAACACTTGGTTCAAGAATCATGAAAGAAGGTTGTATACATGGAAGATTCCTGGAGATACTAGAAGGTATCAGATAGATTATATAATGGTGAGACAGAGATGTAGGAACCAGGTTTTAAATTGTAAGACATTTCCAGGGGCAGATGTGGACTCTGACCACAATCTATTGGTTATGAACTGTAGATTAAAACTGAAGAAACTGCAAAAAGCTGGGAATTTAAGGAGATGGGACCTGGATAAACTGAAAGAACCAGAGGTTGTACAGAGTTTCAGGGAGACAATAAGGGGACAATTGACAGGAATGGGGGGAAAAAGTACGGTAGAAGAAGAGTGGGTAGCTCTGAGGGATGAAGTAGTGAAGGCAGCAGAGGATCATGTTGATAAAAAGACAAGGGCTAGTAGAAATCCTTGGGTAACAGAAGAAATATTGAACTTAACTGGTGAAAAGAGAAAATACAAAATTGCAGTAAATGAAGCAGGCGAAAAGGAATACAGACGTCTCAAAAATGAGATTGACAGGAAGTGCAAAATGGCTAAGCAGGGAAGGCTAGAGGAGTCAGTTAACAACATACTCTCTGAAGTGATTAACTGGTTCAGTGTTAATGGTCTCTCTCTAAACTCAAGTAAGATTAATTTTATCCAGTTCCATATAAAAACAAAAGAAGTGATAGAAATGAATGTAACATGTGGAAATAAACCAATAGAAAGAATGGATGTGTCTAAATTTCTTGGAGTACTTATTGATAGCAAAATGAACTGGTCCTTCCATATACAACAGACCCTAAAAAAATTGAGCTCAGCTATGTATGCTATCAGAATGATGTCTTCCATTGGAGATTTAACCACTATGGGTATTTTCACTCCGTTATGTGTTACGGAATTATCTTCTGGGGAAATTTAGCTTTGGCAAAGAAAAGTTTTGTGGCCCAGAAAAGGGCTGTTAGAATTATGTGCAGAGTACCCCCTAGGACATCATGCCGTAACCTTTTCGAAAAGCTGCAAATAATGACCACTGTATCCCAGTACATATATTCGCTGATGTGTTTTGTAATTAAGAACCCTGCACAATTTCCATCAAATAAGAACTATCACAAATATAATACAAGAGGGAAAGAAAATCCTCATTGTGAACTTAAGAACCTGACAGTTGTTTAGAGAGGTGTCAAATGGTCAGGAACAAACATTTTTAACCATCTCCCTGACCAGATAAAATGTTTAAGACAAAATTAATCTCTTTTTAAAGCAAAACTAAAGGAATATTTGTTAAATATGTCTGTTTATACATTAGAAGAGTTTTATGATGCAAAAAGGGAAATAGCATTTAGATAGAATTATTCATCTTGTTAACAAAGAAATGTGCTTGCAATTTTTCTCCAAATTAAAACATGAAATTTTGTATTAACACTCAAAGAAATCTGCTGTTATATGTACAATATTTGTTATTCCTCTAAACTTTGTATTAACTATATGCAGTTATGTAGAACATTTTTTATATATTTAATGAAGACTGTTTTGTATCTTTTTGTATGTTTGTTGTTTTGTATGTTTGACTTGTTCCACATCTCATGTGACATGCTCACAATACGAGCTCCATGGACCATGAAATAAATAAATAAATAAACTGTCTTGAATACTGTCAAATGCCACAAGAGTATCCATTACAATAACAAATAACCTGTTGCTTTATAAAATTAATTCCGAGGAACATAATAGGTATTTTTTGTAGTCTGAAGCAAAAAATGAACATATCAAATGAAGTTAATTATTTACCAATTATAGCATAAACAAGACATGATTGGGAAAAGAAGGGGGGGGGGGGTGTCACTCCCTCCACATCTCACCAGATCCCAACAAGGGGGGAGGGGGAGGCTCGAATTTTCAAAAAAAGTGCCTCATGTAATTAATGGACATCACGTAACACATAGAAGGCTAAATTTAATTCTTTATGTTAGGATCACATTTATTAAATTACACTAACTTATGACCTAAAGTTATTGCTAAATCCCAAAGCATCACAAAAATAAATATAAACAAAGAACAATGTAGTAATATAAGAGTATTGTATTAATAATATAATTGCGGTAAAAATGTACAAATGTCTGCTTGCGTCTGTGTATATGCGGATGGATATGTGTGTGTGTGTGTGTGTGTGTGTGTGTGTGTGTGTGTGTGTGTGTGTGTGTGAGTGTATACCTGTCCTTTTTTCCCCCTAAGGTAAGTCTTTCCACTCCCGGGATTGGAATGACTCCTTACCCTCTCCCTTAAAACCCAAATCCTTTTGTCTTTCCCTCTCCTTCCTGACGAGGCAACCATTGGTTGCGAAAGCTAGAATTTTGTGTGTATGTTTGTGTTTGTTTGTGTGTCTATTGACCTGCCAGCGCTTTTGTTTGGTAAGTCTCATCATCTTTCTTTTTAGATATAATAATATAATTAATTACATAATTTAATAATATATAAATATCTGCAGTTTTAGCTTTGTTACTTTTGTCATAAATAAATATTTTAAAACCTACATTACATAATATGTTTAATTTAAAAAGCACTCCGTCATCAGGCCCGGAGTGGCCTACCGGGACCATCTGACCGCCATGTCATCCTCAGTGGAACATGCGGATATGAGGGGCATGGGGTCAGCACACCGCTCTCCCGGTCGTTATGATGGTATGCTTGACCGAAGCCGCTACTATTCAGATGAGTAGCTCCTCAATTGGCATCACGAGGCTGAGTGCACCTTGAAAAATGGCAACAGCACATGGCGGCCAGGATGGTCATCCATCCAAGTGCCGACCACGCCCGACAGCACTTAACTTCGGTGATCTCACGGGAACCGGTGTAGCCACTGCGGCAAGACGATTGCCTGTTTAATTTAAAGGTCCTTCAATTAACTTGGGTTTGCCTGAAGCTTTACTTACATGTAATATAGATTTTGTGGGATTTTTAATTTCCAGTTGGTTGAGTTTATTGAGGCTAAGAGCAATGCCTTTTTCAGGGTGTATACGTGGACGAGGAAAAAAAAATCCTGGATTTTTCGAGGATTTCCAGGTTAAAAATACACTTTCTCCTGGATGAAAATACACTTTTTCCGTGTTAAGTAACACTATACTCTTCCTCGGAACTGTAAAACTTATTAATTCTTTCAATGGTTGTGGTTTTATATACCGGCGTTGAAGTTCCCTGCACTTTAGAAAACTCAGGGGAAGAAACACGTTTTGAAAAGTTGTCTGATGTGCAGCAACATGTACATTGCATATTTTCGTATAACGAAAGTATAAATTTGAATTCGAGATTACGATGCGTTTTTTTTAAGCCAGTTGCAGCTCATGTCAAGCGATCTCGCCAGCCGATGACAGAGGATATTCACAGCATAGGACACTTGATGTAGTCAGCCAATAGCAACATCACTGTTAAGTAGTGCGAACACACAAATAGGAAAAGGTCATGGTTTAACTTAATATATATAGTGTTGCCTGTGCCTGGCACTTAAGTGTGAATTGCAGAGTAACCACGTAGATGTATAATATTGGTCTGTAAGATTAATAAGCTGCAAAGAGAAGCTAAGCTTTCACACATAATGTTGATATTTTTTGCGCGTGTTACGCTTTAAGATACATCACACATATGTGCCAGTAAAATTTTTAACAGCGACATAAATGTCTGATCTTCTGGGCTCGAAAATATTCTAAATGGTCGTCCTCAAAGATTTGATTTTAGAATGAGAGTCAAACGCTCTGTGATTTACGTAATTCATCGGACATTCGTGCACAGCGTTCATCTTGCGTAAAAGGAAATTAACTTTGAAAGTAATGCTTCTCAAATAACCATTCGGAATATTTTCCCGCGACCTGTTAGAAATAGATTCGCTTCAGCAGTTACCAGAGCGTCACCGTGCTTGCACAGCTACTACGATGTTCGTACGATTAAAACATCTTACATTATGTCAAAAAAGAAACAAGACATTAGAGGATACTCCAAGAGCATGGGAATTTTGTGGACCATACTAAAATGCAATATTCGTCTTAAAGTGCACATGCGTATGTCCAGATTCAGATGTAAAGTTTCTTGGAGTACCGGTACTGTATTATCTCATGTTTGGTTCTTTATTATGGCATAATGCCATACGTGCTAGAAGATGAAAAGGTGAACTTGAAATACAGCGAACAGTTGAAACTAGCCAATAGTGTGGAATTAAACACTTCATTTAAAATAAATTGACTGCCTCAGCGGAAAAGATTAATAAAAGTCAAATTTCTTTAAAAAACCAACAAAAAAATAACTTCATCGTTCTGCAAGGTGATTAACGCTTGACTGTCAGAAAGGTGGAAACAAAATAAAATCTGAAACTAATAACATATTTTGATGATGATGATGATGATGATGATGATGATGATGATGAGATCCCATACTCTGAGGAGCGTAGTGAACGATGCGGGAGACCCTTCAATAATTATGTGAATGTATTTTAATTCACTTGATAGCTCCCGGCCACAGAAATCCGTTTTGTTTTCATTTGACGTGAGAGCAACAAATGAAGAAGAAACAGCAAAACCACTTAACGTAAACACGGGCCATGTGGAGACTATACCACCTCCCCACTACAACTCAAACTACTCTGTGCATCAGCTCCGGATATACATTATTTTCGAACCGCGGCAATATTACTTAGTGGCGCTCCCCCTCCCTCGAGCGTTTGAGGTAGAACGCCAAAAATTAAAAAAAAAAGACACGTTATTTGGTCGTAAGTGTGCCGAAGTGCAGTGCCACGCCTCTTCACACAGCATTCTTCCATCGCACGCCTCTGTATTTCGCTCTGTGGAATTCAAATGTGTAATTGTAATGGGTGCCATCAAACTATATTCGGGCCAGTGCAAATTAAAATCTCCTATGGTGCCTCCCCTGCTCCCAGTCGGCCGGTTTGACAGCCTGCCCCTCTTTAAAAAAAAAATCTTGCAATTAATAGCGAATGAGATTATTTGTAATCGGGAGAACAAGATCTCTTCAGAAAATCTGCATTTTTTACTGTCTATTATCTAGTAACTTGCTGTTTTGTGTGACATAAAATTAAATATAGGATACATAAAACGAGTAAAGACAAGAGACAAGCAAGGCAGTATACATTTCTTCAATCCTTAAGTCCTAGCTTTTTTTTCTCTCTCTAATCTTGCCATAGCTTTATGTGGTGTACTTTCCTTTCTGGGAAAGAATCTATTACCTCATCAAAGTTCGCTACATGAAAAAAACGAAAGGTCACTGTCTAATACTAGAAAAGCTATTAATACAAATAGTACCCACGACGTGTGGTTTTCCGATCTGATTACGCGTATTTTGTCACTGTCTGCTAGATAAAACAAAATAAGCACACCTAATATTGCAACAATCGTTACACACACCAAATAAATGAGACTGTTTTGCCACAAATCGTCATTTTTATAACGCGACAGAATGAAATTCACGAAGTACCAATATCATATGCCTATTAGGCCTACTAAATGCAAAAAGTTTTATGTTAGGAAATAGTTTCACGTTTCATTCATACTCTCTAACTTCTGAAGCATGAGATCGAAGAGTTGTTGTTGTTGTGGTCTTCAGTCCTGAGACTGGTTTGGTGCAGCTCTCCATGCTACTCTATCCTGTGCAAGCTTCTTCATCTCCCAGTACCTACTGCAACTTACATCCTTCTGAATCTGCTTAGTGTATTCATCTCTTTCTCTCTCTCTCTACGACTTTTTAGCCTCCAATACTAAACTGGTGATCCCTTGATGCCTCAGAACATGTCCTACCAACCGATCCCTTCTTCTAGTCAAGTTGTGCCACAAACTTCTCTTCTCCTCAGTCCTATTCAATACTTCCTCATTAGTTATGTGATCTACCCATCTAATCTTTAGCATTCTTCTGTAGCACCACATTTCGAAAGCTTCTATTCTCTTCTTGTCCAAACTATTTATTGTCCATGTTTCACTTCCATATACGGCTACACTTCATACAAATACTTTCAGAAACGACTTCCTGGCACTTAAATCTATACTCGATGTTAACAAATTTCTCTTCTTCAGAAACGCTTTCCTTGCCATTGCCAGTCTACATTTTATATCCTCTCTACTTCGACCATCATCAGTTATTTTGCTCCCTAAATAGCAAAACTCCTTTACTACTTTAAGTGTCTCATTTCCTAATCTAATTCCCTCAGCATCACCCACCTTAATTCGACTACATTCCATTATCCTCAATTTTCTTTTGTTGATGTTCATCTTATATCCTCCTTTTAAGATACTGTCAATTCCGTTCAACTGCTCTTCCAAGTCCTTTGCTGTCTCTGACAGAATTGCAATGTCGTCGGTGGAGCTCAAAGTTTTTATTTATTCTCCATGGATTTTAATACCTACCCCGTATTTTTCTTTTGTTTCCTTCACTGCTTGCTCAATATACAGATTTAATAAGCTTTCTCTAAGTCTACAAATGCTAGAAACGTAGGTTTGCCTTTCCTTAATCTTTCTTCTAAGATAAGTCGTAAGGTCAGTATTGCCTCACGTGTTCCAGTATTTCTGCGGAATCCAAACTGATCTTCCCCGAGGTCGGCTTCTACTAGTTTTTCTATTCGTCTGTAAAGAATTCGCGTTAGTATTTTGCAGCTGTGACTTATTAAACTGATTGTTCGGTAATTTTCACATCTGTCAACACCTGCTTTCTTTGGGATTGGAATTATTATATTCTTCTTGAAGTCTGAGGGTATTTCGCCTGTCTTATACATCCTGCTCACCAGATGGCAGACTTTTGTCAGTACTGGCTCTCCCAAGGCCAGACTTATACAGCTGACTGCCACACACTACAACTGTGTAGTGTACCAACCACCCACTGCATCTACAGTGTTCCGCCATCCATCAGTGTGCAAGAAATGGCTCGTTTGGGCATGGAATATACAGCTGACAAGTTTGGTGCTCCACAAATGCGTTCTGAACACTCTCCATGGGACTTAAATTCAGTATGAAGTGTCATTATAGTTCCAGATGGAGACACCCTATCCAACTAGTTAGATAGTACATTTTTTTTTTTTTTTTTTTTTTTTTTTATGCTACTGTTTCAACCACACCATGTTCGGACAGTATACATTTTCATGATTGTGCTTTTCACCAAAACAGTCCTCACATGCTATTTTCTGCCCTGTTATTTTGTACAGTCAACAATGTGTAACCAACACTGTCAACAATGGCAACCTTCTTGCCTCACTGCAATCTCCACACACCTCCCAATGGCAAGAACCTGAACATGTATGAATGCAGCCAACTGTCACCGATCATGACATCGTCAGCGTGCCATTCCAGCTGGCTGATGTATCATGTCTCCCAACCATCACTGTAGAAGCTGGTGTTCTCTCCCTACCATGGCAGTCAGCCGTGATGTCATACCTCCACCAAGATGACGTGACTGGAATGATCACTGCCTCGTAAGGGGAGAGGGGGGGGGGGGCGGCACTTCCCTACAGTGGCTGTCAGATGATGTAACAACTTGTTGTGCAGTGGATGCCGGTTTCCCACTATGTGCCACATGTCTATGCTGGTTCCACCTGCAGTCTGGCTCTCCCATATGCAAGTGCAGATGGCCTTGGACATTTTTCCATCATGTGTGACCCACATTGCACATGCAGAATTGCCTGGAGAACACTGTTACTGCACTGAACATGAAATTCGAGCAGCATAGCACGGTTCCACTGACATCTAGTGGGCAACTTGTTACACACTGTTCCTTCCTGAACAAGTGGAACACTTGTGTGACCAAGTTATGAGATATAATTTGCTGGTTTCAGACAATCCTCTCTCACAACAAACGCAGAGCAGGGCATTCAATCTGCTGCCCATGTCACAGTTATGAATTCCCAACCTGATGACTCATACCCTACAATCTCGGTGAGAAATGGTCCAGTTATGCCTCATACACCTTTGCGTCTTCCCATGAGAAACAGTCTGCCCGCCCATGCTCTGTCCTGCAGCCAGCCATGACACAGGTGGTCACAAGCACCTGTCCTCATCCTGTGCTCTGCACTAGATGGAGTGCGGGTGGGGGAGGAGGCTGGTCTCTGTGGGTACTCGACCAGTGAGACTTCCCAACACAATATCTCTGACTATAGAGCAGCACCTAGTGGATACTCTCTGCCAGGTTAGTCTGGACCCAGCCTGTGTTACATTAGGACATTCAGTTCACAGCAGTGTACATACATAATGTGAATATAGTAGTGAACTCTAGTGTATGGATCCATGTTGTGTCTTATTGTACCCATCCATATATGAGGTCCTACAGACGAAATGTTATTGAATTAATATTAATCAGATTCAGGTTCAATTGAAAAAAGCATTTTGTATTGATACATGTGTGTAAATAGTACAAATGACTCAACTGTAATAAGTAACAAGTAATGTATTTTGTTTTTTACTAAAACTTAAAGGCGATTATTGTCCAGTTTCAAAAAGAATTTGTGGAAAAAATTAAATTTATGACACAGAAAAATGTCTCACTGTAGTTTTACTTTATTATATATAAAGTCACAAAGTTTGCAGTTTTGTTGCTCTGCACATACTTATGGTAGCTAGATCATCCCAACTTGGTGGGACCTATAACTTCAGTATTATCTTTTATATTGGAATATGACAGATTTTTACAACTCATTCCATGCTAAAATATTTTAAATTCTATTTGGCTCTAACAATATTAATTTCATGAGGCTCAATAGCCTGGTGCAAGTCTTTCAGCTGGGTGCAACATAAGTGACACCTGTGTTTCTGAGCCAACATCACCTGATTCCCAGGTGGGCACCAAACCAAATTAACACTTAACTAGGCCAGACGTTACTTAATGCCAATGCCATGGGAGAACTAGTATATCCATCATGGAAAGGCCACAGGCAGGTTTGACTTGCATAGTTGTTATTAGTAGTAGTAGTAGTAGTAGTAGTAGTAGTAGCAGTAGCAGCAGCTTTATTCATCTGTACATCTCTTTTTACAAGAATATAGGACATGTCGAAGTATTTAAAAATGTAGATAAATTTAAAATAAGCTAATTAGTATACACATATATTTACAGACTTCTAGTTAGAGACAATTGTTTTAGTATTTTTTAAAGTGCTGGAGATACTCTGTAGGCAGGGGAACCTGTTGTCTGGATTTATCCTAAAAAAGACCTACTTTTCCCTACCTATGACAACAGGTATTTGACCATGTGTAGCCCGAGATCCACCCCTATACTTTCAAGAATCAGCTGTACCAATCTTCCCTTCCCAGTCCTGTTTAGGTGTAGGCCATGCCTAGTGAAACCCCATCTGTTGATAATCCCGACTGGCACCAGAGAAATATGAGCAAAGTTGGCTGCCTCAGAGCTATCCCTAACCCCACACTGATTCGCCTCACAGCTCCATCAAGGTGTGGTCGATCATGATGCTGAAACAGCTCAACAAAGTGTACATTGGTGCCATGAGTCAGGGAAGTTATCTTGTCCAGGTCACCACCTATGTCCTATGCCCCATCCCTGTCCAAACTGTTTCCCGCCCCACCCACTATCACTACATGGTCCCCTTTTGTAAAGTCCTTACATAAAGACCCTAGGTCCTCTATCACATGACTTACCCCTGCATTTGGCTTGAAGATACTGGTGGCCTGGTACACTGCCCCTAAACTTCCCTGTAACTGTGGCTTACCCCTCACCCATGGCTACTACCTAGCAGCAGCAATTTCTTCTTCCTGACACTTTGTACATTCCTAGGCTTCTTGGCCTCGGTTGAAGTGTGCTGCACATTTCCTGCTTCTCGTTCTACCTGAGGCTCTTCTCCACTTAACTCTGGCAGTGGTAGATACCTGTTTTTTGTGTTTATGATAAAACTGTCCTCGTTCTCTTTCTTCCTATCCTCCTACCAGCTGCCAGTCCACAACCACCCTCCTCCCCCCTATCTCCCTTGATCCTTATGAGTTCCTACCTTGCTTCCTCCAACTGTGCCTGAAGGGCACAGATTTTCATTTCCTGTTCCCCAATCAGAATGTTCCTACTGCATACTCTGCAGTTCCAGGAGAGAGCCTCTTTCGTTCTCCCAACATTCTCCCCACTGCATCCCCCCCAGTGAAAATATTTCCTACAAGATTGGCAACAAATCCCTCTACTCACTACCCTATAACAGCTCCCACATTTCTCACTCATGGTCAGTTTCGAAAAAATAATTAAGTCTCCGGCAGCTCACTGAGAAACTGGGTGAATATGGTAAAGATTTGCATATTTTATTCTTTGATTTTAAGAAGGCCTATGATTGCATACATTGCAAGAGCCTGCTCAACTGTTGAAGGGAGTTTGGCATGGCAGCGAAACTCATCAGTCTGATAAAGATCTGTCTGAACGAAACACGTGCAAAGGTGAAGTTGGGAAAGTGGGTAACTTAGAAATCTGAAATTGTGACAGGACTCAGGCAAGGAGATGGGTTGTCCCCTATCCTGTTCAACCTTGCCCTCAAGAATATCATACGTGAGACCCTCCAAGAGAATGAAGGGATTGAAATCGGGGGAAAGAGACTGGCATACTTAGCCTACGCAGACGACATCTGTTTACTCTCTAGGTCGGAAGAGGAGTTGGAGCAAATGACCAAAGCACTAAAGGAGGCTGCCAGCAAATTTGGGCTAAAAATAAACGAAGCCAAGACAGAGTACCTCGTTATGGCGTGTGGTCATTGTCAGACTGCTGGTCATCTACAATCACTGCAGGTTGGGGACCAGTCCTACAAGAGAGTGCATGAATTCGAATACCTAGGGGCACTTTTCACTGAGAACTTGTCATGTGAAACAGAGATCAATGCCAGAATACAAGCAGGAAACAAATCTTACCACAGCCTAGCACAACTGCTTCGGTCCAGATATCTCTCCAGACAGTTCAAGATTCGACTGTACAAAACCCTGATCTAGCCTGTTAGTCTATACAGCTGTGAGATGTGGAGTTTCCGGAAACAGGACTTCCATAAGCTCCTTGTTTTTTAGAGAAAAGTGCTTCAGAAGACCTTTGGTCCGGTTCTGGATGCAGATATAGGGGAATGGAGGATCAGATACAACCAAGATTTTATTGTTTATGTCATGCAAAATTTCGGGTTATGTCATGCAAAATTTTGGTTTATATCACGATTATCAGGACTTCTGCTAAAGAACAAGTTGCTGGGATGCTAATATTTAGTTGTGTGACAAGAACAGACACTACAGCAAGTATACAAAACAAAGAAAATTTAAATTTGACAGTATTTCCTCTTAAAGAAGTTCTTTTAGTGGACGAAGAAAATACCTGTGATCCCATTCAGTGGCCATCTTGATTCTCTGCTTTATTTATTATTTTGTCATTAAATGACTTTTTTGCAGCAATAAGCACCTTCCTATAGATCTTTTTGTAGCTATGATAGAAATTTAAGAATTCTGGATCATTTCATATTTGGTTCTGAAATTATTCCAGCCTGTAATTCGATACCATTCACTTACTCACTTCCAACTTTGCATGCAGAAGCACCATATAAACACTAGATGAAATTAAACAGATTTATGTACATCCTGTACCAAACTTGTAAACAGGTAACAATTGTGATTAAAGCTGAGAAACTTGCTGCAGACCACAAACTGAGTGTTCACAGTTGCCATAAACTTCAACACAGTACACGAGAGCAATTGTTGGAAACTGATGGGAGCTATCCCATACATCAACAGCCAACAATATTACGAAAAGGAAAGTTGCTACTCACCATATAGCAGAGATGTCGAGTTGCAGGTAGGCACAACAGAAAGATTGTCACAAATAAAGCTTTTGGGCAATAAGGCCTTCATCAAAACACACACACACACACACACACACACACACACACACACACACACACACACACACACACCTGCAGTCTCAGGCAACTGCAACCACACTGCAGGCATGTGATGGTGGAATGATGGCTGTGTAGTGCTGGAATGGGAACAGGGAAGGGGCTGGATGGGTGAGGACAGTGACTAACGAAGGTTGAGGCCAAGAGGGTTACGGGACCGTAGGATGTATTGCAGAGAAAGTTCCCACCAGCACAATTCAGAAAATCTGGTGTTGGTGGGAAGGATCCATAATGCACAGGCTGTGAAGCAGTCACTGATATGAAGGATGTCATGTTTGGCAGCGTGTTCAGCAACAGGGTAGTCCACTTGTTTATTGGCCACAGTTTGTCAGTGGCCACTCATGCAGACAGACAGCTTGTTGGTTGTCATGCCCACATAGAATGCAGCACAGTAGTTGCAGCTTAGCTTGTAGATCACACGACTGGTTTTCCAGGTAGCCCTGCCTTGGACGGGATAGGTTATTTTAGTGACCAGACTGGAGTAGGTGGTGGTGGTGGTGGTGGTGGGAGGAGGATGTATGGGACAGGTCTTGCATCTAGGTCTATTACAGGGGTATGAGCCACGAGGTATAGAGCTGGAAGCAGGGGTTGTGTAAGGATGGACGAATATATTGTGTAGGTTTGGTGGATGCGGAATGCCACTGTGGGAGAGGTGGGAAGGATAGTGGGCAGAACATTTCTCATTTCAGGGCACGACGAGAGGTAGTCGAAATCCTGGCAGAGAATGTAATTCAGTTGCTCCAGTCCTAAACGGTACTGAGTTACGAGGGGAATGCTCCTCTGTGGCCGGACGGTGGGACTTTGGGAGGTGGTGGAAGACTGGAAAGATAAGACACAGGAGATTTATTTCTGTACAAGGCTGGGAGGATAATTATGGTCTGTGAAGGCTTCAGTGAGACCCTTGGTGTATTTTAAGAGGGACCACTCGTCACTGCAAATGCGACAATCACAGGTGGCCAGGCTTCTTGGTATAGAATGGGTGGCGGCTGTCAAAGTGGAGGTATTGCTGGTGGTTAGTAGGTTAGATATGTACTGAGGTACTGATGTAGCCATCTTACAGATGGATGTCAACATCTAGTAAGGTGGCTTGTTGGGTTGAGGGGGACCAGGTGAAGCAAACGGGGGATATGCTGTTGAGGCTCTGGAGCAAAATGGATAGGGTGTCCTCACCCTCGATCCAGATCGCAAAAATGCCATCAATTAATCTGAACCAGGTGAGGGGCTTAGGATTCTGGGTTTTTAGGAAGGATTGCTCTAGATGGCTCACGAATAGGTTGGCATAGGATGGTGCCACGGAGATGCCCATAGCCATACCCAGTATTTCTTTGTAGGTAATGACTTCAAAGGAGAAGTAATTGTGGGTGAGGATATAGCTGGTCATGACATCTAGGAAGGAGGTTGTTGGTTTGGAATCTGTCAGGCATTCTTAACATTCAAGAAACTAACAATGCCATCACCTTCATCCTCACTCTGCAAAGTTACATCAATGGACATTCTGTTCCCCTTACATTGTAAAGTTTTTGATGCACACATAATGCAATGGTTGAATATATATTAGGAGCAAATGCATAATGTTTTTCTCCTTAAAACTAAATAAACATTCATTTAACCAGCCATTAACATTAACAGATTATGAGCAGCTTATTTAGTCTGCCCATCATTCCCTTTTTGCATCATCAGTGTTCCTGTTCCTATACTTAGGGCAATTTTCTTCTCACTTATAACCTTACACTGCAACTAGTAACCTATAGTCTTCATGTAAAACATATTACTGCTTGAAAGTGCTTTCATGACACAGAGGTAAGGACAAGTTAAAAGGCATTATCAATAATTTAAACATGCAATAAAATACATTACTTATTATTATTATTATTATTCATAAAACAAAGTTCAAAAAGAATAATTCTTACAGTTCTTCACAGTTATTTTCCTCATAATAGAATTACAAATATTCCCTCTAGTATGCTAAGATACATTTATGTAATGTCTGCTTTCCAGGCATTTAACTACCCTTCAACTTGGGCTAGTTCGCCAACCTCCACTGCTACACATTTATATATGTCACGCAGTACATTCTGTGAGGAATAGTGGACCTAGTCCAAAAGTCTTAACTTTGGCCTTGCTCAGAATGTCTTAAGAACACTAGGACAGAATTTGGCAGCCACTTTGTCACAAAAGATATGAGAGATCCTTTGTTACAAGGAAAATGTGTTTTTCATCAGTACATGTTAAATAATTTCACCCCAAATAAGAAGCAGTGAACAAATTATTTCAGTATATTTAAATACATATAAAATACAGAACTGAACTTTTTTTCATCCACATAACAATGAGCATTTAAGGCTAGGTAACTTCAGGAATGTTTGTCTCTACAATATCCACGTTTCCTTTCAGTTTGAGTTAACTGTAGATGAGATTACAGATTTTAAATAATACAAGTGAACGTGACTTCTCTCAACCTGAAAATTCTTACAAATGATAGAAATTTCCCCAGATGCTACTTCTACTCCTGAGATGCTGCAAATGCAAGATATTTTTGAGTCAGTAAATCTTGAGGATGCCCTATAATGTATAGCGATGTCATGGATTAATGGGGACTTTATTGCAGAAAGTCAGTCTTTTGTGGAGCTTCCAGCAGTTGATCCTCAAGAAATCCTCCTGGTTTGGAGTATTTTAAATACCTTATGATACACTGAAATGATGAAACTCTCTCTTCAACAAACTAGTATTTATCGAGCTTGGAAATAGAGCAACATTTGTTGGCATTCCTGTAATTGAACAAGAGCAGTTTTCAGGCATGTAGTTGCAAATTAGACTTTGTTCAAACACCTAATGTGAGATGTCATTCACAAACAAAGATAAATACAATCTGGTTGTCCAAGTAACAGCATGAAACTACTTTTTAAAAAA
Organism: Schistocerca cancellata; assembly: GCF_023864275.1. NCBI lineage: Eukaryota > Metazoa > Arthropoda > Insecta > Orthoptera > Acrididae > Schistocerca > Schistocerca cancellata. The sequence continues at coordinate 734,305,229 of NC_064630.1, read as the reverse complement.
TCAACACAATTTCCTAGGCAACCTTACTGATTTTTTTTTCTTTTTTCTAAGTTATGGAAAATTTACATTCACTTACTAGGTTCTCAACAGTTTGGTCGTTATTTCCTTATTGGAATCAGTCTACTGAAAAAGAAATTACAGCTTTCAAAGGACACAGCAGTCTTTGACAATATATTCAAAACAAGCCAATAAGGCAGGGCTTCAAAATGTTGGCACACACTGGTTTCTTAGGACATTTTTATCACTTGATACATACCAAGGTGCAGGCTCTAACGTAACCACTTTGAAAATGTCTTGGTTACAATATTGTAATTAAACTAACTAGAGAACCAGAAGACAATCACTTTTTTAGTGTGTGTGTGTGTGTGTGTGTGTGTGTGTGTGTGTGTGTGTGTGTATGTGTGAGGGGGGGGTGGGGGGAGGGGGGGCATGCGAGCATCTGTGTGCATGCGCACGTGTGCATGGGTGTGTGCATGCAAATATCTCTGGCATTCTGAAATAGGTTAACTCCACTGCAGGAATACGAATTACTGATTTTTCTTACGCGTCAGGAAAGTGAAGTTCAGCTAAAATAGCAGTTTCATTAACATAGGTTACATTCACTTTTACAGATAAAAAAACCAAAACAGGCATTTCTGAACATTACAATGAAAACTTGCATTTCTTAACCTATGGGAACATATACATCTATAAAAAAGGAAGCCATTCTTGTGATTTCAATAACTGTCATAAGTCTGATAAGAAGCAATAGAGTAAAACGGTACTCAGTGATAAACAACATACAAGTTTCCTACCACACTCAATGCAAAATGAGATATGCATTAGTCAAAATAGCAAAATCCTAGCAGGAAACAGTTTTGCTTGGATGAGGAATGTGCAAGTTTCAAATGAAAGGAGACTTTTCTCTCAAATGTAAGGTGCATAATTCCAATTTCTCATAATAAGGTACATGATTTCCATTTGTCATAATCTGAAGTTTTGCCTTCCAGCACCACAATGTACAAAAAAATCAATATTAACAAACATAGTCCCTAATACAATAAGCAAGCACTTATAATTGAGCACTGAAATATAGAAAAAATGTCTTTGTCAGTTCTTTTGCAGAAGTCTTGACTTATTTCTGCTTACAGAAAAATAAAAAAATAAAAAATTCATCTATGGTCAAATTACAATAAATGCAGTTTTCTATCTGTGGCAATATCAGCCTCTTGACAATCATACTGATAGTAAATCTGTATGTTTCTCTTTTGGTTCCACTTCATCTAAAGATGGTACAATGGTTGCACAAACGAGACCTATCACTGCGACTCCAGACACAGTCTGCCAGTCGGGACTATGACGTCCAAATACAGGCACTGCTAACAAGCAGGCAACCATACGTGCCACAGCATTAGCCTGTGGAGCGGCCCTTGTCTGTGGAGCCCATAGCTGCAGACATGTTCCCAGCACTCCGCTGCACAGACAACCAATATAGAATCTTATCTGCCGCCTGTGGCGGAAGTGCAACACGGAGAATGCCTCCTCCAAGTAAAAGCTTGCAGGGGCCAACACGACAACACTGAAATACACAAATACAATATATTCATTATCTGTTCATCACTGAAGTTCCAAATTAACAACAGTATGCTTATAAGAGTACAATAAAAATTAATGTACAGACATAAAACCATGCCCTATGACTACAATGACAGCTGTACTCTGCTGCTGTATATCCAGTGTATCCAGTGTTTAAGCCACATGAGTATGGCATGTGCAACAGAATGTTTAAACACAATGTTGCAGTATTTATCCAGCATTAAGTACACAAAATTATATAGTATAAAATTTTCTACAGGAAGATCGACATGCAGTGATACAAGCCACAAATCCCATTATTTCAAGATTTACAGTGCTAGTATCCTTACTGTGGAAAGTTACCATTTGTCTTCCTAGCCCTGAAAAGCCTGAGACATGACGACAAGAGACGCCAACTTCCAGACATCTTGTGAACAGGGAAGTGTAACATCTGCAAGCAGTACACCCTCGCATGCAGGTGTGAGTGTGTGTGTGTGTGGAGGGGGGGGGGGGGGGGGGGGGGGAAGGGAAGCCGCACACACTTGTAAAGGCATTTCTAGAAATAACACGCTTGTAATTTATTGTGTGATTCAATACCTAACAGCTACTAAATTCCACAAGGCTTGATGATTAACTCTCAAGAGCTCATTTGATTTTCATTCTTTATGCAGTGTGAAGACTAGTCACAAAATCTTTGGCCCACCATGCACATTGCTTCCAACATTGACAGCTATGATAAAACATATAAGTTTCATAATCTCTTTCAAATAAAAATTATTCTGAAGTATCACACTAGTTCCTCTTGTGCTAAAAACTGTTGCTCTCCTATTCCCTATTCTACATAAACAGTTAATGTAAGTCTTCAAATCGATATTGGCTGCCATTCAGTTAGCCACACTTTCAAATACACGGGTTGCCCAGTTACGCCACCTGATTCCTACAGCTGCCATCATGGCATGAGGGTGCTGCCATGAACAATTACGCCAATGCTGCCAATGAGATGCAAGCATCCCCTCTCTGGATATCCAGCAGCAGATGTACTTAAATTTACACATTTATGCACTGACCCCATTTTGTATGTCTGTTATTTACAGACTTTCATAGTGGCCAGGCATCTTCTGAATAGACATTCTATTGATGAGTGACAGAATTATAAATCTCTTGCATCTGTATATATTTCTACATTCAGATCTACTGTTAGCAACTGATGTTGCAAATACAGCAACAAAGTTATGTATTATTTTTACTAGTTAATATCAGATGTAGAATAAATTAATATCAGAATTCTCTGTTCGTAAACAGCATCTGTTCCTCACTCTTGTATCCACTAAGGAATCCAACAGCATGCAAGGGAAGACACAACATCTCTGGCCAGTTCCATTTCCTATTGTTGCTGAGACAAAGTAGGTACATTGAACTTGCAGTTCTTAGTCATCTACCACAACTACAGTCATCATCAGTCCTCCAGCCGAGAGTGTGTACAAAAGAATAGGTTAATGGCATTCTAAATATACCAGGCAAGTCACAGCATATGAAAATCCTTGAGATATTTACCATCTGGTACCAGACACACTGACCACAGGTTGCAATTGAAGCAGTTCTCTAATAAAATCCCTGCTTGCACAATAATTTTTTCCCATGTACGACCTCACTTTCAAAACTTCCCTGTTCTATAAATTGATGTTCCACTGTTGGGAGAATTGCATATGTACACTGCCATTTCATTAATACTACACTGGTTCAACTTTAATACTCTTCTATACCAGCATCTCAGGTTACCTGTTACATGTCACTATCTGGCTCAGTTCATACCATAATTGTATCATAACAAATCACAAAGTACTGAGTATTAACTGCAAGACATTTAGATAATTTTAGAGATTAATGTGCTCTTATACAGAGAAACAAAACACACACACACACACACACACACACAAATCAAATCAACTAACCACTGCAGCTGCTAGAGTAACATGATTTTATCACAGATTATGCAATACATCTACCCTCTTGGCTAAACTTGGTACAGGAAATTTAAGTATTTTCCCTGCCTTTCTGTTAAAATTAGGGATTAGCTATTGGAAACTCAGGTTTCCTACATTGTGCTTTGGTAACAGTTATTTATTACTACAGGTTTAAATGATCACTTCCATTAATAATGTTAGGCTATACACTTTGGAACTCAAATCATGATGATGGAAGATTAGCTTGTCCATGATCTTCTGAGTCCTGCTGTGCAGTATGGGATCTGTATCAGATAGGATTAAAGCTCCCGTCATTCAGCTGAGACCTCAATCATCCCAATAAGCCTCACAAATCTTTGTGTAACTGATACCATGAATTTAACAGTTTAGTGCCCATAGTAAAATTGTATGAGACAAGTGTGGATAACAGTCATACAATAATTATATTTTAACTACAGTAAAGAAAAAAAATTACAAAAATGCCTTAAACTTACTCTCTCACGCACGCACGTACACACACACACACACACACACACACACACACACACACACACACACACACACACACACCACCCTCCCTCCCTCTCATTACAACGTAAAATTCAGTTAGTTAAAACGTGGTATATGGTGTTTTGCAAGCCACAGACATTATAGACAAGAAAGAAAGGGGGGGGGGGGGGGGAGGCACAGGAGATGACCTCTCACCAGAGTTTTATGGTATTATTAGGGGTCAATGCCCACTATAGACCCACCAGACTGACCGGTCTGAGGAATGCCACAGTCAAATAGCTGGCTTCACCAACCACAGCTTACTGTTCCTCATTGCCAGCCATTCCATCTTCCACACTTACATGGCTCTCTGACACACCAGCAAAATAACAGTCTGTACAGAATGACTTATTGTATTACACAATGTTTCCTGCAGACCACCAAGGCAGTTTGAACTGCTTGCCCATTGCTTCAAATTCCCACATGCCGAGGTATGCAGCAGAATGATAAATGCTTCCCTTGCTGCTAGATAGCGAACAGATTGTCCTGAATGGTTTGTATCATGTTCTCTGCTAGGAACATTTATTGCAGTGGTTGTAAGGCACTAAGGGAATCAGAGCTGACAAGATGTTTTTTTGCTCTGAAGACAAAATGGTTCAAATAGCTCAGAGCACTATGGGACTTAACATCTGAGGTCATCAGTCCCCTAGAACTTAGAACTACTTAAACCTAACTAACCTAAGGACATCACACACATCCATGCCCGAGGCAGGATTCGAACTTGCGACCATAGCAGTCGCGCGGTTCCAGACTGAAGCGCCTAGAACCGCTCGGCCACCAGCGGTCAGCCCTCTGCACACACTTCATTCCACTCCAGTACCTTTACAACTGTATGGAGCTCTGTGTTAAATGGAAGGTGAATCTTGAAGAAACAATTGGGGAACAATACTGAACAACCAAGGCAGTCCTCTGTTTTGAACCATCAGTGTACACTGCTTTAAAACAATGATGTCTTTCTAAAATGTTATAAAACACAGATTTAAATGTTAAATCTGGAGTGCAACCTTTCTTAAAGTTTGTCATGTCTAAAATAGTTCTTGGTCTCTTTAAGAGCCAAGGTGGAGATCTGCCCCAACTGTGGTATAAAACTTTAAAATCTCTAAAAGGCAAAGTTTAACAATAAATATCCCAGTTTACCAATGAACAAGATAACTTTACTTTTCTTTGTCTGTAAGTGGTCACTTCCTTGTTTGAGAGGAAGAGAATGAGATACCCAGACAAACACATTTGACCTTACAGAAAGTATAAAACAGTTGCTTCATAGGAAAAACAAAATATATGAAACGGAAACAGAATTTTTGTATATGTGGAAAATTTAATGCTAGCCCTTGATTAGGAAAGCAAGAAATAATAATAAGTTACAATTTGGGATTGAATTTCCTGAGTACTTATTCATAGGATCAATACAGTGCACAGAAAAATAATTTAAAAAAACAGGAAAGAGCCTAAACTGGAATGACATCATTAGTCCTGATCATTATTGTCTAGGATCATGTCTCCCATGTACAAGGAATTCATATTTTTACAGACATTACTTATATATCATTATGTTGTTTTCTAAAAATATATTTCATAATACTCTATAGAACTGACTATATACAGGGTATTTATAAATGAATATCAGGGTTTTAACACTTTACAATATTTATTACATTAAACTTACAATTATAAATGATGTGTCAAATGAAAGAGCAACTCAAACAGTTTTACCAACAACCTTATAAATGTTCACTGTGAGCACCATTTGTCACAGGGCACACATCAAGTCTATAGCCCAAGCACTGGATAGGTCGCAAGGGGCCCAATTACAGGGCTTGCTTTGCATGGCCTTCACGTTCACCCGACCTAACGCCATGCGATTTTTTCCTTTGGGGCTTCATCAAGGATCGTGTGTAAGTGCCTCTGCTACCAGCAGACCTACCTGAATTAAGAAACTGGATTGAAGCAGCTGTTGCTACAATCACTGAAGACACACTTATCAATGTTTGGGAAGAACTCGCCTATAGACTTGATGTATGCCATGTGACAAATGGTGCTCACATTGAACATAATAAATATTATAAAGCGCTAAAACCCCGATATTCATTTATAAACACCCTGTATATAAAGGTTACAGCAGTGACACAAATAAACTTACCTAAAAATGTTGCTATAATACAGCTTATCTGTCTCTGTGTAGTGACTGTCAGTTATCCTGCCATGCAGAATTTGAGCTGTTATGAAAACAACATGTGCCAACAGCCAGGTGTATCCCGAATCTGCAAACTGTCCAGGTATGATTTTGAATACTGCAATAAAATGGAACAAACTGTTGACGACAACAAATTGAAATTAATATTTAATAGTATATATCAGCAATAAAATTGTCACACAGTCATTTGCAGTTCTGTTTCTTTGACATAAATCCATTTTTGTGCTGATTTCTTTTACCACAAGTTAAGAAATTAACTTTCCTACAGATTATATCTTCCTCTTTAAATGTTTAAGTAAGAAATAAGAGAAAATAATAAAAGCAACTATTCTGAGCCATGTAAGCATTCCACTTAAATTGACAGAAGATGATACAAAACAGTCTTCCACAATCTCTATCATCAATTCGGCAATCCACTGCTGTGTTTGTGTGTGGGGGAAGGGGGGCAGGAGGTGCTGCTACTTTAATTTCAGCATTCAGTACTTTCATGTTGCCCTGCTTGTCCACCTACCCATTTATTTGTTTTATTTTTATTTCTTTGATTGCTATTAATAATTACTGATAAGTAAGTCTCAGCTGTCAATTTCTTTTTTTCTCTTTCATTACAAGTTATGTCTCACAATTACTACAAATCAAAACAGGCATAACTAGCTAAAGACAAAACTTGTTTTTAAGAACTATGTAGCACACAAAAAACACACTAAGTGGTTTTTTACTCTTCTATTTATTTATTTTTTATATCTGTTTTTTTTTCTTTTTTTGGCTTCTGTGGTCCCAGCTGCAAGAACAGGTCCATCTGGTCCGTCTATTGACTTCGTTCTCTTCTATGTGATGGTTTTATACATTTGTGGCTTAATATAACTGATTTTCAGGGATGCTTTCAAATTTGCTTTACTAAGTTTATCTGCACTATAAGCAAGCACGCACACACAGGCCTACACCCCTGAATTAACTGTGTGTATTTTACTATCACTCAGAAAAGGATCATTCCGAAAGCTATTACTTTTTTTAAATTTTTTTAAAGCAGAAAACTGCACTTGCCAAGTAATGATCCTAGCTACTATCAATGTAGTCCCTTAGCTATCTCTACACAGTTTGAGATGTTTCTGGAGGTCTTGGAAGCAATCAGCAAATTTTCAACTGTGATGTTTGTAAGCTCATTTGTTACAGCTTGTTAGATGTCTGTGATATCTTGATGAAGCTTTCCTTTCAGTCAACTTTTCACTCGCAAAACAAGGAAAAAAATTGTAAGACAAGAGGTTGGGCAAATATGGCGGATGAGAGATGGCAACAACAAAATGTTTGGCCAGATAATTGGTAATAGATAAAGCAGTATGGGGGTCTTGAATTGTCATGCACTAAGAACTAGTACGGAGAATGCCAAAAACTAGGGTGGTAATGCTGAATTGCTTGTCACAAACATTTCAAGACTTCGATGTAAAGAGTTCGATTCACTGTTTGAGCTGGAGGAACATACTTCTGGTGAACTAATCCTTTACTAGCAAAGAATCTGATCAACATTGCCTTTGCTCTCAAAGGTTGTTGTTAGACTTTTTTTGAGACTGGTGATACAGGACTCCACATTCAGCACTTTTGACGTTTCATTGAGGGGATACTAGTAACACCAGCTTTCATCCCCAGCAACAATCTCTGGAAAACTATGGATCATGTCTAGCTCTATCCTAAAGTTTAGCAAAAATTCTTTGTCTTTCCTCTTTCCGTTCATCTGTTAGTAAGCGAGGGATGAGTTCTGCACTAATTTTCCATTTCCCTAAATCTTAGCGTAAAATCTTATGACACAAATGATGAATCAAATTAAGTTCTTCTGATACTGCATGCACAATTACATGATGGTCTTCTTGCAATAACTGCTTTACATGCTCCACATTTGCATCGGTATGTGCTGTAGATGGGTGGCCAGCTCTGGACTCATTTTGCACTATATCTCTCCTTTCGTGAAACTTTTGTGCTACTCAAAAACACAACTTCTTGAAAGTGCCTCACCTGCATATGCTTACTTAATCATTGTCCACATTTCATTAGGCATTTTACCAAGCTTAACGCAGAACTTAATGTTCACGTCTTGCTCACAATCAGCATCAATTGTGTCACTGTGACTAAAGCACCAAGAACCCAAACAACATGTTACTAAGCACAGCCCTGCCACACAGTGAGTTTGTGCGGAAACATGGCCAAGGTCATTTCAAGCATAACATACCAGGTAACATAAAAACATTTGTTCCTTTTTAGTATTGAAAACTCAGAAAAAAGCCTGTCATGGAACTTTTCTGACAAAGAGAGTCGAATAAATGAATGCCATGTCTCAAGGGCCATTTGCACAGACTATGTTGAAACTGACTCAAAAACTACTCCAGCTTTTATGAATATTAAGTAAAAATTTGAACATTTCTACTGAAATATCATCAATTCTACATACCTTGCCTTTCTACAAACTGCAACTCATTTTATACACCTCACCTAGACATCACTTCCTGACAGTCACTACTTTCATTACAAACTAATTGCTTCGGATTCATCTCAAACTACCCAAACATTTACAGAAGTCATCAAATGCTTCTAACAATTTTCCCTCCACCATAAGTTACTGTGCCATTTTTCATCTTATCCAATGAAATGTCATTTCTACCCACCATAAGTTATGGGGTTGTTTCCTTCATACTCCTTTTTGTTTACACTTTTTTCTTTTATCAGACTGTAACTGTACCTTCAGACATCCTTTCAACACCATTTCCAAGTATTTCTATTAACTCAGCCTATTCTATACGGTGTCTCAAAAGAAAGTTTATATCTGATGTGTCAAAACAAAATAGAGGCTGAAGTCTGTCCACAAAATCTTCACGTATTTTTGACATTTACAGTTTAGGGATTTAGTCCTCAAACATAATGGAATTTAAATGGAATCCTGCAAGCCTATGGCACTCATTTAAATGATGAACAAAATTTTGCATGGCGGCTTCACTGCGGATATTTTCTTTCAGTTGCTCCAAAGAAGTTGGATTATTGAAATGCACTTTAGATTTGACATATCCCCATAACAAAAAACTGATGGGGCTCAAATCTGGAATGTGAAGGACCAGTTTATGTCACTCCTCCAGAAGATCAGTTTGCCAGGGGAAATTCCACGAACCCGTAGTATAGACACATTTGACAAGTGTGCTCTGGCTCCATCTTGCTGAAACCATATTCTTTGGTTTTAGCTGACAAAGTTTTACAATTCAGGCACCAAAAAGACATTTAACATCATCACATAATGTTCTGAATTCCCTGTAACTACACGACCACTCTTGTTGTCGAAAAAGACTGTCCCAATTACTCCTTGAGCTGACATCGCAGCCCAAACAGTAACTTTTGGTGAATGAAGGGGTTCAAGTGCTTCTGTTTAGAATTCATTGCACTTCAGTAATGGCAGTTTTGCTTATTGACATGACTGTTCAGCTGAAAATGAGTATCATCAGAAAACGAAATGTTGTTAAATGAAGGACACTCAGTCACATCGTTAATGAACTGCTGTCTATATGTCTGGCTACCTGAAGCTTTAATTCTTGCACCAACTGGATATTGTAAAGATGCAGTTTAAGGTCTTTTTGCAGAATTTGGTGTTTTGATGATCTATGCACATTTAAAGAACCTGCACAGATGCAAATGGGGAAGTTAGGATTGTCATGAACAGATCAATTTTCACTCTCCACGGATTCAGTCGCTCTTGATAACCTTGGGCACCCAATTTTCAGTTTGGTCAGTGTTGAACTAGTCTCCTCAAACGTTTTTATCCATTTCCAAATAAGGGGAACACTTGGAACATCATTTACAGTCTGCAATCCACAATCACTGCAAAATTTCCTCCATGCTAGTCACCAAATCACCATTTTTATAAAATTCTCATACTCAGAATATGCAGTATGCCCCTGAGAAGCACTCCACATTTATTAATTCCTAAAGGCCAAGCAAACAATGAATGTACATCCAACTCTGCTCCGATTTGCTATGCATGCACAGAGAGCTCTTCAATTACAAACTTTCTTTTGAGACACCCTGTATATTTTTCTTTATTGTTTGCTCATAATTCTCAGTTTTTCACAGTTTCCTCTTTCTATCTAAGATGCTTTTCTTTTGCCTTCTTCATGCAGTATTTGCAACATTTTTTGGTATTTTTTAAATAACTTTGTTAAACACTTATCCTCTTCATTTATGTCCACATAATCTTAATTTTCCAAGATGCTGAACTTGTTGCTGAATTTGATATAGTGTGTTTCACTATTAAGTGAATTCTCTTAATCAACATTTCTGATTCTCTGCCTAATATGGTTGCTTCTTTTGATTTTTGTGTCAATTTTTACTTTTGGTCTTAAAAGGTTATGATCAGTTGAAAATCTAAAATGGTTTCAGCCTACAATATCCTGCTCAATTTCTTCATTGTCTGATAAATATAATCAGTTACAGTCATCCGGCACACTATTTTGTCATTTTTTCACTACTCTCTATGTAACCTTACAACATACAACATTTGGTTTAAATTATTTTCCAAATCCACTAACCTATCACTCCTTCATAAAATTCTGTGGTGTACTGTCTCTTGAATAAAAAAAATTGTTTAAGTAGTTGGATTTTTAAAATCCAAATCATTGTTATGTGTAATTGTTTGTTACATTATCTAAAGTACGTTAAGGTCTGACTGAATCACAACACACTTAATACAGGGTGTTTCAAAAATGACCGGTATATTTGAAACGGCAATAAAAACTAAACGAGCAGCGATAGAAATACACCGTTTGTTGCAATATGCTTGGGACAACAGTACATTTTCAGGCAGACAAACTTTCGAAATTACAGTAGTTACAATTTTCAACAACAGATGGTGCTGCGGTCTGGGAAACTCTATACTACGATATTTTCCACATATCCACCATGCGTAGCAATAATATGGCGTAGTCTCTGAATGAAATTACCCGAAACCTTTGACAACGTGTCTGGCAGAATGGCTTCACATGCAGATGAGATGTACTGCTTCAGCTGTTCAATTGTTTCTGGATTCTGGCGGTACACCTGGTCTTTCAAGTGTCCCCACAGAAAGAAGTCACAGGGGTTCATGTCTGGCGAATAGGGAGGCCAATCCACGCCACCTCCTGTATGTTTCGGATAGCCCAAAGCAATCACACGATCATCGAAATATTCATTCAGGAAATTAAAGACGTTGGCCGTGCGATGTGGCTGGGCACCATCTTGCATAAACCACGAGGTGTTCGCAGTGTCGTCTAAGGCAGTTTGTACCGCCACAAATTCACGAAGAATGTCCAGATAGCGTGATGCAGTAATCGTTTCGGATCTGAAAAATGGGCCAATGATTCCTTTGGAAGAAATGGCGGCCCAGACCAGTACTTTTTGAGGATGCAGGGACGATGGGACTGCAACATGGGGCTTTTCGGTTCCCCATATGCGCCAGTTCTGTTTATTGACGAAGCCGTCCAGGTAAAAATAAGCTTCGTCAGTAAACCAAATGCTGCCCATATGCATATCGCCGTCATCAATCCTGTGCACTATATCGTTAGCGAATGTCTCTCATGCAGCAATGGTAGCGGCGCTGAGAGGTTGCCGCGTTTGAATTTTGTACGGATAGAGGTGTAAACTCTGGCGCATGAGACGATACGTGGACGTTGGCGTCATTTGGACCGCAGCTGCAACACGGCAAACGGAAACCCGAGGCCGCTGTTGGATCACCTGCTGCACTAGCCGCGCGTTGCCCTCTGTGGTTGCCATACGCGGTCGCCCTACCTTTCCAGCACGTTCATCCGTCACGTTCCCAGTCCGTTGAAATTTTTCAAACAGATCCTTTATTGTATCGCTTTTCGGTCCTTTGGTTACATTAAACCTCCGTTGAAAACTTCGTCTTGTTGCAACAACACTGTGTTCTAGGCGGTGGAATTCCAACACCAGAAAAATCCTCTGTTCTAAGGAATAAACCATGTTGTCTACAGCACACTTGCACGTTGTGAACAGCACACGCTTACAGCAGAAAGACGACGTACAGAATGGCGCACCCACAGACTGCGTTGTCTTCTATATCTTTCACATCACTTGCAGCGCCATCTGTTGTTGAAAATTGTAACTACCGTAATTTCGAAAGTCTGTCTGCCTGAAAATGTACTGTTGTCCCAAGCATATTGCAACAAACGGTGTATTTCTATCGCTGCTCGTTTAGTTTTTATTGCCGTTTCAAATATACCGGTCATTTTTGGAACACCCTGTAAGTACTTCATCTCCTTCCACTGACAATAAAAAATTTGCCACAGTGCTCACAAACTGCTGTTTTATTCAGCAGTGAAACAATAAATAATATAAAATGTACGAATCCAACTGTCTACTTTTACAATCTAAACTAACAAATAATGACTCATCTTCCACAATTCATTCAAAGCACTAGTCTCACCTACACAGCAGTGTTTACGACCATACATAGGCAAACCTTTGATACAGTGACAACAGAAATCCTGATGCTCGTACTGCTACAGAGGACAAATCCCATGGGCACCCAGTCACAGTGAGCTCGCTACCATCAAATATACTGCTGTCTCAATACTGATCATCCTAACAATGACTGTCAGTCATATAGCTATTGTGTGTGTGTGTGTGTGTGTGTGTGTGTGTGTGTGTGTGTGTGTGTGTGTGTGTGTGTGTGTAATTATTTAATTAGCTGAGGTATCAAGAGAATGCTCTCTCTTCATCGTGGTGACTATCAGAAATTAAACTGCTCATATCTGAATACACATCAAGAAATGAATAGATATTATAGGGTGAAAACGTGGCTTAACTCGGAACTGGGAGGAGAATCCTTAAGGGGAGCTGGAACAATGAAAATGACAAAATTAGTGTTTTTTGTTTTCTTTTTCATTATAAAATTATTTGGAGTTTTCTGAATAAAACAAATCAAGTTTCACCCTTCTAAGTGAATTCTATGTGTGTTATTTATCGCTGCAAAGTTGACGTGCCGCGTAAACGGTTGTAGTGACTTGGTGTGTCACCTCTGATGGTGCCGCTCACTGGCTGTAAAAATAAGCACCATTCCATCAATAGAGTGTTTAAGAAAAGGCACAATGAGTGGAAGAAGAAATCTTTTGTTGTCTCGAAGGGAGATGCTGCTGAGACTGCTTCACCAACTACTCCAAATGAATGTGATAGAACTTCTTCCAGCAAGAAACTTTGTGACAACAAAGAAAAATTTGAGAACTATGAAAGTGACAGTAATGATGTGAATGAAATAATTAACATTTCCTTACTCTCTAATATTTTGAAACATAACGTATTATGCCAAATTTGCAAAGAAAGATGACTGGAATCGAAAATAACTTCACACATTGGTTTGGCATGTAAAATGTTATTGAAGTGTAACAAATGTGCTGCAGAAGTTTCATCTTCTAATTCTAACAGTATTCCTCTTATTGGTAATAATGGAAAGAAGGTGCATGACATAAATGTTAGGCTAGTGTACGGCTTGCGTTACATTAGCAAGGGTAGTGTGCAGGGACAATGCTATGTGGAATTATGAACTTGCCAAAATCACCAACCAAGTTTGGATTTTATAATGAATTGGTGGGATCTTCTGCTGAAGATATTGCTCAAGCAACAATGAAGAAAGCAGTTGAAGAAGCTGTGACAGATAATGGGAATTGTAGAGATTTAACTGTTGCTTTAGATGGATCATGGCAATGTGGAGGTCATAAATCTCTAAATAGAGTTGTGGCAGCTACCAGTGGAGACAGTTGCAAAGTAACTGATGTTGCTATTCTCTCAAAACATTGTAGATGTAAGGGCAACACCAAGGACAAACATAGTGAAAATTGTGAAGCAGATTTTCACAGTATGAGTGGAGCAATGGAAGTAGAGGGAGTGGAAGCAGTTCTTTCCAGATCACAGGAATGGTGTAATGTATGATACACTAACTATCTAGGAGATGGTGATTCTAAGGGATATAAAGCTGTAGAGGAAGTCAGACCTTATGGCAATGAAATTCACATTAAAAAACAGGAGTGCACTTGACATGTGCAGAAGCGCATGGGGGCTCACTTGTGCAAAAATTAAGTAGACATTAGGATCCCAGAAGCTTAGTGATGGTAAGACCCTTGGAGGAAGAGAAAGACTGACAGATGAAGCAATTGATAGATTGCAGAGGTATTATGGGTGTGCAATTAGGCAAAATACAAGAAGCATTGAGCATATGAGGAGAGCAGCATGGGCATTTTTTTTTTATACTGCATCAACAAATGAGCACCCACAACATGCACTGTGCCCCACAAGTGATGACTCGTGGTGTCAGTACCAATCAGGAAAGGAATATGCCCATGAAAACAGTTTGCCAAATGCTGTAATTAATGTAACGAAGCCCATATTCAGAGATTTATCACAGCCAAGTTTATTGGAAAAGTGTTTACATGGGAAACAAAATCCAAATGAAAGTGTAAATAATTTAATTTGGATTAGGATTCCCAAAAGAGTGTTTGTACAGATAAAAATGTTGCATTTTGGAGTGTATGATGCAGTGGCAACGTATAATGAAGGAAATATTATCAAATGTGATGTGCTGAAATGTTTAGGTTTCCAACCAGGACACAACACCATTTCCACAATGCGACTAATTGATGAAGAGAGACTAAGAGGTGCAGGAAGAAGAGACAAAAGCCTACAACATGCAGCAAAAGGGAAGAAAAGACCAGTGCAAATGAAACAACACTGGAAAAAGAAGAGACTGCTGATAATCCATCATATGGGACAGGAATGTATTAAAAAACTTTGCAAGCCATTTCCTGTAACTTTAAAATTTTCATCTTTGAGGAACATTTTCTCAAAAACTGCTAACAGTATACCATTGAAATTTAAACACAACATTGTTTTCTTCTTTTCCTTCATTTTTATAATAAATTGTTAAAAAATATTGCATAATTCAAGAGATATAGAAGAAAAAGTGCAAAATTTTAGAGAAAAAATAAGCATCTGTTTAAAAAAAATTGTAAAACAAAAACCAATAAATATTTCCTAACATGGCATTATAACTTTGTAGAGAAATATTCACTGAACATGTACTCCAAATTTCAGAGCAATATGTTTAACGGTTTTAGAAAAAATGTTCCTTCTATTTGCTAAAATTAACATGGAGGAGATGGACCATTCCGGCTCCCTTTAATTATATCTCAGAGAGGATTAAGGGAAACAACCAGATTCAATTCCATAGTCCAATCCAGAGACACTCATTATGCATCTGTTAGCCATTGTCTTCATGAATCACTTCATGGAAAACAAATACAAATGGGCTGCTCGCCAATCTGTTCAGCACACAACAAAATAAGTACTGAATATCTGCACCTCCTTAGACTAAATGTATTATGTGCTGCCAATAAACACTGACTGCGAAATGACAATATCAGCATGAGATTCCCGCTGACCTGCTGGCCTACAATCAGTATGTGAACTGCTCATATTGATTCAGACTTTTAAATTCAGAAACACTCAACTCTGGGCTCAGAAAGCTATCAGCCTAACTTCGCCAATATTTATAATTTTTCATCCGTCTCATGGTACTTTTTGGCCTTCCATGATAGTGTACTAGCGGTAGGGCTCTCAAAAACCTTTCTGCCATAGGCAAAATTAGTATTCTGGTTCACATAAGTGACTACATGGAGGAGTGGACTGAAGGAACTTGGGCAATGGCTTCAAACACATCCAGTTATTTCTAAATCCATATTTTACTGCATGAGATAGGGCTAAACTGTGATGCTGATGGTAGCGATGGTGGTGGAGGTGATATATTTGTTTCTTTAGCACTCTTACGATGAGATGTGTGTTGTTAAAAGAAAACAGTATTTTAGACTTGAATTAAAAGGTACGTCAAATCACTCTCTCTCTCTCTCTCTCTCTCTCTCTCTCTCACACACACACACACACACACACACACACACACATACACATTAAAATCCAACCACCGGTCAGTAAAACTTCCAACTAAAAGAGAAATGACACAATGACTGTAAAAAAATAATGTAGAAAAAATCATGACTTAAGAAAGGTGACCCAGCCATTTGAACACACAAGACCTGCAACCTAATACAAGGGCCAGCCACAAAATTTTAAAGCACAAACCTTACTCATCTCATCATCTTCTGAAATACAAGGCAGGCCCTAACATAACATCAAAATATGAAATGAATTTCATTAAAATCACACATAGTGAAATACCACAGGTATTCAAATGGTTGGATCCTTTCACAGGAGCTAAAGTCATGCCTAAGGTGCCTATGTCCTACATAAAACTGAGTAAGGGAGATTTTTTTTCTTTTTGTGTGATTGGGAGGAGGAATGCCACAGGTAGGTAGCTGCTTTCACAGACCACATATTCTTGCACACTCTATAGTGTGAGCACACACAATCAAACACTGCACAATACAAGTGCCTACAGACATCGCATCACAATGTGGTCAGACAGTGCAGCAAGGTTTGTGCCATGTGCACAACAGCCCCTTATAAGTTCGGTGCACTGGGCCTCACTTATGTTTAAGCAAAGTTGTTGTATGTCACCTAAAAGACTCTATATTCATGTGTTCTATAATTACGAGACTTTGGACTGCTATATACTTCATTCAGTGTTATTGTGGATCTCTTCATGTGGAAGAACAACATTGGCGGTGAGTGC
Source organism: Schistocerca cancellata (assembly GCF_023864275.1). Classification (NCBI taxonomy): domain Eukaryota; kingdom Metazoa; phylum Arthropoda; class Insecta; order Orthoptera; family Acrididae; genus Schistocerca; species Schistocerca cancellata. The sequence goes on along the minus strand of NC_064630.1, from coordinate 734,288,275 downwards.
AGTATTCTACTCCACGTGTTTCATTTCTGTGGTTCAATATAAAGCCCAAACGTTAATGGAACAAGTTCTTCAATCTCTTGATGAATAACATCGAGCTCTCACTGTCCAGTGGCAGGCTATCTCCATGGCATTAAGCATTTTGGCAACCTCAGTGACATCACATTCTACAGCTGGTGACACAACCCCCACTGTTTCTTCCGTATGATGATTCCGTGGAGACTGGGACACACATGAAAAATGCCTTTGGCAACATTTTCAGGCTTTTGGACTCACCAATCCACAACTTCTGTATGGCTTTATTTTTGCCAATAGATTTCTCCTTGTGTTTATCACCTTTTGTATCAGCTAGCTCCTCTTCAGGAACCTGCCAGTCTCTCTTTTGATGAAATATGTCAGTTGCTCTATAATTATCATTGCAAATGTACTCATGTTATTGCTGCTTGCATTGGGTTATACTACTATCAAAAGTGACGGTAAGTCATACAGAGCTTCGGCAGCAGAACTCCATGGGCTTAGTGTAGTCATTCAAGAATTTCTGTGTGAATTCTAGAACCACTCAGCCTTCTACCGTCTCTGACACATGATGTTCCGGATATGAGTGTGGGATGGTAGAATCTTACCTACTGCACGTCACATGTTTGTGTGTGCAGGTTTAAAATCAGTCACAGGAAGAAAGTAGACATGACGGATGAACGGCATCGACAAGTACCTGTCGGGCAATCCATAGATGTTTTAGTGAGTGTGTAAGGAAGAACCATGGAGTTTATATGCAGCTCTGTGCTTATTGGGTCATTGACTATTGTTATGAAAACAAAGACAGCTGAAAAAGAACTCTTGAAAACTCTTGACGTAACCTTGCTATAGGCAAGACTTATTTTGTGATTTATGTTAAGAAAAGTTATGGTATCAAAGCCAACTTTCTTTTAACTGTAACTCAATTTGTTTCTGACGTTCGACTGTTACCGGAAGTTATATACTTATGTTGAAAGTGAGGTTTTATTGTGTATGAAAGTCAAATACATCGTTAATTGATGAAAAAGAAAGTTTGTATATCTACTTATTTCATAAGTAGAAAGAGTCTAAGAATTCCTGTACCTAGCTTTATTCGACAGAGAAGAAGTCAAGAGGGTTTCCAGCAGCCGGCTATCCACTAAAGAAGATCGGCTGCAAATTCCAAGTAAGTCACCTCGCAAATAACTGGAAAGTGGTTTTGAGGAATAAACTGAAATAACCCAGATTCGCATTCACACTTTAAGTCTGAAACTTTAGATTAGCTGCCACTGCCAGTTTGTTACTGAAGCCTACAAGGGCTCATATGCTGATTCAGTGGTTCGTGATGCTCTAACATGCCTGGCTCCTCCTCAGCTAGCATCGGTTAGCTCATGGTAGAAGACGATGAGTAGCAATGCAACCATGGCCTCAATGCCGCATGGGGCAGCACCATGCCAAGCAGCAGCAGCAGCAGCAGTTGGCATCACAACAGCAGACATGTGTTCATCTCCCATCACAACCTTATTGTTTTGTTTAATACGTACAATGTGTCAACCTGCTTAAACCAGACATGAACCTGGATGTAAGCAGTGTTTTTCAAGTGATGGAAGCCTCAAACAAACTCTACACTGAAGTATGTGTGATAGACAATGTTAAATGTGCAAATGTACACAGATGTGACAGTTATGTTAAATTCTTAAATGTATATGGATCTTGGATTACTGGCATTGCCGTCTGTATCTCATCAGTTGGTTAGTTACAACAAACAAATAATACCCATACTGGAACAGTTTTCAACTACCATAGTGTACAAAGCAGTTGTTCAGCCTTTCACCTAACACTACCAACCCTCAAAACTTATTTGGGTTTGATGTCTTCGAAATTTTTGGGTTCTCTATTTCTTATGAAGTGCATCTGGCATCATATCAAGCTCTGAATCAACAACTGAATGTGCTCTGCTGGGATTTTTCCTCCCTGTTCTTGGAAGATTTAGGATGCGCTACCAATTTTAAGGATCATAAAACAATGAAACTGATGGCATTCTCCCCCTCACCTCCTTTTCTTTTGTGCCTGCCCAGTCCCAGCAACTTTATGGGAGAAAGTCAAAGTGGAACTAGATCATCTTACATCTTTGAGTGTTGTCACACCTGTTCTATAGTGAATATTCTACTCTGTTGGTAAACGTCAAAAAACCTAAAGGCTACCTTCAGCTCTATGGTGGTTTTAAAGTGCCTATAAATTCACTGTCTGTTAGTGATACTTATCCCTTACCCCATCCGGAAGAACTCTTATCACAGCTATCTGGGGGCCAGTACTTTTGCAAAACAGACTTGTCAGAAGCCTATTTACGACTGCCTCAGGATGACGATTCCAAACATGTCCTCGTAGTGAATACCCTCTTCGGGTTATATCAATCCCAGCACCTGCCATTCAATGTGTTTAGCACCCCTGCCATTTCCCAACGATTTTTGTAACAAATCACGGCGTCTGTACTGGGGTGCAGGTTTCTCAACAGGCAAACATTTGCAGAACCTACATGCCTCGTTCACAGGTCTACCGGCCTCTGATGTAACTTGGGCACGCCATAATTTTTTCAGTCATCTACAGTTTATCTCTGTTTTGAAGTCTCACGTGCTGGCATCAAGTATTTACACCAGCATGTCGATGCCATTACAGTCTTGATGCATCCTACCAATGCCAAAGAGTTGCAAGTCTTTCTCGGAAAGATTGAATAGTGTCATAAATTTCTTCCTGGTGTAGCCACAAAGGCCCGGCAGCTTCATTATCTCTTACGTAAAGTTGTTCCATTTCACTGGTCGTCCACCTGCCAGTGTGCTTTTACCCTATTAAGGTCAAAATTACACTCAGCACCTCAGCAGGTGGTTCCGAAAGCCCTATTGCATACGCTTCTTTGACATTAAATCAGATGCAACAGAAAAAGAAGCCCTTGCTATTTCTATGTACTCCAAAAATTTCATGTTTTCCTATACAGTTGTAATTTTCATTTGATTACTGCTCATAAACCTTCAGTTTCTCTTTTCAGTCATTCAGCATCTTTACCAGATAAAGTGGCCCATCATCTGCAATGCTGGGCTCTGTTGTCATGCTGTAAAGATGAGATTCATTTCTGACCCGTAGCACAACACACTAATGTGGATGCTCTTTCTAGTTTGCCAACTGACCCTGATCCAGCATTTGAACAGAAGGAACTGTTGTGTTTCCATTTAGACATCAAAGCCCAAAACACCATGCCTGGTTTTCCCATTACCAGTTCTCAGACTTTGGTGGCTGTTGCAGCTGATTATGCTCTCTACCACCACCTCACAGCTCTCAATGATGTGTTACTGTTGGCTACTGAAGAGCCAGCGCCCAGGTTTGTGATCTTATCTGCAGTGTGGCGGGATGTCATTCTCCATCTGGACCACTGGGGTGTTTCTCATACAAAACTGCTGGCCTGCTGCCACGTTTTGGCCAGATATTGACAATGAAACGTGCATTGTAATAGCCTGCCTGCAGTGCACCACCAATCAAGATCTCTCTTTCCCTTTGGCTCACCCCCCAGCACTGCTGAGAGTGTGGTCATGCTGATCTTGTGGGGCTGATCATTCACTCCTTTTGGTTTGAAGTAGCTGATGCTTCTTCAAAATTTCCTTGTGTGGTTTGTTGCCTGTCCACTTCCACAGTGGCTATGGTCACAGCCCTCTCAAAGATTTTTTTTTTTTCTTTAGAAGAACTGCCACATACACGTGTGGCGAACAACGGCCAAAGTTTGTGCCTCAAGATTTTGTAGATTTTTGTACAAAGAGTGCCAACAAGCATGTTATGCCCCTCCATTTCATTCCCAGTCCAATGGAGAGGCGAAATGACTGGTCCATATGTTTAAAACTCGGATGAAAAAAAAAACACTCACTCTTTTCCCAAGGAAGCCTTCGATAGGTTCTCGAGTTCATATAGGTTCACTTCAGTTGGCGACCATAGCCTAGCGGAGCTTCTTCATGGCCGCCGGCTCTGCACACAGCTTCATCTGCTCTGGCCAACACCCAGCCACCCACCAGCATCCGACTCACAGCAATTCTATATGGGCTTTGCAGTTGGGGTCCACGGATTTGGCCGGCGCCCTAAGTGGGTACCAGTAGTCACCCATCACTGCTAAGGCTGCTGCCTCTGTGTCGTGCGCAACTCTGGTGGCTCGGTGTCATGACACTACAACCAGCAAAGTCCGTAGGCGACCGACCATGCAGCACAGGGGCCTCTGCCCCCATGGCCACTTCCACCATCTGTGCCAGCCTCCACAGTGCAATACACACCTCCTCCAGCTCAGAAGCCATCTTTGCTCTGGGTGCTGCCACCACTGGGTGGAGCAATCAGTGCCAGGCCACCTCCATCTCTGCAGGCCCTATTGCTGCCACCATTTTCTCTGCTGCCTCCATCACCGCATGCCTGTCCGGATGTTGGCATGGGTACAGCATCACCATCACCAGTGCTTCCTTACTGTCTCTCAAGGGGAGTCGGCACCACACATATCCGTGCCCGTGCCATTTCAGACCAAATTCTCCTGTGACAGCATGACAGCCACTCCAGCAGTCGTCACTTACCTATGAAGACATGGACAGTTTTCCCCAAGGGGGAAGAAGTGTTGGACCTTAAGTGTGAGTGTGTGTAACCGAAAAGTGCATGATGCAAGTGCCTCCACAGCTGGCCTAGAGAAGTCACCTCACAAATTGGACAGACGGCGCAGCAAACATTGTGCAATGTGCACAACAGCCCAAAACAAGCCCGGTGCACCAGGCCCTCAGCCTCACTTATGTTTACTTGCTTATTGTATGCTCACCTAGAAGACTGTGTATTGATTTGTTCCATAGTTATCACACTTTGTACTGTTCTCTACCTCATTCAGTGTTAGTGTGGATCTCTTCATACAGAATAAAACTTGGCTGGTGTTACTTCTGATATTGTGTCCATACAACAGTACAACATCCTTCATCTCCGGTCACTCTTCCACCCACTAGTAAAGTATTTTTGGGCTCAACAGCAAGCTCACAGCCTGCACAGAAGTGGCACACTTTTCAATTCTGTCATTCCTAAAGGCTTTTATTCCCATGTGCCCTTGTAGCAAGTAGAATGCTATATCCTGTTCTTGCTGTTGCAGCAAGACAAGAGTATCTTGTATATTCTTTATAATTTCTCAGTCGGTTCAACATAACTGGAGGGCAACGCATTTTAAAATGTTAGGAGCTTTGAGGGATTCAGTACCCAAGTTGTGATATGTGGCACTCATGTAAGCTACCGAATGAAAGTGGTGCCCAGAAACCTCACTGACTCTTTAAATTTGAAAAGGTATCTCTCAATTTAAGTTCCACCATTTAACACCCCCTTTACAAACATTAAGTGTATTGTGTTGGTCAGTTACAACTGGGTGTTAGCCTAACTTTTGACATTTCAGTAGCAGTTATGCTTGCTCAGCAAATGATATCTCTCCTAGAAGGATTCCATCCTAGAGGCATTCCATTGACTTCAAATTTACGTAATCGATTCTAATGTTATATGCAGTAAAACGGGGATACTAGTGGGAGTACTAGATGGAATACATTTTGAAACATGGATGTTTTCACTTTGTGGTACTGATTGTTTTGGGAGCTAGTCTGTTGAGCTCTCCTGTTTAGTATTTGTGGTGTCACCGCCAGACACCACACTTGCTAGGTGGTAGCTTAAATCGGCCGCGGTCCATTAGTACATGTCGGACCCGCGTGTCGCCGCCATCAGTACTTGCAGACCTAGCGCCACCACATGGCAGGTCTAGAAAGACGGACTAGCACTCGCCCCAGTTGTACGGACGACATTGCTAGCGACTAGACGTACGAAGCCTTCCTCTCATTTGCCGAGAGACAGTTAGAATAGCCTTCAGCTAAGTCCATAGCTACGACCTAGCAAGGCGCAGTTAACCATATCTGGAGAGAGTCTTACTTGTATTCACCATAGAGATGTACCACTCAAGAGAATAAAGTTAAGTATATGAGATGCTCCGTTCTTTTCTCTATAGCATTCATTAAGTATCCTGTTCCAGAACTCACGCCAGCCGGCGTGTGTGTACGCGTGCCTATCGGTAACCTCACCCTGTGTCTAGACTGTCTTGTATAGACACAACAAAACATGGCGACGAGTTAAAAAAGGGTTTTGTTCTTTCTAATTGCTTACATTTACTTGTGTCATGGCTTCGCCACAATCTCCAGATGTACTGTCCGAATTTTATCGCTTGCAGAATCAGCAGACGCAGGCGTTATTGGATGCCCTTGGACAGCTCGTCCAGGGTCAACGTGCCATTCAAACCGATGCGGCAGCCGCCGCTTCGCCGCTCCTGCAGCCACAACATGCAGTTGCACCGCCGTTTCGCAACTTTGACGCGGCGCAGGAAACATGGCCGGAGTGGTCCCGACAGTTTGGATTCCATCTCGCCGCCTACAGAATTCAAGGTAACGAGCGGCAGCCTCACTTCTTGTCTTGTGTCGGCGTGCCAACGTACCGTGTGATAGTGAAATTGTTTCCCCGACGCGACGTAGCAACTCTGTCCTACGAAGAAATTGTGTCGGCTTTAGATGCCTATTTCAAAGAAACAGTAAATGTCATTGCAAAAAGGTATACGTTCTTTCGTACAAAACGTACGGCCGGTCAAACTAATAGGGAGTGGGTTGCAACTTTGCAAGGCCTTACTAGGGACTGCGCATTTGAATGTGACTGTGGCCTTCCTTATTCAGATACAATGGTGCGTGATGCAATAGCACAGAACGTTTCTGATGTTCGCATAAGGGAACAGATTTTGAAACTAGTTAATCCCTCCCTTCCACAAGTGATAGACATATTGGATAGGCAAGACACACTTGACTGTGCTCAGGAATCTTTTGAAGCTTCGCCAGCAGTGTGTAACATTAACCGGCCCGCTGGACGCGCTGCGCGGCCCGGTAACCGGCCCTCGCGCACTTCGACGCAGCTGACGCCGCGCTCTAAACCAGGTGTGCCTCGCCAGCCCGCAAATGCAGTGAAATCATGCCCGCGGTGTGCTACTAGACATTCGCGTGAAAATTGCCCGTCACGCCAAGCTATTTGCTTTTACTGTCACAAGAAAGGACATGTTCAAAGTGTTTGCCAGAAAAAGCTCAGATCAGACAATCACAACCGTTCCAGGCCCTTTGCTTCGCGCCGGAATCGAACCACGGACACTCAGGCTCGGGAACCTTCGCCCATGGACATTCACGTAGTTAATGCCACTCCGCCCAGTGTTACTCTTTCTAACAGTGACTGTGTTCGTCCCACAAAAAGTGTGCGTCGACGTCGACGGCAATCCCGTCACGTCGCAAGTGATTCTGTACCAGTGTCTGTTCACGTTGCACAAAACAGTCGCTCTTGTCGTCAACAGGACAATAAACTTTTTGTAGATTTGGACTTTGCCGGACAAGTGATACCATTCCAGCTCGATACCGGAGCTGCAGTTTCATTGCTCAATCACGCCACGTACAAACAACTGGGCGCACCGCCGTTGCGTGCCGCAAAAGTTCAGCTCACTAGTTATTCAGGACAGCATATCCCTGTGTTAGGACAGTGCAGCCTTCTTGCAACATACAAGGGACAAACAAAACTTGTGTCGTTTTACGTTCTTCGTTCTTCTGCTGCAGTGAACTTGTTTGGTTTAGATTTATTTCAATTGTTTAACTTGTCTATTGTGAATCAGGTCCTATCAGTGAACCAGACTGTGCCTTCAGCCAGTGTTTCTAGTCTATGTGAGGAATTTGCAGACATTTTTGCTCCGGGCCTTGGTTGCGCTAAGAACTATGAAGCACATTTGGAACTAAAAGTCAACGCGCAACCGAAATTTTTCAGAGCGCGCAATGTTCCCCACGCATTGCGTGATGAGGTCGCAAGAACATTAAAAGATTTAGACTCGCAAGGTGTCATTGAACGTGTGCAGGCTTCTCTCTGGGCCTCACCCTTAGTGATTTTGCAAAAACCTTCCGGAAAATTGAGACTTTGCGTGGACTTCAAAGCAACAGTGAATCCACAACTAGTGACTGCTACTTTTCCTTTGCCCCGCCCGGAAGATCTTTTTGACAAACTGTGCCCGGGAAAATATTTTTCAAAGTTGGACCTAGCAGATGCGTACTTGCAAATACCGGTGGACGAAGAATCCCAGCGCGTATTAGTGGTTAACACGCATCTTGGACTATACAGATTCAAAAGACTGCCATTCGGGTGTGCATCCGCCCCTGCATTGTTTCAGCAATATTTACAAACTATTTGTGCGTCGGTCCCTACTGCAGCTAACTATCTGGACGATATAGTGATCTCAGGAAAGACAGAAGCAGAACATTTACAAAATCTCAGAACACTATTTCAGGTCTTGCGACAGAATGGTCTTCGCTTGCGGAAGGACAAATGTGTGTTTTTTGCTCGTGACTCGCCGTATCTGGGACATGTCATAAATGCCCAAGGCATCCATCCGAGTCCAGAGCACCTCAGTGCCATACAGGACTTGCCTGCACCACAAACTTTGAAGCAGCTACAGAGTGTGTTGGGAAAAATTAATTATTATCATCGCTTTCTGCGCAATGCCTCTTCCATTTCAGCTCCGCTTCATCGCTTACGCCGTAAAGGTGTTCCGTTCGTCTGGTCGACGGAATGCGAACGCGCCTTTCGCCAATTGAAATCGGCGTTGCTTTCAAATACTTGCCTTACGCCATTCGATCCCCAGAAACCCCTTTTGTTGATGGTAGATGCATCGGATTTCGGGATCGGTGCTGTGCTTGCGCACAAAGATGGTTCGCATGATCGCCCTATTGCCTTTGCGTCCAAATTGCTCTCGTCAGCGCAAAGAAATTATTCCCAGATAGAGAAAGAAGCTTTGGCTCTCGTGTTTGGTGTTACGAAGTTTCACGATTTCTTGTATGGTCGTCACTTTACCATCATTACAGACCACAAACCTTTGACATCGCTTTTTCATCCGAACAAGCCTGTACCTCCACGTACAGCGCAGAAATTCATTCGCTGGTCTCTTTTCCTCTCGCAGTACCGCTACGATATCTTGTACCGGTCCACTGCTAAGCACGGAAACGCAGATGCGTTGTCCCGTTTGCCTGTTGCCGAGGATAAAGCATTCGATTCTTCCGAACTTGCTTGCATGTTCATTGATGCGGAAACCGATGACGTGGTCGAATCGTTTCCGATTGATTTTCGTCGTGTAGCTACAGCCACAGCTGCAGACCCTGTCCTTGCTCCCGTTTTGCGTTTTGTTACTACGCAGTGGCCCTTGTCGAAGTCACGGATCGAGGATCCGATGGTTCGCCGATTTTTTGCTCACAAGGAGAGACTTTTTGTACGACGTGGTGTTTTGTTGTTGCATTCTGATAATGATCAGTCTAGGGTCGTGGTCCCACGTTCGTTACAGTCATCTGTCTTAAAGCTTCTCCACCAAGGACATTGGGGTATAGTGCGTACGAAACAACTTGCTCGTCAGCACTGTACTTGGTTCGGAATCGATGCTGCGATTACGCAAATGTGCTCTTCTTGCATGGCGTGTGCCGAACAACAATCCGCACCGCCGCGGAAATTCTTTGCTTGGCCAAAAGCCACTTCCCCATGGCAACGCTTACACATAGATTTTGCTGGTCCATTCTGGAATGCTCGATGGTTGGTTGTTGTCGATTCCTTCAGTAATTTTCCTTTTGTTGTCCGGATGTCTTCCACGACGTCCTCTGCCACCATCCAAGCGTTGTCTGCTATCTTTTGCATTGAAGGTCTTCCGCAGACTATTGTTTCTGACAATGGTCCACAATTCATGTCCGCAGAATTTCAGTCATTCTGCAAGGCCAATGGTATTCAACATCTGACATCCGCGCCGTTTTCGCCTCAGTCAAACGGTGCCGCTGAACGTTTGGTCCGGACTTTCAAGTCACAGATGTTGAAGTTGAAAGAGTCGCATTCTCGGGAGGACGCGTTGTTGCTATTTCTGTCTTCGTATCGCTCTCAGCCCCGCGATGGTCGCTCGCCGGCTGAGTTGCTTCACGGTCGTCCTCATCGAACCTTGATGTCTTTGCTGCATCCGCCGCATCAGGTTCCTGTGCAGCGGCAGACTCCTGCTTTTGCTCCTGGCGACGTGGTATTCTATCGCAACTATCGCGGTTCACGGCGTTGGCTCGCAGGGCGCATTCTTCGCTGCCTCGGCCGCGCGATGTATTTGGTTTTGGGGGCCTCTGGTGAGGTGCGTCGGCATCTCAATCAGCTGCGCCTCTGTCGTCGCCTGGGTTCTGCCGCTCCCCGTCTGCTTTCGGCGACGGAGCCGTCCGGTCAGCGCCCTGGGGACCCTTCTACTGGCTCGCCTCATCCCCAGGTGTTACCGACGATGCCTTCCATTCTGCCCCATGGCATCGCGCCGCCGCCACAGCCGCCGCCGGCGCAGCCCGCAGAGGACGCTTCGCTGCAGCCGCCATCCGCCTCCCTGGGTCACGCGCCGCCGATCGCTTCCCGTGACCAGCTGTCCTCCGCCATGGAACTCTTGCCCGCTCCGGACCACGTGGCGTCATCGCGCGTCGGATACCCCGACGCAATGGAGGTCGACCCTTCGGGCCCTCCTGTTTCCTTACGGGCGCATGCGCCGCATGTTGACGTGCACCCTGGAGTAGGTTTCCAGGTGTTTCCTAGCTCCCCTCGGACCGAATGGCCGGGTGCGGGTGGCACAGCCTCGCCTGTTGTTAGGCTCCCCACCTCATCGCATACGTCAACATGGGGCCCTCCCCACGGCGGGCGGAAGCCTTATAACACGACCGTTCGCCGATTTGCGGGGGAGGAATGTGGTGTCACCGCCAGACACCACACTTGCTAGGTGGTAGCTTAAATCGGCCGCGGTCCATTAGTACATGTCGGACCCGCGTGTCGCCGCCATCAGTACTTGCAGACCTAGCGCCACCACATGGCAGGTCTAGAAAGACGGACTAGCACTCGCCCCAGTTGTACGGACGACATTGCTAGCGACTAGACGTACGAAGCCTTCCTCTCATTTGCCGAGAGACAGTTAGAATAGCCTTCAGCTAAGTCCATAGCTACGACCTAGCAAGGCGCAGTTAACCATATCTGGAGAGAGTCTTACTTGTATTCACCATAGAGATGTACCACTCAAGAGAATAAAGTTAAGTATATGAGATGCTCCGTTCTTTTCTCTATAGCATTCATTAAGTATCCTGTTCCAGAACTCACGCCAGCCGGCGTGTGTGTACGCGTGCCTATCGGTAACCTCACCCTGTGTCTAGACTGTCTTGTATAGACACAACAGTATTAATGTCAACTAATGATCTACATCTATAACCTGCAAACCACCGTGAGATGCATGGCAGAGGGTACATCCCATCATACCAGTTATTAGGGTTTCTTCTGGTTCCATTCGTGTATGGAGTGCGGGAGGAATGATTTTTTGAATGTCTCTGTGCATGCAGTAATTATTCTAATATTATCCTCACAATCCCTATGTGAGTGATACATAGCAGGTTGTTGTATAGGATACTATGTTTTCTCATTTTGTGAAGTGCAAAACTTCACATTTCTGAACATTTAAAGCAAGTTGCCAGTCTCTGCACCACTTTGAAATGTTGTAAAGCTCTGCCTCAATATTTATGCAGTTTCTTTCAGATAGTCCTTCCTTAGAGATAACTGCATAATCTACAAAAAGCCTGATTTCACTATTAATATTTTCTTCGAGGTTATTAATATACAACATGAGCAGTAAGAGCCCCAATAGACTTCCCTGGGGCACATCCGAAGTAATTGCTACATCTGCTGATGACTCTATATCCAAGATAACATGCTGTGTCCTCCCTGTCACACAGTCCTCAATCCAGTCACAAATTTCGTTTGATACCTCATATGATTGTACTTTTGACAATAAGCACAAGTGTTGCACTGAGTCATATGCTTTTTGGAAATCAAAAAACACAGCATCTACCTGGTTGCCTCGATCCTAAGCTTTCAGTATTTCATGTGAGAAAAGTGTGAGTTGAGTGTCACATGATCAATGTTTTCGAAATCCATGTTGTTTGGTACTGAGGAGGTCATTCTGTTCAAGATACCTCACTATGTTTGGGCTCAGAACATGTTCTAAGATTCTACAACAAGATAATATCAAGGATAATGGATAATAGTTTCGTTCGTCACTTCTACTACCCTTCTTGTGCCTTTTCCCCTAGAACTGGGCATTGTTTTTTGTTTGAGGGATCTACAATAGATGTAGTTAGAAGAGGGGCTAATCAGCCGCAAATTCAATATAGAATCTGATAGGGATCTCATTGGGCCCTGGAGCTTTGTTCAGTTTCAACAATTTCAGCTGTTTCTCAATACCACTGACACTAATACTTATTTCATTCATCTTTTCAGTGGTATGAGGATTAAGTTGGGGCTATTCTCCAAGGTTTTTCTTTGTAAAGGAAAATTTGAAAATGGAGTTAAATATTTCAGCTTTTGCTTTGCTACCCTCAATTTTAGTTCCTGTCTCATTCACTAGGGACTGGACACTAACTTTGGTGCCACTAACAGCCTTTACATACAACCAGAATTTCTTTGAATTCTGTGAAAGATCACTTGGCAATATGTTGTTACAATAGTCATTGAAGGCATCACGCAGTGCTCTCTTGACAGTCAAACACATTTCATTCAGCTCCTCTCTATCTACAGCCTTATGTTTTATCTTACATCTCAGTAATCTCTGTTTCTTTAGAAGTTTCTTTACAGTGACTGTAAACCACGAAGGGTCCCTTCCATTATGAACTGTTGTACTGGGTACATATCTATCTAGCAACTAATCTTTTTAAATTCAGCCACAGTTGCTCTATACGCTCCTGCCCTGACGGACTGGACATCTTTTGGCCGAGAAAGATATGAGCCATTTTGATTCTATGAAATGTTAAGGAAATACTTGTACATCCAGACAGAGGCCTTCATGTAGATATGCCTTATCAAATTGGGGAGCAGCAGGTGGCTCAGAGGCTGCTAGCTAACACTTGCTTCGTCTCTAAATCCATTAACCCCATTGGCACATAGCACAGTCAGACTGAGGGTGCTTTTTTATCTTCATGATGTAATCATGCCCCCTCTGACATACAACATTTCACCTCTACATTGCACGACGGTCATTGAAAGTTTATGGCTACCAAGTACTTACGTTATTCAGCAGTCCCCAGCTCAGAAACTAAGGGTTTGGCAAACCCAGAAGCCTAGCTCCCTGAGGTGATCACAGTTTGACACAACCTAGGAGATAAACATTGCTTTACAAAAGTCATGGAGACAGAGATCATTACACTCAAGTAAGGCTTTGTAAGCTGTGTGGTTACTTGATACGCAAGTGGAGTTAAAAGAGAAATCAAGCAGCATCAAATGGGGTGCAGTAGGTCACAGGTGGGCAACACGCAGCCTACAGGTCAGATGTGGCACACAACTGGTTTCAATCCAGCCCACAGAAGAAATTTGTGGGGAGAGAGAGAGAGAGAGAGAGAGAGAGAGAGAGAGAGAGAGAGAGAGAAAGTAAGCAAGACACTACAGAATTTTGCCAGGGGAGTTTTTAGAATAGCTATTGTCAAATGTCATAACTAAAGAAACAATGCTCACCACACACAAATAAATGTAAACGTCTGAAAATGGGGTAAACATAAAATGAATGTATGTACTCTCCAAACGTGTGTTTTTGAGGTGTAATTTTCTACTGTGGCTTTTCATTAAAGAGGTGTCATTAATATTGGTGCAATATATCGTACACACTGTCATGGACGCTACAGTTCTGGAGTGCTGCTGTCGTATCATGCCTGCGAGCCTAACAAACATGTAAACGTTGTCCACTGGTCACCAAAGGTTAAGTCTGAGTACGGTTATCAGAAGTGCAGGAAAAAACCAACTTTACAAGGACTAAACTGAACTAAAAATCTCATTTATCATGGAATACCAAGCAATGAAGAAGCTATATTCAATTTAACAGTCATATATTATTTCAGAATATTTCATGTGGAGATAGACTAGTGCTTTACAAATTGAAACTAGGTATAAAACTAGAAAGAAACTTACTGATTAGGGAGGAAATCTGAAATGTTGCACAATTATTTAACAATTCTACTTATGCAAAAAGCAAAAGTTCAGGTGTGTAGAAGCCAAAAGAAAATCTCAAATGAAACTAAGCCGCTATTAAATATAATGTGAATTTCAAGCAAACGATAAAAGGAACACGGCAGAATACTCTGAACTAAACAAAATTATTCACAAATATCTTTAAAAGTATGCCAAAAGAGACAATAAAAATTTTGCAGGGGAAAAAAGATATCAGTCAAATCCTTTACAATACGATTTGTCTAAAAGTAAGAAATGAAATAGATGAGAGAAACAATGATGCACCTAATTTGATGTACACTATTGTCAGTGCCCTTCATAGATGTATCCAATGTTTCTCTAATCTATTTTATTTCTTACAGATAGACAAATCATTCCGCAAAATATTTGACTTTTTTTTAATGTTTTGTTCAAAAAGCATGATCTTTGTGGCACCTCATTTGCTTTTCTGGTGTCTTCTGTTCTGGAAACATCCTAAATTTAGTGCTTGATTTGTAGGAAGCCATTTTAAAAATCAAATATTGCACCAAAGTTTTTTTTTTACTCAAAATTACTACACTTAGAAGAGATGACATTTTTAACACCCCATTTGCCTTCCTAGTGTCTTCTGTTATTGATATGTCCTAAATTTCGTACTTGATTCAAAGGAAATCATTCTAACAGTTAAGTACCACACCAATGTAGCTATTTATGTGTAAAATAGCTAGGCCACAAAGAGATTAACTTTCTGACACTTCATTTATATGGCTAGCAACAGCTGTTCATGAAATATTTCAGTTTTACCTCAAATCACTAATTAAGTTTTCCTTAATTACCCAGATTAGTTTCAAGCACTTTATTTTTTTTTTTTTTTTATTCAATAATAGATCTCACGCTGTCAATTTGACACCCCATTTGTCCATTTCCCACTCTCAGATCAGCTATATAAATTTGGACAAAAATGTATTGTGTTATTTTGCCTCAAATCACTAATTAATTTTTTATTAACTACACTAACTTCTTTCAAGCAAATAAACTCTATTTTGCAAAACTACACCTTACGCCAGCCAATCTGATACCTTCCCATTCTTGATTTCACTAAAACAATGTAGCAATGTAGGCAAAAATCCACTGCATAATTGATAGGGAGTTTTGTTTTCACCCTGCTCAAACATTTTACCAATAATTGAAAACAATAAGACTACAAGGAAAACAAAACAGAAACTTACAATCATTGCTTACCTGTTCTTACCTGTTGGGGATAACAACAACAGAGTTAAATGTACAAGATTCCAATATTACCTTCAAGTTCTTAGTGTGCAAGAGGAGTACCAGATAGTTGAAAAAAAGGTCATTCTGAATGTAATGATACACAAGATGTACAAAGCCATGGGTATGAAGGAAGGAAAAGTTCATGGGGATAATTGTGATTCAATAGACTTGTTTATAGCTCACGGAAAAATAAAACCTAACAAACTTACAAAGATTTTGTTAATATCACCTGCCAATAAGGAAAAGTCTGAAAAAATTCAATCAGTCAAAGCAATAAGCTGGTTCTGGCACCTATCCAGGCAAAGCAATAAGACGGTCTCACATTTAGTCAACATTAATGTCAAGTGGTCGTTATGTTTGTTGTTATGTTTGTTATCAGTTGTTGTTGTTACTGTTGCTACTGCTGCTGATGATGATTTATTATTAGAACCTGTTCATCAGGTATACTCACAGGCAGACTCACGTCCAGCAAGATGACAGATGTAGCTGCCAATAAGCAAACCAACCCTGCAGTCAGCTGCAATGTTGTAGCCTTGATAGCTGATGACACGTAGTCCAGCAGGAACACACAAACTCTTGGAAGGCTACCCACACTCACGAATACCGGAATAGGCTGTAATCACAAAATTTTCCTCAGAAAGTAATAGCCACTATAAGTTAGAGTATAATGATAATAACTACCATAAGTTAGAAAAGAGTGTGTTAACAAAATTTAATTTGCCTTGATACCTGCACTGTTGTTCCATTTGAATGAGTGCTTTACAATAGCAAAATAATTTATAGATCACTTTTGAAACTAATGTTGGCTCAGTACACCTGTATTTACTTAAACTGGAGAGAGCAATAGAATTTTAATATCAGTGTTTGATCCTGTGTGTATTCACATCATTTTCAGCACTGGTAGAATTTAATGAAAACTGTGTAATATTTGTACCTGCATTCATACTTTAAAATTCATTACACAAAAGCATGTGGTAACAGCTCCTGGTACAGAACTAACATACAAAGGTCCTAAATGACATCTTGGTGACAATTAAAGAAACTAACCATAGTAGATCCCAATGTCTAATCCAAATGTTCAAGCAGCGATTAGTACCCCAAGGTAGCACCTTCATGGTTTACTTTACAAAGAAATAGTATGTACGGGCTACTCACGGCAGATGGCAATATCTCCAGCCTCTTAGACTTCAAAGCATGTCACACAAAGACAGTCTGTTGCACAACAACATCAGCACACAATCGCACACAAACAAATTTTGAGCCCACACTCAGACTCTGAAGTATTCAGACTTGAGATGAGCCTGCTGGACACATGTGTTGCCAAACTCTTTGAACCATGGCAGGCTATAGTACAATGGATACTGTCATGTGCTGGTTCATATTCCTGTCTGTGTGGCAGAATATTGGGAATACCACTCAGGGAACTCACACAATACCTCTACACCATGGACCAAATTCTTTGCAGTCCTCACAAAACCTCACTATCCGAAATTAGTTTCCACATCTATATCTACATACATAGTCTGTAAACCACTGTATGATGTGTGGTAGTGGGTACCCTGTACCACTACTAGTCATTCTGTTTCCTCTTCCACTTGCACAGATGGCAGGGGTAAAATACAGGGAGCGAAAGGCTATTTACAATTTGTACAGAAACCAGATGTCAGATATAAGAGTCGAGGGACATGAAAGGGAAGCAGTGGTTGGGAAGGGAGTGAGACAGGGTTGCAGCCTCTACCCAATGTTATTCAATCTGTATATTGAGCAAGCAGTAAAGGAAACAAAAGAAAAATTTGGAGTAGGTATTAAAATCCAGGGAGAAGAAATAAAAACTTTGAGGTTTGCCGATGACATTGTAATTCTGTCAGAGACAGCAAAGGACTTGGAAGAGCAGTTGAACGGAATGGACAGTGTCTTGAAAGGAGGATATAAGATGAACATCAACAAAAGCAAAACGAGGATAATGGAATGTAGTCGAATTAAGTCGGGTGATGCTGAGGGAATTAGATTAAGAAATGAGACACTTATAGTAGTAAAGGAGTTTTGCTATTTGGGGAGCAAAATAACTGATGATGGTCGAAGTAGAGAAGATATAAAATGTAGACTGGCAATGGCAAGGAAAGCATTTCTGAAGAAGAGAAAATTGTTAACATCGAGTATAGATTTAAGTGTCAGGAAGTCGTTTCTGAAAGTATTTGTATGGAGTGTAGCCATGTATGGAAGTGAAACATGGATGGTAAAGAGTTTGGACAAGAAGAGAATAGAAGCTTTTGAAATGTGGTGCTACAGAAGAATGCTGAAGATGTGTAAATCACATAACTAATGATGAAGTATTGAATAGAATTGGGGAGAAGAGGAGTATGTGGCACAACTTGACAAAAAGAAGGGACCAGTTAGTAGGACATGTTCTGAGGCATCAAGGGATCACAAATTTAGCATTGGAAGGCAGTGTGGAGGGTAAAAATCGTAGAGATGAGTACACTAAACAGATTCAGAAGGATGTAGGTTGCAGTAAGTACTGGGAGATGAAGAAGCTTGCACAGGATAGGGTAGCATGGAGAGCTGCATCAAACCAGTCTCAGGACTGAAGACCACAACAACAACTATGAGCTTCTATTCTCTGAACCTAGTATGTGTATTCTCCATTTCTCCTGCGACTGCATTCAACAAAGTTTGTCATTGGTTGCACAAGGGACCTTTTCGTGTTGCCCAATTTACCCATATTGAGATACATGCAAGATTATATCATCAAACTACAGCCTACCCGACTTGCACCAACAAACTGGTGTGATGGCCTGCGTAATACCACTGAATTAACGATTGCTCACAAAGAAGATTTATGAAATGTCTGAGACATCCGCTATGACTAATCCTGCTATGTCACACCTGGTCATACAGCTACCACATTTCCAGCAACACAATCCGACTTTATCGTTTGTGCAGCTGGAGGCCAGCTTTTTTATTCCAAAATTTTGGCAGATGATACCAAATTTGCACTGATAGTAAGTCAATCAGATCACCTGTACACTGTGGAGGTAGTACAACATGTAATTACCATACCACCAACGGCTAAATCCTGTGACAATTTTAAGGCAGAACTGATCCAGCGAATGTCAGCATCACAGGAAGAGTGAATACAGCACTTTCCCCACATAAGAAAATATCAGAGACAGAAAGCTTTTGCAATACTTGCGGCACCTACAAAGCAAAGTGCATGTGGGAACCATACTGGGCTATTTAATATGCACAATATAGAGCAGCCATTCACCACCGCCTGTCAAAGCAATCATAGCGTCCCAGACTCACACATCCTTAAACATGGTAGAGTAACTGGTAGCGGAACAGGATGCAATGAGACCGGCTCCTGTCGGCACAGTCCGTGCTAGTGCAACGCCAACTGTTTTGCGCACAGCCCTGACACAAACTCTTTACATGCCTAACTAAGCAGGAAATGCTTGACACTGTTCATTATCCCAAGATAACCAACAGGCCTCCCTCATCTTGTAGACCATGATGTTTGGCTCCAGATCAACTGGTAAACACAAAGACAGTGCTTGCCTGTATGATCCATGAGGAGTCATGTGCCCATTCAGCTGCCCCTGGTACTCTCACTGTTACATCTAGTTCTGAAAAATTGTGGTGTGTGGGGTCTGTGTGACAATTATAGAGTTCTTAATGCCAGAACAATACCAAAAAGATACTATGTGCCATTGGTGCATGATCACAATTGTGTGTTGGGTGGTGTCAACGTCTTCAGCATACTGGACTGTGCTAAAGCATAGATGCAGGTACCCATGGCACAACAGAATATCCCATAGGTGGTTATAATTACTCCTTTTGAAGTGTTTGAGAGCACATTTATGATATTTGGTTTCAGGAGTGCTGCACAAACTTGGCAAAGGTTTATTGACTTGGTACTACAAGGTCTGTCTTTTTGCTTCGTCTATCTTGGTGACATTGTGATTTTTTCAGCATCTTCAGAGCAGCATCTTCAAAATGGCCGAAATGGCATGGTGTGGTCCTCAACAGAGCTAAATGTACCTTCAGTCAGACACAAGCGGATTTCCTGGGGCACAGGATATCATCTGTGGGACTGCTACAACTACCTGAGGAAGTGGCAACTCTCTTGCCCATCGCACAGCCCAGCAACACTTTGGAATTGCGCCAATTTCTGGGCATGTTGAATTTATATCGTTGCCACCTTCAAGACTCACCAGAGCTACAAGAGCCATTAGCTGCAGCACTTTCTGTCCCAAAGAGTAAAGGCAACTCACCCATAATGTGGACTGATGGTACAACCTTGGCAGGAAAGTAGCCAAAAAGAGTTTCCCGTATGCTGTACTGCTTGTGCATTCTGACCCTAGTGCACCCTTGGCAAAGGTAGTTGATGCTAGTCTGTCAGCAACTGGTGCAGTGCTCTAGCAACGGTGCAATGACGCATGCAACCACTAGCATTCTTCTCATACAAGCTGTCACCACTGCAAAAGAAAAGGGTATGACTGGGAACATGTAGCGATGTACAAGGCCATTAAATAGTTCAGGCTTCAGCTGAACCCCAGAGACTTCACATCTACAATGATCACAAACTGTTGATGTATGCCTCTTGAGAGAACAACATGAACTGTTCACCAAAGCAGTAAACCAGCTGGTGTTCATCTCATAATTTAGCACCGATGTTTGACACATACCTGGTATTAACAATGAAGTTGCCCATTGTCTCTCTTGGGTCGGCAGCATGTCTAGCATGATTGATTAAACTAAGCTTGCCAGGGAGCAACAAATAGACCGGGAACTACTAACAGCAGCATCATAAACATTAACCTCCAGCTAACTGAGAC
The DNA here is from genome assembly GCF_023864275.1 of Schistocerca cancellata. Classification (NCBI taxonomy): domain Eukaryota; kingdom Metazoa; phylum Arthropoda; class Insecta; order Orthoptera; family Acrididae; genus Schistocerca; species Schistocerca cancellata. Next base: position 734,268,071 of record NC_064630.1, on the reverse strand, counting down.
TGCTGCAACCAATATCAAACTGTATGCCAATAAGTCCACCTTAAAACATCGTCCTATCCTACTAGCCACATTCAGAAGTGACAAAGTTACAACTTTCACACAAATTTTGACACCCTGGTGTATGATCAACGAACCGTCTGACGACAAATCGTTGTGTGTGGTTAAGGATACAAAAAGATTGCCATAAATGGATGAGCAGTTGCATTAAGGGTCAGTGCAGAAAGAGTCACAGACATGTGCCTGCAGCTGTAGAGAACTTCTGGAACTCAACTGTCTGCTTCATCCATGTCCACATCGAAATCATCAGGTCATTACCACCATCCAATGGCCAACGCTATCTACTCTTTATCATGAACCATTTCATTCACTGGCCAGGAGCTGCAATGTTAGACAATATTTCAGCAGAAATATTAGTCTTTGCTTTCTTTCTTTCTTTCTTTCTTTTTTGTCGCAATGGGTACCATAATTCGACTGTCCGCTGTACATCACAACAGAGCATGCATGGTAATTTGAATTAAAGTGCACTAAATTTTGCTGCATAGTCCACCACAAAACGATGAGCTACCACCCGGCCAGCAACAAGATGACTGCAAGATGACACTGCTCATTTAAAGCAGCACTGATGTGCCACGACACTGAGTGGACTAAGGATGTTCCCATGGTGCTACTGAGCCTCAGGAACACTTATAAACCAGACTTAGATGCTTCATCGGCTAAGCTAGTGCACAGTGAGTTGTTGCATGTACTTGGTGAATGTGTGGACTCCAACACTCTGCCACCACCGGATCAAGATTATCCCAATTTTGTCCATCAGCTCAGAAACCATGTAACCCAGATCCACTCCCACCAGGCTCTACCTTTGTTCATCAGGACCTTTAACATCTGTTCGAATTTCATCTTACACACAGGAAGTATCAAACCATCTTTACAGCCTCTGTACAAAGGCCCAAGTTGTGTACTCGCAAGGACTGGAAAACTGCTTGACATTTTGACTAATGTCAAATTGACCACATATTTCATGCATGGTCAAGCTATCATCTATATTTCATGAAGTACTCTCGTTAGAAGTTCCAAGGCCCCAGCCTCATTCAACAGCTGCCCTACGATCAACACCAGTGCCGACTCCAGTGTTAACAAACCACCGGATCTGGCTAGTACATCCATTTTTCAGTCCACTTCCACTTCCACTGAGTGTGCTGATGTAGTGACCAACTGCCATTATGTAATGTTGTGTCATACGCATCATGCGTTTACAAACACTGCACTGTCAAAATATTTTGCAACAGAAACCAGAGGCCTGTGTCATTTTGTTTATTGTTTCTTTGGTTGGTTTAATGATTAAAGGAGACAAACTATGAGGTCATCAGTCCCTCCTACCTGGAGCAGGCAAGTCAACAAAATTACCCAGCAAATACGACCATAGTGCGTGAAACCCAAGGAAAGAAAACCTCATGACTTAGTGAAGGGTGATGAAGCTGAGAGAAAAGACCAAGGAAGAAGAAAATAAGGGGAAAGGGAGAAAAGCAGGAGAACTGCCCCATCCAGGGAGCAGCCGGAAGCTTCAAAAGGCAGAAAGTGCGATGGGGGGCACATGCCCTGTCACTTATCAGTGGCACTCCGCTCAACTACACCCAAGGAAGACTAGTAATATGAACGGGGGGTGGGGGGGGGGGGTGGGGGGGGCAGAGAAAAGCACAGAAAAACAGAGGAAGAGCACCAAGTCAAATGGAACACATGAGAAGGGGAAAGAAGGGCAAAAGAGTGGGAAACACGAGTGCCAAGGAGGACAACCAAGCCCAGACAGTTGCTGTCTGTTCGGGGCAGAGGAGGCAACAGGGCATCCTGCCAATCCCTCAATGGGTCACCAAGGCTGAGGTGCCCTCCCTTAGAGAGAGAGAGAGAGAGAGAGAGAGAGAGAGAGAGAGAGAGAGAGAGAGAGAGAGAGAGTTAAAAACATCCTTCACAAATAAACCATGAAACCAGGTAAGCTGCTGAGGCATCTACTGCTAACAGCAGGGGTAGAAAGTGAGAAAGATTTAAGAGTCCACCATAGGGCGGCTGGGTTAGGACATTTCAGCAAAATGCGGACCTATGTCAAACAGGCACCACAATAACAGTGGGTCGTACCCTTGCGATGGAGGAGATGGCCATCAGTCATCCAAGTATGGCTGATGCAGAGCCAGCAAAGGATGATGGAGCACTTGCGAGAGGCCTGCATGGAGGACCTCCAGAAATTCATGGTCTCCTTTATCACATGCAGTTTGCTCGACAAAATCAGAGTATGCGATTCCACATCCCAAATTCTTTGAACCTGACAGCATAATAACAATTAAAGGTCCGATTCTGGAATACAGACCTCATGAGATGGTTTTCCAGTAGCCAATGCGACCAGCCTTTTGGCAAATTCATTCTTTGGGATATCCAAATGTACCCTGGGATCTGGTATCAAAAGATCACCAAGCATCCACATTGTTCATGGCCAAAAAGGGAATTCTGGACAGTCAGAACCAATGAATGGAGGTTGTAACACTGGTCAAGAGCTTGTAAATTGCTCAAAGAGTTACTAAAAATGAGAAGGGACTCACTGGTGAAGGAATGAATATGCTCAAGGGCATGAGACATGACTACCAATTCCGCAGTGAAAACACCGCAGCCATCCGGCAAGAACTGGACTTCATTACATCCTGCATGAATATAAACAAAGCCAGTGTGACGCAACCATCAGTATAGATTACTTCTGAACCCCAAAACACTCTGAGAATGGAGAAGAATCAGCAGAGGGCCTCAGGGTGGTCAAGTCTTTCAGACCTCGTGATAGGTCAAGACAGCTGTGGACAGGAAATGCACCATGGAAATGTATGTGAGTGGACTCAGAGAACAGGTGGTAAGAAGAAAGCTGGAGTTCAGAAAAAAAAGCCACATGAGGATGGTGATCATAACCCCAGACTTGTGGGAGGTGGATCTCTATATCTAGAAAAAGTAAATGGTAGTCAGAGGGCTTCAGGCAGCATTGGATGCGTAGGGCATAAGTGATCACCTGCTGCTGGTGCAAAACCCGCAACAGTGGAACCTCTGTCTCCTCTAGGAGACTGATCATGGGGCTAGTCTGAGAGGTACCAGTTGCCAGTCATACCCCACAATGATGTACTGTGTCCAACATCTCTAACATCAAAGGTGATGCTCAGCTTATGTGAGACCCCCATAATCTAGACAGGACTGGACCAAGGCTGTATAGAGCCATATCAGAGTAGAGCAGTCCATGCCCCAGTTGGTGTTGCTGAAGTATCAAAGAGAACTGGGGCATGACAAACATGTCCAATTTAGTTCACAAAGAAGGGGGAAGTCATATCAATCAGATGTCAAAGACCTATCCTAAAAACAATGACAGTCCATCACATTGAGGGACTGGCTATGAAGAAATAGATATGGATGAGAATGGACTGTATGGCGACAACAGAAATGTATAATGTAGGTCTTGGTAGTTGAAAAACGGAAGATGAGTGGGAGCCCAAGATTTCGCTCAGCGTATAGCTCCCTACAGACTGCATTCAGTAATGCCCGTCACAGCTGAACAAAACTAAATGCAAAAATCAACAGCATACAAAAAGGGGACACCACAGACCCTGCAACCACCACTAGACTGCTGATATCCAGTAAAAAAGAGGTACTCTCAAAGCAGAACCCTGTGGAACCCCATTCTCCTGCAGATGAGAAGTGCTGCCAGAGATGCCAACCTGTACCTGAAAAATGCAGCTTGAAAGACAGTCCTGGATAAAAATCTAGAATGGGCCATGGAGGCCCCACTCATTAAGGTGGCAAGAAAGTAGTAGTGCCATAGGTATCATTAGCTTTATGCAGATCATAGAAGAGTGCAACAAGATTTTGATGACAGGTGAAAGTCATTCGGACAGAAGACTCCACATGGACTAAATTACCCACAGTACAGTGGCCTTGCCAAAAACCATCCTGGGTTGAAGTCAAAAGATCCCAAGTTTCAAGAATCCAATACAGCCTCACCATATGTTCATGTAACATGCACATGACATTAGTTAAACTGATCAACCTATAGCTGTTCATCTGAGAAAGCAGTTTACCTGATTTCCAAACTGGAATAACAACACTTTCTCACCACTGGGAAGGGAATTACTCCTCACTCCAGAGACATTAAAAAGGGCTAGTATATGACACTGACTAGCCACCGATAAGAGTTGAAGCATTTGGTTGTGCAACCAGTCCGGTCCAGAAGACTTGCCGGGGCAGAGAGCAATGGCGCTGGGGTATTCCAACTCACTAAATGGGGATACTATAAGTTTCCAGAACCAAGGATAAATAGAGTTGTTCCTGACTGTTTGAGAAGATTAAACACACGCAGATAGTGGATCGACACTGAGGCCTGGGCAAAATTCTGAGCAAAATATTCATGACGGAGTCCAGGCTGGTGAGGATAACACCGTTCAGGAAAATCAGAGGATACTTGCAGGAGTAGAGTAGCCCAAAATGTGCCTCGTCTTAGTCCATACCTGCGAAGAGGGAGTATGACACTGTACAGAAGTGACAAATTGTTCCCAGCAAATTTGTTTCTGGCATTTAAGAAAATAATGGGCCTGGGCATGAAGGCATTTAAAGACCTGGAGATGGTCATGAGACAGATACCATTTGTAGCACTGGAGGATACAATGGCAATCTTAAATAGCCGCAGCAATTTCAGGGGTGCACCAAGGGACAGTCATCCATTGGGGAGAGCCTTAGGAAAAAAGATTCACTGAATTGGGTTGCCAAAATAGCGGCACTGGTCAAACTCCATATGGACTCATCAATGTCGTAGTGTGGTGGAGTGGTTGGGATCGCAGCTGAAGAAAAAGGCATCCCAATTCATATTAGTAAAGGCTCAACTGGCAGGGCATGCAAGTGAGTGATGCTGAAGGAAAGATAAGACCGGAAAACGATCTCTGTCATACAAATCATCACAAAGTGCCCACTGAATGGAGGGGAGGAATTCAGGGCTACAGCTGGAAATATCAATGGCCAAGAAATGCCATGTGCTATACTATAGTATGTGGGAGCTGCGGTATCGAGAAGGCTGAGATCACACCCTGCCTGCAGGACATCAACAATCCTGCCCTGGTCAGTGGTAGCAGAACCACACCACGGAGGGTTACGGGTGTTAAAATCTCCAAGGAGAAGGAAGGGGAGAGGGAGCTGTTGAAAGCTGCCAAGAAGAGCAGGAAGCATAGGAGGCTGATTTGGGTGAGATAGAGATTGCATATTATTACTGCAGAGTCTAAATAGATCTGAAGGGTCACCACTTCCAGCACAGTATGAAGAGGAAAGAACCTAGGAACTAAAAGTCTGTGTGCACCAAAGTACAGACACCACCAAAGACTTGCAGAGGGCTGACCCTGTTCCAGCAGAAGGTTTGGAAGCCACAAAGAGTCAGTGAATGAGTATCTACAAAATGAGATTCCCACAATACAACATAAGTTACAGAGTAAAGAGAACGAAGATACTGCAATTCCAGTTGGTGGTGATAGTAGTCATTAGAAATCCATTGGAGGAGAGTAATATAAATGGCTGGAAGGATGCTCAATGGGCCAGAATCGATCACTGTGTCAAGTCAGCGTCCATCATCAGTAAGAACAGAGTGACATCCTTGAATGTAAGATCAGACCCTGACTGAGAGGGAGGAGGCGACACTTGCTGCGATGTCGGGTGACCTTGTCACTAGGCTTATGCAACTTCTTCTTCTCCTTCAGGAGGTGAGAGGAAGTGTGGTCAGGAAGAGAGCAAGTCACAGCAATATCAGGATCCGAAAGAGAGCGAGCGGCCTTGAGGCTCACAAAGCATGGGTCGACTGTTCGACTAAATGTAATAGGTTTCTTGTCCTGGAGACACTGGAAAGGCGGGTTCCTAGAGGAAGCCCAACCTTTGGTGGGTGCCAGAGAAGAGGGCTGCTTCTCTGGCTGAGGAGGAGAAAAAGGAGTGGTTTTGTGAGGAGAGGGAATGGGAACTGCCAGCGAGGACAAAAGAAAACGATGACAGGATGACGGTAAGGAGGAGGAAGCAGGAAGAAAGAATACAACAGAAGTAAAAGTAAATGTTAAAGAGAATGAGTGGAGATAGTCAAATTTCTGTTGGGCCTAAGAGTAGGATAGGCAATCAAGAGTTTTGAATTCCTGATCCTTCCTTTCCGTTTTACTGATCAGGCAATCGAGCGAGCGAGGAAAATGTTGGAGGGAACAATTCGAGCACTTGGGTAGTGGAGGGCAAGGACTCCCCACATGGATAGGGTGGCCAAAATTGCTACAAATAGGATTTGCCTAACATCACAAAGACATGTGACCAAAGCAGACACACTGGAAACAAAGCACGGGAGGTGGGATACAGGGCTTCATGTCACAATGGTAAACCACAACTATGACTTTTTCTGGAAGAGTATCCCCTCAAAAGCCAAGATAAAAGTGCTGGGATCAACACGCTTGTCCTTAAGACCTTTCTGAATTCACAGGACAAAATAAATGCTGCACTGTTCCAGGTTAGTCCTGAGCTCCTTGTCAGACTAAAGGAGGAGGTCCCTGTGAAAAATAATACCATGGGTCATATTTAAGGACTGTTGAGGAGTAATGCTCATTGGGATATCTCCTACGCACCCACAAACACAAAGAAGCCAACTGACTGGCAGAAGAGTTTATAATCAGTAAGGAGCCAGATCAAATATTACTAGGTGAGTCAACTTCACCCAACTTATATTCAATATGTTCTACAAAAAAAGAGCAGTTTGGTAGCAGTGAAAATCTCCCCGTTTGTCCTGGAACAAACAAAGTAACAGGGAAAGGGTTTCACCCCATGCCGGCAGGCCTGACCCTCCTCCCATGGGTTGGCCACGGAGGGGAAGGCCGAGGAAGTGAAAGTAGGAGGACAGAAAGAACCATTCCAATATGAAAAAACAGCTGTGTAAGAGGAGCCAGAAGTATAGAGTTTAGCACACTTCATGTGCAGAGTGTCCGTTCTGGTACCACCCACTCCAATCATGGACTCATCCCACGGGTGCCCCTCAACCACAGCAAGGGCTGCCTGGCATGGCAATCACTGGCAGGAGTTCAGTGCCCCAAAACACGAGTAACCAGTCCTAGGCGTACACAAGGTAGCACCAGCTCAGGTACCAGAAGTGTGATTCCGGTGTGGTGAGGGGCCTCACCCTACCACGTACCACACAGACTGGCTACATACGCTGGTGACCTAGGGGGTTGGGGGTGCTACAGCAGGGAAGGGGAGGGAGGCGAACCCATGCCGGAGATGCTATGGAAGGAGTTCAAGTTATTCTCCAAATGGCTCACACTATGTAAACAGAATTTAGAAGGTCAAACCCCCAAGGGAACCCTAAAAAGCCAAGGAACCAAGGAAAATGAGAGCAAGAGAGAGAGACAGAGGGCGAGAGAGGGAGAGGGGGAGAGAGAGAGAGAGAGAGAGAGAGAGAGAGAGAGAGAGAGAGAGAGGACCAAAAGGAACAGAGTTACCAAGGGAATGCCCGAGTCATCAAAACAGGAAACACCTAGGAAGAAAGAGGGAGGGGGCAGGGAGGGGCAAGGGGGAGGGGGGAAAGTTACAATGGGAAGGAGTGGATACAGGGACAGTACTGCAACTCAAGGGAGAAGAAAGGCTCCTAGAACTCGGTGGTGGTGGTGGTGGTTAGTGTTTAACGTCCCGTCGACAACGAGGTCATTAGAGACGGAGCGCAAGCTCGGGTTAGGGAAGGATTGGGAAGGAAATCGGCCGTGCCCTTTCAAAGGAACCAACCCGGCATTTGCCTGAAACGATTTAGGGAAATCACGGAAAACCTAAATCAGGATGGCCGGAGACGGAATTGAACCATCGTCCTCCCGAATGCGAGTCCAGTGTGCTAACCACTGCGCCACCTCGCTCGGTCCCTAGAACTCGGGGCCCCATGCTCACTGCATACAAACCCACTTTGGTTAATGCTTTTTATGTTTCTCTATCCTCCGTGCCTTGTTATTAGTGTATAGTTATGGGATAAATATTACATACTGTTCTTTGTGGATTAACGTTGAGCTGTGAGCTTGTATTCTGGAAGTTATTGGCAACCGGAATAAAATAATAATTGGATCCTTTTACGAATCTCTTAACTACTTAACAATCATATACAACTGCTTTCTCAATGAAGGATCCATAAACAGTGAATGGAAAGCTGCACAGCTAACTGCAATATTCAAGAAAGCCAATAGGAGTAATCCATAAAATTATAGTGCCACATCACTGATGTCGATATGCAGCAGGATTTTGGAACATATATTGTGTTCGAACATTATGAATTACCTCAAAGAGAACGGTCTATTGATACATAATCAACACAGATTTAGGAAGCATTGCTTTTGTGAAACACAACTAGCTCTTTACTCACATGAAGTGAGAGTCCTATCGACAAAGAATTTCAAATTGATTCCATAATTCTACATTTGCAGAAGGCTTTTGACACCATACCTCACAAACAGCTTGTAATCAAATTGTGTGCTTGTGGAATACCTGCTCAGTTATGCAACTGCATTCATGATTTTCTGTCTGAGAGGTCATTATTTGTAGCAACTGATGGAAAGTCACTGAGTAAAATGGAAGTGATTTCTGGTGTTCCTTGAGGTAGCATTATAGGCCCTCTGTTGTCCCTTTTCTATATAAACAATTTAGGAGACAATCTAAGTAGCCATCTTAGGTTATTTGCAGATTATGCTGTCATTTATCATCTAGTAAAGTCATCAGAAGATCAAAACCAGTTGCAAAATTATTTAGATAAGATATATGAATGGTGTGAAAATTGGCAATTGATCCTAAATAATGAAGAGAGCTAAAAGGAATGCATTAAACTTCAGATACATAATAAATATCAATCAAATCTTAAGGCCATAAATTCAACTAAATACTTAGGAATTACAATTGCAAACAACTTAAATTAGGAAGAACAAAGAGAAAAGGTTGTGGGGAAGGCAAACCAAAGACTGTGTTTTATTGGCAGAACGCTTAGAAGATGCAACAGATCTACTAAAGAGATTGCGTGCACTACACTTTTCCATCTCTTTTTGGAATACTGCTGTGCAATGAGGGATCCTTAGCAGATAGGATTAATGAAGTACATCGAGAAGGTTCAAAGATGGGCAGCATGTTTTGTATTATCAAGAAATAGGGGAGAGACAGTCATGGACATGATACACAATTTGGGGTGGAAATCATTAAAACAAAGGTCTTTCTCACTGTGGTGGGAACTACACACAAAATTTCAATCAGCAACTTTCTCCTCTGAATGCAAAAATATTTTGTTGATGTCGACCTACAAAGGGAGAAATGATCATCATAATAAAACAATGGAAATAAGAGCTCGCATGGAAAGGTATAGGTGTTCATTTTTTCTGTGCGCTGTTCGAGAGTGGAATAACAGAGAATTATTGTGAACCCTCTGCCAGTGGAATTTTCAGAGCAGCGACGTAGTTGTGCATGAATATTTCTCTGTTGTTTCTCCTGTGAATGCATTCAATAAAGTTTGTCACTGGTTACAGGAGGGAGTTTTTCATGTAGCTCAGTTTCTTCATATTGAGATGCTGCAGATTAAATCATCAAACGATAGAAGACCCAGTATGTACTGATACTAACAAAATTTTAAAATGCCACAAATATTTTGAAGCTAAAATCAAAGAAAGCAAAAATGAACAAATGGACAGTTGAAAGAAATGCAGGATAATATAGCCAAGGAGTTCAAGGAAGAAAGACGAGTTCTTCTTCTGTTTCAGAAAGATGTAGCTAATAAATTATAAATTGAGTGCAAAGTCAAACTTGTGTTGTTGGTAAAAAGGATTTCACTGGTTTTAAAAAGAAACAAGAGAACAAGCTCAACAAGATATCAGGAGAAGTAAATAAAATAACAAAGGAACTGGGAAGGATGCAGTGATAATGTAGAGAGCAATAGAGTGGTGCAGGCCCAAAGGTAGTAAATTTTGATGTGAAGGTGCAAAAAGTGGCTGTGAAACAGGGAAAGCTAGTGGTAAAAGTGACTCAGATCATGGATCTGATAGCTAAAGACAATTGACACATGGTCTTGATCAAAAGCACACACCAATCCAGGCTCATGAGATTGGAAGGTGAACCAATGTGGTATATAGGTTACCTCTGGAACTGACCAAATGTATCAGCCTTCCACGCATGCATTGCTGTGACGTAAGCAATGATGATTGATCGTGGATGTGCTTTCTCCAGAGTGAGATAGATTCAAGCCTCAAGGGGATATACATCTAGTAACATTCTTTAGAAGTCTTAGAGCTGTATTGCCATCAGCATGGGCTGACGCTTCATTGCTAACTGCTTGGATGGAGATGTGTGTAACTGCGGATAAAGGAAAAGTGATGTAGACTGAATCTGAAGCAGTTTCATTGACACAGGAAAGACATTTCTTGGACTTGCAGGTTGCTACAGAAGATGTGCAGATGAACAGATACTGTACAGTGAAGCACTACATATTTTGGAGTGGTCAAGCAGCTGTGATAATGACTTTCAGGCCCCCAAGAGTAAGCTAGGTATTGCTCCAGTTCTGCATCAGCCAGATCTGGATAGAAGGTTTTACTTGGCTTTTGACTCATCAGATTATGGAATATGATTGCAGCTGTTTCAATTTACATGACAATGGAAAGATAATGATGTTCTGTAAGTTGAACATTAACTAGTAGGGAAAGAAAATATAGTGTGGCAGAGAAGAAAGCTAATGGATTTTCGGAGTTCCACTATTACCTGCCAGAGCAGAACTCATCCGTAGTAACTGGCCATAAAGCACTATCATTCTTACTCAGTTGTAAATCGAAGCAAAGTCGATTAACAAGATGGATTCTAGTACTTCAAGAACTTGATTTTGGTACTCACCAGATACCACAACATGAATACACTGTGCCAGATGAATTGCCCAGGCATCCCAGAGGACTGAAGATTCACAAAGGACAACAGCAGATTGTGGAAGTGAAAATCAGAGTTATGAGAGAAATGCGATATGAAGAATTTCGTAAGAAAGTATTTCAAAATACTGAAATTGAGCAAATATGATTGTACAGAGTAAAATAAGATTAGAACATATGATCTATTATAGTATATGATCAGACAAATATATGACATGAAGACTGAAAACTGTGTATCCCAGAGCATGTAGTAAATGAGCTGATGTGGTATACTCACTACAAACAGTACACGTCATTTTTGAGCAAGAATATGTCTGGAGATGTCAAGACATTAATGCCTCTTTAATAACATGACTCAGGAGATATAAGAAGTATTGACAAAAAGTGATATTTGTTATGAGATAAGGTTTATGTATCCAGTAACACGAAAACAATAAAACAGGTTGTTGCTTTTAATCTTGTGGGTCCATTATCACAACTACTGGTGCTGTCACGCAGCTGCTAATAGTATTAGAGCTATTTTCCAAATCCATTACAAATGGCAGGAGGAACTGCCATAGCATCAAAACCTTGTTGAAGGTCTGTGCTCAGGAGAAAACAATTAGTAACAATGGAAGCCAAATCACTGGAAAGACTTGGAATGAAATGCTGAATGAATTTAATTTTAAGTCAGAGTAAATGTCACACTACAGGCCACCATTTAGTCCAGCTGAGCATGTAATGAAAGGAACTGGATATACTTTGGAGTATATTGCCAGAAAAGACATGGAAACCGAGTACAACCTGTCACACTCTTTGAGGATATGTTAAATAATACACTACATGATTCCACTTGATTTGGCCCAAATAAAGTATAATTTAACAAGAAACATGGCAGTTTAATAAGTAAAGCAATTAGAGATCTATCTGCTAATGATAAAATGTGTTCTGAAAGGATAGAAAGATTGAAGAAACATTACTGAAGAAAGCATCAGAATGTAAAGCTTCACATAGTAAGTTGGTGCACACAGTAGTATATAAATCAGGAAATTTAGTTCTTGTGCGTACTCACATGAAATTAGAAAAAAAAGGAGTACAAAATGTCATAAAGAACTTTTGACCAATTTATAAAGAACCTTATTGTATTGCTAGAATAGATCATACAAATATGCTTCAGCTTGAGCAGTCAGGAACTTGAATAGACTACGGAAAGGAACATGTAGGAAATGTTATTTAAAAACTACACTACAGAAAATAGTGACAACCATGCAGTGGATGCAGTGAATATGTGCTACTGATTGACAGGCATCATCAGAGTGTTACAAACGCCCAAAGGTGATGGTCATTTGGCAGCCTAAAAGCAGGATAAGTTGTTATGGGTGAGGAAATATTAGTCTGATTGCAAACACGAGAAGTATTGTGAATAGAGGATGTGTTTATGTACACATGGAAGAAATTTTGTGAATTTATAAATGAAGCAAAGTAGTAGTAAAATTAGTAAGAAAGGATTGTGGAGTAGAAGAGAGGAAAAGAGATTAGTGTTTAATGTCGAATCGACAACAAGGTGATTAGAGATGGGCCAGATGCTCAGATTAGGGAAGGATGACCTTATACCTGTTTCACAGATAAACAAACTGTGCTAAAATTGAATGACTCTTACCATGCTAGTACTGTCATTAAGCATAAATACCTATATGCATGGTTCAGTTTATGCATGCTCTAAAATTCAATAGCCACCAATGTACCTGATGTCAATGCCACCCCTATCCCTCCTCTGATATACACTAAAATTGAGTGACTTATCATTAATGACTTAAATACACTCCTGGAAATGGAAAAAAGAACACATTGACACCGGTGTGTCAGACCCACCATACTTGCTCCGGACACTGCGAGAGGGCTGTACAAGCAATGATCACACGCACGGCACAGCGGACACACCAGGAACCGCGGTGTTGGCCGTCGAATGGCGCTAGCTGTGCAGCATTTTTGCACCACCGCCGTCAGTGTCAGCCAGTTTGCCCTGGCATACGGAGCTCCATCGCAGTCTTTAACACTGGTAGCATGCTGCGACAGCGTGGACGTGAACCGTATGTGCAGTTGACGGACTTTGAGCGAGGGCGTATAGTGGGCATGCGGGAGGCCGGGTGGACTTACCGCCGAATTGCTCAACACGTGGGGTGTGAGGTCTCCACAGTACATCGATGTTGTCGCCAGTGGTCGGCGGAAGGTGCACGTGCCCGTCGACCTGGGACCGGACCGCAGCGACGCACGGATGCACGCCAAGACCGTAGGATCCTACGCAGTGCCGTAGGGGACCGCACCGCCACTTCCCAGCAAATTAGGGACACTGTTGCTCCTGGGGTATCGGCGAGGACCATTCGCAACCGTCTCCATGAAGCTGGGCTACGGTCCCGCACACCGTTAGGCCGTCTTCCGCTCACGCCCCAACATCGTGCAGCCCGCCTCCAGTGGTGTCGCGACAGGCGTGAATGGAGGGACGAATGGAGACGTGTCGTCTTCAGCGATGAGAGTCGCTTCTGCCTTGGTGCCAATGATGGTCGTATGCGTGTTTGGCGCCGTGCAGGTGAGCGCCACAATCAGGACTGCATACGACCGAGGCACACAGGGCCAACACCCGGCATCATGGTGTGGGGAGCGATCTCCTACACTGGCCGTACACCACTGGTGATCGTCGAGGGGACACTGAATAGTGCACGGTACATCCAAACCGTCATCGAACCCATCGTTCTACCATTCATAGACCGGCAAGGGAACTTGCTGTTCCAACAGGACAATGCACGTCCGCATGTATCCCGTGCCACCCAACGTGCTCTAGAAGGTGTAAGTCAACTACCCTGGCCAGCAAGATCTCCGGATCTGTCCCCCATTGAGCATGTTTGGGACTGGATGAAGCGTCGCCTCACGCGGTCTGCACGTCCAGCACGAACGCTGGTCCAACTGAGGCGCCAGGTGGAAATGGCATGGCAAGCCGTTCCACAGGACTACATCCAGCATCTCTACGATCGTCTCCATGGGAGAATAGCAGCCTGCATTGCTGCGAAAGGTGGATATACACTGTACTAGTGCCGACATTGTGCATGCTCTGTTGCCTGTGTCTATGTGCCTGTGGTTCTGTCAGTGTGATCATGTGATGTATCTGACCCCAGGAATGTGTCAATAAAGTTTCCCCTTCCTGGGACAATGAATTCACGGTGTTCTTATTTCAATTTCCAGGAGTGTATAAAATACTTAAGGGGGGTTTACACAAGCTCGACATAATTTTCACATTCTGCTGCTTACAATGATGGGGAATCAACAGAGTTGCTAAGACCTCACTCTTGAATCTCTGTCTCTGTACCACTACTATGCAGTCAAGCATCATTAACCAACACAGCGTGTGTGATTGTGAGTGCTCCAAGTGTGGTGTCACTGTGTGTGAGCACGTAAATCAGCTGCCAACTGTATCAACGCATGCCAGAAACTGGAGGCTGCCGGTGGGAGGCACGCATGCAGCGTAGTCTCTGCCACACTGTCTGCTGCCGACTCAGCAGTGCTGACCGGCCCTCTCTATGTTCTTCCAGTTGTCACTAACATCAGTTGTTCTGTTTCTTTTCAAATGCAGATTCACAAGAAGCTTAATTCCATTAGTGTTGAGAAGTTACGAATAAAGGCATATTTGTGTTACTTGGATCAGTTTTGTGTACTACTTGGTTACTACCCTATTGGTGATGAGGTGGGGTGGTTTCCACAAGTGCAGTCTTCAAGTGTAGTTTCATCAAATTAGTCATTATGGACGCTATTCTACTGGCCCTGACTGAGCAGCTTACTTTGGCAGTGACCACATTGTCAGCTTGCATTAACAGACACAGTGCCATTTCACCAGTTCATCCACGCACATTTTCTTCCATATGATGATTCAGATGAGGATTGGGAAGCTTATGAAAAAAGACTTGGTCTTCAGTGTGACAGACTCAAATTTGTGCAAACCCGTCTTCCTCTCATGGATTCCACCTAAAATGTATCTATTACTGTGTCAGCTTGCCCCTTTACAAAAACCAGCAGCTCTTACTTTTGAAAACATGAGCATTTTATTGTCCAATTACCACTGCACATGAACACGTGTCATCTACCAAGTTGAATTCTATGTGCCTGTGGTTCTGTCAGTGTGATCATGTGATGTATCTGACCCCAAGTTGAATTCTACCGATGCCGCAAGAAACCAAACCAGTCATACAGGGCCCGGGCAGCCCAACCTCACAGTCTTAGCCATAAGTGTCGATTTGTTACTGATGCCCATAATGATTCTTATGTAGACTTTATGGTGCACGACACAGTTATCTGTTTACCTTCAGACAAGGAATTGCACCAGAAAGCTTTACTCTGTGAAAAACCCCCACTGATAAAGTTTTGCAAATAGCACAATCTTTCGAAACTTCTTGGGAATCGGGTGACCAAATTAAAGCAGAGGGCGATGTGGCAGTAGAGTCACAAGATGCATCCGCTAGGACAACAGATAGCCTGCACGAGGAAGCAGCAGTGGTGATGAAGGAAATGGCAGTGGTGGCAATATACATGCAGGTCCAGCACTGAGCAGACCAATGCTGGTCCCATCAGCCGCGACAGCCACAGTGCCAGTGTCAGCTCTCTCTTGTCCTAACTGTTTTTTCCAGCACAAACATTTAGTTGAACTAAGCACTGGGCTACTTGTAATGCCTGCCAGAAGAAAGGCCACTTTGCTTCCGTGTGTCATTGTCATTGTCAGTATAGGGACATGGATGCAATCTGAATGACTCCTGTTCTTGTGACTTCTCCCAAGTTATTTATTGAATTAAGTGTTCTTGCCAAGTGTTCCAGCCTGTGGTCAACACAGGTGTTGCAGTGAGGTTATTGAATTCTGAAACCTATGCGAGTTTAGGCTCATTGCCGTTGACACTGATCACACGGAAGCTGGTCACTTAAAAAAAAAAAAAAAAAAAAAAAAAAAAAAACGGAACATTGCACTGTTAGAACAATTTATGGCATCTGTCTCTTATAAGTCAGTAGTCCATTCCATTACATTTTTGGTGGTTGCTGATGCTGGTGCTGAGAACTTTTTCGGGATAGACATATTTCAAGCATTTGGATTTTCTACCACCGTTGCAGTTAACCTTGTGTCCAATCAGGTACCGTATTCTCAATTGGCAACATTGTGTGCAAAGTTTTCAGATTTGTTTTCGGAAAGTACAGAGTGCGCTATGAATTTTCCTGCTCATATTTCTCTGAAATTCATGGCTTGGCCTCATTTTTGTTGTGCTCGTCCTATACCTGTAACCCTGAAAGATCAAATGAGAGCAGAATTTGACAGACTTCAATCTCTAGGGCTGGTGAAACCTGCTATGGCCAGAGGACGTTCATCTTTGCTGGTTGCAGTTCGGAAGCCATTGGGGGGACTTCACCTCTGTGGTGACTTCTGTACTACTGTCAATGCACAGAGGACTGTGGATTCGTATCCTCTCCCACGCCAGGAAGAACTGTTGGTAAAAATATTGGGTGGTCAGTGCTTTTCTAAAATTCATTTGTCTGAAGTGTATCTACAGGTTCCTGTACATGAAGGGTCTCAGCGAATTCTGGTTTTGATACACCTTTCAGTCTCTAACTATATTTGCACCTTCCTTTTGGTGTAGGTAATGCCTCTGCTATTTTCCAACTATTCTTAGAGCAACTGACTATGCCTGTCCCAGATTGCATTAATTATCTGGATGATATTGTTGTACAGGCTTTTCCAGGCCAATAACTTGAGAAATACGCACTCATTCACAATGCATCAGGTGTTCCTAGGGAAGATACTTGCTACCATAAATTCCTGCCGGAGGCGGCTACGTTGGCCCACCCATTGCATGCCTTGTTACGCAAGAATGTAAAATTTTGCTAGAGCCCAGACTGCAAACATGATTTTCAAGTGTTGCAATCCAAATTAATTTCAGCCCATTGTTTAGCTACTTTCTCTCCGGACCAACACACAGTTTCAGCGACTGACACCTCATAGTACAGCTTCAGCATGGTCCCTGCACCAATATGCCAACAGCTCTGAACCACCTGTTACTTTCACCTCAAACTCTCACTCCGGCCAGCAGCATTAATGTCAGGTGGAAAAAGAGGCTCTTGCCATAGTCTATGCTCTCTGGAAATTTCATGTTTTTTTGTATGGCTCCAAGTTTCACCTTATTACTGACCATGAACCCTTGGTTTCCTTGTTTCACCCTCACACTTCCTTGCCAGAAAAGGCAGCACAACATCTACAATGTCGGGTGCTGTTCTTACTTGCTACAATTATGAATTCCATTTTTTACCTTTTACTAAACATGCCAATGCAGACACCTTATGTTGCCTTCCTGTGGGTCTGATCCTGACTTTGATTGTGAAGAATTACTTTGCTTCCATCTCGATGCTGAAATGCAGACCACAGTTGAGGGTTTCCCAATTACAAGCTCGAGCATAACAGCTATTGTTGCCACCGACCCTGTCCTCCGCCAGGTGGTTCAGTTCAACAGGTCTGGCCAGATAAAACTCCGGGTCAGGCTTTCGACCCCCCACACAATCATTTTTCCTTATGGTATTTTGCTGTCATTTGTGGAAGACTTCTCTCCCAGAGTAGTCCTTCCCTCTGTGTTATGTGTGAGGTTCTATGCCTTCTCCACCAACGTCAATGGGGAGTTTCGCACACTAAACTGTTAGCTGGGATACGATTTCTGGCCTGGGATTGATGGCAAATTTGTTCACCTTGGCATAGCTTGTGAGCAGTGTACCCAACAACATACAGCTCTCAAGGGATCTCTGGCCCCTGGCCAGCTCCCCGCCAGCCATGGGAAAGCATTCATGTAGACTTTGCAAAACCCTTCTTGAATTCCTATTAGCTCTTGGTTGTGGATGCCTTTTCCTAGTTTCCTTACATTCTCCTGTTTGCATCAACGTCGGCTGAGGTCACAATTTGTAGAATTAAAAGTTTTTTTTTTTTATTATGCCTTGCACCTTAATTTTCCAATAATGGCCCCCAGTTCGTTACTCACACCTTTCAACTGTTTTCTTCCCATCACAGTGGTCCTCACGTCATGGTTCCACCACTCCCCCCTCAATAAAATGGTAAGGCAGAATGACTAGTGCATACATTCAAGTCTCAAATGAAAAATATTGTGGATTCTTTGCTGGACAATGCCTTTCTCCATTTTCTGAGCACCTATTGCTTCATACCAGTAGTGGAGCGGAGTGGAGAGGCCAACTCCGCACCTGCCGCTGTCGGGTTCATTTGACGGCTTCACGGTGGGCTCACTAATGTGGGTGCAAGGGTTTGGTCGCTAACCCAAGTGGATACCAGCCACTGTTGTCCACTGCCGGGGATGGTGTCTTTGTGACACTCGTACAGCTTATGGCTGGTGGCATGCCATTTTGATCAGTTGTGCCTTCCCTTGCCACTGGAAGCTATTGATTTGTGGGTGCAGCTTCCATCACTGCAGCGCACCCCACTGCCCTCCTCCTCAAGCCCAATATCACCTCCTGTAGAGGCAGCCCCGTCCCATTCGCTGCCTCATCTATGTGCACCACCCTAGAGTTCCACCTTCCTGGCGTCAAGTACCAGTCTGTCATCGCAACCTGTCATTCTAGTTGGGCTGCCTCCACTGGCTCCCTCACTATGATCCCTCATGCCATCATCACCAATGGATCCAGCCCTTTCTCCTCTGCACTGGGACCTGCCTGCTGATGATGATGATGCAGGGATGGCCATGGCACTCTCCTCTCTGGCGCTGTCATCGAGTGCCACATGGGGGGCCTTGAGCTCTGATGCCTGCCCAGCTGCTGCCTCTCCAGATCCAATGGATATGTCTCTCGTCGTGCTGCTGATGTCTCCTCAGTTGCCTGGGTGCCCACTTCAGACGAGGGAGAGGTGTGCTGTATCCTGCTACTAGTACACGTGAGAGTGAGTGTGCCGAGTGTGGTGTCGCCGTGTGTGTGTCCTCAATTTGGCCCTCAACTGTATCAGCGAGGGTCAGCCACTGGAGGCCGTCTGTGGGAGGTGTGTGCACGGCATGGTATCCACCATCCCATCCGTCAGCAACTCACGCATATACATGTACGGAGCAGTGCTGTCTATTAGAACAGTGTGGCTATAGTCTGTGTTAATGGGTCATGGCAGCACGTGACACATGCATGTGCATTTGCTAACAGCGTGACATTAACTGCAGTGCCTCACATAGGCTCATAACCATATCGGTTGGACCCTATACAACTGGAAAACAATGGCCTTGTCACATGGTGGCCAATTTCAGTTGGTAAGAGCTGATTGTAGGGTTCAAGTCTGATGCAGACCCCACAAAGGTATGGACCCCAGGATATCAACAGGGCACTGTGAAAGCTGATCGTGGCTTCAGACTGGAGTGGGCTGTGTTTGCATGGAATGGGTCCTCTGGTCCAGCTGTGCCAATCATTGACTGGAAATGTTTATGTTTGGCTACATGGAGACCATTTGCAACCATTCACGGACAATGCACCATGTCACCAGGCTACAATTGTTTGTGACTGGTTTGAAGAGCATTCTGGAAATTCAAGTGAATGATTTGGCGACTCAGATTGCCCAACATGAATCCCATCGAACATTTAGGGGACATAATAGAGAGGTCAGTTCATGCACAAAATCATGTACCAGCAATACTTTCACAATTATGGAAGGCCATAGAGGCAGCATGGCTAAATATTTCTGCACAGGACTTCCAACAACTTATTGGATCCACACCCTTTCAAGCAGCTGCACTGTGCCCTGCAAAAGGAGGTCCAACACAATATTAAGAGGTATCCCATGACTTCTGTGTAGCTGCATGACCTACCGAAAATTTCAAATACAATTAAATAAAATAAGGGAATGAAATGTGTCTTTACTTTCAGCTGGTAACAAGCGTCTTTCTTCCTAATGACATTTACGCAATGAGTTGTTAGCATGATTTTTTGTTACCTGAGATGCACTTCCACAGCTTTTGCAATGTGTGCATTACATAAAACTGTCACAAATCTATATTTTCTGACATAATTTAAGGAACCAATCTCTGGTATTCAAGAAATGAAATAAGTGTATATGGCATAGTTGGCCGGGAGGCCCCTATTCGAGGAAGTTCGGCCACCAGGTGAAAGTCTTATTTCATTCAATGCCACACTGGGTAACTTGCACGCTGGTGATGAGGGTGAAATGATGATGAGGGCAACACAACACCCAGTCCCCGAGTGGAGAAAATATCTGCCGCGGCTGGGAATCAAACTCGGGTCTGCTTGCATGGGAGGTGAGCACGTTACCACCCAGCTAAGCAGCCGGACTGGTATTCAAAAATATGACTACAATGGTAACAGATTTACAAGTTTCCCAGTCTAGAAACCATGAGTTGCCTCCAATGTGGACTAAACAAAACAATATACGACAGTTCCATAAGGGGATATGATAAGGTATAATACAAGTTTATTATGAAAAACAAATGGAAACTATGTCCACCTCCATAGCCAAGTGGTCAGTGCAGCTGACTGACATGCGGGGAGGGGGGTGGGGGGGTGGGGGGGGGGGCAGATTCGATTTCCAGTTGCGTCGGACATATTTTATTCGCTCAGGAATTGGCTGCTGTATTGTCATCATCAATCATCATTTTATCAGCACCAACCTGCAAGTCGCTGAAGTGGTGTCAAATAAAAAGACTTGCACTAGGCAGGTGATCAACCCCAGATAGGGCCTCCACCAAAAATGTCATATGATTATTTCTTTCAGTGAAAACATTGAGAATGTGATGAAAACAAATCAAAATATCCTATTTGAAGACACACTACGACAAATTTACCCCATCAGAGTGCCCAGAGAAAGTAAACTGTGGCTAGGTAAATTTCACTGACATAAGTTTGTTGTCTTTCTCTTCCCGTCGATGTTGTTCTCAGTAACAACGAGGTCATTCCAATTTAACAGTTACAATACTGATTGCAGGGGGGCGGGAGGGGGGGGGGGGATGTCAAGTTGAATCATAGTAACATTACTAAAGGCTTTCTTAGCCTTGACAATTGGTAATTAATTTTCCTGGTCCCGAATGTAATGAACCAAACCCTGACTATAGCTGTAGTGCTGTGTTCTGTGCACTGACTGCCACAGTCAATGAGCCATGCTGACACAACACCCTCCACCGCAAGTCACAACTGGGCTCCAAGTGACTTCCACAAGGCAATGACCGAGTCCTCGGATACTAACTATCTACATCTAGATCTACACCTACATGGGTACTCCGCAAATCAGATTTAAGTGTCTGGCAGAGGTTTCATCGAACCACCTTCACAATTCTCTACTATCCTAATCCCGTATAGCCCGCAGAAAGAACAAACACCTACATCTTTCCGTACAAGCTCAGATTTCCATTATTTTTATCATGGTGATCGTTTCTCCCTATGTAGGTCGCTGTCAACAAAAAATTTCACATTCAGAGGAGAAAGTTGGTGATTGGAATTTCGTGATAAGATTCTGTCGCAATGAAAAATGCCTTTCTTTTAATGATGTCCAGCCCAAATCCTGTATCATTTCAGTGACACTCTCACCCATATTTCGCGATAATACAAAATGTGCTGCCCTTCTTTGAACTTTTTTGATGTACCCCATCAGTCCTATCTGGTAAGGATCCCACACCGCACAGCAGTATTCTAAGAGGACGGACAAGCATAGTGTAGGCAGTCTCCTTATTAGATCTGTTACGTTTTCTAAGTGTCCTGCCAATAAAATGCAGTCTTTGGTTAGCCTTCCCCACAACATTTTCTATGTGTTCATAATTGTAATTCCTAGGTATTTAGTTGAATTTATGGACATTAGATCTGACTGACTTAGCGTGTAATCAAAGTTTAACAAATTCCTTTTAGCACTCAAGTGGATGGCCTCACACTTTTCGTTACTCAGGGTCAACTGCCAATTTTCACGCAATTCAGATGTCTTTTCTAAATTGTTTTGCAATTTGTTTTGATCTTCTGATGACTTTAATAGTTGATAAACAACAGCCTCACCTGCAAACAACCTAAGACAGCTGCTCAGATTGTCTCCCAAATTGTTTATATAGATAAGGAACACCAAAGGGCCTATAACACTACCTTGGGGAACGCCAGAAATTACTTCTGTTTTACTCAATGACTTTCAGTCAGTTACTACGAACTGTGACCTCTCTGACAGGAAATCACAAATCCAGTCACGTAACTGAGGCAATATTCCATAACCACGCAATTTCACTACAAGCTGCTTGTGTGGTACAGTGTCAAATGCCTTCTGGACGTCCAGAAATACGGAATTGATCTGAAATCCCTTGTCAATAATACTCAACACTTCATGCTAATAAAGAGCTAGTTGCGTTTCACAAGAACGGTGTTTTCTAAACCCATGTTGACTGTGTGCCAATAGATTGTTTTCTTCGAGATAATTCATAATGTTCGAACACATTATATGTTCCAAAATCCTGCTGTATATCGACATCAACGATATAGGCCGGTAATTAAGTGGATTACTCCTACTACCTTTCTTGAATATTGGTGTGACCTGCGTAACTTTCCAGTCTTTGGGTACGGATCTTTAGTCGAGTGAATGGTTGTATATGATTGTTAAGTATGGAGTTAATACTCTGAAAGGCACCTAAATGGTATTCAGTCTGGACTGGAAGATTTGCTTTTGTTAAGTGATTTAAGTTGCCTCACTACCCCGAGAATATTTACTTCTGTGTTACTCACATTGGCAGCTGTTCTTGATTTGAATTCAGGAATATTTACTTTGTCTTCTTTTGTGAAGGCATTTTGGAAGGATATGTTTAATAACCCTGCTTTGGCAGCACTGTCTTTGATAGTATCTCTATTGTTACCATGCAGAGAAGGCATTGATTGTTTCTTGCCGCTAACATACTTCACATGCGACCAGAATCTCTTTGGATTTTTTGCCATGTTTCGAGTCAAAGTTTTGTTGTGGAAACTGTTATAAGCATCTCGCATTGAAGTCCACTCTAAATTACGAGCTTCTGTAAAAGATTGTCAATCTCGGGGATTTTGCATCTGTTTAAATTTGGCATGTTTGTTTTGTTGTTTCTGCAACACTGTTCTGACCAATTTTTTGTACCAAGGTGGATCAGCTCCTTGTTTGTTAATTTATTTGGTATAAATCTCTCAATTGCTGATGATCCTATTTCTTTGAATTCAAGCCTCATCTGGTCTACTTATATTATTAATTTGGAAGGAGTGGAGATTGTCTCTCAGGAAGGCATCAGGTGAGTTTTTATCTGCTTTTTCTAATAGGTATAAGGTGTACAACTTTGCTTCTGCCATTTTTTCTCCAACATTTGAGGCTTTAATGAAACAAATTGTTTACACATGTATCATTCAAAGTATTTTCCATCACTGGCCACTACTTTCTCCCATCTCTTGGGCAGTGTACGAGTCCCACATCGAAAAAATTGTGCATCTTTTGAAGTGATCCACGAATCGATCCAATTTGTGACTTCTTCATTAGATCGGAAGTGTTGGTCAGCCGGCCATGCGCCATTGATCTAAACAGGTGATAGTCAGAGGGATCAATGTCTGGAGACTATGGCTGGTAGGGTAGGACTTCCCATTTTAACATTTCCAAGTAGATTTTGACCTCTTTTGCAACGTAAGGTCGAGCGTTGTCATGTTGCAAAATCACTTAACCGTGCCTCTCACTGTATTGTCGGCGTTTGTCTTTTAATGCTCTGCTCAAATGCATTACTTGCATTTGATAACGAGCACCTGTGATTGTTTCACTTGGTTTTAACCCCTCATAGTACGTGACACCGAGTTGGTCCCACCAAATGCAGAGCATGTTCTTGGAGCCGTGAATATTTGGTTTGGCCATCGATGTAGAAGCATGGCCGGGGTATCTTCACGATTTCTTGCATTTAGGGTTATCGTAATGAACCCATTTTTCATCCCTGGTCACAATGTGATGCAGAAATCCCTTCCGTTTTTGCCTCTGAAGCAACTGTTCACAAACACACAAACGCCGTTCAACATCTCTCGATTTCAGCTCACACGGTACCCAAGTTCCTTCTTTCTGAGTCATGCCCATAGCATTGAGACATTTTGAAATGGCTTGCTGTGTCACTCCCACTAATCGTGCCAATTCTTCTTGAGTTTGACACAAGTCTTCACTCAGCAATGTCTCCAATTCTGCACCTTCGATAACATTCTCTCTTCCACCACTATGGCAGTCTATGATGTTATAATCACCATTCTTGAAGCATTGAAACTCACTAATAGCATCCTTACCATACGTACTTGAGAGCATTCGATGAGACTCAGCTGCTGTTTTCTTCATACTGAAACAAAACAGTAACACCTCCCGCAAACGATGAGAATTAGGCCTGTAAACTGACATTTTCAATCAAGAACAACTTTATGAAGCAGACACAAATCGACTAATGTTTGAACGAGGTTATGTTGGCCGAGGTCCAAGCTAACTACCTGACGTCTGCGATCTGTTTCTTTCAACCGCTACTTACTGTTGTCACCACATATCGCCAAATGGCAGAAGCAATGTTGTATACCTTGTATATTTTCCGTTTATTTTTGGAGGATTTTGGAGGATTTGAGGGTTACAATATTCAATCTCACTATGACAACCCTGTGTTCACTAATCCCTGTATCGGTTTTGATGCTCGTTATTAACTCAGGATTATTTGTGGCTAAGAGGTCAGGTGTGTTTTCACAACCATTTACTATTCGCATGGGCTCATGAACAAAATGCTCGAAATAATTTTCAGAGAATGCACTTAGCATAATTTCTAATGATGTTTTATGCGTACCTCTGGAATTAAATTGATATTTTTGGCAACATATCGAGGGTAAATTAAAGTCACCAGCAACTATAATCATATGACTCGGGTACGTGTTTGAAATCAAACTCAAGTTTTCTTTGAACCTTTCAGCAACTGTATCATCTGAATTGGGAGGTCAGTAAAAGGATCCAATTATTATTTTATTCTGGTTGCCAACAATGGCCTCTGCCCATACTAACTCACAGTAACCATCTATTTCAATTTCACGACAAAATAAACTCCTTGTAACAGCAACAAACACATGACCGCCAACTGTGTTTAGCCTATCCTTTTGGAACACCATTCGGTTCTTCGCAAAAATTTCAGCTGAGCTTATATCCCGCTTTAGCCAGTTTTCACTGTCTATAATGATTTGAGCATCAGTGCTTTCTATCAGCACTTGGAGCTATGGTACTTTCCCAACACAGCTATGGCAATTTACAACTGTTATACCGTTGGTTCCTGTATCTACATTCTTCCTGTGTTCGGCCTGCACCCTTTGTGACGGAAGCCCTTCTTGTTTTTTCCCCGAGACCCTCTAATCTAAAAAAACTGCCCAGTCAACACAAAACAGTCCCTGCTACCCGCGTAGCTGCCTCCTGTGTATAGTGGATACCTTACCTATTCAGCGGAACCCAAAACACAACCACCCCTTGGCACAAGTCAAGGATTCTGCAGCCTGCACAGTCACAGAACTGTCTGAGCCTCTGATTCAGACCCTCCACTTAGTTCTGTACCAACTATGCTGCAAATGGTCAGCTCTGCTTTCATCTTGCAAGCAATACTGGCATCCTTTACCACTTCTGTTAGCTGCTCAAAACTAGAGAGAATCTCTTCTGATCCAAAGTGACATATATCATTGGTACCGAAGTGAGCAGTTGGCTGCACACTGTGCTCTTCATGGCACCCAGGAGGACCTGTTCTGGTATGCAAATGGAGTGCACATTGGTTTTCTTTCGCTTCTTGGCAGCCATGTCCCTAAGGGGCCCCATAATGCACCTAACATTGAAGCTCCCAACTAGCAACAATCCCACCCTCTGTAATTGTCTGGATCTCGCAGGCTGAGAGGTTTCCTCTGAAACAGGACATGTGACAGCATCTGGCTCAGCGACAGTGTCAGACACAGACAGTACCTTGAACCAATTTGTCAGACAAACCGGGGAGAATTTATGTGCGACTGCCTGGGAAGTCTTTCGCCACCTGCTACACCCCGGGCCAACCTTCCACTCAACCATACGTCAGGGGTCAACCTCAGTGCAAGCAGTAACTGAGCGGGCCACCGGTGAGGACCGATCGGAGGACTCGGACACGCTGGATGTCCGTTGTACCCCCACAGCTGGCTCACAACAGTGGTGCCCATAAACTGCAGCCTCAAGCTGTGTAACCAAAGTCATCACAGCCTGAAAGGGAGAGCGAAGTGCAACTAACTCGGCTCGCATCCACACGCACACAACAATTGCAGTCCCTGCCCATACTAAAGTTCATGGAAAACTAAACTATGCAGATAAACAGACTATAGGCAC
Source organism: Schistocerca cancellata (assembly GCF_023864275.1). Classification (NCBI taxonomy): domain Eukaryota; kingdom Metazoa; phylum Arthropoda; class Insecta; order Orthoptera; family Acrididae; genus Schistocerca; species Schistocerca cancellata. Next base: position 734,241,782 of record NC_064630.1, on the reverse strand, counting down.
GTGCTGCGCAACTCTACTGTGGACCCTGATGAAAACGCAGGAGCTATGTCTAATTAATTAGATTAATACACAGAGATTCAAAAACCTAATTACTGAAGCACTCAGGTGAAACTACGTAATTCGCCCCTGATTACGAACTTGTAATATGTCACAAAATTGGTTTACTTTCAGAAGCAAAAAGCTTCCACATGACAGAAGGATGTTGCAGTGCTACTTCATCTGCGAGATCACCTCCAGACAACAATGTTTGTGCCCCCCCCCCCCCCCCCCCCCCCATAGCTGGTCAGTCGACATCAAACAGCTGCACAATGTTATGACACCAACCCTGTGCAGGGTGCTGCCATGAAGACAACATACCTATGACACAGCTTCCAACACTGTCACCGGGCCTCGAACCTTGAACTACTATCTAACTGCCCAGGCTCTTTGCAGCCATGTACTCTGCCACCAATGTGGGTCTAATCGTTAGGATCCAGCCACCTTTATATGTTCCAGGGCCTGAACGACGGTCTCTGCAGCCCTGTATTGATGGTACCTGATGCAGCCAGCTGAATCTATCCATTCTTCAGGGCAGAGTTCAAGGCACTGGGTACTGGGTAGCCCTGTCATCACTTGGCCAAGACTGGGGCAACAACATGCATTGCGGCTGAGCCCCCTATGAGCTCAGTTAAATGGGACATTTACATACAGTTGAGGCTGTATCAGCAGGCACTTGGTAAGCAATACTGCTGACAATGATGGCACAACAAGGACTGTGCCAGGAGGTGCTGTAGCGGTGTATTTGGCAAACTCGCTGAGGTCTCAGAAATGAACACCCATGGCCAACAGTACAGAATGACTGTAAATAATAAACAGTAAATGGCTTTATATCCAAAGGCAGCTGGCAGCTGCTTTCTGCTGCACCCATATACATCTCAGGCACAGAATCACTTGTTCACTCCAAGCCATGCCAACGCTTCTTCACGAAAGTACCCAGATATATAAATTCCTTCCCCTAACTTTTTACGAAGGCTAAACATAGGAAGAGAATTGTTTGAAGACCATCCAGGAAGATAGAACAGATAAGCACAACACTGTCAGTCCCCCTTTTCATCCAAGCCTTCAAGATTGAAAGCAGTTCAGTGTTGATAACAGTGAATTCAGATGGCAGGTCTATCTTGAAAATAAGAGGCACAGGAAACAATAAAGCAGTCAAGCTTAAGACCTTCTGTGTAGTTAACCTCAGGGCAGTGCAAAAATCATGTTCGAGTACTGTATTTCTATATTCATGTAAATCTCAATTTACTGTGGTCTGCCAATGGACCCAAGATGGAGAAATAAACGCATCCCTGGGCAAAGAAATTAACTGTTGTAGGAAAGGTCTTATACAGTGTAAACACTTTTGGATTAAAGGAGACTACTCACCTGAAAAACAGAAGCATTGTTTTGTCAACAGGCGCACACAAAAAATAATGCTTTGTTTTTCGGCAGATGGACTAGTTGTGGAGGGGCTAGTGTCGGCTGGGGTGGGAAGAGGAAGAGAGAGGCAGGAGGGAGAGAGAGGCAGGAAGCAGGGAGAGGGGTTGAGTGTGGGTGGCTAGCAGCTCAGAGGGAGGCAGCTGGTTTGCCAGCTAGAAGTGCAGGAGGGAGCTCTGGCAAGTATATGCACTATGCGTGTAACGTACAATTGTAGTGACCAATGGGGAGCAATGGACGCTGAAGGTGATCAGAGGATGCGGGGGCGGAGGATGTGTAGTAACGATAACTCCCATCTGCATAGTACAGAGGAGCTGGTGGTGGAGGGACAGATCCAAATGCTCCGGGCTGTGAAGCAGCTACTGAAACTAGCATTTTTTGCCCAGCTGCATGTTGTCCCACAAAGTGGTCAACTCTGTTCTGGGCAACAGGCTGGCTGGTGGACAGCTGGTGAACAGTCATACTGACATGAAAAGCTGTGCATTATTTGCAACAGATTTGGTATATGATGTGGCTTCTTTCACAGGTGGCCTGCCCACTGATGTGGTAGGATAAGTTTGTCACAAGACTGGAGTAGGGGGTGCTGGGTGGGTCAATCGAGCAAGTATTTCATCTTCGTCTGACACAGGGATATGATCCCTGGGTCAAGGATTTGGTAATAGGATTAACATAGGGAAGGTCTAGGACAGTACAGGTTTGTTGGGTGATTGAAATCAACTTTAGTAGGGGTGGGAAAGATCTTGGATATGATATCTCTCATTTCAAGGCAGGGTGAGGGACAAGCAAAGCCCTAGCAGAGATATGGTTTAGTTGTTCCAGTACAGGATGCTATTGGGTGACAAAGGGAACACTACTTTTTAGCTGATTCTTGGTGTGGTTGGAGGATATGGCATGGGAAATCTGTTTGTGGACTAGGTTTCGGAAAGGGGGGGGGGGGGGTCTGCTTGTCTATGAAGGCCTTTGTGAGGTCTTCAACATATGGGGCAAGGGGGTTCTTGTCACGGCACACTGTAGATATGTCATTCAAGAGTGAAAGAGCTACATGGGAGTGAGTTTGTGGTGTGGAAAGCATGCCTGATGTCAAAATGTAGGTACTGACAGCAGTTAGTGGATTTAGTGTGGACAGAGATGTGCTTGGAGCCATCAGAGAGATGGATTCCAGCGTCCAGGGAGACAGCATATAGGGTAGAGGCAGACCAGTTGAAGTGGATGGGAGAGAAATTATTGAGATTGTGAAGGAATGCAATGGGTTGTCTTGGCCCCAAGTCCAGACTGTAAAGATATCATCAATGAAACTGAATCAGCTAGGGTTTGGCAGTTTTGGGAGACTTCGAAGGTTTCCATTAGAGGGCTCATACACAGGTTGACTTATGAATGTGAAATTCAGATGCCAATGGCTGTACCACGGATTCGTTTGCATAACTTCCCTTCAAAGGAAAGGATATATATGGTAAGGTGTATAAGGATTGAGGTGGTGGGTTTGGAGGCTGAAGGATGGTGAGAGAGGTAGTGTTCGAAAGTGGCAAGGCCATGAGCATAAGGGATGTTGATATATAGGGATGCAGCATTAACAGTGACTGACCGACTGGCTAATTGAGAGGATTTATAGGACCAAACGGCGAGGTCATCAGTCTCACAATTTTGAAGTTACTCACAGAAGAAAGAGGGTCCACTAAAAGTGGATGAATCCAGTCAAGGGAGTCAAACTGTAAAATAATGAAATTAAAACAAACACAGTAAAAGTCATAAAAGGTGAGACCAAACTAGAAAAAAGTGCAGTTTTTCCATAGGAGAGTGGTCAAGAGGGTCCAGACTGAGAAGACACGCAGAGAGGTCTCAACCACAATCACCCTGCCGCCTGCTACAAGAGTAAAGCAAAACTTGATATCTGGAAACAAAAACCACTTTCATGGAGGAAACTGAGGACCAGTTCAACCATCAGTGAAATGTCTGCTGATATTAAACTTAAGGAATTGGGAAGACTATACTTAGCACAAAGGGCCAAAGAAGGGGACATTCCACCAATAAGTGGGACACCATCAGTCTGGCTCCATGACCACATGGTGGGGGTGGTTCATTACGCAGAAAGAAACAATGGGTGAGCCTGGTATGACCAGTGCATAAGTGCATAGACAGCATAAAACAGTGGATTCCTTCACAGAGGAGCAGAAGGAAGAGCGTCAAACTGCAGTAGACTCCTTGACTGTGAGGAGTTTATTACTATGAGCAGTAGTGCACCAGATGTCATTCCATTTTCAGACAAAGAGAGATTTGAGGTGGATCTGCAAATCTGGAGCTGGAATCTTGAAAGGGAATGGGATAAGCAGGGATCCAGGAGGGAAAGGGGTGGCACTAGTGGAAAGTCAGTCAAGGAAGTGATCAGTATCTCTGAGATGCGAGATTAGGTTCCTGGCAGTCGGTTGGAGGTGTTGCTCAAATTCTTTCAGTGGGAGCACAATAGTCAGCTACAATGGAATGCCCAGGATAGCTGGGTTTGTGGATTTTGGAGAGCATACAGAAGATGGGTTTGTGGGGTGATGGTGGGCTGAGGATGGTGATGGATAGTAGGGACTGGCAGTTATGTAGGGCTTCTGGGACTTAATCACTCTTGCCAGAGCTTCTAGGTAGAGAAGTTGGGGGGAAGGAGCATCACAGTTGGATGGTGGTTTGAAATGGGAGAGGTCAAGTTCAATGTTGGGATTAGGAGGGCTTTGGTTGGAGGGATTGGTGGCAAAGTAGTGTTTCCATTACAGTGATTGGGAAAGAGTGAGTAGGTCTTTGACAAGTCCAACATGGTTCAACTTGGTTGTAGGGCTGAAGTGAGGCCTTTGGATCAAACTGAAATTCCTGTGGAACTGTGGTTTTTGGCGGAAAAGTTAATAACAGTGTTATGGGTTTGCTCGAGTTCTGAGTTCTGTGGGGTGTTGAGAGGTAGTTTTGCAGGATGTGGTAAAGTGGGGTTATCAGTGATGCAGGATCCGGGTGCTAGGAGGGGTTGATGCTGGGTTTCACTGTGAGTAGGGTGGGTGTGGATGGATAGTGGTGCCTGAAGGCAAGAGTAGGGTGTCAACAGGTTGGAAAATGAATGGAGGTGGTGTGTGGAATGCTCTTCCATGTGTTGGAGTGCAACAGTTCCTATTTCAGAGATGATGTGTATGTAGAGATAGTAATGTAATGATATTATCTTGAGGAGGTAGTAGAAGTGGTTCTGGGTTGCCTGGGTCATGGAGACGGGTTTCTGCAGTACCAGGTTTGAGTGGAATAGGGACTGGTGGAATCTGAAAATGTGAAGGTGGTTGTGAAAGGAGGGATGAGATCCAGAGACGGTGATTTTCAGGGTTAGACCACTGGGTGGGGGGGATTCCATGGCTTAGACAACATTTAAGAAACAGGATATGATACTTGGTTTTATCCAGGGAAAAGGATACCTTTCTGAACTCTTGCAGATAGAGCAACAGCCCATTAGGGTAGGGATGGTGTTCAGGAAACAGGAAATGATGCAGGAAATGGACGACTGAAAGCGATGGGTTGTTATAAGGGGAACTAGATAACATAGTGTGGGTTCAGGGAGTGAAAAGGGTGGAAGAAATTGCGCTGGGAGCAACAGGATAGTTTTGTGGTGTGAGTATATTTTACTGTACTTAAGTTATCACCATGTATGGGGAAAAACGAAAGATTTCAAATTCTGACAGGAGCAATGTGGGAGGAGAACTGAGTGGTTTTGGTGGTTAAATTTAGTGGTTAGTTGCTGGAAAGTGTTAAGACTGTGATCCTATTGATGGGTGGTATGTAGAACAGCATCCGACATGCCACTCGTCGCCCAAAATCACCCTGGACTGGAACATATGAACCATATCTTTCACCAGGTCTTTGTTTATCACTCATTCTGCCCTGAAATGAGGAATATCCCACACAAGATATTTCCCTTCTCTCCTAAAGTGGTGTTCTGAAACCAACCCATCCTACACATCATCCTAGTCCATCCACACGCAACTCCCATACCAATTGTTAACATAGGTATCACGTCCCTGTGGCAGACCAAGGAGCAAGACCTGCCTGATTCAATCACCCAGAACCTCCTACTCCAGTCTTGTCATAGGCTTATCCTACTCTACCAGCGGATGGCCGAGAAAGCAGACACGTCATATACCAACTTTGCTGCAAATACTACACAGGTTTTCATGTTGGTGTGACTACCAGTCAGCTGTCTACCAGGATGAATGGCTGCTACTACTACACTACTGCCAAAAACAAAGTTGACCATGCCGTGGCACACCATGTAACTGGGCACAACATGCTCAATTTCAATGGCCGCTTCACAACATGGGTCATCTGGATCCTTCCCGACAATACCAGCTTCTCTGTACTACGCAGACGGGAGTTATCCTTACAACACATCCTCCGCTGCCGTAACTGTCCTGGCCTCAATGTCATGTAACCCACTGTCCCTGCTCCCTCTCAGTGTGTACTGCTTACCACTGGCCCTACAACAGCGCAATACATGCCTAGCCCATATATCTGCTACAACTCAATCCTGCATTCCTAACCAGCAAACTGACTGACTGCCAAGCCATTAGCCACCAACCCCAGCCCCTCTCCTTGCATCCTTCTCCCTTTAACCACCCCACCCGACACAACCAGTCCACATGCTGAGAAACAAAGCATTGGCACTGTTAGCCCATGCGGCAAATGTAGGGGCAGAGAGGTGAGAGGCAGGGTGTGTGTGTGTGTGTGTGTGTGTGTGTGTGAGAGAGAGAGAGAGAGAGAGAGAGAGAGAGAGAGAGAGAGAGAGAGTGTGTTTTACTCTAGCTCATCAAAGGATAGCTCTGAAAGCTAACAAGTTTTCTTTCCTTTGTGTGTGCCTATCTACAACTCAACACTTCTGCTTTTCAATGAGTGGTCTCCTTAAATCTGAAAGAGTTTACAAAGAAATTAATCCTATAGATACCAAAAGTAACTGCCAAATGGTCTCAAGAATAACTTCTTAAAGTCTTCCACTGGTGTAATAAGTATGTTACGTTTGCTACCCAAGACCTACAACTGAAGCATTTCAAGACATTAAAAGCTTCAAATAAGCTTGCTTTCAATTCTTACACAAGACACCATGTCACTGAGAAATCCAGATATACAACCAAAGTCTTAAAATTAAAATCTCCTCACAGGAGTTACATTAATAACTGGGTCTCTCACCTGAATTTTACGTTGGTAAAAACATGCTTAAGGTAAACATAAGTCTTCTCTTGAGGAATTTAAAGCTAGTGGCCACTGTCCATTCTACCTGCTTCTTAATAACCATTTGAAACATAAAAGGTATCACTTTAAGGAGGTACGAGGGGCAAAAAACTATAAAACTACCACTGATGAAGTGCATAATATGCTTTAACATAATAAATAAATATGTGCATTATCACGTTGACCCCTACGGTACAGAAAGTCGCACTTAACATGGAGTGTTGAGGGACATAATTCTCTCACTAAAAAAAAGCTCTAAAGGATCGAGTTGACAACTACTAAAGAAAATGAAAGCAGAAATGTCTACAGATTGTGTAGTTCATGAACCACACTTTAGGAACTATTACTCTCAAAAGTCACTGCAAAAAATTCATACGACTGGCAGTTTAAGATGATGATTCATAAAAGTTTTAGGCTTTAAAAACTAATTTTAAGCATAGCTCAAAGCCAAATTTAAAAATTTGTAAAGTGAGCCATTGTACTTACCAGTTTTGATAATGCTTTCGATCCAGCAACAATACCACCAACAAAGAAGACGCAGTGTGGCAGCAACTGCAAAGCTGCTGATCTATCCAATGGAACAACATCTAGCATTTTCTTTGCATTCAAGTATTTAAAAATGACTGCTCCCACTAAAGTTTGCCAAGCTTGGAACACTGTGGGGTATGTGAAACTTAAAACAGAGAGAACATACTGAAAAAGAAGAGGGTTCGTGTTAAATGTGGTACAAAAGATGCAATTCAGTGTTACACAAATGGAATGTAAGCAGGGCTACTGCAAAGTACAGTACAGGCCATTAAAATTGCTACACCAAGAAGAAATGCAGATGATAAACGGGTATTCATTGGACAAATATATTATACTAGAACAGACACGTGAATACATTTTCACGCAATTTGGGTGCATAGATCCTGAGAAATCAGTACCCAGAACAACCACCTCTGGCCGTAATAACGGCCTTGATACGTCTGGACATTGAGTCAAACAGAGCTTGGATGGCGTGTACAGGTACAGCTGCCCATGCAGCTTCAACACAATACCATAGTTCATCAAGAGTAGTGACTGGCGTATTGTGATGAGCCAGTTGCTCGGCCACCATTGACCAGACGTTTTCAATTGGTGAGAGATCTGGAGAATGTGCTGGCCAGGGCAACAGTAAAACATATTCTGTATCCAGAAAGGCCTGTACAGGACCTGCAACATGCAGTCATGCATTATCTTGCTGAAATGTAGGGTTTCGCAGGGATCAAATGAAGGGTAGAGCCATGGGTCGTAACACATCTGAAATGTAACGTCCACTGTTCAATGTGACGTCAATGCGAACAAGAGGTGACTGAGTTGTGTAACCAATGGCACCCCATACCATCACATCGGGTGATATGCCAGTATGGCGATGACGAATATACGCTTCCAATGTGCGTTCATCACTATGTCGCCAAACATGGATGCGATCATCATGATGCTGTAAACAGAACCTGGATTCATCTGAAAAAATGATGTTTTGCCATTCGTGTACCCAGGTTCGTCGTTGAGTACACCATCGTAGGTGCTCCTGTCTGTGATGCAGCATCAAGGGTAACCGCAGCCACAGTCTCCGAGCTGATAGTCCATGCTGCTGCAAACATCGTCGAACTGTTCGTGCAGACGGTTGTTGTCTTGCAAATGTACCCATCTGTTGACTCAGGGATCAAGACGTGGCTGCACGATCCATTACAGCTATGTGGCCGCCTGAACCCACCGATTCCATACTCTGCTAACTGTCATTGGATCTCGACCAACGCGAGGAGCAATGTCGCGATACGATAAACTGTAATTGTGATAGGCTACAATCCGACCTTTATCAAAGTTGGAAACATGATGGTACGCATTTCTCCTCCTTACACGAGGCACCACAACAACATTTCACCAGGCAATGCCGTCCAACTGCTGTTTGTGTATAAGATATCGGTTGGAAACTTTCCTCATGTCAGCACGTTGTAGGTGTCGCCACCGGTGCCAACCTTGTGTGAATGCTCTGAAAAGCTAATCATTTGCATATCACAGCATCTTCTTCCTGTCGGTTATATTTCGCTCTGTAGCATGTAACCTTCATGGTGTAGCAATTTTAATGGCCAGTAGTGTAGTTCTACAGTATATTTCTTCTACAAGGAAAAATAAGCATAAGCTTTACAAAATGTTTCCAGGATGGAGAAAATGTCAGGGGAGAGGAAAGCCACAAACTAACATTCTGAAATTATGATGACATAGAAGATTTCCATAAACAGAAACAAAAATTGATAAATGACAGTAAATAAACTAAAAGCTAATAATGTGTGTATTTAACGCGAAAATAGGACAAATAAGAGAACAATTATCCATCAGGAAGAAACTTCAGAAATGACTGAGATCATATGCTAGCAGAATTTGCCAAGAACAACAAATTTTGTTTTTGGCACATTCTTCCATTTGAAGTATGAAAAAAAAGATGGCTGGAGATAATGGTGTTACAACAGAAATGAGTGAACCTGGAGGGATGCTAACTGAAAAAGAACCCTGCAAAATTAACCGCTGCATCTCTGCATAGGAAAACTACTTCACATAGATAGAAAAATGTTGTAATTAGAGTACTTTGCAGAAAAGGTGACAGACAAGGCTACAGTTATCAAACTCTCACTTTGGTATGATTCTTAGATTTCGAGATTGCTACTGACTCACCTTCAATAAAAGCTGTTTTACCAGTCCTTGACATACAAGGTACTGCTTCTATTTATGTTGCTATGCTGAATAATACCTACATCAATGGCACAGCTTCAGTTTCACTATGTAAAGATATTGAAAAACTTAACACTGACAGATTAGACATGCACCCAGCATTTGTATCACCAAAACTATTTTCAGCAATCCTAGAGGAAAGTTTCAATCTTTCAATAATAAACACAGAAATTAACAAAGATGCTACAGAAACAGCTGAGGAGTTCTTCCATTTAGGGAACTTCAAGAGAACCACTGGATGAGCTGCAGAAGAAATAAACAGAAGAGTAAAAATTATGCTCAAGTTAATAAGAGCGAAAAGCTAAATGCATTGCATGTAGTAGAGGTAGGGTGAGGAAAATGGACAGGTCAGAAAGTAAAAGATTTAGAAAACTAAAAGGGACTACTGAGAGGAAATATTGAGACTGAATAACATAACACAATATTAGACTAGGTGGCTGGTGGGTGCTGAGAACCAAGACATGTTGTAATGCCAGTTACCACCAGTGAAGTTCTGAGAAATGGTTTCTGGGGGAAACTGCACCCTCATATGGCACTTTCTTTTTGAATATTTATTTCCTATATACTCTTTTGCTCATTCTTTCACATCATGTCTAACCAGTATTGATGTTGAAGCCAGTGGCAGAATTAAGTTTCAAGAGCCCTGCAGGCGAGAGCTGGTGTTACAAGATGTCCTTGGTTCTTACTAACCACCTGGCCTCAATTTACATAATTTCTTTGATCACAGGAACTATTCTGTTCTTCATTCCCTTTTAGTTCTACATCTTTTATTTTCCAAACTGTCTATTTTTCCTTATCCCTCCCCACCTCCACCACAAACAATGCACATTAAGATGCTTGTCAGTAATCTGTCTTGCACATTACCCTTTATTTCACTTTTAAGATCTGAGGTTTTTAAATCTTAACTGGTACAGTTCCCAATAATCAAGCTTTTGTTTTCACCCCACCTAGTGAGTTTCCTGTGCACTACGGTTCCGTCCGAACTCTCCTGATTCCCTAAACCTCATCAGTCCTTTTCCTTCACCCCTCTTCCATCTCCTTCAATCCTTCTGCCAGGAGGAAGAGCTCCTGGTGCCAAAAGCTTGCAAATTTCAGTACCTTTATATGTGTGTTCTCTGGTTGCCACTTTCAAAAACTTACCATCATTCAGTATGCAATGGGAAGATTAATTACCACAAGATGCAAATTTATCAGAGGACAGCCTGGAGCAGAAGATGTGGTTTGGGGGAGGTGCTGTAGGTTGGGGGGCTGGAGATGATTCATGAATGATGATGTTTCGTGTGTGTGTGTGTGTGTGTGTGTGTGTGTGTGTGTGTGTGTGTGTGTGTGAGAGAGAGAGAGAGAGTTATTAATGTTGTTATTTGTTATCAGTTATACTTTTGTTTGTGTAGTGGGTTCACTATGTCTAATAGTTGGGGAAAAGGGGGAGGGGGGGCGGTGGTCAGTTTGGAAAGCACCTGTGGATTGTTTTGTTTCTTAGGCTGTTCATGCTAGTGTGCGTGGATGGCCAGAAAATATTTGTGCATCAGCAGCTTAGGTTAATGAGTATTTTTTGTAATTGTGTGTGTGTCTTGTATATCGATTTCAGTAGCAAGGCTAGCTTTTATGAATTTCTGGTTTGTGCTGTTAATTGGATTGTGTTGGATTGAGATTGGTAGATATCAAGAACATAGTTTTATCGGAGCCGGTGAGATTACATTTTCAGCATATGTTATGTGAACAAAGTTTTGTTTTGTGGTATCACAGACTTCATTTGAGTTGTATAGGTCTAGTGAAACTTCTGATACACTGTGTGTGTGTGTGTGTGTGTGTGTGTGTGCGCGCGCGCGCGTGCGTTCCCCCCCCCCCCCCCCCCCCTCTCTCTTCTGAGAATTTTGTTTGTTTCATTTTTGCTTTAATATTGGTTGTGGTATGTCTTCAGTATTAAAAGTGCCATGTATTTGATTTTGTATGTCACTGCCAAAAGTTCCTAATTCTCACAGTTGTGTCAATAATTCCCCTGTATGTCTGTAATACAATATTTCACATATTGTACATGTCTGTCTCAGGGGATGTTGTGAGTGATGTCACAGTCATCGTATGGGATATGTTTGAAATAGAAGTGTCTGCAATCTTGATGTCACTGGTCAAAACCGATGGGTAGTACCCCAATCTTCGGTTTTGCCAATAATTGAGGGGGGTATTAGTAGAAATTAGTGAATTTTGTTTTAGGAACATTTTTCTCATTTCTCTGTGTATTTATTGGAGGTTAGAGATGTGGTCTGTATACCTTCAACTTAGTTTACAGAAGATTAAAAGTCATAAGTGTAAGCCAGTGTTAAGTGTTCAAGTTTTTAGTCTTATGTTGTTTATGACAGGCATGCTGCCACTTCACCAGACATTATTAAAGTAAATTTAGAGGAGGAAAGTATGACATATTTTGACGGATAGACCACTAACTGAAGGTTAGATGACCTAAACTAGCAGCAGTTTATGGTTAATCATCAGGTGGAGTCCAAAAATTTTGAATTTTGGAGCATGTACACATGCTGTAAGGTTTCACTGGCTTGCAATTAGGGCAGCTATTCAGAGGGGTATCGCAGAACTACACAGCTAACGTATTTGTACGAGTATGTGTGGATGAAATGTGTGGCTATAGGCGAATGGTTTGTCTTCCAAGTTGCTTGTGAGAGGTTTTAAAAATTTAACTTTTATTTCATTTTATTTATTGGTACTCAGATCAGTGTGTTGCCGTATGATTTTCATGTGCTTGTGGTGAGAGGTATGCATCTTTAAGGTCAAGGGAAGTGTCCGATTCCAATGTGTCGTCATAGCTATGTGTGTTTTGGTATCGTGAGCTGCTGCTGACCTACATAGATCAAGGGAAGTGTCCGATTCCAATTTTTGTTGTTTTAGGTGTTCGTTTCGTGGTATCGATAGCTGCGGAGTGATTATAATTTTTGGAGTAGTTGAGCTAGGGGAAACAATGCAGTTCATAAAAGCTGCTTCATTTGGAGATTGCATACTTCGTCACATTCCCCACCTATGAAGTTTCTTCTTTCCTATGGGATCTGTGAAACACGACGGATGAATCAACAACCAGGTTGCACATTTGTTGATCACTGGTGTTTGGTCGTTGATGGAATACATATTAATACTTAGAGTCAACAATCTTCTGCTTGTGGCGTCGACATACTGTTCAACTTTAATTTACAACTGCCGCCATCAAACACCGGAACAGGGGGTAAATTAATAGTTAGAATTTGTTTTCCATCCAGCTTCACTTCAGATCAGGCCGTATCTGAATGCCAACAAAGCAAAACACGTGTAGTGATGTTATGTATTTACCAGTACTTACCTTGTTTATAAAGACTGTGGAAACGAAAAGAAAAGAATGAGTCACAAATTCTGAGTAAACTATTTTTTCCGCACAGTGCATTTTTTTAATTAATGCACAATAAAGCTCCATCATTCTTGCCATATGAGACCCCGCTCCCACATGACAGATGGACCTGAAAACAAATACGTGTTGTCGTGTTTACAACGCTGAATGCTCCGCGTCTCTCTATATCGACAGTTACGGCATCGATTTTACTTCGACTCTCTAAAATCAATCGATATCCTACTCCCAATCGCCACAGCGAGATTTTAAATTTCTAAGCCCGGTCCACACGCAACGATTTGTCTGCGCAGACATCGGCGCAGATGTCTGTACATGCAAAAGATCGCTGCAAATGTGGTGTGTTCGCACGACACAAACCCCAATCTACTACTCGCCCGCCATCTGTCGGTGTAGAAAAGAAATATCAGTGGCAAACGATTACGCTCACCTTAAACGTCAAAAATTTAATTCAGTTATTTTGAAATATAGAAATGTAGGAAGTTCTATTGTGGTCTGTGTTCGCAGCTTGTGTTGCAAAAAACATTCAGACCAACCGCAGAGAAACAGAGAAAGTGGTCAAAATGGTGTAGACAGTGGCTGCTAAAGCGAAAGCAGTTTTCTCACGTACATTTAGTGCGAGAGTTGCAGGGCGAACCTGTTTTGTTTTACATTACTTCGTGTTCCATTTCCTGGCACATTGACACTCCAATTTCATCTTCAATTGTACTCCTGCTTGGTCTTGGCGTTTCTTGATCACTAAGAAAGCCAAGCAGATCAAAATACCATAACATTGGCTGGTATACTTGATCTACTCTTACACCAGATCTTCTAGATTTCCGAACTTTGGATAACTCTTTTCGGTAAACAGTTCGCTGACAGACTTAATTTACTTGACTTGCCTTCATGAATCATCCTTCAGGAGAGCGTAAATAGCTTCAAATGTGTTGGGTATTATTTTACTCGACGCTTGTTTCGATATTGCAGTTGAAAATTCCAAATCCTTGTAGCTCCTTCCTGTTGCTAGGAATCTTAATGTTACCGCCAGCCGTTCATGAGGACAAATTGCCCTTCTCATACAAGTATTTTTTTCTCATAATATGAGGGGTTACAAGCTTTAAGAGATAATTATAAGTTTCCATATCCATCCGCAAATAATTTCGCCAGTTTGCAACGAATTTTTTTTAAATTACCGTTTCTCTGTTTGCCGAGGCGTCAACTGCCCGCAATATTTCAATTAGAGCATTGTATGCTGCTGTCTTTTTGTCTCGGTCACTATATTCTTTACTTTTAATCTTCCACAAAATGGGTGGTTTCTATATATTTCAATGAATTCACTTCAAATGGTTCAAATGTCTCTGAGCACTATGGGACTTAACATCTGTGGTCATTAGTCCCCTATAACTTAGAACTACTTAAACCTAACTAACCTAAGGACATCACACACATCCATGCCCGAGGCAGGATTCGAACCTGCGACCGGAGCGGTCACGCGGTTCCAGACTGAAGCGCCTTTAACCGCACGGCCGCACCGGCCGGCGCATGAATTCACTTACAAACTCTCGAGAACACTGACGAGTATCAGCCATTTTAATGCCCTGTACGCACAAATACAAACACTAGACTGAGTAAACAGCTGTTTCGCGCCAGATTTGCGGCGATCTCCTGTACACACGCTCCAACTTGTCTGTGCAGATGTGGTTTGAACCCACAGATTTGAGAGGTTTCGCTCAAACCTCCAACTCCAACTTCCAGGTTTGCACACACCTCAGGTTGGCGCAAATCTTCTGTCCACACCTTCGACCATAGTATCTATGGTCGAAGGTCCACACGCAACAATCTGTCTGCGCAGATGTGTTGTGCGCAGACATTTGCGCAGACAGATCGTTGCGTGTGGACGGGCCTTTAGGGAAACTGCATAGTGTTATAACATTTCTTTATCTGGTAACCGACGACTTTTATACCAGTCTGAACTATTTATTTCACATTTCAAAACTTGTTCCTGAAATTGATATATACTTAAGGAGGTTCTTAGTCGTTATGTGAAGATTAATTAACATTCTATGCCCATGTGTATTTTAGTTCATAAAAGACTGTTTACACAACTTTAATTACGAAAGATTATACGTAGATTGTCCTCGGACTCTGAATTTCATAGACGTCAACCTCCTCTAGAAGAGAGGTTATGGTTTCCAATTTTGTATTTTTTGCTCCAGCGATGTCTTTCATTTCAATTTCCAGTAATCCAAGAGCTACACATACACCATCATTTCTTTTGATCAGATGTCACGCTCTTCAGTTGTTGCCTCTAACGTCACCATAGCATGAATATTCGTCCTCTGTTTTCTCATACACTTTTCGTAAATTTCTCGCTTATTCGTCTCTGTTTACCTGCTTCGAAACTTGCAGTAACTTATTCTTTAGAGTAATATGATCAGAGACTTTTTATCTAATACTTGACGCTCAACGCATCACATCTCAAATATGTATTGAAACAATCTTGAGAAGCGGCATTCCATACGACTTTTCTTTGTCTATAATCTCGTAAGGCTTCTTTTGGAGTCAACATATATTTTTGCACGTAAATAGCTTCACAGCATAACCTCAACATACTACACGATGAAGCACACATTAGCTCCACCTACCTGTCGTCTGCAAAAAACCGCACAGATTCCCACCGAAGGTCGGTAGCAATGCGCTAAACGCACGGCCTCAATGTCCAGGAAATTAGACATGCGAATGCGCAGTTGCGCTGTTGGAAATTTCTGCTCGTGCACCAAGTTGAACAGAAGAAACGCATCTTTTTTTTTTTCTTTTTTGAATTTCAATTCCCCCCGAAGGGGGCGGGCTGGCAGCAGCTTAGTATGCCGCTCTTCAGCCTACAGATTTTGCGAGAAAGTTCAAGAGAATAAATAATGAAAAACAGGCGATAAAATCGGAGACTTAATGAATAACATGGCGAAAAGAAATCGTGGAACTTAAAACAAACAACAGAGGGATGATGATGCTAATAAAATACATACGAAGCAGACAGGGAAAACAATAGACAGACAATTAAAAAATACGGCGACAGTCTGGATTCTGTTCGCAGAAGACATAAAATTCACACCGAGCGACAGCATGGTTTCTGTTCACAACACGAGAAAGACAAACAACACTGAATAGTCACTGGAACACTACACTAAAAAGTTGGCAAATGTGACATACCCATTCTCAACAGGACAAGAATTTATGTTTTTAAACCTTTCTTGGTCTATAAAAGTGTTATCTAGTGTGTGGAATAGAAGGCTATATGGAAAGCTGGATAGAGGGATTGCAGAGGAGCAGTTCGGATTTAGAAGAGGAAAAGGAACAAGAGATGCTATTGACCTGTTAAGAACTATAGGGGAAAGATGTATGGAAAAAGGTAGAGAAATCTTTGCTGTTTTTATAGATTTAGGAAAGGCTTTTGACAGAGTTCATTGGAACAAGCTGATAGATATTTTGAAGAGAAAAGGAGTAGATTGGAAAGAGAGGCGACTTATACAGAATCTACACTCCTGGAAATTGAAATAAGAGCACCGTGAATTCATTGTCCCAGGAAGGGGAAACTTTATTGACACATTCCTGGGGTCAGATACATCACATGATCACACTGACAGAACCACAGGCACATAGACACAGACAACAGAGCATGCACAATGTCGGCACTAGTACAGTGTATATCCACCTTTCGCAGCAATGCAGGCTGCTATTCTCCCATGGAGACGATCGTGGAGATGCTGGATGTAGTCCTGTGGAACGGCTTGCCATGCCATTTCCACCTGGCGCCTCAGTTGGACCAGTGTTCGTGCTGGACGTGCAGACCGCGTGAGACGACGCTTCATCCAGTCCCAAACATGCTCAATGGGGGACAGATCCGGAGATCTTGCTGGCCAGGGTAGTTGACTTACACCTTCTAGAGCACGTTGGGTGGCACGGGATACATGCGGACGTGCATTGTCCTGTTGGAACAGCAAGTTCCCTTGCTGGTCTAGGAATGGTAGAACGATGGGTTCGATGACGGTTTGGATGTACCGTGCACTATTCAGTGTCCCCTCGACGATCACCAGTGGTGTACGGCCAGTGTAGGAGATCGCTCCCCACACCATGAGTCCGGGTGTTGGCCCTGTGTGCCTCGGTCGTATGCAGTCCTGATTGTGGCGCTCACCTGCATGGCGCCAAACACGCATACGACCATCATTGGCACCAAGGCAGAAGCGACTCTCATCGCTGAAGACGACACGTCTCCATTCGTCCCTCCATTCACGCCTGTCGCGACACCACTGGAGGTGGGCTGCACGATGTTGGGGCGTGAGCGGAAGACGGCCTAACGGTGTGCGGGACCGTAGCCCAGCTTCATGGAGACGGTTGCGAATGGTCCTCGCCGATACCCCAGGAGCAACAGTGTCCCTAATTTGCTGGGAAGTGGCGGTGCGGCCCCCTACGGCACTGCGTAGGATCCTACGGTCTTGGCATGCATCCGTGCGTCGCTGCGGTCCGGTCCCAGGTCGACGGGCACATGCACCTTCCGCCGACCACTGGCGACAACATCGATGTACTGTGGAGACCTCACGCCCCACGTGTTGAGCAATTCGGCGGTATGTCCGCCCGGCCTCCCGCATGCCCACTATACGCCCTCGCTCAAAGTCCGTCAACTGCACATACGGTTCACGTCCACGCTGTCGCGGCATGCTACCAGTGTTAAAGACTGCGATGGAGCTCCGTATGCCACGGCAAACTGGCTGACACTGACGGCGGCGGTGCACAAATGCTGCGCAGCTAGCGCCATTCGACGGCCAACACCGCGGTTCGTGGTGTGTCCACTGTGCCGTGCGTGTGATCATTGCTTGTACAGCCCTCTCGCAGTGTCCGGAGCAAGTATGGTGGGTCTGACACACCGGTGTCAATGTGTTCTTTTTTCCATTTCCTTATTTCAATTTCCAGGAGTGTATATATATATATATATATATATATATATATATATATATATATATATATATATATATATTCCTTACTGTCATGTCTTGTTAACAATATTAGCTTATTCCCAAAAATAACCAGCTTTCACTCAGTTAATACTCGGAAGAAATCAAACTTGAATTTCCATAATTCCTGTGCAGAAAGATGTGCAGTATACTGCTACATCCATTTTCAATAAGCTACCACTCGAATTCAAAACACTTGTCAGTAATCCACGCGCTTTCAAATCGAAACTGAAGAGTTTGCTCATGGGTCACTCCTTCTATTCTGTCGAGGAGTTCCTTGAAACAGAAAACTAATTCTTGTTGTATTGTTGATTGCTTTAACTTAAACTTATGGATTGACTTTTTTTGGGTTCGTAAACATTTTATTTTTATCTGTTATTACTTTTATGTTGTAATTTCATGTACTGAAATGTTCCATGACCTTGGAGATTTGATCCTCAATTTGGCCCTACGGAACTTGATGTGTAAATAAATAAATAAATAAAACTTCTTCAACAGTACGGAGCTAGATCTATTTAAGGAGCGCCACGCAGAGGAATTTAACAGTTCCCATTTGAATAGAAATCTGATAGGACGTTTCATTCTAAACATATTATGAACAACGAGTGCAAGTTAGTGATGTTTGAAGTGTTTACTTCGGGTATATAGGGCGTGCAGTGTATAGTGACGTGTACTTCGGTGACTAAAGTGTTATCGTCGACTTTTCACCGTCTAATGATCTTATTTTACCACAGCTCATGAAAATGCCTAAGCATGGAAAGAAAATGTGTCACTTTTCGGATGATGACACGAAAGAGTGGTCTTTTGTCAAGAAAGGATGCATGGATCAGAAAGCATTATGTGAGATTTGTAACTACTTCATATCAGTAACTCATGGAGATAAGGCAGTTTTGAGGTATCACATTTCTACAAATAATCATACAAACAAATCCGCAGTAGAATTGACATCAAAGCCTATGTCTACGTTATTGATCAAAGGAAATACCCAGGAAGAATTACTCGTTGCTGCTGCAGAACAAACAACGGCTTATAAAGTTGTCAAGCATCATCAATCCTTCAGTTCTCTTGACTGTACTGTAAAACTGAATGCCACGATGTGTCCCAACTCCAAAGTCGCCGCAAAGTATCCTACAGCCAGAATCAAAACTACAGTGATTGTTAAAAATATTGTCACACCACACTCTTGATAAGATGTTTCCCTTAGTTGCTCAAACTTTACTGAAACTAATGGAATCCAACAGAATCTGTTGAAGTCTGACTCACTGAAAAACGAAACATCAGGGACAATTGCAATGTTTTGTCTAGACACTTTAAGACAACTGCAAATTCCATTGGACAGATTAATAGCTTTTTGGGGGACCTTACCAATACCAACTCGGGGGCTTCATCGACTTGGCCATCGGTATGTGTTTCACCAAATTAAAGGAGATCTAGGAAAAAGTGAAGAAGGAACTGGAGGCCCTGCCCATATTCTCCACAATACTATATCAAGCGCTGCTGGAGTATTAACTGTTGACATTGAAATAATCGTTACGAAAATATTTAATTATTTTTCAATATATACAGTAAGGACAGAGAAGCTGAAAGAGTTCTGCTTATATGTTGATGTCAATCATGACACTCTTCTATCTGACTCAAAAACGAGATGGCTGTGGTTAATACCTGCAGTTGAGAGAATTCTAAACTTTGGATTCCATTAAAACAATTTTTTGGTGCCAAAAGTAGACCACATAAAATAATTACAGATTTTTTCAGTAGTCGTATCAGTGAAATTTACTTCGTGTTTCTACAGTCAGAGTTAGCTCTGTTTGAAAGAAATATAAAAAGTGTGGAGAAGAGTAAATATCAATAATTGAATTAAGAAATATATTAATCGACATTCAAAGATGTCCAAATTAAAGGAAGACTGTCAATTTTACTGACATGTAAATCAAGATTAATTTGAACAAATTAAAGAATGAGAACCCTAACCAAGAAATAATTTATTCGATTTCGAAATTTGAGGAAGAGATAATGGCTTTTATACCATAGCATTTGATTACTTAGAGAATGGGCTATTTCTTTCAATTAATATCAAGTATTTGATTCGATGACGCTATCTGAAGCCCAGGATTGAGTGATTATTGAAAACACTGTTATATACCTGACTAACAATGGTGTGAACATTTTAGGCGATAATTGTTTTCGGGAATATATGAATCTGAAGAGCTTTTTAGAAGCTAAGTGTGAATCGCAAGAATGGAATTCTAACCACTCGATGGAAGAAAGGTGGATTTACTTTCTTAAGGAAACAAAAAATCCTGAACACTAATGTCAACTGCTAAAATTATGCGAGTTTTGTTTTCTATTCCTACACCCAACGCCACAGTGAAAAGAGTATTTTCGCTCGTGTTGGCCCAGCGGACTTAAAAAATCGACTGCTGCCAGGGACTGTGAACTCAATATTACAGTTGCAGTTTAACTACAAGCTGACTTGAATGGACTTTTATATGTACGTAAAAGGGGAAAAAAACTTGCTAAAAAACGGGAAATCTTACGAAAAGTATGGTGTACCTGTTGTGTTCTGCCTACTCTTCGAACCTACCTAGCAAACCTTCTTTCCTGGACAGCTAGACAACAGTTCAAGCAAATCGTATTAATGAATTTTTATTACAGTAAGATAAATGTCAATACTAAACTTTGAGAATTTACAATGGTGTGTCGTAAGCAATGGGCGACAGACGAAATAAGAAAATCTCTTCAGTACACACAACTCCTAATACAAGTGAAACAATACTGCAGAGCTTGTAAAACGACTAGTCTTCAACTGGGCCTTGGCCAGGTGGCGCAGCGCTTATGTTCTCTTCGTCTAGCGCTGTCTTGGTGTCGTCCTAGAGAGGGGTAGGTCAGCGATAGCGATACTATTGACTGACGTCTTCGTCACAGCCCTATCTGCTTTACTGTTGCTGAACGTCGTGTCGGCATTTGACTTTTATGCTGCAACAGTACCAAATCTTCTGCCGCAACAAGTTCCTTGCATTTGTGTTCAAAATAAAAAGTAATTATATTAAATAAATTTTTTACCTCATTTTCACATCCCCATCTCAGAGTGTTCCAACAGAGGTCCCAACTACATATGGCAACACCAAATGTAACCCACGCCACTGATTTCCCTCAACAGACTGTCTGGCGTACAACGAAGGTCTGCATCTGTTTCATTTCAACATGTCATAGCATTGTAACTGGGTGACTACAACAGTTGCATGGGATTTGTCTGGTGGTTTCTGCAGGAATCCACTGTAGACTTAAGTTTCACAGCGAGTGTCCTTTTCACCTGCATACGTGGGTAAATGTGAACGTACATGCTACCTGTACACATGCCTAACAACGCAAATTTACCCATAAAGAGTCGTCTGGCATTGTAGGGGACGTTTAATTGCGACGTACAGTCTCTCGCATGGATTTGATGGTCACACATATCTCATACTCCTGTGAGAGGTTGTGGCGGATATACTGAATGAAATTCGCGTTCCTATTCGTCATCGCATTCTGCTTCAGCACGAAAGAGTCCCAATGCATTTCAGCAGAGAAATCAGAGCACATCTTTACATAACCATTCCTGCCTGATGGATTGATCATGGTGGGCCAGTCGTACAGCCACCACGATTACCCGATCTGCACTCTGTCGATTTCTTCGTGTGGGGATATCTGAAGAACCTTATGTATGCAACACCTTCTACATCTCCGTAGGACCTAGTGAACAGCATCGTCGCGACAGCAGGATGTCTTCGATATATACCAGGTATCTTTGAGAGAGTGTGCTGTTCAATGCAGCATCGATGTCAGGCGTGTCTCAGGGAATCTGGACAAAACTTTGAGCATATCCCGTGGTGGGTATCCAATTGCAGCATGTGACTAAATAACTGCAACGCCATTTAGTAGACCCAGATGGCCTTTGTGATCCTTGGTTCCTTTGTGATTGTTCATCCTTTTATATGCTCTATGTGCCAATTCAGTTTGTAAACTTTCTTTCTTTTAATCACCTTGTATATAACAGAGGCTGTGGCACATTAGTTAGCGCTCCTTGTGGAGCCACGCTGTACCATTAGCAGCCATATTTTCAGAAGTCAATCTGTGGTTGTTCTGAAGGCGAGGTAGTATGTGTGCGAACCTGTAAGGCATGCAACTACTGAATTTCTTTTCGAAATCATGCCTAACATTTGTGTAGCATATAAATGCATGTTCAGAAGAAATACAACTACGAATATTGCTTATTTCAAATGAATACTGTTTTACTGACCATCTGGGGTTACAGTGTTTTCGTGAAACCTACTGACACTGTCGAGAGATGATGTGTACTATACTCAGAGGTAATATTCTTTCTGGTTATAATAGTTAAGTACCAACAGTTGTAATTTCGTAATTCTCTTGTGTGCAATCATGTTCCATGACACCCTTTTATTGACTTCTGAAAACATGGCGGAGGGTTATTCACAGTGATCTCTATACTATGGAGATCATTGGTTATTCAGTTCGCTTCAATATAGTCACGGTGTTGCCTCTCTGTGGTATTATATCTCATTGATTCTCCACAAAGTGTCGCAATGTTGTGTTGCAAGCTCCCAATGCTAAGCACTGTATACTTCAGACTTTCTAAACTAAGGTGTCGTCTTGCTGTGTGGCGTATTCCTGTAAGGTGAGTCAGGTAGTTTCATTCTATGCAGAAGTTTAAACTTGATAAGTCGGTAAAATGAAACATTTTACTTTACAAAGTGATCTATAATAGTTTTGAATCAATTTTGAGGCACTTTGTACAACTCAGTGTCTGCGGTGTCTGTTGCTGTTAGTTCTGCTTATCAGTAATTGAAAAGACGGTAAAAACCAGAATCAGTGGATACCTTAGTCTTCCCACATAGTGAAACCAAAGGTGAGAATACCCTGGTCAGCTGGTTAGTCTACATGTATAGCCTACACGGCCTAAGTATGTAGTGGTCCAGAAATGGTATTTACATTTTATGCTGGAGAGATTTATTATTTTTCATCAAAGGCAAGTTATATAAACTTTACAGACTTACAAATCCAGCCACAAGTGATCTGAGGAAATGTTGTGGTTATTTTCAGCATTTACAAGAATATATTTTATGGCACAAAAACCGTACCGAATATTTGCTATACGATTACAAACTGACCATTATTAATTTCTTTCCAGATTCGGGATTTCAGACTGGATCTCCCAATTTTCGCTACCAGCTGCTTTTAATAATCAGGTTATCAATTACCGTACTGAACCGACTCGATTTCACAGTGTCCAATAAGTTTGCCTCAAATTCTCTCCAAGCATATGTTCAGTACTTACGAACTACTCTTTAGACATTTGTATAGTATAGTTCACTGTGTCAGCGTTAAGCCCTGCCTGTTTACAAACTGTTCCCAGTGCTGTGCTATTCCTATGTCAATGGACAATTTTTGTGCGTTGATTGAGAGATAACAGACGCAAAAAGTGTGACACTCAGAATTTAAATCAGTTCAAGAAGTGCAATAAGGTAGCCTATTCTAGTAAAGCGAAGAAAGTGGATCCCGGTTCGTGTACTGCGCCAAACATTAATTTTCAGTGGTCACATTGTAACACATAACTATCCAGTATTAACGAATGGTGGAATTTTTTACTAGTACAGTATTTACACCACATGTTTCTTGCTGTATCTCCATCTGACAGCGTGGTCAACACACTACGATCTTCGCTATCGACGATTTTGGAGGCCAATAAGAGACGCCAGCGGTTCGTCACTTGGGCCTGGCCGTTGATGTGAAGCCTGAAATAAAATCTGACCGCCAAGCAACTGCAAGACACTTCGAATCAGCGTGTGTATTAGGACAACACACTAATTTCGTTGATCATGGATTTAGAATTCATGAAACTGTGGCAGCAACAACTGCAATTATAGATCCTTCAAAAGTACAATGTGAAGAAGAGTGAAAGCAATAACTGCAACTTCGAATGTAATTAACCAACAACAGAAGCAACAGTTTATATTCCAGAAACTCATCAAGCCCAAACAGCATCCGCCACTACCATTTGCACCATTTCACCCAGTAGATAACTGGATTCCATACTAGTGACATCTGCAATTCCACTTCCAGGCAAGTAGTGAAACCGACGTTTTTAAGCAAAATGCTTTTCTGCTGTCTACAAATCCCCAAATACTGTGTCTTCCACAAAAATTACGTCTTCTCGATAAACCTGAGTGTTTGTATTTGTCTGAAATCCGTAGTTTGCCCTCTATGCATTACAAGCAGCAAACTCACGTTATAGCAGGTAGGCTCGCATTTTTTCATTGCCGCAAGATGTTGCATCGATGGTGTTCTGCATGGGCAGCTTATCTCAAAGGCCTGACCTGTCAGTGGCTTATTTTGTGCAAAAATTGTAAATAATCCTATGCTGGATCGTTAGTGCTTGATATAATAATTACTGAAGTGTTACTTTTTGGAGAAAGAATATATTTTTGTTAATATTTGTAAAGAGCCAGACTCCTGTGCATACGTTTTTTTCTTTATTAGGGTACGTGTATGGATATGATTTTCTTTCACCTGCTGCTGTGAGTGTCTATTTCCCATGTATATATTACTAAATTATGATGAAAGCAGTCTGAATGACATGTAAATATTGTATAAATGAGTACACAGAAACAAAATGGAGAATGTAGTATTTAAGTTCTAGTTTTAGTAATTGAGATTATTAGTTTTAAAGAAATGAAAGAAAATATAAATACTGTAAATAGAATAGAAATGATTAATGTAAATAGTGTGGAAGAAATGTAAATATTGAAGCAAATAAAAGAACTGATTATAAGTCTATTGGAGTATTTACATTCATCTAGTTTTAGTGCAAATAGTACATGAGATTATTAATTTTTTTCAAAAACTGTGTATAAGAAAATTAGAAGAAAAATAATTTATTCTATAATATCCTTGTCAATAAAGCGAAAAGTATTATAGTTAATAAATATACAAGAACACTTAACTAAGAAAATTATTGTCAATAAACCTTACACTATTTTTATACCCTTTTCATTATTTACAAACCCTTGCACAACCAAATGCTACTGATTAGGCACATGCAATAAGTGAGCTGTATAGGGACAGAGAAAATTACTGTCGGAAATTTGCTATTGTTTATAACAAACCTGCACCTCCCCCCATGACGCTCATACCTTGAATGAAAAGGCCAGCACACAGTTGAGCTTGTTATAAAAGATAAGAAGGGGCAGGAGGAGTGGATTCTTGATCTTCATTGGCTCTTTATGTTTCCCAGCATTTTATTGTGCTTCCGTTGGCTAAGTGGAGTTCCCACCAATTTTATATCACATTATCACTATAAAGTAACGATGGCTGAGCTCGACAGTCACCGTTAAAAGAGGAAGCAAAAACATTTAAAAATCAAAATTATGACAAAGAATAATGATAGCACTACTGCAAAGCATAGTACTTTTCAAATAAGTATTATTAGTCTAATTAATATGAAGAAAATACGAGAGTATCTTACACTAGTAGTTTAAACAGATAAGGGCAATGAGAAATAGGTGAAGTGGAAGCTAATCAGACTCAGTATTTGTGTTTAAAACGAAATTAGAACTAAATTCAGGTCATCCTATGCACTCTATAAATATCTTTAACATTATTGGAAAGCTTATTAAGTTTGCTTTTTTAACATATTGTTCTATTATTGGTCATTTTAAAGAGGTGCATTAAATGTGTTAATTATTTCGTTCAAAGCTTTAATTGTATCACGAGAGCGCATTACTAGAGTCAGCTGGTGACCGTTATAGTGAGCAGACCCAAATGTAGCATCACTATTAAGAGGTATTGCATTATTAGAGTTGTGAGCGGGCCATTAAAGAAAGCAGACATGTACGTGATGGTCGAAGCCAATTGCAGTCATGAGTATAAAGTTCTGTTAATTAAATAAGCTGCAGGGTACATAACTTGGTTCATTGCTCACAAAATGTGTTATATCAAGCACTGTTGGATTTGTGTGGCAGGATGTTACGTGAGTGACAGATTGTGTATTCATTATTTCATATAATAATTTCGTGTGATAACTTTGTTGATTTCCTCGTTCCCCCCTCTCCCTGAACTTGAGCCTTGTTTATTGTTATTGCCACCGAATCCTTGATTGTGGGCTGAAGTCGCTTATAGTAATTAGGTAAATCAGTTGAGATCATTATCGCACGGGACATAGGTGCCTCTCCTGCTGCTGGATTTGTGGAGATAGCAGTTTCAATGTATTAAGACTTAGAGCATAGAATAAAGTATAATAGCTCTGAAATTCGATTGAAAGGCTCGTATAATCAACTTTTACAGCATCAATTCATAAACGAATCCATGACCAAGCATGTCTTTTGCAATCAAGAGGACATCATCATCTTCTCAAGAAGCCAGACAGGAGAACTAAAAACATTGCGAGGTGTGCCTGTCGCTTTACCTCCCCAACTATAGCCTTGATGTGTATGGTCAGTCTGTTACAGCCAGTTACCAGGACACGTGAGATAGTAGTTTGGTGAACACTATTTTGAAGAGGACCTACAGTGACCTGTGATCATAATATCACTAAAGATTATAAAAATTAGTGTAAGTCACTTTGGCGACTTTTGTTATGATCTCAAAATTACGAAACACTTAATGACAGTACATATTTTGAGTTGCTTGAGGAACATATTTGATTCTGAGGTGGGATTCGATGTAAAAGACTGACATCAAGAAAACAGGAACTGAAGACTTTGGTTATGAGATAGCACATCGCATTGGAGTGAAAACATAGCAGCTGCGCTCCAGATCACTGTGTGCGGCAATAGGCAGCAGACAGCCCAATGTAGATTTTACTTTGATTCAGGCAGATGACCCTTCTCACTTTGGGGTGCCACCAGCAATGAAAACAAAAGTCAACACACCACCTGGTGGAGCGAGAGAGGTCCATACAACTGACAACAGACTGCCAGACACCATAAGTTCATGGCAGCACCCTCTCAAGTTTCTTAAAAGGCAAAGAGCTGAGTGTGGAGAGCATTACTGAGTAGAGCAATATGCACCCTTAGCGTACAGCAATATGTAATCTCCTGGTAGCAAGTAGTAAATAGATTTTGTGGCTATAAATACCAGTAACATTTGGGCCATAAGAGGCAACGCATTAGGGAATCTGGAAGCGCATTACCCTTCTCATGAGAGAGATTTTGATCACGAACTTTCATCACAATCACATGACGATTTGTCAGAGTTATATGATGAAAGTCCACCAATGCAAGATATTTCAGTTGACATGGAACATACTGCTCAAGTGCGTGGAGAGTACCATGAGTCCAAAATGAATTTACCAAGTGAAAGTCACCACACTGTATTTGCCGGAAACTGTACCTGTTGATAGTGATGGTGAATTATCTAATGAAAGTCAGGTCGTATATGTTACTGATCATGAAAATGATATGCAGGAATGCCACTGGTCAACTGAAAATTCCATTAAAGACAATAAACAATAATTTCGTCAATATCAGGAAGAGTCTCAGAGAAATCTTGAAGAAAATTAAAAATTCAATTAATGGAAATAAACCTTCCATCAAGGAGAACTTGAAAAAGCAATTAAAATTTCCAGTGGAAAAACAAATCTCAATACTGCTAAACTGGAAGATGAGATTGATTTACAGAACCTCGATCTTGCTTAAGGTTATGAAGAGAGGCGGAAGTTAGTAGTTGGTTCATTTTCAGAATAAGTTTCTAGGAGTAAAGAATTGTTTGGACCACATGAGTCTCGAATAACTTGTTTAGAATCTAATATCGTACAAAGACAACAATGTATCAAGTAGAAAAGGTCTGCAAAGCTCCAGATGATCTAGAAGTCGGCAGAGATCTGTCCAAAATTAAATGTAATGTTTATGCAAGCAAACTTCATTTCGATCTGAGAGAGTTTCACAGTAAAACTAAAAGCAGTTCAGTTGCAGATGTAGATTTGATGTCTAGTTCCGCCAGCCATATGAAAGTAGCAACATATCATGCATTGAAAAGCAAACCATTATTCAGATATGTGCCTGTCATTTCTGTCGCTCCTGTAGGACATAGACTTAAGATCGTGGTGTCGCGCCGACGTATGCTATGGAGCTTGTACTGAGGGATAGTTGGCTCTGTACATCCAAGACCACAATTATTCTTGTGTTCCTTTGGATGGGTGTTAATACTCCTTTTTGAAGTTCCTATGTACACTTGGCCACAAGTGCATGGGATGTTATATGAGGTGCACTCAATAAATAATGCAACACTTTTTTTCTCAGCCAATTTCTCTTGAAAAAATGCTGAATTTGTTATGGGACATTGCAGAATATTTCCGCTTCAGTCCCTATAGTTGTGATTGGTGGTGGCGCTGTACGTAGCCTTCAGAATGGCATCTGTAACGGAGCAGAGAGTTGTCATTGAATTTCTTTTGACAAAAACCACAGCACTGCAGATGCTAAGAGGTGCTTCAGAATGTCTATGGAGACATGCCAGTGAACAAAAGCATAGTTAATCATGGGGCGACTCGTCTGTCATCAACACAACAAGGTCGCGCAAACCTGTTCGATCTCTCGCACACGGCTGTGGTTCCTCCAATCTTAGAACACACGGACACTCCCATTCCAGGTAATTTACGGATCACAACCAAACACCTCGCTGCTCAACTGGACGTCTCTGTTGGTAGTGCTGATACACTCGTCCACCAGTTGGGGATCTGGTTTGTGCCCTGTGGGTTCCTTGCAGCCAAACAGAAAAACATGAAGAGCAACGAAGGACCGTTTGCGCGGAACTACTTACGCGTTACGAGCCTGGTGGTGACAATTTTTTGCCGAACATCGCCACAGGCGACGAAGAATGGTTTCATCACTTCGAAACAGAAGCAAAACGGCAATCCATGGAGCAGCACCACACTACCTTTCCTCCGAAGGAAAAGCTCAAAGCCGCAACCGGAGCCGGTAAGGTCATGAAGACAGTCTTATGGGTCTCTGAAGGGGTTATTCTGTTTGATGTTCTCCCTCATGATGCAACGATCATCTCTGCAGTGCATTGTGCTGCCCTCAGGAAACTGAAGAAACGACTTCAGCAAGTTCGTCGCCACAAAAATGCAAACGAACTTCTCCTTCTCCGTGACAATGGGAGGCCTCACACAAATCTGCACACCCGAGAGGAGCACAGAAAACTTCATTGGACTGGTCTTCCTCACCCACCCTACAGTCCACATCTCGCACCTTCAGACTTCCATCTTTTTGGCGCAATAAAGGCTGCACTCCATGGGAAGCAGTACGTGGATGATGGGGAGGTTGTTGATGCAGCGAGACGTTGGCTCCGACGTCGACCAATAGAGTGGTGCCATGCGACCGTACAGGCCCTTACAGTAAGGTGGCATAACGCCGTCGCACTGAACAGAGATTATGTCAAAACATATTTTTTTGCAGAGGAAAGAGTGGGGAATAATATGGTGTATTGGAATCCTGAATAAGATCAACCCACTTTTTTTAAAAAAAAGTGTTGTATTACTTATTGAACGTTCCTTGTATATTCCTGCTGTGGCAAGCATTGGGCATGAGTCCATTGCAGAGTGCAAATATTCATGCACCCTTCTTCTTGGTTTAAACACTGTATCAATATTTTGTTTACTGAGTACTTTGCTGATGCGATCTGTGATAATTTTTTCAAATCGAAGGAAAACTTTCCGTTTAGTTGGTTCTGTGTCATTAGAAACTCCCGACCTTTTAGGATATAGCGCCCTACTTACCTCTTTGTCAGAGTAATCATTTTTTTCTGGAGGCAGTACTTAAATGATCGAGCTCGTCCTCCAATTACTGGCGTTCAAAGATTATTTTATATTTCCTGTTTGGGGTGGTGACCGGAATCTTTGTGATGGTATCTATCAGTGCGAGTGGGCTTTCTGTAGCCTTTATGCCCTAAATTTCCGTCATATATTGTGATTATCTGTACATTTAAAAATGAAATTTGGTCGTCTTTCTCTTTCAAAAGAAATGCCTATTCTTACATAGACGTATATAGGGCGCTACAGCCTAAGACGTCGAGAGTACGGATTGTTGAGTTTGTTTGAGTCTGTAACAGCTCCCTGAAAGCCTCTGATAGAAGTCTCCATCAGTGGGAGACGAATCGTTCGTCAGAGCATGCGGTAGATGCTCATTGTCATCCTTTTGGTCTTACCACAATGTAGTAAGAAGTTGTAACAGTAGCCATCAGTAAGGCCCATAGTTTGTATCCAAAGCGTATGAGCTTGAGTCTGATAAACTACTTTATAGGGTGATGTCCATAGTACGTCACAACTATTTCATCAGCAGCTACATTTTCCTGAAAGACTCACCACCTCCGATAATTTTATGCTGGGACCACTGCTAATAGTTTTACTTTCAATTTTTTTTGTTTCCGTTGGCTTTTTTATTATCACCGAAATGTAATGCAGATTTAAGTACAAGATACCTGTTACGATTCATTGCATATGTCACTATTTGGTCACCAAGACCATCTTCAGACTAACAATCACTTTCACTGGACAACTTGTGATCTACATCTACATCCATACTCCGCAAGCCACCTGACGGTGTGTGGCGGAGGGTACCTTGAGTACCTCTATCGGTTCTCCCTTCTATTCCAGTCTCGTATTGTTCGTGGAAAGTAGGATTGTCGGTATGCCTCTGTGTGGGCTCTAATCTCTCTGATTTTATCCTCATGGTCTCTTCGCGAGATATACGTAGGAGGGAGCAATATACTGCTTGACTCTTCGGTGAAGGTATGTTCTCGAAACTTTGACAAAAGCCCGTACCGAGCTACTGAGCGTCTCTCCTGCAGAGTCTTCCACTGGAGTTTATCTATCATCTCCGTAACGCTTTCGCGATTACTAAATGATCCTGTAACGAAGCACGCTGCTCTCCGTTGGATCTTCTCTATATCTTCTATCAACCCTATCTGGTACGGATCCCACACTGCTGAGCAGTATTCAAGCAGTGGGCGAACAAGCGTACTGTAACCTACTTCCTTTGTTTTCGGACTGCATTTCCTTAGGATTCTTCCAATGAATCTCAGTCTGGCATCTGCTTTACCGACGATCAACATTATATGATCATTCCATTTTAAATCACTCCTAATGCGTACTCCCAGATAATTTATGGTATTAACTGCTTCCAGTTGCTGACCTGCTATTTTGTAGCTAAATGATAAAGGATCTGTCTTTCTGTGTATTCTCAGCACATTACACTTGTCTACATTGAGATTCAATTGCCATTCCCTGCACCATGCTTCAATTCGCTGCAGATCCTCCTGCATTTCAGTACAATTTTCCATTGTTACAACCTCTCGATACACCACAGCATCATCTGCAAAAAGCCTCAGTGAACTTCCGATGTCATCCACAAGGTCATTTATGTATATTGTGAATAGCAACGGTCCTATGACACTCCCCTGCGGCACACCTGAAATCACTCTTACTTCGGAAGATTTCTCTCCATTGAGAATGACATGCTGCGTCCTGTTATCTAGAAACTCCTCAATCCAATCACACAATTGGTCTGATAGTCCACATGCTCTTACCTTGTTCATTAAACGACTGTGGGGAACTGTATCGAACGCCTTGCGGAAGTCAAGAAACACGGCATCTACCTGTGAACCCGTGTCTATGGCCCTCTGAGTCTCGTGGACGAATAGCGCGAGCTGGGTGTCACATGACCGTCTTTTTCGAAACCCATGCTGATTCCTACAGAGTAGATTTCTAGTCTCCAGAAAAGTCATTATACTCGAACACAATACGTGTTCCAAAATTCTACAACTGATCGACGTTAGAGATATAGGTCTATAGTTCTGCACATCTGTTCGACGTCCCTTCTTGAAAACGGGGATGACCTGTGCCCTTTTCCAATCCTTTGGAACGCTACGCTCTTCTAGAGACCTACGGTACACCGCTGCAAGAAGGGGGGCAAGTTCCTTCGCGTACTCTGGGTAAAATTGAACTGGTATCCCATCAGGTCCAGAGGCCTTTCCTCTATTGAGCGATTTTAATTGTTTCTCTATCCCTCTGTCGTCTATTTCGATATCTACCATTTTGTCATCTGTGCGACAATCTAGAGAAGGAACTACAGTGCAATCTTCCTCTGTGAAACAACTTTGGAAAAAGATATTTAGTATTTCGGCCTTTAGTCTGTCATCCTCTGTTTCAGTACCATTTTGGACACAGATTGTCTGGACACGTTGTTTTGATCCACCTACCGCTTTGACATAAGACCAAAATTTCTTAGGATGATAGCCAGTTAAGATCAAGAACCCACCAAATACACGAATTTCATCAGGTACAACTGAAAAATGTATTTTATTTTCACACTCCCTTGCGTATCTTTCAATTTCCTACATAATCATGCTTACAACTTCTTCTGAAAAGAGTTGTTCAAAAACCTGTACGGGAGTGAGACCACACAACTTTTATTTCAATTCATCCGACATGCAAGAAGCTTTCTTATAGTTATATCCTGACAACTCATCTTCAGCATTTTTCTCATCTGTTTGCTCATTTACATCTGGAGGTAGAGTTACCACATCTGCTTCTGTTTCTTAAAAAAACATGACTTCCACTCCCCCCTCAATAGTTTTAAAAATTTGGCGAGCTATGACAAAGAAATCTGAAAAAACTTTAAAAGATAACATTTACCACTTAAATGTCCAGTGTCCTCGAAAGTAGACAGCAAGTTTGATGCACTGGAACACAAAATGCTACAAACTATTTTGGCCATTACTACTTCGAAACACTATTACAGTACTACATTACGCAGCAGCAAAAAATAACTGTGGTGTTACCTTAGACACAGTCACACTAATAAAAATAGAAATAATCAGCAGGCTCTGCAAAAACACTCCACTCGTCTTAACAGTCTCGAACTGAGTAACTGTAGCAGAGAGATAACAATAGTATCCAGTGCTGAAGGAAACTCACTTTACCACAACAAAAGTCCATTGTTGGTTTTGATGATGATGATGATGATGTTTGGTTTGTGGGGCGCTCAACTGCGCGGTTATCAGCGCCCGTACAATTATCCAATCTTTGCTCAGTCCAATTTCGCCACTTTCCTGGATGATGATGAAATGATGAGGACAACACAAACACCCAGTCATCTCGAAGCAGGTGAAAATCCCTGACGCCGCCGGGAATCGAACCAGGGACCCCGTGCTCGGGAAGCGAGAACGCTACCGCGAGACCACGAGCGGCGGACTTGTTGGTTTGAAACAGCCCATATTGCAATAATAACGGAAAACCGCCTGTCCTCAACTGAGTACAAACGCATTAATGGGTTAACACTTCTGTGTAATTTTTGTGTTGTCCTCCATGTTATCGATTTCCATGTAATGTGATTGTCCAATTTCTCCCGGCGTATTTCTTGCTCGAACAGTCCACGGGTGTACTGCTGGTCCATAGAGTCCAACGGGCACCTGACGATGGCGACATGTCTGATCGCCAAATATCGTGCCCGTTGGACACTATGGACCGGCAGTACACCAGATGACTGTTCGAGCGATTTCCATATAGTTCACAGGGAGCAAGGAAGTGAACTGAGTCCAGGAAGCTACTTGCAAAACAATCACTGTCAAATGTACATAACAATCTAGAATATAACACGCATTTGCGACAAATGCATATACACTGGGAAACTAAATACAACACGATATGACGCCAATAATTTGCATACAATACAGACTAAGTTAAAGACGCTATGTGTACAGTGTAATCGTAAAGTTTCCTTTTAAAAGAAAACTGTCTAACAAGTGGAGAAAAGGTGGAAATATTTCACTAATTACTTTATTACTCTGACCGCTGTTATGGGGGAAACTATTCTCCAAAGCCGATGTTGCTGCTGAAATTTGTAGAAAACGCTTCTGTAACTCGTAACCTTCCATTTACTGCGAATTGTATTACGTATAACACTCCCAAAACTTTGAAAAATTCTCAAAAATATACTACTATTCACTAGACATATAATAAAATTGTGGTCTGAATGAGGATAATGTAACCAAAATTTGTATAAAGCAAGAATATAGATTGCAGCTGACAATATAGCATGAATTATACGTTTCGAAGCGCTCATTGTTCTAAAACACACTATATGTAGTATCAACACAGAAACACGAGTAGTCACACAATCACTAAAAGACAGTGAATAGACAACGAACGACGTGATTGAATTGTATGTATGAGATCTAGATTTTGAATGTGAATTTATCTGACACAGGTAATATCACGTGCTAAATAGATGAATTTGACATCTACACCATCCTGTCAGACATGAACGCTGCAGTGTTCTTTTATTCCACTAGAATTAGAGAAAATAGTGCAGCACAACAAAGGGCGTTTTCTGCATCAGGCGGTTTTTATAGCTGAGTCACCACACAACTTCTCTCACTCCCTCGAAGTCGAATAATATGCTTCAATAAATATACCACACGGCTAACGTCATACAGAGAGTCGATATCATTCTGGACTAAATCTGTAACAAAAAGTTCATACAAAACGAAGATGGCACTATTTTTAATGTAATCCAACTTGTCCTCAGTAGCCAACCATTGTACAGAAAAACATCTCTAAAAAAGTAAGGAAACATATTTAAATTGCCATTGTTTATAAAGTCTCCTTAGGAAAAGCATTTCTGATGATTCGATGGCGTCACCATTTATTGGAGTTAGCTACGTGTATCACATATCATTTGAATGATTCTTTAATCGAAGTGATGTGGAACGGGTCGGTTTACAGGGTATGCATATATAAGTAATGTTAACATCAATGAACACATTATTTTTTAGTCATACTCATGCAATTACGCTTCAAAATAGTTTCTAATTAATACAAATTTTTGCGTGGAATAGAAAGAATTGTACAGGAGAAATGATTTTAAGTTAGAATTAAAACTTAGTTTGCTGTCTGCCAGACGTTTTATGTAATTGGGCAAATGATCAAAACTACACCTGAACTCCCTTCCGAGCCACTGAGAGCATAACGACGGGTAATAAAGATAATTTTTCTTGCAGTTTTGTAGGTGTGGACATCACTATTCTTCTCAAATTGTGATGCATTATACAATGCAGCGCCAAAGAAACTGGTATAGGCATGCTTGTTCAAAAATGGTTCAAATGGCTCTGAGCACTATGGGACTTAACATCTATGGTCATCAGTCCCCTAGAACTTAGAACTACTTAAACCTATCTAACATAAGGACATCACACAACACCCAGTCATGCTTGTTCAAATACAGAGATATGCAAATAGGAAGAATACGGCGCTGCGGTCGGCAACGCCTGTATAAGGCAACAAGTGTCTGGCGCAGTTGTTAGGTCGGTTACTGCTGCTACAGTGGCAGGTTATCAAGATTTAAGTATGTTGAACGTGGTGGTATAGTTGGCCCACGAGCGATGGGCAGAGCATCTTCGAAGTAGCGATGAAGTGGGGATTTTCCCGTACGACCATTTCACGAGTGTACCGTGAATATCAAGAACTCAGTAAAACATCAAATCTCCGACATCGCTGCGGCCAGAAAAAGATCCTACAAGAACGGGATGAACGACGACTGAAGACAATCGTTCAGCGTGATAGAGGTGCGACCCTTCCGCAAATTGCTGCAGGTTTCAATGCTGAGCCATCAGCAAGTGTCAGCGTGCGTACCATTCAACAAAACATCATCGACATGGGCTTTCGGAGCCGAAGGCCCTCTCGTGTGCTCTTAATGACTGCACGGCACAAAGCTTTACGCATGGCCTGGGCCAGTCAACACGAACATAGGACTGTTTATGACTGGAAACATGTTGCCTGCTCGGACGAGTCTCGTTTCAAATTGTATCGAGGGGATGGACGTGTACGGGTATGGAGATAACCTCACGAATCCATGGACCCCGCATGTCAACAGGGGACTGTTCAAACTGGTG
This sequence comes from Schistocerca cancellata, assembly GCF_023864275.1. NCBI lineage: Eukaryota > Metazoa > Arthropoda > Insecta > Orthoptera > Acrididae > Schistocerca > Schistocerca cancellata. The sequence goes on along the minus strand of NC_064630.1, from coordinate 734,206,037 downwards.
GAGGCTCTGTAATGGTGTGCAGTTGTAGTGATGCGGGACCCTGATACTTCTACATACGACTCTGGCAGGTCACAAGTACGTATGCGTCATGTCTGATCACCTGCATCTATTCATGTCCACTGTGCATTCCGACGGACTTGGGCAAGTCTAGCAGCACAGTGCGACACCCCACAGGTACAGAATTGCTACAGATTGGCTCCAGGAACACACTTCTGAGTTTAAATAATTCCACTGGCCGCCAAATTCATATTGAGCGTATCTGGGATGCCTTGCAACGTGCTCTTCAGAATAGACCTCCACCCCATCGTACTCTTACGGATTTATGGACAGGCCTGTGGGATTTATGGTGTCAGTTCCATCCAGCACTACTTTAGACTTTAGTCGAGTCCAAGCCACATCGTGTTGCGGCACTTCTGCGTTCTTGGGGGGAGGGGGGGCGCGGAGGGGGAGGGGGCTACACGGTATTAGGCCGGTGTATCAGTTTCTTTGGCTCTTCATTGTATATGATGAATTTGATCAGCAAATATGTGTATTGTTATGGTGCGTTCAAATGTGTAGTTCCTTGAAGACGTACATACATGTCAACCGTTGGGTGAACACCATACGTTATTCATACTGCACACGTTTGTGCAATCAATACGTTCCTTTTAAAAATGAGTCACCCCAGAAAATTACTCCGTATTGCATTATTGAGTGGAAATATACAAAATATGTTAGGAAGCTTGATGTTCTTTCAAATCATTCTGGTTCGATATAGATAAAAAAAAAGTTTGGAAATTTGTGGTAAGACCCTATGGGACCAAACTGCTGAGATCATCGCTCCCTAAGCTTAGACGCTACTTAATATAACTTAAACTAACTTACACACACACACACACACACACACACACACACCCATGCCCGAGGGAGGACTTGAACCTCCGACGGGGGGAAGCCGCGTGGACTGTGACAAGGCGCCCTACACCACGCGGCCTCGATATAGATAAGAAACGAGACGCGGGATGGCATCTTCTTCATCGTCAGCATTCTGAATATGTGTTCTTGCCTACTGAATATGCACTTTTGAGCTATGGCATCTACTTACTGAGCTGAAATGCACTTCCCTTCTCACGTTGCCATTCTGATGAATCGACACAGGAGGCATTCATTACACTGGGCAAAGTCATGGTACAACAGCATCATCCCTAACCAGAGAATGTGGTATTACCAGATCAGAGGCTGCAATTTATAACTGCAGAATGTATGGTTTGTTTTATCCTGCACAAACAAACGGTGTTTAACATGTGCTCTGCTGTAATGTGCCAGATGTTTCTATATTGTGTAAACTATCAGACAGCTTACAGAACAGCGGCTGTGTTATGATTGACAGTATTCTGACATGAGTCCACTGGAACCGTAAGAATACGCGAAAGTAGACTAACAAACCTTCCAGACAATCGAGACCGAGAAAAATTATAAAATATGTTTTCATGTCAACAGTTTTAATTATTTACGTGTAAACTATGTCGTAAATGATAACACAAGGCACACCATAGGTATTATATGGAGATGTTCTGTTAAAGCTGGAGAAGAAAAAGTCGAATTGGGGCCGGTGGCCACAAATGACGTCATTTTGGAGCCCTTAAAAAAAAGAACCCAGTGTATCGAACACATCTAAACCATTTCTGATAAAAGAAATTACTCCTTTAAGTGCAATTAATGTGTTATGTGTACGATAAATAAAACTGGAAATGGAAGAGAAAAACTAAATCTGGATCATTTGTCGACAACTGCTATAAAGGAGGATGAATTGAAAGTGACCAGACAGGAAAGCCAGGGCAAATGACGTCAAAGTTCCCAACGATTAGGTCAAGTCACCCCAGCCTGTTGAGATTTATAGGCCATGGGTATTGCTCTTTGAGAAACACTAGCCAGCCCGGCTCATACACTGACAAAAAATAATCGCAACACCAAGAAGGAGTTGTGCTACATAAACAAAAGTTGATAGGCGTGTTTCTACACCCAAAAGATGTTTATTCCAACTATGAGGAGGCGAATAATGTTTCCTTTAAATACACGCTGTAACAGTTGTAAGCGTTAGTTGCCTTTGAGATTGGACACAGTGAGTTCATGTTAGTCAAAAATGCCTTTAAGGCGACAAAGACACCATTATCAAGATCTGAATCAGGTCGTGTAAAAGGGCTACGAGAAGCTGGATGTTCCTTCTGCGATACTGCAGAAAGGCATGGCAGGAATTTGGCAACTTTACGTGATGGCAGTAGTGGTCATTAGAATGTACGGCTCAAAGAAATCTGGGCTCTGGATGACCACATGACACTACCAAGAGAGAAGATGATAGTGTTTGGCGTACGCCTCTGTCGCATCGCACTGCACCTTCAGCAGCAAAATAAGCAGCAGTTAGCACCACAGTGACACAATGAGCTGTTACAAAGCGATTACTTCAAGGGCAGCTCCAAGCCAGACTCCCAATAGCGTGTGTTCCATTTATCCCCAACCACCGTCATTTGCGACGTCAGTGATGTTAAGCGAGAGTTCATTGAAGGGCAGGGTGGAAGTATCTTGTATTTTCTGATGAAAGCTGGTTCTGTCAATTGATGGGCTACAACAGACCTTTCTGAGTGCTAGACGCAATGGATCTACACCTGGATTTGTGCTCTGGTGTACCATTTCATATGGTTATGTAAATTTGCAACACTGTCCGGTGGTTCGACCTGTTGTGCTGCCATTCATGAACAGCATTCCAGTCGGTGTTTTCCAACAGGATAACGCTCGCCCACATATCGCTGTTGTAACACAACGTGTTCTAAAGAATATCGACGGGATGCCTTGGCCTGCTCGATTACCAGATCTGTCTCCAGTCGGGCACATATGGGACACCATCGGACGACACCTCCAGTGTCATCCGTAAACAACAAACAACATTAACTATCTCTGTGTTGACCAGCCAAGTGCAAGACGCATGAAGCCCAACCCCCAAACTGATATTCTACACCAATACAACACATTGCATGCATGTTTGCATGCCTGCATGCAACATTATATATGGGTGAGTCACCTAACGTTACCGCTGGATGTATTTCGTAAACCACATCAAATACTGACGAATCGATTTCACAGACCAAACGTGGGGAGAGGGGCTAGTGTAATTGGTTAATACAAACCATAAAAAAATGCACGGAAGTATGTTTTTTAACACAAACCTACGTTTTTTAAATGGAACCCCGTTAGTTTTGTTAGCACATCTGAACATATAAACAAATACGTAATCAGTGCCGTTTGTTGCATTGTAAAATGTTAATTACATCCGGAGATATTGTAACCTAAAGTTGACGCTTGAGTACCACTCCTCCGCTGTTCGATCGTGTGTATCGGAGAGCACCAAATTACGTAGGGATCCAAAGGGAACGGTGATGGACCTTAGGTACAGAAAAGACTGGAACAGCACATTACGTCCACATGCTAACACCTTTTTATTGGTCTTTTTCACTGACGCACATGTACATTACCATGAGGGATGAGGTACATGTTCGACGGGCGTTTCATAGGACGTGGAGAACGCATAAATTGGTCAGCCCGTTCTCCTGATCTTACACCTCTGGACTTCTTTCTGTGGGGTACGTTAAAGGAGAATGTGTACCGCGATGTGCCTACAGCCCCAGAGGATATGAAACAACGTATTGTGGCAGCCTGCGGCGACATTACACCAGATGTACTGCGGCGTGTACGACATTCATTACGCCAGAGATTGCAATTGTGTGCAGCAAATGAGGGCCACCACATTGAACATCTATTGGCCTGACATGTCGGGACACACTCTATTCTACGAAATAAGCATCAAATGAAAAACTACTAAGAACGAAACTCGTCTAGCTTGAAGGGGGAAACCAGATGACGCTAGGGTTGGCCCGCTAGATGGCGCTGCCATAGGTCAAACGGATATCAACTGCGTTTTTTAAAATAGGAACCACCATTTTTTATTATATATTCGTTCGTAAAGAATAATGAATGTTTTAGTTGGACCACTTTTTACTCTTTGTGATAGACGGCGCTGTTATAGTCACAAACGTATAAGTACGTGGTATCACGTAACATTCCGCCAGTGCGGACGGTATGTGCTTCGTGATACATTACCCGTGTTAAAATGGACCGTTTACCAATTGCAGAAAAGGTCGATATCGTGTTGATGTATGGCTATTGTGATCAAAATGCCCAAGGGGCGTGTGCTATGTGTGGTGTCACCGCCAGACACCACACTTGCCTTTAAATCGGCCGCGGTCCGTTAGTATACGTCAGACCTTCGTGTCGCCACTATCAGTGATTGCAGACCGATCGCCGCCACACGGCAGGTGTGGAGAGACTTCCTAGCACTCGCCCCAGTTGTACAGCCGACTTTGCTAGAGATGGTTCACTGACAAATTACGCTCTCATTTTCCGAGACGATAGTTAGCACAGCCTTCAGCTACGTCATTTGCTACGACCTAGCAAGGTGCCATTATCATTTGCTATTTATGTTGTGATGCATGTACTGTCAGACCGATGTTCATCAATTATGAATTAAAGTTAAGTATTCCAGCAGCAACGTACCTTATTGGCTATATTAATTTCATTGTCCTGTTCCAGACCTCACGCCAGCCTGCGTGAGCTTAAACGCGTGCTTTTCGGCTACCGGTCATAGTGGCTTGGCTGTCTTGTCAAGTCACAACAGTTTGGCGACGAGGATTGGCGACGAGAATTTTGCGTTCGTATTGATTTACTTGTGTCATGGCTTCGCCACAATCTCCAGATGTACTGTCCGAATTTTATCGCTTGCAGAATCAGCAGACGCAGGCCTTATTGGACGCCCTTGGACAGCTCGTCCAGGGTCAACGTGCACTGCAAAACGATGCGACAGCCGCCGCTCCACCGCTCACGCAGCCACAACACGCAGTTGCACCACCTTTTTGTCCTTTTGATGCGCCACTGGAAAGCTGGACGGAGTGGTCGCGCCAATTTGGATTCCATCTCGCCGCCTACAGAATTCAAGGTAATGAGCGGCAGCCTTTTTTGTTAGCATCAGTAGGCGTCCAGACGTACTGTGTGATAGTGAAATTGTTTCCCCGCCGTGACATAGCAATTCTGTCCTACGAAGAAATTTGGTCTGCATTGGATGCATATTTCAAAGAATCAGTCAATGTAGTTGCAAAAAGGTATACCTTCTTTCGTACAAAACGTATGGCAGGTCAGACTAATAGGGAGTGGGTTGCAACCTTGCAGGGCCTTACTAGGGATTGTGATTTTGAGTGTCAATGTGGACTCCCTTATTCAGATAGTATGGTGAGTGATGCAATTGCACAGAACGTTTCTGATGTTCATATAAGGGAACAGATTTTGAAACTAGTCAATCCCTCCCTTCAACAAGTTATGGACATATTGGATCGGCAGGACACACTTGACTTTTCTCAGAAATCATTTGAAACTTCGCCACCTGTGTGTCACGTTAACCGGCCCGCCGGGCGAGCTGCACGGAACAGTAAACAGTCCTCGCGCCCGGACGCGCCAAAGCCGCCTGGCTCTCAGCCACGTGTCCTGCGCCAGCATGCAAATACAGTGAAATCATGCCCGCGGTGTGCTACTAGACATTCGCGTGAGAATTGCCTGTCACGCCAGGCTATTTGCTTTTTCTGTAATAAAAAAGGACATGTTCAAAGTGTTTGCCAGAAAAAGCTCAGATCGAACACTCACAACCATTCCAGGCCCTTTGCTTCACGCCGGAATCGAACCAAGGGTACTCAGGCTCGCGACACTTCGCCCATGGAAATTCATATAGTTCATGCCACTCCGCCCAGTGCCACTCTCTCTAACAGTGACTGTGTTCGTCCCACAAAAGTGTGCGTCGACATCGCTGGAAATCCCGTCATGTCGCAAGTGATTCTGTACCGGTGTCAGTTCACGTTGCACGAGACAGTCGCTCTTGTCGTCAGCAGGACAATAAACTTTTTGTAGACTTGGACATTAACGGCAAAGTGCTCCCATTCCAGCTCGATACCAGAGCTGCAGTTTCACTGATCAATCACGACACGTACAAACAGTTGGGCACACCTCCGTTGCATGCCGCAAATGTTAAGCTAACTAGTTATTCCGGACAAGCGATCCCTGTGTTGAGACAGTGCAGCCTTCTTGCAACATACAAGGGACAAACAAAACTTGTGTCATTTTACGTCCTTCGTTCTTCTTCTGCAGTGAACTTGTTTGGTTTCGATTTATTTCAGTTGTTTAACTTGTCTATAGTCCATCAGGTCCTATCAGTGAACCGGACTGTGCCTTCAGACAGTGTTTCTCGTCTATGTGAAGAATTTGCAGACATTTTTGCACCGGGCCTCGGTTGCGCTAAGAACTATAAAGCACATTTGGAACTGAAAGTAAACGCGCAACCGAAATTTTTCAGAGCGCGCAATGTTCCCCACGCATTGCGTGATGAGGTCGCAAGAACATTACACGATTTGGAATCACAAGGTGTAATTGAACGTGTGCAGGCTTCTCTCTGGGAATCACCCTTAGTAATTTTGCAAAAACCTTCCGGAAAATTGAGACTTTGCGTGGACTTCAAGGCAACAGTGAATCCACAACTAGTGACTGCAACTTTTCCTTTACCCCGCCCGGAAGATCTTTTTGACAAACTGTGCCCGGATAAATATTTTTCGAAGTTGGACTTAGCAGATGCGTATTTGCAAATACCAGTGGACGAAGAATCCCAGCGCGTTTTGGTGGTTAACACGCATCTTGGTTTGTACCGATTCAAACGACTGCCATTCGGGTGTGCATCCGCCCCTGCATTGTTTCAGCAATATTTACAAACTGTTTGTACGTCGGTCCCTACTGCAGCGAACTATCTGGACGATATTGTGATCTCCGGAAAGACGGAAGAAGAACATTTAGCCAATCTCAGAACATTATTTCAGGTCTTGCGACAAAATGGTCTTCGCTTGCGGAAGGACAAATGTGTGTTTTTTGCTCGTGACTTACCCTATCTGGGCCATGTATTCAATGCCCAAGGCATACATCCCAGTCCAGAGCACCTCCGTGCCATACAAGACTTGCCTTCGCCGCAGAATTTGAAGCGGCTACAGAGTGTGCTGGGTAAAGTAAATTACTATCATCGCTATGTGCGCCACGCCTCTTCCATTTCAGCTCCGCTTCATCGCTTACGCCGTAAGGGTGTTCCATTCGTCTGGACGACGGAATGCGAACGCGTCTTTCGCCAGTTGAAATCGGCGTTGCTTTCCAATACTTGCCTTACGCCATTCGATCCCCGGGAGCCCCTTTTGTTGATGGTAGATGCATCGGATTTCGGGATCGGTGCTGTGCTTGCGGACAAAGATGGATCGCATGATCGCCCTATAGCCTTTGCGTCCAAATTGCTCTCGTCTGCACAAAGAAATTATTCACAGATCGAGAAAGAAGCATTGGCTCTCCTATTTGGTGTTACAAAGTTTCATGATTTCTTGTATGGTCGTCACTTTACCATCATCACAGACCACAAACCTTTGACATCGGTTTTTCATCCGACCAAGCCTGTACCTCCGCGTACAGCGCAGAAATTCATTCGCTGGTCTATTTTCCTCTCGCAGTACCGCTACGATATCTTGTATCGGTCCACTGCTAAGCACGGAAACGCCGATGCGTTGTCCCGTTTGCCTGTTGCTGAGGATCGAGCATTCGATTCCTCCGAACTTGCTTGCATGTTCATTGATTGGGAAACCGATGACGTGGTCGAATCGTTTCCGATTGATTTTCGTCGGGTAGCTACGGCCACAGCTGCCGACCCTGTCCTTGCTACCGTTCTGCGGTTTGTTGCTACGCATGGCCCTTGTCAAAGTCGCGGATCGGAGATCCGTTGGTTCGCATATTTTTTGCTCACAAGGAGAGACTTTTTGTACGACGTGGTGTTTTGCTGTTGCGTTCTGATAATGATCAGTCCAGGGTCGTGGTCCCGCGTTCGTTACAGTCCTCTGTCTTACGGCTTCTCCACCAAGGACATTGGGGTATAGTGAGAACGAAACAACTTGCTCGTCAGCACTGTACTTGGTTCGGAATCGATGCTACGATTACGAATATGTGCTCTTCTTGCATGGCGTGTGCCGATCAACAATCCGCACCACCGCAGAAATTCTTTGCATGGCGAAAAGCCACTTCCCCTTGGCAACGCTTACACATCGATTTTGCTGGTCCATTCTGGAATGATCGATGGTTGGTTCTGGTCGATTCCTTCAGTAATTTTCCTTTTGTTGTCCGGATGTCTTCCACGACGTCTTCTGCACAATCCAAGCGTTATCCGCTATCTTTTGCATTGAAGGTCTTCCGCAGACTATTGTTTCCGACAATGGCCCACAATTCATGTCCGCAAAATTTCAGTCATTCTGCAGGGCCAATGGTATTCAACATCTGACGTCCGCGCCGTTTTCGCCACAATCAAACGGTGCTGCTGAACGTTTGGTCCGGACTTTCAAGTCACAAATGTTGAAGTTGAAAGAGTCGCATTCTTGGGAGGACGCGTTATTGCTCTTTTTGTCCTCGTATCGCTCTCAGCCACGAGATGGTCGCTCGCCGGCTGAGTTGCTTCACGGTCGCCCTCATCGAACCTTGAAGTCTTTGCTACATCCACCGCATCAGGTTCCTGTGCAGCGGCAGACACCTGCTTTTGCCCCAGGCGACGTTGTCTACTATCGCCACTATCGAGGTTCACGGCGTTGGCTCGAGGGCGCATTCTTCGCTGCCTCGGCCGCGCTATGTATCTGGTTTTGGAGGCCTCTGGTGAGGTGCGTCGGCATCTCAATCAGCTGCGCCTCTGTCGTCGCACGGGTTCTGCCGCTCCCCGTCTCCTTTCAGCGACGGTGCCGTCCGGTCAGCGCCCTGGGGACCCATCTACTGGCTCGCCTCAGCCCCAGGTGTTACCGACGCTGCCTTCCATTTTGTCCCATGGCGACGCGCCGCCGCCGCCGCCGCCTGTTCTTCCGCCGGCGACGCCCGAAGTGGACGCGTTGCTGCAACCGCCGGGCGCCTCCCTGGGTCACGCGCCGCCGATCGCTTCCCGTGACCCGTTGTCCTCCGCCATGGACTTCTTGCCCGCTCCGGACCACATGGCGTCTTCGCCCGTCGGGTGCCCCGACCCGATGGAGGTCGACCCTTCGGCCCCTCCTGTCTCTCTACGGGCGCGTACACCGCGTGTTGGCGTGCACCCTGGACTAGGTTTTCAGGCGTTTCCTAGCTCCCCTCGGACCGAATGGCAGGGTGCGGGTGGCACAGCCTCGGCTGTTGTTAGGCTCCCCACCTCGTCGCATACGTCAACATGGGGTCCTCCCCACGGCGGGTGGAAGCCTTATAACACAACCGTTCGCCGGTTTGCGGGGGTTGAATGTGGTGTCACCGCCAGACACCACACTTGCTAGGTGGTAGCCTTTAAATCGGCCGCGGTCCGTTAGTATACGTCGGAACCGCGTGTCGCCACTATCAGTGATTGCAGACCGAGCGCCGCCACACGGCAGGTCTAGAGAGACTTCCTAGCACTCGCCCCAGTTGTACAGCCGACTTTGCTAGAGATGGTTCACTGACAAATTACGCTCTCATTTGCCGAGACGATAGTTAGCATAGCCTTCAGCTACGTCATTTGCTACGACCTAGCAAGGCGCCATTATCATTTGCTATTTATCTTGTGATACATGTACCGTCAGACCGATGTTCATCAATTATGAATTAAATTTAAGTATTCCAGCAGCAACGTACCTTATTGGCTATATTAATTACATTGTCCTGTTCCAGACCTCACGCCAGCCTGCGTGAGCTTAAACGCGTGCTTTTCGGCTACCGGTCATAGTGACTTGGCTGTCTTGCCAAGTCACAACACTATGTATGCTGCTCGGTATCCTGGACGACATCATCCAAGTGCCCGGACCGTTCGCTGGATAGTTACATTATTTAAGGAAACAGGAAGTGTTCAGCTACATGTGAAATGTCAACCACGACCTGCAACAAATGATGATGCCCAAGTAGGTGTTTTAGCTGCTGTTGCGGCTAATGAGCACATGAGTAGCAGACAAATTATGCGAGAATCGGGAATCTCAGAAACGTCGGTGTTGAGAGGAATGTCGTTACATGTATTGCCAAATGCAATGAGGTTGACAAACATCATTTTGAGGATTTATTGCATTAATGTGGTATTTACAGGTAATCACGCTGTAACAGCATGCGTTCTCAGAAATGATAAGTTCACAAAGGTACATGTATCACATTGGAACAACTGAAATAAAATGTTCAAACATACCTACGTTCTGTACTTTAATTTAAAAAACCTACCTGTTACCAACTGTTCGTCTAAAATTGTGAGCCATATGTTTGTGACTATTACAGCGCCATCCATCACAAAGCGAAAAAAGTGGCCCAACTTAAACATTCATATTTCTTTACGTACTTCACGAATATATAATAAAAATGGAGGTTCCTATTTTTAAAAAACGCAGTTGATATCCGTTTGACCTATGGCAGCGCAATCTGGCGGACCAAGCATAGCGCCATCTGTTTTCCCCCTTCAAGCTAGACAAGTTTCGTTCTTTGTAGTTTTTTCGTTTGACGCTTATTTCGTGAGATATTTGCCCCAGTCACGATCAGTGTACCATACCGTATATATATACACTCCTGGAAATTGAAATAAGAACACCGTGAATTCATTGTCCCAGGAAGGGAAACTTTATTGACACATTCCTGGGGTCAGATACATCACATGATCACACTGACAGAACCACAGGCACATAGACACAGGCAACAGAGCGTGCACAATGTCGGCACTAGTACAGTGTATATCCACCTTTCGCAGCAATGCAGGCTGCTATTCTCCCATGGAGACGATCGTAGAGATGCTGGATGTAGTCCTGTGGAACGGCTTGCCATGCCATTTCCACCTGGCGCCTCAGTTGGACCAGCGTTCGTGCTGGACGTGCAGACCGCGTGAGACGACGCTTCATCTAGTCCCAAACAAGCTCAATGGGGGACAGATCCGGAGATCTTGCTGGCCAGGGTAGTTGACTTACACCTTCTAGAGCACGTTGAGTGGCACGGGATACATGCGGACGTGCATTGTCCTGTTGGAACAGCAAGTTCCCTTGCCGGTCTAGGAATGGTAAAACGATGGGTTCGATGACGGTTTGGATGTACCGTGCACTATTCAGTGTCCCCTCGACGATCACCAGTGGTGTACGGCTAGTGTAGGAGATCGCTCCCCACACCATGATGCCGGGTGTTGGCCCTGTGTGCCTCGGTCGTATGCAGTCCTGATTGTGGCGCTCACCTGCACGGCGCCAAACACGCATACGACCATCATTGGCACCAAGGCAGAGGCGACTCTCACCGCTGAAGACGACACGTCTCTATTCGTCCCTCCATTCACGCCTGTCGCGACGCCACTGGAGGCGGGCTGCACGATGTTGGGGCGTGAGCGGAAGACGGCCTAACGGTGTGCGGGACCGTAGCCCAGCTTCATGGAGACGGTTGCGAATGGTCCTCGCCGATACCCCAGGAGCAACAGTGTCCCTAATTTGCTGGGAAGTGGCGGTGCGGTCCCCTACGGCACTGCGTAGGATCCTACGGTCTTGGCGTGCATCCGTGCGTCGCTGCGGTCCGGTCCCAGGTCGACGGGCACGTGCACCTTCCGCCGACTACTGGCGACAACATCGATGTACTGTGGAGACCTCACGCCCCACGTGTTGAGCAATTCGGCGGTACGTCCACCCGGCCTCCCGCATGCCCACTATACGCCCTCGCTCAAAGTCCGTCAACTGCACATACGGTTCACGTCCACACCGTCGCGGCATGCTACCAGTGTTAAAGACTGCGATGGAGCTCCGTATGCCACGGCAAACTGGCTGACACTGACGGCGGCGGTGCACAAATGCTGCGCAGCTAGCGCCATTCGACGGCCAACACCGCGGTTCCTGGTGTGTCCGCTGTGCCGTGCGTGTGATCATTGCTTGTACAGCCGTCTCGCAGTGTCCGGAGCAAGTATGGTGGGTCTGACACACCGGTGTCAATGTGTTCTTTTTTCCATTTCCAGGAGTGTATATATATATATATATATATATATATATATATATATATATACAATCCGCTAATTCTCAATTGTGCACAGTACACCCAGCTATGAGGTCGACGCTAACCACTAGTCATGACATGAAGCCTGCTTGCAGTCCGAGACGAAGCAGACAGCGACTGCCATCAGTATGTAGTCCACTTGGTGCCTTTGCGCCACTGTGTCACCCATTGGGTGACTACCAATAACTGGTGGCCTGTGGATTTGAGTCTGGGCCATGTAGTTCTCCCGCTACTGCAGCCATTTGTGGTCATAAGTCATTTACTGTTCAGCATCCAGAGTGGGCACACACCACCATCATTACCCATGCTGGAGACTTCATGTTAAAGCACCCCCCGTCCCTCGTCGGCTCTGATGTGTTTCCAGTTTAGTTACAAAAGCTGCCCATCACAGGTAGGTGCCAACTGCCTTGCATCAGACCTCTACTGTTGTGCTGATAGCAGCAGAATGCTGTCAGCCATCATCTCGCCACACACAATCCTCCTGGTGAACAACTGCTGATGGCACAAACTTCAGTGGCGGTGGTCTCCTACGTTACAGAGAACAGCGACCGCATCTCAAGCTCCGATTTCACCACTGAAACAGTTATGAATATAGGACTTTCTCAACATAGAGTGTTTATGTGATGGGCCACCATTTGACACCTACGAGCATCACCGCTGCAGACATATCCTAGTGGGGAATCGCATTTCATCTTGACATACCAGCAGCTGACTTCAGCCCCTACTGTAGGATTCAATCTCCCAACCCCTACAACTCATATTAGAACACTTTATAAAAACGGCAAGGTAGCTACCGCTATCTATGCCTAATGTGTTCTACAGGAAGATATATTTTCAAACGTCATGCAGAGAAATATAAATGTTATACAGAGATGTATTAGATACCACAGGCTGGAACAATTGGAGAGAATAAAGGTATGAGACAAGGGATTCTTTCGATTTAAATTTGAAATTTGTAGTTTATTTTACATATTACTCAGTGTCAGATGAAACCTGCAGAACAGAAATTTCTACAAAACTTCTGTATGATGCTCATTACATAGGAGAAGTTTTGCGTGAAAACAATTCGCCACCTGTACTTGAAAATCGTTATGTAAATATGAGGTGTTTCACCTGTAGCGGAATTCCAATAGAGCAGTATGAAAGCTAAGAAAGAATATTCGAATTTTGCAACAAACACCCACTTACATGCTGAGTGAATTAAATACTATAAACGACACAACTATAAGGTTTTAAGTGTATGTAATTAAAAGTATTATGTTCCTTTCCTCTTCCATGGTGATTCTGAATAAAAGACTGAAAACGAAACGAGAATCATTTATAGGGAGATTGCGCAAAAGATATTTATGTCGCTGTTGATTGTTAATAATATGACTCGATGAAATGAAACTATGTGGTTACAGAGACCTTTTCAAGTCTCAAACAACCATGATGTATATATGCAGGCTCAAGTGACAGATGAAAAGTTGTACCAAGACCAGCATTCAAACTTGGGCCTCCTGCTCACTTGGCTGATGCGCTAACCACTGTTCAGTGGCTTTGCACAACTATAACAACTACGCTAGCACACCTCCCTCCTCAATCCAAATTCCCATTCACATCTCAGCCCACTGCTTTAAGGGGGAACCTTCATGACATTGATCAAAAATGTCAATTTTCAATTTATTTTTTATTCGTTCGTAAAACTCATGGACATTAAGTTCCTAAAGTTTCAAGAATGCAGTCGCATCAGAAGTTCCTGAAATACAACTAAATGTGTGATGTGATCTTGTTGGCACTTCACTTTTTGAAGTTCAGTGAACAGCGATTCCGTGGATGATTCTCAAGAAAACTTGGATGGAATACATCCAGAAGGTTGTGATACATACTCTTTGGTTTTATAGGTCGTCTCTGACTCTGTACCATATCTTAGAAACAAAAACAAACCAGCAGCTTTCTTTGTGAAAAAGCAATTCTTGTTTTGCATTGCGCTACTTACGGAGATGGCAAGGCTATTAGACAGAACCTCTCCTGCGTGACATGAGAACTGCAGTATGGGCTACATATTTCCATGTGGTGTCAACAGATGGACATCCCACTCATGATCTGTGCCACATTAGCTGGTGTACATATCAACAGGCTCAGAAGGTTATCAACCCTTACAGTCACAAGGAAAGGGTTACATATAGTACCCTGGATGTTGTCAAGCCCACGCACAGGTTTCTGACGATCCTTACACCTAAAAGTGTGTGTTCATGGCAAGAACCAGAATCAAAATGAGACTTTAAATTTACTCGTAAGGGAACAATACCCTAAACCCACGTCCGCCGCTCGTGGTCTCGCGGTAGCGTTCTCGCTTCCCGAGTACGGGGTACCGGGTTCGATTCCCGGCGGGGTCAGGGATTTTCACCTGCCTCGAGATGACTGGGTGTTTGTGTTGTCCTCATAATTTCATCATCATCCAGGAAAGTGGCGAAATTGGACTGAGCAAAGGTTGGGAAATTGTACGGGCGCTGATAACCACGCAGTTGAGCGCCCCACAAAACCAAACATCATCATACCCTAAACCCACACTTCATTTTCATCTACTACAGTTGTCGGAATTGCAACTTATGAAGCAGTTCTTGCATTTAAGGACGAAAACGTAGGGGGGGGGGGGGGGGGTAAAGGTATTAGAGAGAATGGGCATTAAGATGGGAAATTTCACTCAAGGCATCTTGAGAAAAAAAAGTTTTTCAGAACCTATCTGCATCTAAAAAAATCAATAGAAGACCTGGTAAAGGAAAGAAGGCAGAAAACAAGAAGCCAGAAGAGAAGCCTTGAAGGGAAAGAGGACCCTGAGTACAATCTGGGGCCTTCTAAATAGGTGACACAAGAAAAAAAAGTGTTGAACTTAAAACTGCTTCTCCTGAAAATTATGTTTTTAAAACTTTATGTATCTTTTCTTAGAATCTATGAAGGCTAAAATTATGTTGTTTCTATAAACCCACTAAATTTTGTCTCAAGAGTAAATTTTGCATTTCTGAGTGAATGATGAGATATGGAGCAAAGTGCTTGGAATTTTGCTTGAATTTTTTTTATACGAGGGTGAGTCAAATGAAAACCTTAAATTTGTAATAAGAAATCGAAATTTCGCGCCGTTATCCTGTAAGTTGGTAAGCGTGCTACAAACAGCGTGCAGAATGGCCTGTAGGTGGCAGCATAGTGCAGGTGCACACATACTGTCGCAGTATCAGTATAAAGATGGCCGCCCCACTTGCGACTTGCACCAGGGAAGAACAGCGTTCTGTTATTCGGTTTCTGCGTAGTGAAGGTGTGAAACCTATTGGAATTCATCGACGAATGAAGGTTCAGTACGGTGATGCATGATTCTCACAGCAGCAAGTCTACGAATGAAGTAGGAAGTTCGCAAATGGTGTGACTTCAGTGGATGATGCTCCTTGTCCAGGTGAGGCACAACAGTTGAAGCCATAGTGAAGGAAAATCGCCGCGTGACACTGAATGACATTGCAGCATGTTTACAGATTAGTCATGGGTCAGCACACCACATTGTGCCTGATGTGCTCCAGTTTCACAAAGTGTCTGCAAGATGGGTGCCACGGCAGCTGACTCCTGAAATGAGATAACAACGTGTTGATGCTTGTGAAGAACTTGTAAAGACAACAGTGATGAATCTAAATGGAATTTTTATATTTTATGATGTTGCCAAAGACCGTTAATAGTTATAGTTCATTACTGATAACATGATGTAATATCTTTAAAAAAAATTTTTTTGTTTATTCTTTGGTAGCAAAGATGTGATGATTCTGAGATGGCTGCTAAGCAGAAGTAAATACAGAAGTCTTAAGCAGGCCAAGTGGCATGTGTTCTTGGTGATTTAAAATTAGACTAAATATCGTAAAGCAACATCTTTTGGGAACTACCGGAACTATTACGTTACAGCTGTTATATTTGGTGACCCCGACGTGATAAGAAGAAGATATGACGACAAACGGGAGCGGTTCCGAAGATCGCCTGGAAGCAAACAAGGTCAGATTCAAAATTCCGCCTTTTGGGGGTGAAAAACCCGAAATTTGGTTCTGTCAAGTAGAAGCACAGTTCAGCATTTGCAAAATTGTCACAGAAGAAATTAAATTTAACCACCTAGTGTCACAATTAGAACCAAAATACATCGAAAATATTTGGGACATTATTTGCGGCACAGGTGCGAATAAATATTCGTTGGCTATGGAACGTCTACTGAATATTTTTAAAGAAAGTGAAGATAAGCGTATTAAGAGATTAGTTACTGGAATTGATTTGGGAGACCAAAAACCTAGTCAGTTATTACGCAAAATGCAAGCTTTGGTAGGTGTATATGTGTCAGAAAAAGTCCTAAATACACTTTGGCTAGAAAAACTTCCAGATTCTATAAGGACCATTCTAATTGTTAGTGACGAGGGACTCGAAAAGGTGGCTATAATGGCTGATAGAATAACAGAAATAAATCCCCATAACGAATTGTTCGTCACAAAAAGTGGTGCTTGTAGTCAACAGGATGTTTCTATAACCATGAGTGGCTTGATGGGAAGAATTTCGGGGCTAGAGCAACAAATGGCCGCGCTGTCAACTGGTTATCGAGGCAGGTCTCGTAACAGAAGCTGTGAGCATCAATGTACAAGAAGTCGCACTACGTCTCGAAATAAATACAACCCCAAGGGCAAGGACTGTTATTACCACTTTCGCTTTGGGCAGAACTGCAAGCCTGAAAAATGCACACTTCCATGTAGCTGGACTGAAAAGGGAAACGCGACCCAGCAGCTGAATTAGCGGCAAGTTCTGCTGCCCAAGTCCATTGCCGCAAAACCTGCTTACTTGTAACCGACAAAAAAACGGGATAGCAATTTTTAGTCGCCAGTGGGGCGGATGTTTCTGTAATTCCCGCTCACGCACATGTTATTGGTAATTCACCATATAAATTGTATGCTCCAAATTGTACCGAAATTTCTACATAAGGAATCGATCTTCGTACTATTGATCTGGGACTGCGACGTCAATTTCAATGGCCATTTATAGTTGCGAAGATCAATAAAGCTATACTGGGTGCCGATTTTTTAATAAATTTCAATTATTAGTATATGTCCATAATAAAAGATTAATAGATGATGTAACCAAGCTCAACGCTGAGGGTAAAGTTATGTCAATCTCAGAGGAAAACGTCCTGAGCACCATGAGCCAAAACACAAAATTTACAGATCTACTGTTACAGTATCCAGACATAGCTAAACCTAATTTGGTACATAGCGAAATTAAACATATTACCACTGAAGGCCCGCCCGGTTTTTCTAGGGCAAGACAATTAGACCCAAACCGCATGGCCGGCCGCGGTGGTCTAGCGGTTCTAGGCGCTCAGTCCGGAACCGCGCGACTGCTACGGTCGCAGGTTCGAATCCTGCCTCGGTATGGATGTGTGTGATGTCCTTAGGTTAGTTAGGTTTAAGTAGTTCTAAGTTCTAGGGGACTGATGACCACAGATGTTAAGTCCCATAGTGCTCAGAGCCATTTTGAACCAAAGCGCATGCCGATGGCAAAACAAGAATTTAGATTCATGTTAGACAATGGCATCATTAGACCATCTAAATCTGCATGGGCAAGTCCTCTCCATATTGTACCTAAGAAGGATGGCTCAATATGTCCGTGTGGAGATTATAGACGGTTAAATGAAAGAACAATTCCAGACCGTTATCCTCTACCTAGAATAGAAGATTTCCATTGTATTCTTCAAGGCAAAAACATATTTTCTAAAATCGATCTCTTTAAGGCCTATTATCAAATACCTATAGCTGAAGAAGATAAGCACAAAACAGCTGTAATCACACCATTTGGACTGTATGAATTGAATGTCATGAGCTTTGGCCTGCGGAATGCACCTTCAACATTCCAGCGATTCATTAATGCAGTTTCCTTACATCGATGACATTTTAATCGCCTCATCCAGTATAACACCGAACACACCTGAAACTAGTCCTGGAGCGATTGTCTAATTATGGACTTCGAATCAACATATAAAAATCAACTTTTGGAGTAAATGAAATTGAGTTCCTGGGGTACTGGATAAAATCAGAGGGATCCCGTCCACTACCTGAGAAAGTGCAAGCAATTTTAGAGTATAAATTACCTGACAAACTGCATGAGTTCCGCAGATTTCTTGGCATTGCCAACTGCTACTGTCGCTACCTTAAATATGTGGCAGAGACTAAGGCTGTTTTGCATAACTGTCTTAAGGGAGCAAGAAAGAAGGATAATAGACAAATCCAGTGGACTGAAGAAGCAAAGAAAATGTTTGAGAAATCTAAACAAGATATAGCAAATGCTGTGGTTTTGGTTTTTCCTAACTCAGATTTACCCCTAGCATTATGTACAGACGCATCAGATATTGCTGTTGGTTCTGTGCTCCAGCAACTGGAAAATGGAAATTGGAGACCTGTTGCATCTTTTCTCAGAAACTGAGTAAATCACAGAAGGGTTACAGTACCTATGACCGAGAATTATTGGGAATTTACCTTTCTGTAAAAAAGTTTAAGCATTTACTGGAAGAAAGAGACTTCATAATCTTCACTGATCATAAGCCACTCACATTTGCTTTCAAGCAAAACAATGATAAGGCTTCTCCTCGACAGATGAGACAGTTGCGGTACATTTCACAATTTTCGACCGATATTCGTCATGTCAGTGGCCATGACAATATTGTTGCAGATGTCCTATCCAGAGTTGATGAAGTAGTAATTCTGGACTATGATGAAATTGCCAAAAACCAGCAACAAGATCAAGAACTACAGCAACGCCGAACAGGGAACAACTCCTTAAACTTCAAGTCATATCAACTTCCATCAGGGAAAACATTGTGGTGTGACACATCCACTGCAAATATCAGACCTTATATTCCTCAACCTTTTCGTTATCAAATAATTCTTCATTTTCATGGTTAATCTCATACTGGCATAAAGACAACAGTGAAACTGTTGAGTAGCAGAGCCATTTGGTCAAACATCAAAAGTGATGTGCGACAGTGGACTAAATCCTGCGTCAGTTGTCAGAAAACCAAGGTCACTCGCCACACAAAATCACCGCTAGAGAAGTCTGAAGAACCTGATGAACGTTTCAGTGTTGTACACATTTATCTCATCGGACCTTTTCCTCCTTCTAATGGCATGACTTATTGTTTAACTTGTATTGGCCGTTTCACATCTTGGACGGAAGTCATACCACTTGAAGATATTTCAGCTGAAAAAGTGGCAACAGGCTTCTACCAGCAATGGATTGCAAGATTTGGTGTGCCATCACAGGTAATCACTGACCAAGGAACACAGTTTAGATCGCAGTTGTTTAATAATTTGGGCATAATATGTGGAATGAAAATTCAGCACAAAACGCCATATCATCCTCAATGCAATGGTAAAACTGAGCGACTATATAGATCTCTGAAGTCTGCAATCGAGGCCCATAACAGTTCTAATTGGACAGAAATTCTATTGGGGTTGCGCACTGCAGTGCGAGAAACATCGAACCATTCCATTGCACAGATGGCATATGGAAAAACTATAAGACTTCCTGGTGAATTTTTTGAAGAGCCCACTACAAAGATTGGCCTTGATTCATTTGCATCTAATTTGCAAAAGCAAATGCTTCATCTTTATCCTAATAGGCCTACACAAAGCAAATCAAGATCAGTATTTGTTCCAAAAGATCTGCAAACCTGTTCCCATGTCTTCCTGAGATGTGACAGGGTTAGAAAACCATTAGAACCTACATATGATGGTCCCTTTCCTGTCATTTCAAGACATTAAAAATATTTCACTATTAAAAGGAAGTGCAAACACATAAATGTGTCAGTGGACAGACTTAAACCAGCTTATCTCCTGCAAGAAAAATGGGAATCAGAGAAGGAACTTCCAAACTTTTCCAAGGACACAGAACCATAACATCCCACAGAGGAACCATCTCCAAATATCAGAGTATCGAAGTCAGGACGGATTGTAAGGTTCCCACCTCGATTCTTAGAGCAGTTGTCTCTGTGGAGAATTAATCAAATATCATACCAGACATTGTAAAATTTTTTTGTAATTATTTTTATCATATCTTTTGTCATTCCAATATGATTAATACACGGTAAACGTCAGTTTGGGGATGCGAGTTAAGGGTCTTGAAGAAAACAGTTCTTTTAATGAAAAATTGGCTCTGTTAGCTGCTGTTAATCTCCTTGCCTTACTCCTTACACCACAGGTGTACAGTCTTGCTAGTAATGTGGATCGCAAACGCCTCACCATGATTACGTAAGGACCTAAAGTCAAAAAATAACGTCCCGTGAGACAAGTTATTCTTCGGAACTGGGATCTCCCTACCCCAATGTCAAACACACTGAGCCAACGCCACCTAGACTGAGAAGTCCTGTGCGCTGAGCAGCCCGCATTCTAAGACTAGTCCAGCAAGTCTTGTCCACCTAAGAACACTTCTAGAAACGTTTTTCTCTAGCTAAATGTTACATTTCTAGTGACACATTGCTATCTTCATATGTTCTTTTAATTTCAGGAGGGTTGAAAATGCTCTTCACATACCTACAACCAATAATCTGCTTGGCAGTTACACAGGACTGATTGCCATGATCCTAATAATGAAGAAATAATATTAGTGTGGGACTAGTCTAAAATAAGTTTTTTCAAAACTTTAATATTTGTAACTGTTCAGTATTGCATTTTATAAATGTTACTGGTAGATATCTATGAATTATTAGCTGAATTATGTTAACGACCTCGGTGTGCGGCCATTCATATTAGGCTACCTCCTCTTTCCCAAGTCACGTTATTCAAAAAGCACCGTTGTTAGTCTGGAACGGCCACATAACAAAACACTAAAATAGAGCCCCTTCTCTAATCGCTTGGCGACAAGACAAAACTGTACTCTTTTTGTCTTACTGTTAACTGTGATTCGAGAACCTTGGCGTTAGTCTGCTGAACCACTAATCCAGCACCTGCTAGACACAATGTCTTCTTAAATTTCTACGAGCAGCTTCGATGACATACTAATACCCCCCCCCCATATGTAGTTCTTTAAATCAGTAACAAAATAATCTCTCTAAACACGTTACTTGGATCATAACCTTGCACACGGTGGTACATTCTTTATCCCTATCACTTTTCACTTTCATAACAAATAAACAACTAAAGTGTAATCAGGAAATAATAACACGTTGTAAGCAAAAATTCGCAGGCAAATGTTACACACGAAACCCAACAAGAAATTGATGTTTAGTGTCCTGTAAATTCTGTGGATACAACAACTAATGGAAACACTTGTGAAAAATCAAAATTCCGAACTACAAAATTTAAGATATATTAATGACGATGATAATAATACTGTACTGCCAAAACAGTGACACAGAGAATACAAAATTACGTGGAACTCTAAGGTTATGCTTCACGCTATTAACTTCATACAACGGTATAATCATAAATCAGCTTAAATGATTTACCTATGTTGTTTCTGTGTTAGTTGAATTTACCGTTTCCATTTTTATAATAACTGGTCTTCCTTCGAAAAAAAAAAATACTTGCACTTCCGGTCATGCCGGATAATTTCTTGAGATCTGGTGACATAACATCAGTCGGATATTTTGTCTGTTACTAACACAAGTTTGAACCGTGCATCACATGAATAACATTAAAATATTCTCAAGCAGTCACAATGTGCGACATTCACGTATTCCCATGCTACACAACACTAGTGTATGCTGTTATTAATGGCTGCACTTGTTATACACATCAAGCTATTCGCAGGCAGCGGTAGATGAGTGATCATGCGTTGGACACTTGTACCGAAACTCACGAGATAGAATACACTGGAGGATGGCGATTATTTTTTGTTTCAGACTTTGTAAGTCTACCGCACTTTAAGCCTATATGGTATAAGGGTACAGCTTATCTCTAATTTACTCGTGGTTATCCTACATTCCCATACCCAAATTGTTGCTGGTAGAGAAGGCATGGAAATTAAAATGTCAGGAATTCCACGTCCTTGTAGCACAGTCACTGGTGGGAATGCGATGGCTGTATTTTCATACGATAATTCAGAGTTAGTCAAAATCGCTATTGCTGTATGTTGACGTCCAATAATCTTGCCTCTTTCATAATTTGCTGTTGTTTTGCTACTCTTCCATTTCATTATTAAATCTCGCGTAGTTTCATTGAACCCACCTTTGACTCAAATAATTGTTTTATGGCCTACCTAAACGATATGATATTAAAACTACAAGATGTTGTGTTCTAGAAACGGGTAAGAACATACTATCACAAAGAGGGTGGCAAACATGTTACTAACCTAGCGCGTCGAAAACCTGTAGTCAACAGTGGCAATAGTGGAACAATACAGAGGATTATATAGCAGAGGCGGATATATAGCCTACATACTCCACCGACACATTTCTGGACGTGTGACCAGGTTCTCATATTCTTATAAAAACCATCATGTCGGTCACTGGCAAAAGTGGCCTATAGTTCATCTATATAACAACATGACAATAAGATAACATATCAGGACCCGTTTTATTGAAGTTGTCGTTTTGTCATAAAAGGGGCCGTCTTTTAAGTTTTTGCAACAAAAAATGAAAGAAAAACTTTATTTAGTACAAATCGATTAAGTTTTTATCAAAATATTCGTCGTTAGAGCTTCTACAGTTTTGCATAAATTCGAACAATTTCTAGAAACATGTTATCGTTCTGATGTTGGTTCTTCAGTACCATTGTTTTGGGAGGAGTCAACAGCTCCCTGAGATGATGCAATCAGCGTCCACTATTTTCTTGTTTGACGTAAAAGAACAAAATGAAGCCATTAGGTGGTAAGTTATGCAACAGGATGTGACAAGATATAATGATGATTTGGCAAGAGAAGTGAAAATAATGAACAGTATGAAAAGAGAACAGGAACTTCTGTTGTGAAGACATCACATTTTATAAATTAAGACAGCAAATGGTACAATAACTGATACTAGACGCAAAATTATGAAAGCAGTGTTGGCAAAGAAGTGGGATTATGTGTAAAAACCTTGAGAACAGAACGTTAACGGAGGCTGTCGTAAGACATGTCGTCATTTGTTGTCTAAATAATGAATCAGCAGTTTGGTATTTTCCAGCTGCAAACTCCGTATTTCCAGGCAATAACGAAATTTTAAGCGAAAATCAGTTGCGTGATCCTTATAATATTGTGCAATAGCTTTGAATTATTTTAAATGGCAAATTATTACATTTGATAATTTTTTTCAAACATCTGTCGCACTGTCTGGTGCCACAGGAGCAAACTGGCTGAAAGGTGTGCCCTGGGTTTAGTGCATAACGTGTAGTGTCAGAAATAGATAGAAGAAATCTTAGGCAATAATCAGCTGCCTGCAGATGCTGAAGTCTGCAAATATGAGCACAGTTTAATGGGTGAGATACACTGGCGCAATAGACGTACACAGTTAATACAGGCACGTACAGGGTGTTTCAAAAATGACCGGTATATTTGAAACGGCAATAAAAACTAAACGAGCAGCGATAGAAATGCACTGTTTGTTGCAATATGCTCGGGACAACAGTACATTTTCAGGCGGACAAACTTTCGAAATTACAGTAGTTACAATTTTCAACAACAGATGGCGCTGCGGTCTGGGAAACGCTATAGTACGATATTTTCCACATATCCACCATGCGTAGCAATAATATGGCGTAGTCTCTGAATGAAATTACCCGAAACCTTTGGCAACGTGTCTGGCGGAATGGCTTCACATGCAGATGAGATGTACTGCTTCAGCTGTTCAATTGTTTCTGGATTCTGGCGGTACACCTGGTCTTTCAAGTGTCCCCACAGAAAGAAGTCACAGGGGTTCATGTCTGGCGAATAGGGAGGCCAATCCACGCCGCCTCCTGTATGTTTCGGATAGCCCAAAGCAATCACACGATCATCGAAATATTCATTCAGGAAATTAAAGACGTCGGCCGTGCAATGTGGCCGGGCACCATCTTGCATAAACCACGAGGTGTTCGCAGTGTCGTCTAAGGCAGTTTGTACCGCCACAAATTCACGAAGACTGTCCAGATAGCGTGATGCAGTAATCGTTTCGGATCTGAAAAATGGGCCAATGATTTCTTTGGAAGAAATGGCGGCCCAGACCAGTACTTTTTGAGGATGCAGGGACGATGGGACTGCAACATGGGGCTTTTCGGTTCCCCATATGCGCCAGTTCTGTTTATTGACGAAGCCGTCCAGGTAAAAATAAGCTTCGTCAGTAAACCAAATGCTGCCCACATGCATATCGCCGTCATCAATCCTGTGCACTATATCGTTAGCGAATGTCTCTCGTGCAGCAATGGTAGCGGCGCTGAGGGGTTGCCGCGTTTGAATTTTGTATGGATAGAGGTGTAAACTCTGGCGCATGAGACGATACGTGGACGTTGGCGTCATTTGGACCGCAGCTGCAACACGGCGAACGGAAACCCGAGGCCGCTGTCGGATCACCTGCTGCACTAGCTGCGCGTTGCCCTCTGTGGTTGCCGTACGCGGTCACCCTACCTTTCCAGCACGTTCATCCGTCACGTTCCCAGTCCGTTGAAATTTTTCAAACAGATCCTTTATTGTATCGCTTTTCGGTCCTTTGGTTACATTAAACCTCCGTTGAAAACTTCGTCTTGTTGCAACAACACTGTGTTCTAGGCGGTGGAATTCCAACACCAGAAAAATCCTCTGTTCTAAGGAATAAACCATGTTGTCTACAGCTCACTTGCACGTTGTGAACAGCACACGCTTACAGCAGAAAGACGACGTACAGAATGGCGCACCCACAGACTGCGTTGTCTTCTATATCTTTCACATCACTTGCAGCGCCATCTGTTGTTGAAAATTGTAACTACTGTAATTTCGAAAGCTTGTCCGCCTGAAAATGTACTGTTGTCCCAAGCATATTGCAAAAAACGGTGTATTTCTATCGCTGCTCGTTTTGTTTTTATTGCCGTTTCAAATATACCGGTCATTTTTGAAACACCCTGTATAAGGTCGGCGTTACACTAGTAGGAGGGAACCAGCCAGAAACAGTCCATGCAAATCCCAGAATCAAAGTCAGTGTAGTCAACTGACAGCAGCCAGTGAAGTGAAAGTTCCGTTTAAGCAAGCACACGACAGAATGAATGCTCCGAACTGTGGGTGCACATTTATCGCCATTCAGTGGTCATAGGGCCCCGCCAGATGACATGAATTGCGCTGTAGAGCCATGGCTTCTTCCCAGAGCGTCAAGAAGTGACTGCTTGCAGGTCGTGGCGCCACCAGTGGTGAGGACTGCAAGTAAGGTCGATCTCAGACAGCTGTCATAGCTCTAAGTCGCTGTAGGAGCCGGTTACAGCATTCCTCTCCTGGAGAAGGCGCATGGGGCAGAATTGGCCCAGCTTGTGCCTGCTCCGTGAAGGTCGCGGGGGCGCTGCACCTGGAACTGAATCTGGGAGCAGCTGCATCTCAACCTCAAAGACTTCAGGCTGAATGGGGGCAGACACAACTAGGTCCACATCACTCGTTGAAGTTAGGTCTGCAGCTGCTGATGCTGTAACAGAGGAATTTGGCAGTCTCACAGTCCAGCCTGTGGCCGACTGGTCACATGGGGATATGGTGTTGGCAATGGAGGAAGGAGGCAGTTGTAGTTGATGAGGCCGGCGCCACAGGTTACACCGACCAGATGGGCACACTGGCAGTCTCTTGGAGTGCAGCTGGTTCTGGTTGTGCCTCCAGAGGTGGCCCTCAGTGGAGGCCTCATGCGTCTGGTGGCCTTGTGGAAATTAGATGATGGCCAGAACCCAGGTCACACGGTGTCCAAACAATCATGCCCACTCCAGGATGCTGGCCTGGTTCCGGTGACGGCCTGGAGACCAGGATAGATGAGTGTCTGGGGGTGAGAGCGGAGAGAGAAGGGTCCAAGGCTGCCTCCCAAAGAGCAATTCAGCTGGGCTCTTTCCCATAATTGGAGCGGCCCTATGTGGTAGATGCCCAAGAACAGTGTGAGTGCATCTTCAAAGGGGGTGGATTTTGCGAGGACCCCTACCTTCTTTTTGAAGCCCTGAACTATCCGTTCTGCCAACCCATCGGAATCGGAGCATAATGTCAGCGAGAGAAGTTGTTGCATCCCTCAATGCTCATAGAAATGGGAGAACTGGGAGAAGGTGAACTGCTGGCCACTGTTGGAGATGATAGCCTTCAGAAGGTCATCAATGGCCAAGATTTGTGAAGGCATCTTGATCACACTTGCTATTGTCGTGGAGCACTGGGGTAGACACATAAAAATTTAGAGTATGAGTCTACCACAACGAACCAGCAAAATCGATATGGAGGTGCTCCCAAGGACCTGACGGGGGCTAGGGTGAAAACACTTTGGGTGGATCAGATTGCTGCTGAGCACACATGGTGGAAGAATGGGCCATGGTCTTGATGTGCTTGTCGATGGCCAGCCACGATGCACGACAGCATGAAAGCTGTTTCATGTGGAATGTGCCCCCAGTGTCCCGTGTGTTTGTGCACAAGTTTTGTTAGCGCAGCGCCGGAGGAATAATGAGTCTAGGCCGTTCGAGTCCTCTTTGCAGAATGAAGGATGATCCCGTTCTTTCAGGCACAGACGTCTTGAGTAGGCTACATGCCACTGCATATATATGCTAGAGCCATCCTCACTTAATCCATTTGGTAACTACACAGAGAGCATGGTCCACTTTCGTTTGGACCTCGATCAATGCAGCATAGACAGGAAAGTCGTTAAGGGCCGACTTTCAAGGTATAAAAGTCAGGATCCAGGTCTGCTGCAAGCCAGGACAAAGCATTGGCTTTGGCGTGGCCCCTTGTCAGCTTATACATGGTATCATAGGCAATGATAAGAATAAAGCGCATCATTGCAGCCTTTGAGCTGTCCTGTCCAGAAGGCTACAGTGCGGCTTATGGTTTATCCGTAGCTGGAATTTGACATCATAAAGGCAGTTACGATATTTCTTAACGACGTAAACAATATCCAACTCCTGTTTTTCAGTCTGGGTGTAATTGTGTTCGGCTGTGTTGAGTGTCTTTGAAACGAATGAAGTAGGATTTACAGAGACATCAGCTTTCTTGTAGGACAGCAACGTGCCTATCTCATGCTGTATGGCTTCGGTGGCAAGTACAGACTTTCCAGGCGCAAATGGGGCGCGACATAGCGCCGACTGGGGGGCTCTTTTAAGTGTGAGAAAAGATGCATTGCACTCTGGAGACCAAAGCAATCGCTCTCTGTCATACTGGGTCAAGGGTCCATTCGGCATGTTGTTGGGCCCATCTATACCACGCTGCATGGTGTCGTGGTTGCAAAGATGGACCTCGCCATGGACGTCGGGAGTGAAGTTGCGCATCAAGCAGCCTATTGCGCACAGTTTGAGTCGAAACACGACGTCCTGTGGCTGCACGAAAAGCATTATTCAAACATGGTGGCGTTGCTGTCAGGATTCCTCCGAGCCATAATCCGTAGATAGCAATCATCCACTGGAGTAGTAGCCCTTGGGTGGCCTGAGCGAGACATGTCATCGACAGTTCCTGTCTCTCTGTGTCTCCCCCATATCCGAACAACATCGCTTTCGTTCACTCCGAGACGCCTAGACACTTCCCTTGTTGAGAGCCCTTGCTGGCACAAAGTAAAAATGCGGACACGATCGAACCGCGTATTGACCGTCTAGGCATGGTTGAACTACAGACAACACGAGCCGTGTACCTCCTTCCTGGTTGAAAGACTGGAACTGATCGGCTGTCGGATCCCCTCCTTCTAATAGGCGCTGCTCATGCATGGTTGTTTACATCTTTGGGCGGATTTAGTTACATCTCTGAACAGTCAAAGGGACTGTGTCTGTGATACAATATCCACAGACAACATCTGTCTGCAGGTGTTCTGGGAACTGAAGTGACACAAAACTTTTTTTGATGTGTATATGAGGGTTTTTCAATAAGTAATGCAACATATTACCGTTTCTCCATGGAGGATAACACCAAGCAAAGAACCCCTTCAGGGACCCAGAAGACCGTCGCCATGACTCTACCAGCTGAGGGTATGGTTTTCAAATTTCCCTTCTGAGGAGAGATGGAGTGGCGCTACTCCATAGATCATGAATTTCCATTCTGTATCCGGTTCGAAGTGATGATTTCATGTTTCATAGCGTGTGACGATGTTCGAGAAGAGTTGTCACGATTAGCCTCCTAAGGAGCAAGCAGTTCCGTCCAGATGGTCCTTCGTTGCTCTTTATGCTCTCCCGATAGGCAGCAAGAAATCCAGCGGGCACACTCCTTTCAGTACCCCAACTGGTGGATGGGTGTGTCAGCACTACCAACAAAGCTGTTCAGTTGTTCAGCGAGGTAACTGATTGTGATCTATCGATCAGTTCGAATGAGTGTGTCCCCAACATTGCAGGAGCCACAGCTATGTGCAGCCGGCTGGCACGCGGGAGGTCGGACAGGATTGTGCGACTACGTTGCAATGTTGACAGAAGCCTCGCCCAACGAGTCACCGTGCTTTTGTTCATTGACAGGTCTCCGTAGAAATTCCATAGAGATCTGCGATGCTCTATTTTTCCGCCAAAAGAAGCTAACAGCTCTATGATAAACCTCCGTCAAAGACACAATTTTGAAGGCTATGTATATTGCCGCCACCTATCGGAACTTCATGAAACTATAAAGGCTGAAGAGGGAATATTCCACGACGTCCCGCAACAAAGTCAGCATTTTTACAACCGAAATTGGCCGAGAAAAAATGTATTGCATTACTTACTGAACGTCCCTCGTACACTACTAGCCATTAAAATTGCTACACCAAGAAGAAATGCAGATGATAAACGGGTATTCATTGGACAAATATATTATACTAGAACTTACATGTGATTACATTTCACGCAATTTGGGTGCATAGATCCTGAGAAATCAGTACCCAGAACAACCACCTCTGGCCGTAGTAACGACCTTGATACGCCTGGGCATTGAGTCAAACAGAGCTTGGATGGCGTGTGCAGGTACAGCTGCCATGCAGCTTCAACACGATACCACAGTTCAGCAAGAGTAGTACTGGCAAATTGTGACGAACCAGTTGCTCGGCTCAGTTGGTGAGAGATCTGGAGAATGTGCTGGCCAGGGCGGCAGTCGAACACTTTCTGTATCCAGAAAGGCCCGTACAGGACCTGCAACATGCGGTCGTGCATTATCCTGCTGAAATGTAGGGTTTCACAGGGATCGAATGAAGGGTAGAGCCACGGGTCGTAACACATCTGAAATGTAACGTCCACTGTTCAAAGTGCCGTCAATGCGAAGAAGAGGTGACCGAGACGTGTAACTAATGGCACCCCATACCATCACGCCAGGTGACACGCCAGTATGGCGATGACGAATACACGCTTCCAATGTGCGTTCACCGTGATGTCGCCAAACACGGATGCGACGATCGTGATGCTGTAAACAGAACCTGGATTTATCCGAAAAAATGACGTTTTGCCATTCGTGCACCCAGGTTCGTCGTTGAGTACACCATCGCAGGCGCTCTTGTTTGTGATGCAGCGTCAATGGTAACCGCCGCCATGGTCTCCGAGCTGATAGTCCATGCTGCTGCAAGCGTCGTCGAACTGTTGGTGGAGATGGTTGTTGTCTTGCAAACAAATGGTTCAAATGGCTCTGAGCACTATAGGACTTAACATCTGAGGTCATCAGTCCCCTAGAACTTAGAACTACTTAAACCTAACTAACCTAAGGACATCACACACATCCATGCCCGAGGTAGGATTCGAACCTGTGACCGTAGCGGTCGCGCGGTTACAGACTGCAGCGCCTTTAACCGCTTGGCGACACCAGCCGGCTCTTCCAAACGTCCCCATCTGTTGACTCAGGGATCGAGAACGTGGCTGCACGATCCGTTACAGCCACGCGGATAAGATGCCTGTCATCTCGACTGCTAGTGAAATGAGGCCGTTGGGACCCAGCACGGCGTTCTGCATTACCCTCCTGAACCCACCGATTCCATATTCTGCTAACAGTCATTGGATCTCGACCAACGCGAGCAGCAATGTCGCGATACGATAAACCGCAATCTCGATAGGTTACAGTCCCACCTTTATCAAAGTCGGAAACGTGATGGTACGCATTTCTCCTCCTTATACGAGGCATCACAACAACGCTTCACCAGGCAACGCCGGTCAACTGCTGTTTGTGTATGTGAAATCGGTTGGAAACTTTCCTCATGTCAACACGTTGTAGGTGTCGTCACCGGCGCCAACTTGTGTGAATGCTGTGAAAAGCTAATCATTCGCGTATCACAGCATCTTCTTCCTGTCTGTTAAATTTCGCGTCTGTAGCACGTTATCCTTGTGGTGTAGCAATTTTAATGGCCAGTAGTGCATAATCGCCACATTGAAAATAAAATTGTTCAAATGAACCATGAATCACATTATCGATGTATTTTGCGTTTAGGGAGAAATTAATACAGAAGACTGGTGCGAGTATGTGAGTTGGTTACAGGAGCCAGGCAGTCAGTAGTTAAACCTGGCGGCCGGGTGCCCCTGCAGGCCGGTGAACACCTGCGCGACGTACTCCAGCAGGTTGGTGTAGTGGCGCAGGATGAGCCAGTCGCGCATGCGCGCCGCGGGCCCGCGCATCTGCCGGCAGCCGAAACTCATGGCCTCGCGGCCGACGGTCCGCGGCTGCTCCAGCCGTCGGAAGCGCACGCCCACGTCCAGCGCCGCCAGCACCTGCGACAGGGGTTGCAGCTCAGTGGCCGACACGTCGCGCACTTCCTTTCTGTAACTGTTCAATACTCGCAAGTGCAGTACTACACCCTTAACGTCGAGTCATACTAGTCGTCGACAGAATGGGACGGAACGCGACGTCACCGTCGAATACAGATGTAATCACCAGTGCTATGCTGGATCACGACTCGAACGGCTTGATCAGTTTACATCACTTCCATGGGCACCCATACTCGGAGGCAAGGAAGCCGTGCCCAACCCTTACCCCTCCCTCTAGCTCTTAAAGGAAGGAAAAATTACAGTGAATCAGGTGTTTATCTTTCAGGATGGTATTACGCAGATTTTTAACAGGGTCGCAACTGGAACTTTTTTATGGCTACTTAAAAGTCGCCATTCCTATTCCAAAATACGAAAAATGTACCATACCCCCAGGTCTTGCCCCCTCCCTCTCTCCCCTACAAATTATCCAATTGCCTTCTTCATCACACCTCGAGAAATCTCGTATGCTGCTCCAGTTTTCGACTACTCGCAATCTGGCGGCTTCTGTTGGTGCTATCTCTAAGCAGTTTCTTAGGGTTATTACGTACTATGTGTTGTGTACACAGCTCCGCGTAGTCAGCGCGTACACAACTTTCTGACTACAGCGCGCCCCGCTAAGCACAACAGCGCAGGCGCAGCACTCGTCCGTCTCTGCACTACGAGATGGCGCTGTCTTAGAGACGGACCAAATTCTGCTTCCGCCGATCCGCGTATTAATATGTCACGCAGCCAATGAGATTGCTGCTAACGTAGAACCTTTTCTCCTCGCGGATCACACTCGCGCAGCGATACCTGAACGCGCGGGGTATTATAACGAGTGTACAGACCTCCGATTAGTCAGTCTGCATTAGTCTGCACCACTCTATAGTCAAGTTTCAGTCTGCACCTAATAAGATTATCATATTCCTGTACATGGCCACGAACAGAAACGTACAGACACTTTGTCAAGTATCAGAGATATGTGAGAATAAGATTAACGTACCAAGACCAAAGAAACTTCAGATTGTCAATTGTAAATAGCATCCAGAATCAAGTTAAGTAAGGTTTATGATTTTTATTATTTTAATAAATGTGTGTGAAAATTAGTCAAGTTCTATTTTAAGTTGGTCACCGTAAATCTGCTACTGTAAGCGTGCAACTGGCATTTCTATCGTCTGACCTAACGGCAGAAGATAAACACGCCACGATAAGACCACGAGACATATTGCTGACACTCGCCTACTTCGCTAGAGCGACAAGTCAAATAATCCGATGGTGTGTGTACCGAAGGTCTTACAGTACGCACACCACACTACGGCTTTTAACAATAAAAATTACCGTGAAACACGGACTGCCATGTCTTCTAGGCTGCAAGTGATACGTACCAACAGCAACAAACAAAAGATCACAAGCACGATTCACTTCAGTTCTCGAGTTTTCGCTAGTACCACAATCGAGTGACATGTGTTAGTACTATCTCCACATGTCTTCCTACTGAAATTTAATCACGCGATAGCAGTTACAGTCAATTTAATTTGATTTATCTCGTTCATTAGGCTTTTAATTCTTCCAATCCATATATGGCATACAGCAAACCAGTGCTTAACAGTATTGGTTAAAAACAGTCTTGGTTGCAATTTTAGTTTTTTATTTTTCAACGACGCGTTTCGCCTTATTTAGGCATCTTCATGTTGTCTACACAGAAAAAAAATGGTTCAAATGGTTCTGAGCACTATGGGACTCAACTGCTGAGGTCATTAGTCCCCTAGAACTTAGAACTAGTTAAACCTAACTAACCTAAGGACATCACAAACATCCATGCCCGAGGCAGGATTCGAACCTGCGACCGTAGCGGTCTTGCGGTTCCAGGCTGCAGCGCCTTTAACCGCACGGCCACTTCGGCCGGCTACACAGAAAACAGAGAACAAATACATCTTTTTAAGAATCGCGATCGCGTTGTGCAGACTTGGATAACCTATAAGCATGTATAAACAGATCAACTACTGAAAGAGCAAATACCTTAATTTGGTATTTATTAGAAGAATCCTTTAGTCAGTGTGGGGGCATCGTCGAATATATCAGGCCAACATCGCCTTCGTTAAACTCAGTAAAAACTAGAAACATAAAATAGTAAAATCATTACCTGTTCTAGATGGGCGCGGGAGGCACCAAGATCTGCATAACGCGTTCCCGTTCACAGGAGCGAGTAACAGAGTAAAATGGGGGCTCAGGTAGTAAGCATAATGCACCACAGCGTCGTGTGCTAGTACTGGAGCCTAATACAGAACCACCTCAATAGGTGGCGCTGCGACGCAGCAGTGATAAGAATGAGAGATCGTAAACTGGATATACATACCCGCTAAAACTTTATAAATGTAATGCACATAAAACATTGATAAGATGGAATTACTAGGGGCAACACCTGTGCAATAACTTGACGAAGTAAAATATAAATGAAGGCGGTAAATTTAAAATGAGAAAACTAGGTGTATAATACTACACACAGATGCAGTACATAAACAGATTTTTCGTATCATATACCATTAGAACGAGAACATTAAAAACACAGGACTGTAATTTCAGATAAAGAGGCTGCCCATATAACACTCAATACTGCCTCATTCGGAGCTATAACTTCTAGCAACAAAACTTTTTTTTATAAAATACAAGTAAAATTATTAGGCTTAACAAATACACACCAAGGTGGAAGACAAACGTTATGCGGGTAAACTCCGCTATGGCCCCTATGGCCGACTTGTCAAGCTCCCTTTGTTTTACATGGCGCTTGTGCTCAGTAGAACGCTCCGCAACCGTGCGAATTGTTTGTCCGATATATACGCTGCCACATTCACAGGGTACACAATACACGCCGGACACTCGAAGAGCAATGTCGTCTTTAACAGGGCGCAACATATCTCGTATCCTGGGGGCGGGCCGGAACACTGGTCTCAGCCCATGTTTCTGCAGCAGACGTCCTAACTTGCTGCTAGTTTCTCCACAGTATGGCAGGAATGCAGTCAGTTTGGCCTCTTCTACTGATTCACCAGGTGTCTTTCGTCGGCGGCCTTTGAAAGCGTTTGCAAAGTCTCTTTTGGTGTATCCGTTTTCCCCGAAAACACGTTTCAAGTTCTGCAAATCAGACTGTAGGTGGTCGTCGTCAGAGATAATCTTGGCTCTACGAACCAGCGTGTTCAAGACCGTGTTCTAGTGTACAGGGTGATGGAAACTATTGGCGTTCAAGTACCGATCAGTGTGTGTTGGTTTCCGGTACACTGAATCACCAAGCTGGCCTCCTGCCTTCCGTTCAACCAAAACATCCAAGAATGGAAGCTTGCCGTGCTTCTCCATCTCGACAGTAAATTTAATTTTGAGATGGACACCATTCATGTGATCGACGAACTGGCGTAGTGTATCTTCACCATGAGGCCATATCAGGAAGGTGTCATCAACATATCATAGAAAGCAAGACGGCCGTAATGTCACAGTTTGCAGAGCCTGCTCCTCAAAGTGCTCCATGAAGAAATTTGCGACTGCTGGAGACAGTGGTGATCCCAGGGCTGTGCCGTCCGTCATCTTACGATATTCATCGCAGTACAAAAAGTACGTTGTCGTTAGTACGTGACGGAACAACTTAATGATTCCAGATGGAAAATGATGGGCCAAAAGATTCAGCGTATCTTGTAATGACACTCTCGTAAAAAATGACACAACGTCCAGGCTAACCATGAGGTCGTTTGGGTCTATCTTCATTCTCTTGGGTGTCTCGACAAATTTCTGGAGTTGACAACATGGTGTTCACAATGTCCCAGTTTTGGTGCTAATAATCCTGCCAGATGTTTAGCAAGTCTATAGGTGGGCGAACTGATTGCACCAACAATGGGCCTCAGAGGAACACTTTCCTTCTGTATCTTTGGTAATCCATAAAGCCTGGGAGGTCTGGCGGCACGAGGCGTTAATTTCTTCACCACTTCATCTGGTAAACCAGAATCCTTTAATAACTTCCCTGCCTTTCTGACAATGGCCTGTGTGGGATCACGACTAAGCTTGCGGTACGTGGCGTCTTCTAATAAATGTAGCATCTTCAGGTGGTAGTCTGCAGAGTTGATAACCATATTTATATTATTTTTTAAATACAGGATGGTCGCTCAAATCCAATCTCATTTCCACCGTTCAACTGAACAGCAGAGAGCTCTCACAGCACAAGCAGTTTGGCACCTTTGGCACTGATATGTTGATGAAAACGACCACTCGCGACAGGCGAGACTCAAGGCAGTAATAAAACGCCAGGGACGCTGCTCTAGACTCACTTGCACGAGCTGTCGGTTGAGAAAATAAAGTTTCTCATGTAACAGCGGCTGAACTTCTGGTGTTGGCAGACTATGCCACGCCCCTCCATCAAGTCAACGCCAAACTTTCTTCCCGAGGAAGTAGGCGTTAACGTCCTGTTCTGTTGACAGCTTGCTTGAATGCCGCCATTTGAAATGCATTGTTGGATACTTTGACGCTACGTTCTGTTAAGTGCGACTCAACCTTTAGGGTGTCACGATCAAATACGCAACATCTGGAATTTAGAAGTGACAGACCATTCACGCTATTTCAGTCGGAACCTCCAGGTTGATCCGGTTGAAGATAGTGTGAGGGAATTTCAAACAGCTGGTACATATAGTCCCCCATTAGCGCTGCTTCTCGAATCCCACATATAGGGTCAGTCATGTACCTCACCTTAGAATTTTTGATATCCTAAAAAAATTGATAGTTTATTTTCAATTTGACGAATAGTAACTATGACTTCACAAAATAACGAATAGCATTGTATCTTAATCTTACAAAGCACTGGGAATGAAAGTCGTTTAAACAAATGAAACTGTGCAATATTTTGGTTCCAGAATATTATTTCTAGATGTATTCTGCTGCTATTTCTTCGGTCTCCACAAGTCAGTACATTTTCAAGTAATTCTTCATTGTTGTTGTTGCTGTCTTCAGTCTGAAGAATGGTTTCAAATGGCTCTGAGCACTACGGGACTTAACATCGGAGGTCATCAGTCCCCTAGAACTTAGAACTACTTAAACCTAACTAACCTAAGGACATCACATACATCCATGCCCGAGGCAGGATTCGAACCTGCGACCGTAGCAGTCGCGCGGTTCCGGACTGAAGCGCCTAGAACCGCTCGACCACCGCGGCCGGCAAGAATGGTTTGATGCATCTTTTCATGTTACTCTACGTCGTGCAAGCCTCTTCATCTCCGAATAACTTCTGCAGCCTACATTCTTCTGAATGTGGTTACTATATTCATCTCTTGGTCTGCCTCTAACATTTTTACCCCCACGCCCCCCTCCAATACTAAATTGGTGATCCCTTGATATCTCAAAATGCGTTGTATCCACCAAGCCCCTCTTTTAATCAAGTTGTGCCACAAATTGTTCTCCTCAGTTATATTCAGTACCTCCTCATTAGTTACGTGATCTATCCACCTAATCTTCGGCATTCATCTGCAGCATAACATTTCAAAAGCGTCTATTCTCT
The DNA here is from genome assembly GCF_023864275.1 of Schistocerca cancellata. Lineage (NCBI taxonomy): Eukaryota > Metazoa > Arthropoda > Insecta > Orthoptera > Acrididae > Schistocerca > Schistocerca cancellata. The sequence goes on along the minus strand of NC_064630.1, from coordinate 734,169,623 downwards.
TCTTGTCTAAACTATTTATCGTCCATGTTTCACTTCTATACATGGCCACAATCCAGACAAATACCTTCAGAAAAGACTTCCTAACACTCAAATCTATACTCGATGTCAACAAACTTCTCTTCTCCAGAAACGCTTTTCTTGTCATTGCCAGTGTTCATTTTATACCCTTGCTCTTTCGGCCATCAATTATTTTGAAAAACTCATCTGCTACTTTAAGTGCCTCGTTTCCTAACCTGTCCCCTCAGCATCACCTGATTTACTTTGATTACATTCCATTATCGTTGTCTTAATTTGGTTGATGTTCCTCTTGTAAACTCCTTTCAAGACACTGTCCATTTCGTTCAATGGCTCGTCCAAATCCTTTGCTGTCTCTGACAGAATTACAATATCATCCGAAAACCTCAAAGTATTTATTTCTTCTCATCGGGTTTTAATTCCTACTCCAAATCTTTCTTTGGTTTCCTTTACTGCTTGCCCAATGCACAGACTGAATAACATCAGGGATAGGCTACAACTCCCATCTCAACCACTGCTTCTCTTTCATGCCCCTCGACTCTTACAACTGCCGTCTGGTTCCTGTACAGTTTGCAAATAGCCTTTCGCTCCCTGTATTTTACCCCTGATACGTTCAGAATTTTAAAGAAATTACTCTGTTCAACATTGTCGAAGTCTTTCTCTAAATCTAAAAATACCATAAACGTAGGTTTACCTTTCCTTAACTTATCATCTGAGATAAGTCGTAGGATCAGTTGTGCCTCGTGTGTTCCTACATTTCTCCGAAATCCAAATTGATCTTCACCGAGGTCGGCGTCTACCAATTTTTCCGTTCTTCTGATTTTTCTGTAAAGAATTCGTGATAGTCTTTTGATAGCATAACTTATGATACTGATAGTTCGGTAATTTTCACACCTGTTAGCAACTCCATTCTTTGAACTGGAATTATTACATCCTTCATTACCAAAAATGATGTCGCCCTGAAAACTACTGATTTACACTGACTTCGATTCTGGTGTACTTCATTTTAATCATCAGGAGGACAATAGATAATTAATCTGGATCTCCCATATCGGCAAAGTATTTTATTGCTGAGATAGGCACAAACTTCGAGGTGGTGTGTACTCAACTCGTCACAAGAAAATCAGGGAAATATAATTTTAAATACTCTTTACTGGGTAATTTCTGAATACACATACAATATTTATTATATCGCTCAATTACGATGTGTACACTAATTATGGATATGTGAGATAACTGCAAATGGTATCCTTACAAAAAGAAGATACATGTACACATCTGTAAAAGTTTCACAGGTTTGAACAATGTAATCAAATTTGTGTGAGAGGATAGGCAACCTTCAAAGAAGTCATATCACCCAGACTCAAACCAACCAGCACACACGATATATCGTTCTTCCTTCTATAGGCTTGGTGAGGCAGTCCAGTTTTGGATAGGACTGCGATTTGCCTTCATTGCTTAGACTGCATGATGATGTGAAAGCGACGATTCTCCAGCATACAACGTACCATCTAATATAGCAGCAAAAATTATCTTGTAGCAGTATGCTACAACTCCTTCACCCGTCTCATGGTTGCACTTCTGTATGGTATATGAGTATTGGAACAAGGCTGGTTCCCCCCACTCTCCATTGTTGCCATATGTATCCAAGATGGCGGTGATGATGTCATCGAAGATGGCGGCGCGTAGATTTGGCAACAGCACATGACGTCATGCAAGATGGCGGATTTTGGCAGGAAGTTTGAATTTTGGTGGGAAAGTTCCATGCCCCCCTCCCCCAGAAAAATGGTGCGAAGTTCAAATTCCGACAGGATAATACGTCACCCCAAGAAAAATGGCGGCAAAAAGGGACTTGTCTTTATTATTTAACCAATTTCAAGCATGTGTGTTCTCCACGAGCTCTAGAGCCCAACTGGCTTAGTTGATATCGTCGACACTAGCGAGTGCCACCATGACATCATCCAAGATGGCGGATTTTTGGCGGGAGGTTTGAATTGGGCTACCTCCACTAACCTAACATTCCAGAATAAAGTTGGTGGTAAATTCAAATTAAAGCAGGATAATGCGTCACACCACGAAAATGGCGGGAAAATATATGTATCACAGAACACACGCTCTGACATGCCCCACAACATACAGACCTCCAAACTACTCCTACATAACTCATGTATAACACTCTACACACACTCTTGCTAATTGTAAACTGTCAAAAATAAGGCATTGTGCAGCCTACAGACACACGAACCACACCTAAATAATGTAATACATTTATGTTGAGAAAGCGAAACAACTCCTAAATTCTCTAAATAATTATCCATCTAAAACACTCTGCTTGCTAATCGTTAACTATCGATATCACACACCAGCCTTTATTTAAACAATTAGAGGCAGCACCACCACCAAGCCTATTTGCCACTGAGTCTAAAGCCAAACTGACTTAGTCCATATCGATGCCACTAGAGGATGCTGTAGTGACACAAGTACCATAATCTAAAATGTGTTCATGATGAGCTCCAGACCCCAACTGTCTTAGTACATTTCCTCGCCGTCAGAGGACGCCACAGTGACACCAGCTGATTACGAAAGTACAGCTATCCATGATGGCAGCAAACAGTGTGTTCTCCACGAGGTCTACGACGCTGTCATCCATTTCATGACATAAACCAAGATAGCGAGGGAAAACGACTCAGCCTGCTCTGGGCTGCTGGATGGAGTAAAGAAGAAATTCACTCTATTTAGTTTCAAACATTTTCTTTAGCGATCGAATACATTTATCAGATTGACGCAAAACACTCGCCACGTTATGCTTGGAGTCACAATACACCATCTGCAGACACGCAAACAACTCCTAATTTTCCGAAATAATCTCAGTACAGCCCTGCAAACTGCTCCTAAATAATACAGCATATTGATGTGTAGACACACTAAGTATTCGTAAACTGTCCAACTAGCGCATATCGCGGCCTACAGACCAGCTCCCGAAATAATGCAATCAACACGCGCAAACACAGTCCACCACCCCCTGTTCATTGGAGTACACAGGAGGTAGCGATAAGTGATGCATCCCTCGGATATCAAACCGCGCACAGCCCCTGCTCGGCTTCCGCAAGCATGAGGTGGCGGCACCCCCACTCATACGTAACACCTGAGAAATTCCTATCCAAATACGTGTTCACCTACACACACGTGCTGGCGTGAATGGGCGGGAGCACAACCGCGAGCTGCAGCCGAACGCAGGCCAACGTTGTATGTAGTCACTGTTAATGACCGCTCATTTATTTTCACAGCGCGCACTCCAAGCAGAGCTGCCAGCGTTCGGCGTTCCTCTATACCCTCACTTTAACTGCGATCTGGCGAAGGCGCTGCAGTATTCCGTTCCACAGTAGCAGAACCTGCTTTCTCCTTAGTGATGCTAACGGGCCCTACGTCATGTTTGACTCATGCTTCGCCATGCTTACCTACATACCATCTCAAATGCACGAAACCAACAAACCTTATCAATCTTATACTCAACTCACATTGCTATCTAATGGGACCGTCCACAAGGCATGCATATGCAGAGACATGCAGAAATCAGAGCAAACGCTCTCCGAATGTGGAGGTGACTGGATACAGTCGAGTGCAGTGCTACCCTTATATGTCCCAATCAATGCATTTGGGGTAGGTGGTGGTATATGTACTACATTTTGATTCAATTTTAGAACATAGAAGGAGATGTTATGTCATGATTGCATATATAGATCTGACCTCTAATCGATAGAATTGCAAAAAGTGACCAGGGAATAGGTAAATATTGGCCGAATATAGAGCCTAATGCAGTGAAACTGAGGAAGTACTTTGCTATCTTCTGGTTCGCACCGAACAATTTGTATATCGGACCAAGTATGCTGCAACAGGAGGAATCCAGGAAAACATGGACATCGAAACGAAGGGGATAAGGGAGGCATTCAATTTTTTCCCCATTGATGCTGCATTATACTGTATGTCTATTGAGGTACCAGTGATTCCGGATGCATCAGTCATGTGGCATAGCCTGCGTTCTACTCATATACAGCTACATGTTCAGTATGTGTTTTAAAGCACTGTCCACTTGCGATTGTTAACAGTAAACCTGTCGGTCAACAGAGGACTTCCATCTCACGTGTGAAGAAACTTGACACAATTCTCTAAAGGAGCTTTCATTTATGCGATCGCCCCTGTCGCATCTTGGGTGTAAAATCGAGACTTCAGGGTCATAACTAACTCAGCGGTAAGAGCTTGTGCTGTGCTGCAATCCCTATGTACACATTTGCCCGACTGATGCGCTGTTTACAGAGTTAGTAATTTTCACATGTCAGATGCTGCTGCTTTGCGTTTATCTGTTTCCTTTTAGGATGTATCCCCAGCTAGTAACTATCATTTTATGTAGGCCTTAATTTCTGAACCGTGGGCGGATGTGAACAGTGGACACTACATGTCTCCGCAAAGCTATATTGCGCTCCTATCATGCAAAGGAAATGTTTTACCATTCGATAAGATAGTTCAGCGTAGAGAAAGTGTTAAGAAGGATGGATGCCTGATAGGCGGGATAGGTATTCGACCTAACATTATAGCCCACTTTTTTAAGTGCAGAACGTTGTGGTCTTAGGAGTGTGAATGTTTACATTCTCTATCTTACCAACACCTTCCAGGTACAGATCCTAGACTCTGGAACAATAATTTAGAGTTGATAGATTCGTTGATATAGGTAAAAATGTGTCCAACTCAATTCATTTCGAACGCCATCGCGTATAAAAAATAAGTCTTTTCTCGGTCTTCTTAACTATATGCTATTACATTACAGCACATTGAAATCTGTTACTATACATTGATAAGGAGTGCTAGGCTCCTTGACATGCTTATATCTCGAGAAATCTCATGCACTTGGATGGGTTGGGACTTGGAGAGCTATATTCTTTCACGAGACGTGGAGTCTAGCACTCTTTTTCTGATCGCTTGGAGATTAATTCTCTAACTGTGCGGCAGGGTGGGTTGGTCAATGACTGTGTGAGGTTGGTCTTTTACCTTAAGATGGGGAGAATGTTCTGTGGCTCCCATATGCATAGAGATGGATCGTAAATTAAGTACTATGCTGTCTTGTATACTATGATGATTTAAGTGTTTCAGAATTAACTGTGAATGGACGTGCTGAGTAGTCATCTATCCATGATCACAATGACAGTCGCCAAGTAGAGAATGGATGGTTTAGCCATGATAGTGAAATTGAGGAAACATGCTGTCACATGATTGGCTGGTGTTGAAGTTAGTTTAAAACTGTTTCCACTATCAAGTTTCATGTTTATTATTAGAGTACGCAGATGGTGTCCTTCCCATCGCATCCCTGCAATTGTTAGCAGATAATGATTGACTGATATGGTTCATTTGAGTTGGGGAAAAAGTTTTCGTGGATGGACAGCAACTTCCAGGGGATTGCTAGCAGCGAAACAGTGATCGCGTACATGAGGTCAACATGAGAATGAGTGGAAATGGAATGCGGAGCCATCATCTAACCCGTCACTGTGGCGTACGAGTTTAAATGTAGAGGTCGTCAATCACTTTCGGATGTTGGTTTGGAAACTCTCCGCCAAACTCTTCTAGTCTCCTTATGTTGTAAGCGCGTTTTATTCAACAATGATCGATTCTTATGCTATCCGCCGTAAGAATATTATTTACACGACGTGATGTCTAGTTTTCTGTGAGAGATCGTGGATCAGAGCATCTTAATGCGAGTTTAGAATGTGACACCGATCTTGAAGTCATGGTGGAAAACGAAATCTTTGGCAGTGTACAAAAGCATGTTAGTAAACTGTTTGAATCAGGAGCAGAGGGAGCGTCTCATATGATAATATGAAGTGGTCTGTGCAGCGTCTGTATATTTAATAGAATCGTGTCATAGACACAGCAGGAATAGCAGTAGCAGTTTGAAGAGAGAGCCGCTATGAATGCTTCGATGGCAGCACGCTACGCTATTCTGGGGACGTATTGTGAAATCTCTTTCTTCGCACTGGAGGCCGACCACAGCTACGTGACATTACGAACGCATCGATGTCTACGTGACTTCTAATTCGTATGAACTTTTATAGTTGGTAATTTTTCTATTTTTTGGTGGGTATAGAATAACGGAGATAGCATATTGGGGATCGTAGTACTTGTATCTAGTTTGGATACACACCACATTGCGAGCATTTCCACCGAATGATCAAAACACGATGCTGTTGCAGTAACTCAGCTCGATCTGTTTCTACATGGGTTGGAAGGTGTTGGATATGTCTTTCTCCGAGTTAAATGGGAACTAGCACTTGTGGAAAGCTGTAGAACTGGGTGCGACTGGAGGATGTTTAGGGTGTGATTAAAAGGAGATTGTAATTTTACTGTAGCATACAGATTCGAGGAATGGGACTAGTTTAGAGATATGAGAGTGCGTGAAATATGATTGACTTGTGGGTGTGAGCATATGCAAGTATGTGTTTGAATGGACGTAATTTCTACATACATAGCGTAAGACTAGAGATCTGAGAAGTTAGTGTATTTTTTTCTTCTTAGGACCTCAATCATCACATCATCTACTACTACTGTCTGTCATCGCCTATAACTCAGCGGACATATAGCTGAACATCTGATATGATCTCGAGACAGAATGTGTTGAAAAAACTAATGGATTATGTAGTTGTGTGCGGTGTGATGGAGTCACAAATAGCGCTTGCATACTACGTTCCAAGTTCATTGAGTTTATCATGAGGTTGCATCGTTGGCACTTAATACACACATTTATACGATCACGGTCACGCTATTTGTCCGGAAAACATCACCTCATTCAGAGGTAATGTCGTACCTCGATTTGTAAAGCAGTTATAGGTTTTAACATGGATACTTGGGTGCACCTGTAGAACGAAGAGCGCATGTGAGAGTAACATGCAGTAGATGTTGGGATCGGGATTTTTTGTTTAACATGTGCTTGATTACGTCTATGAAATGGTGGTATGACTGGCAGGAAGAACGTAAGATAGATGCACAGGCATCATTGATTTTCGGTCAGTATTATTTGGTGTCGTATGCATCCAGTTATTGAGCAGGTAATATTATACTTAGTGCTGGGTGTGTGATATGTTCGCATTTGAGCATCAGATTTATAAAGTATATCTGTTTGTGTAAAGGAAATGTCTATGTGCTGTTGTAGGTAGGGTATGGATTAGACTTGGAGTACTGTGATAGCGAAGGGAGGAGTATGTCTAGTGGTAAGGAAGGTACAGGTATTTCCAGAGCCACTGCCAACAGCAGGGTGTATTTCCAATACTTCGCTGATTGCCGAAAATGGTTCAGTTGAGACCTCAATTGTAAGATTTCAAATACTTCGCTCATTGCCGAGTATAGTTCAGTTGAGACCTCGATCGTAAGATTTAATTGTAAGTATAGTGATAGAAGATATATCTGAAGGGATTTCTAGAATGTGTTCGTGTATGGAAAGTCTGTGTTGGTATTGATTCGCGTTCCCCTGTTAATAGTAGCAGTCTTCCAAATGCAGAGGCCTGTTGGAGTGTAGGAATGTATAATGATGTCACGGTGGTGCTCTCTGGTGTCAATGATAGCAACTAAGCCAGTAGGACTCTAGAGTGGAGAACACACATGTTTGAAACTGGCTAAATAATGAAGACAAGTCCCTTTTACCCGCCATTTTTCTTGGGGTGACGCATTATTTTGTTGGAATTTTTCCGGGGAGGGGGCATGACACTTTCCCGCCAAAATTAAAACTTCCCTCCAAAATCTGCCATCTTGGATGATGTCATGCGATGTTGCCAAGTCTACTCGCCGCAATCTTGGATGACGTCATCACCGCCATCTTGGATACATCTGGCAACAATGGAGAGTTGGGTAGAACAGCCTTGTTCCAATACTTATATGTACATATTGATCTTAAACCTATGAATTCCTCATGCAACGATTCATTGGCCTTCTGGCTCATTAGCTTGATAATACTGTTTAGCCTAATGTAATATGATATGGATACTGCATACATATTTATGAATATCTTTGGTCAGCACTCTTACTCTTCGTATGGTTCACAATCTTTCACGCTGTAGATGAAACTACCCATATCCATAGCAAGTAACAGAATTACTCAATTGGATTTTTGCAAACCCATGATGGAAGAATTTTATGTACAACATTGAGAGGCCATATACAAACATGTCAACATATACACATTTCATGTACTCCAGTCTAATCATAGCCATCTGTAGAACAGCAAATTCACAATGAAGAACAGTGTCTAATTCAGTTTTGAGATTGATGTTCAAGTTTATCGCTCCATCATGACAGTTTGTATGCCCTTGTTATATATTTTAGAATAATAATGTTCGCCAGCCGGAGTGGCCATGCTGTTCTAGGCGCTACAGTCTGGAACCACGAGACCGCTACGGTTATCCACTGGAGTAGTAGCCCTTGGGTGGCCTGAGCGAAGAATGTCATCGACAGTTTCTGTCTCTCTGTATCTCCTCCATGAACGAACAACAACGCTTTGGTTCACTCCTCCCTGGTGGAATGACTGGAACTGATCGGCTGTCAGACCCCCTCCGTGCAGTAGGCGCTGCTCATGCATGGTTGATCTTTGGGCGGGTTTAGTGACATCTCTGAATAGTCAAAGGGACTGTGTCTGAGATACAATAGCCACAATCAACGTCTATCTTCAGTAGTTCTGGGAACCGGGGTGATGCAAAACTTTTTTTGAAGTGTCTGTTATCGATAATGATACTCTTACAATTTGCAATGGCCGACCAATGTAATACCATAGCGTATCAAAATATTATTACTGGTTTTTCAAAATTCGATTTGTTCGTTACCTTAAAAATACATTTTTCAGAAGACCACTTCGCGAATTAACGTTTGGTGGTATTTAATCAACAAAATTCCCAACCAGAAACTATGGTTGAATTTCACCATGCCGTGGATTTTAACTAGTTCCATTATGAAACCGGGGTACTGCTGGAAATTCTTATAACGATGTACAAACTGTTCCCTCCAGAACTTGCAGTCAACAACCTGAGGAGTTTCGCTGGCCTGCATACACTGGACATGACTGTGCCCGTCGTGCAGCCTATAATATGCTGAGACCACTTTCATTCGAGTCCTGTGGCACAGTCAGAAAATATATCCCACTTTGTTCTTTTCTTTTTCTACTCCCGTGTGTGTGCCATTGGATCGTGGGAAGTCTGCAGTAGGTGGAAACGGTCGCATGGCAGACCTGCACAGGTTGATAACATCCAAATGCAGAATATAACAATGGTCGTTGGCTGCGTCATACAGTCCCATCATTTGTTTGTTACAGTATCATCCCTCGTTCAGAGTTTACAGCAACGTTCCCCTCTGCAATGTTCAGCGCCAAGGATTAAACTTGTTACAAACATGAAAAAATGTGTCATCGGGTAGGTTAATAATATTGCTCGATTCTGCGCTTACTTGCTGCAGAGTGTATAGCTAGATGTTGTACTGACTTGTTACGGGGTGCAATGCTCTTCTAACGATCGATTCCAAACATGTATCACACTCGAAGCGGCCTACCCTTGATATGCTGAAATGTTACAGTGCAAAAAAACCATTTCATGAACAACGATAATTTTGCTCCGACTAAGCAAGCCAATACTGCGCTCTTCGTCGTCGATAAGCAATACAACATTTGTTTCATGCTTCTACTTAGTTTCGTGGCTTTTCAGAGACTTAACTTAGCGTAATACTTACATTTCGAACCATAGTTATTCACTGTTCTACAAATCCTCCGATTTTGAATTCACGTGGATTGGCCTATCTGGGTGTTGGAGTGCTGGAGTGTTCATCAGTGTTAGTGTCTTATCTCTGATTGCATAGAGTCTGGACCAAATGCATGGTACTCACGCAGAGGAGGTGGTGCTCGGTGTCCTCAAAGTCCTGAGCGAACTGCGTGTGCAGCTCCTCGTGGTCCCAGGCCAGCTGCTCCAGAGCCACGGCGTGTCTTTGCATCAGGTTGTACGTCTTCACCAGTTCCGCGTCTAGCTGCAACATACGCCAACGTAAAGAGAGTTAGTGAACATATGGAGGGAAATATTATCCCGAGATCTGCAGATGGACAAAGTTCGATTACGTATGTAGCCTACCAGTATTTTGCATGACGTTTCATATTCAGAAAATTCCTAAATCCACTGTCTGCTAAGCTATTTGCATAAATTAGCAAATTAAATCTAGAATTGAACTTTTTGCACCACAGGTCTTTGAATATCTATTATTACCGCTTTCAACATTTCTACAATGATATGACAAAAAGTATATAAAAAGCACAAAAAATCCAGATCACAGGACGTGACTAAGTAAACGTAGAAACGAACACTTGAACCTTAAATGTAAATAAACACCATAGATAAATCATACTCTAATCACATGTCAAATAATATCTACGGACATTACACGTTATCCTCTTCACTCAGTGCTCAGTGCTTCACTTTTCATTCTTCATCAGGATCTTTTTTTTTTTTTCTTAGGTGTGACTACTGCCACGAAAGCAAAACTGAAAATGTCAGCCGGCCGCGGTGGTCTAGCGGTTCTAGGCGCGCAGTCCGGAACCGCGCGACTGCTACTGTCGCAGGTTCGAATCCTGCCTCGGGCATGGATGTGTATGATGTCCTTAGGTTAGGTAGGTTTAAGTAGTTCTAAGTTCTAGGGGACTGATGACCACAGATGTTAAGTCCCATAGTGCTCAGAACCATTTGAACCTTTTTTTTTTTTGAAAATGTCAGTACATACGTTATAATACAAAACCACGTAGAAAATGCAGAACGATAAAATTGCTTAACGTCGCAAAACGTATTACGTGTTTGCTGATTCGAGGCATGCTGCTTCGGGATGTTAGGTTCGCAACTGTATAATATTGAGGAAATTTGATAACTTTTTATTTTGTCCGTCTCAGTTCATGAGTGTACAATTTTTTGCTGCAGTGGCTACCGGTTCGGGCTGACACGCCCATTCTCAAACCACGTAAAAATTACAAAATACATGTACAGCAATGTTTACACACAGCATGCTTGTCCATATTACAAGTACTTATATACGTACCTCGATATTAATGGTAACTAGACACACAACATGATGTCAAATGGCACATATAGAATTTGTACAGAAAGTCAAATTGTGAGCAACAAATATTCTCACTGATAAGATAACCTATATGTCAATTGTCACACATGTAAGACACAGCCAGGCTGACAAATATAACTCTTAGCAGTCTACAGGACATCTTGGTTAGTGTCACCCTCAGACATACGAGTGTGTGCATATGGCTGCCTTTTAGGCTCCTATGGTGCTTCCATACCCATTGTCATTTATTGATAACATTTTTGAAAAGTAGAAAAATACCAGTTTTACAAGAAATGTTAACAATTCTGTATTACAAAATAAAGTAACATCCAAATGTAACATACAAAATCAGGAGGTGACGACATTGTGCGCCTCAAACTACTAGAGTTACATTTGTCAGTTTGGTTGTGTCGTTCAGGCGAATCAGTAGACTCATAACCTGTCTCATCAATGAGAGAAATTGTTGCTCACAATTTGACTTTCTTTACAAAAGCTATTCGTGCCTTTTCACATTATGTTGTATAACTAGTTACAGTTAACAACAAGCCATATCTTTACGCATATAAGTATTTGTAATGTGGACGTGCATGCTGTATGTACACTGTTTTTAAATCTATAACCTAGATGTGTAACCATAACCTTTGTGTAAAAATGGACAAATCATGTAATATTTCAGGACACTCACTGAAAATGCCTTGTAAAAAAGGCGAAACGCGTCTGGGTGCATAAATAAAAATAAAAATTTCGATGTGCACCATGAAAAAAAGGCATTTTCTTTGAAACAACTGCAATTTGTAATTTTGACGTGTGTGGTTTGAGAATGGCCGTGTCAGCCCCAAACCGGTAACCTCTGCACAAAAATTGTATATTCATGTAACTGAGACGGATAAAATAAAAAAATATCAAATTACATCAGTACTACGTACTGTTTACCAGTTTTTTTCTGAAATAAAGTTGATTCTATACAGGTAGTTTGGGGAGGAAAGGTCAATATTTTACACAGTGATAGTATAAGTAATTCTGAACAAAAAATGTTATATGAACATAGGTCCGCAAATTCTTCGTTAGGGAGGTGTGAGTATTGAAAGGAACTTTAATTCTGCAAAATAGATGTGCACAAAGTGAACGTATATGCAATACATCTGGGCCGTAATGTGATTTTCTTGAAAACAATGTTACAGAAAAGTACAGTTATGTTACACATTTTTGCAGAATGTTTATTTACTTTACATTTAGTACGTAATGCATTTCAATATGCATGTTACATGTATTAAGGTCAAAAAGACATAGCACGTCTTTTACAAACAGCTTTTAACACTTATCGTACAGATGTTGTACAGTTCACAGAACAGGTTCGAATATGCCACATGAACGTCAATGCACTTTTACGCTCTAGCGATAACATGTTGTGTTGCTTGTTCAATTGCCTGTGGTTGATTCCTAATGAATTCAGCAGCGTCCATCATGTGACGAAGCAATTCATCTCGTGTATTTACCTTCACTTTGTGCACCTCTGATTTCATCCAACCCCATAAACAGAAACCTGAAGGTGTAAGGTCAGTTGATCTTGGAGTCCAGTTAATAGCACCGCCACGGCCAATCCAGCGATTAGGGTAGGTGCGATTGAGATGGTCCCTCGCACGTAAGGTAACATGTGGAGGGGCACCGTCATGTTGAAAGTACATTCCAGTTCGATGGCTAAAGTAACGTCTTCCAATAGTTCCACAAATGAATTTTCAAAAAATGCAGGCATCTCTCTCCCTTCAATCGCTGGTTGATATTAATGGACCTATCAAAAGGTTACCGATCATGCAGCACCAAACATTTATGGCAAAACGAACCTGGAAATTGCTATCCACTAAAGCGTGTGTATTTTCTCGTGTGTTGTTTATTCCACGTCGTGAAAACTACGCTTCGCCAGTGAATAGTATGGAAGCAAATGACTATTCTCAATTACCCAGTGACCGAATTGAAGTCGTTGGGCATTGTCGCCAACGTGGAGATTTTGGGCACGCTATATGTGAAATGGATACAGGTTTTCTGCGTGTAATGTTTCCCATATACGTGTCTGTGGGACATTCATACACAGGGACATTCTTCGTATGCTCGTACTGGCACAATGTTACAGAGAAGTACAGTTATATTACATATTTTATATGTTTATTTACTTTGCATTTAGTACATAATGCAAAAAAATGGTTCAAATGGCTCTGAGCACTATGGGACTTAACTTCTGAGCTCATCAGTCTCCTAGAACTTAGAAATACTTAAATCTAACTAACCTAAGGACATCACACACATCCATGCCCGAGGCAGGATTCTAACCTGGGACCGTAGCGGTCACGCGGTTCCAGACTGTAGCGCCTAGAACCGCTCGGCCACTCCGGCCGTCGTACGTAATGCATTTCACATGCATGTTACTTGTATTAAGTTGAAAAAGACATACCACGTCTTTTACAAACAGCTTTAACACTTATCGTACTTCCGATAATTTCTTCCTGTTCTTGCAACGTTTGTTGACGTACAAGCTCGGACGAAAAATTACTGGGAAGAGAGCCTGTTGCACGCAAAGTGATAAACACTTTGGTGAACACCCTGCGATCAGGTAAACTTTGAGTCGTAAAGCGTCTGTGGTATTCTGCTCTTGCAGCGGTAGCTCTACCATCGCAGAAGTCATAACATACACTGTATCTGCGTATTCCTCATTGCTGTAGACGCGTGGCATTGTTAGCAGCACTTGTACGAACAAAGTTAACACCATACACAACACAGCTAACAGATCCGTCGCCAGTACACTACACAATCCTGCTTACACGGCACAAATGCGCAAAGAACGGGTGATGTACTACGTACGTCACATGACCATAATACGTGCTAGGTTACATAGCGTAAAAATGGCATGTGCCCGTGCACAGTTTGCAAGAAAATCACGTTACGGTCCAGTTGTATTGCGTATACGTTCGCGTTGTGTACATCAAGTTTGGAGAATTAAGTTCCTTTCTATACCCAAACCTCCCTACCGAAGCATTTGCGCACCAATGTTCATATAACATTTTTTGTTCAAAATTACTTATTCTGACACTCTTTAAAATACTGACCTTTCCTCATCAAACACCCTGCATAACCTCTTTTCAGATAGGGCACTGCAGATTATTATAGGTTCACAGGAAACGTTTTTCTGATACATGACCTTCCTATGCGCTTCTCACTGGGAATCTACAAACCATGTCAGGAAAATCAGATACCTAACAGGGCGCATACTAATTTAATCTACTGCTTCACTGTTGTCATAACTGAATATAACAGAGACGCGCAATCTACAAGCAGTTTCCTTAGCAAAGTGCGTATGATATATGGCCAAGCTCGTGTACATTTTCCAGTGAGGATACAACATATACTGTTTGAAGTACTTTAATTATCCCTTTAAGGATGAAACTACTTTCACATGTAAAAGGAAATCAAGAATATAATTGTACATACTACTTACAAAATAGTCATTGGAAACAATTTACGTCCAAAACGCTCAGTGTCTCGAAAATGATAGCTGCATTAAGTACTTACGGAAATGTTATAAAAGTATTCTGAGTTCAGTGTTTCTCCAAGGCTTTTTGGTACTTCTTCAGGGGTGTACAGCCACCCAACGTAAAGGGATTTCCATGGGCGATCCACTTGATCAAAATTCATTCCGTGTATCACTTTCGTCTGTAAAAAAAAACAGAAAAGGTAATTCAGTAAAGTTAAATATTTTATTTTTTCTTTAAATTTCTGGACCTGGCCGGTCGGTGTGGCCGAGCGGTTCTAGGCCCTTCAGTCTGGAATCGCGCTGCTGCTACGGTCGCAGGTTCGAATCCTGCCTCGGGCATGGATGTGTGTGATGTCCTTAGGTTAGTTAGGTTTAAGTAATTCTAAGTTTTAGGGGACTCATGACCTCAGCTGGTAAGTCCCATACTGCCCAGAGCCATTTGAACCATTTTTTCTGGACCTGTAAATGGTGGGACCTGCTGGGCATCTTAATAAGTGCCGGAATAACACACTAATCTCAAACAATTCTCGCTTCTTAAAACGAAACAATAAAAGCCAAGCGCACATGAATAGTCAAACCACAGTCTTAGAAGTGCCTTAACGACACCAAACGCAACTATTCCACCAAGTTAATAACACAGTAAAAAAAAAAAAAAATAAAAAAATAAAAAAAAAAAAAAAAAAGAAAACAGAACATACCACTAAATACTGTTACACTACCAAATTGACGAGATCGTGATGTTCAGGTCCCAGAAGACCACATATACCAAGCAGCAGCAATTCACTATGTATATACTGTACAAAACCGCCCTTCTTAGGCAGACTTAACACATCGAATGTCAAATGTACCATACATGAACGCAACTCCGAGCAGGACTCCAGTTGAGCAAATAAATTAGTACCAACAAATATCGTAACGAGCCACACACACAGCAAAAAGTTCCAACACCGCCGTCCCACATCAGAATGAATTTCAGAAACCGCTGCTGGAGCTTCCAGCGGAAAATCTGACGAGCCAACCGAGCCCACACCCTAACCTGGCAGACGACTGCAAAATTCAGCTACTAGTTGTCTCCGCGCCACAGTATCACATGATCCCACCGGACCTCCACACCAGACAGGCAGGCAGAACAAGTACGCCGACTCCAATTAATCACCACCGCATGGCCAGCACAGCGGCGAGTCGCCTCCGCCCCAGACCACTCTGCTCATATTGCGAGGCACAACAATCTTAGCGCTAGTCACTAGCAGGTCAGGCAGTGCGAACTTCACGTTCCGTGCAATACCCGGAAAACCCTCTCGCTTTCCGCCGGCCACCACAAACACACGCCAGCGACGTCATAGCAAATCGACACCGGTGCGCCACCCCCACCAGGACAGCGAACTTTAATCGATTATAGTGCGCGCTCTGAACAAGATCACAGGATAGCGGCGTGCGCCATATCAATAACCTTGTAACTGTCATTTAGTGATGGTAATTTATGACCCAAAAAGTAGCATGCCCCCTTCCCCTCACCACTGTACTACGACTGGTCCTCCCCCCCCCACAACTTCCCCCACCTCCCTTTAGTCTCCCCAACATCCTGAGATTGTCATTCATTGTATGGACCACGCTCGAGCAACAGCGGCAGCAGCAGCATCAGAAAATACAGGCGATATAGCAAATTTCCAACATAGTATAGCACCCAGCGGTTCTGGTCCAATTTTCGCGAATTTTTGGGTGAATATCACACTCAATGCTATTTTCTGCAGCATAAAATACCATTACGGTTTTTTGGTTAATTTTACGGATTTTTTAGGAAGATACACATTTCATTGCTATTTCACCAATTTTGCCCCCACATTTTAAGAAGATACTCATAAATGTAAATAAGGGTTTCGTTGCTGGTTTCTCCCATATTATTAGAAGATGCAGCTAAATATGGGTTTCATGACTAAGTTTACAGATTTTTTTAAGAATTATCATGTGAAATATGGGTTTAACACCTATTTTATCCATTTTCAGGAACCTTCCGTAAAATTTAAATGTTTAAAATCCATCATAACTAACCTATGACGTTATTTAATGTTTTTAGGCAATTTGTTAAAATTTTATCGATTCTACCTCCCCCCCCCCCCCTTAAAACTCTCTGCAAGTACCTACGTTTGCAGGAAGGCTCACAGAGATTTACGTGTATAACAACCAACATCATTGTGCATACTCTGGAAACACAACAGTATATTAGACTGATCACGGTTTTCAGCAATTCCTTAAAAACTTTTTTATTTTCTTCTAGTACTTCTCAAATAGCCACTTTTTTCAGGAACACACACCACAGCAAGAAATACGCAGCAGGTCTATGTTTCGCTTAAAACGAACTTAGCCCCCCTCTCCTCCCTTTCCCCTCTCCACCCCTTCCCCCCCCTCCCCCCCACGCCACTCACTCACACTTCTAGTGTGTGACGTATCTATCAGCTCCCTCAACGCTATACGATTATACTGGACTTGTAAAGACAACAACGGCTGGTACACTTCTACAGAGAAACGTAACTACTTCGCTAATATGCTCCAGACTTGGGCTACATCCAGGAAATCTATGCCCTGTACTTTAGTGGTGGTGGTGGTTAGTGTTTAACGTCCCGTCGACAACGAGGTCATTAGAGACGGAGCGCAAGTTCGGGTTAGGGAAGGATTGGGAAGGAAATCGGCCGTGCCCTTTCAAAGGAACCATCCCGGCATTTGCCTGAAACG
The DNA here is from genome assembly GCF_023864275.1 of Schistocerca cancellata. Taxonomy (NCBI): domain Eukaryota; kingdom Metazoa; phylum Arthropoda; class Insecta; order Orthoptera; family Acrididae; genus Schistocerca; species Schistocerca cancellata. Next base: position 734,152,240 of record NC_064630.1, on the reverse strand, counting down.
ATTTAGGGAAATCACGGAAAACCTAAATCAGGATGGCCGGAGACGGGATTGAACCGTCGTCCTCCCGAATGCGAGTTCAGTGTGCTAACCACTGCGCCACCTCGCTCGGTCTGTACTTTAAAAAGAACCAGTTCTCAGTCGCACCGTGGTAATCTCCATGTCTTCGCTGCACGCTCCAGAGCGTCCGTGAGTACGAGAAGCTGCCTCGGCTGAGGGCTGCCACGTGTGAAATAACAAGCAACGCCATCCCTCCTGCCCACATGCAGCGGGCGTAAAAGGCAGGAGCGCAGTGGGCGGCCCGCTGCGACAAAGCGCTCGCAGTAGCCATCCCTCCGTCTCCGAGCGCGAGGCGGCACGCCTTCGTCCAGCTCTATGCAAGCCTTCTACATGTATCACAATAAAATATTTCCTCTGGCCATTTTCCTACCCGTAGCACAACGCATTTCAGCATACCGCGTGCGCGAATTTGTGCCCCACCTTGTGGTGCTTTTCGTATCATCCTAGAATAACAACAGCATACAACTCGCACTGAAAAAGATTTGAAAGACGTTGTTTCAGCTTTGAGTATAATCACTGACAATCTTCACATACAGCGCAAAAATGTTGTCTGGAAACAAACATCTTCCCTTTACTGACGATTCTTGCTGTTTGTGACAGTTGCGCTCACCCTCAAGCTTGCCTTAGACCCGGTAGTTGGGGCTATCCCTCTCTGGCCAAGCATCGAAGAAAGTTGTTTTTTAAACAATATGCTTTACCTACAACTAGTACCGGCGTAGAATGTCTCTATTACATTACTCGCCCACTTATATACTATTGCGAAATCTTTACACATTATTTAATCCTACGGTCGCAGGTTCGAATCCTGCCTCGGGCATGGATGTTTGTGATGTCCTTAGGTTAGTTAGGTTTAACTAGTTCTAAGTTCTAGGGGACTAATGACCTCAGCAGTTGAGTCCCATAGTGCTCAGAGCCTGCCTCGGGCATGGATGTGTGTGATGTCCTTAGGTTAGTTAGGTTTAAGTAGTTCTAAGTTCTAGGGGAATTATGACCACAGAAGTTAAGTCCCATGGTACTCAGAGCCATTTGAACCATTATTTAATCACTTGACCCGATGCTTTTTTTGTAGGTACAGTTCCCCTTCAGCATGACATCTGCTTTTCCTACTACTTGCTATTTGTTGTCATTACACTTTAAATCGTTGTGGATGCTTACTTTCAGATATTTTTACGATCATCCATGACGTGACAGAACAACAGCCGGTCTCTTAACTTGCTCCGTGATCTGCATCTTACTTAAAGGGTGTACAAACGTGCAGCTTATTTAAGTACGCGAGCACAGTCAGTAAGATAGTTGCAAAGAGAGAAAAAGGAATGGGCCCCATTAGCAACTGATTCTCAAAAATCACATTTTCTGCAAAAAAAAGAAGATGTATTAAAGAAGCTTTTATTTTTTATTGGATACGTTTTTAGGATTCCGTTCCTCATTCGGTAAAAACGGAACCCTCATAATATCAGTATGTTGTCTGTCTATCTGGCTGGCTGTCCGACAGTTTAAAACCCTTTCTTCAGGAACTAGCGTATCCTTTCGAAATTTATATCGTACACTAAGACGTACATGTCCTTGGCGGTGTAAAAAGCTGAAGCTTCTAAGTCGATGAAGTCAAAAGATGCGGCCATGTATGTCACATATTTTGACACTCGCAATCTCACTCATCAAAAGCTACAGGGCAATTACCGTTGGCCTATAGTAATGAAATTTGAGAAGAAACAAAGTTTCACAGAACAACCAAAGCCAAAAATCTGAAAACAGTAAATCTGCAATTTATCACAAGAAAAAAATTTCTCCTTTCTTATCTGGCTATCTGCTCATCAGTCTACTTCTTCTCGGGAACAGACAGATGTATCAACTTGAAACTTATGTCTACAGTCTATAGTCCCACAGCAGTGTAATAAATGTAAGCTTCTAAGTTAATGAAAACATACGATACGGCTATTTTTTGATACTCGCTAAATCACTCATCAAACCTATAGGGTACTTCCCGTTGTTCTAGAATCGTGAAATTTGCGAAGGAGCAAAGTTTCACAGAACAAGTGAAGGAAAAATACGAAAATTGTTGATTTGTAATTATATCACACGAAAAACACATTTCTTTTGTCATTTGTTATCTGACGTAAACTTGAAATTAAAACAATCGATAATTGTGCAGTCAGGTTAGCTGTGTCGCAATGGTAAAAGTAAACATCGGACGAAGAATGACTTTATTGCTCGTATGACGTGTTTCGGAATTTATCCATCAGATTTCCAGGAACGGTCGCTGCACGTAGATATGGCGACCAGGAAGTGAATGGAGAACTACTGATTATTATAATAATGGTTGCCTGCCTCCTCCATGACTTTGCGCCACATTTATATTATTGAAATTAAAACAGTCTCTAAAATCTTGGAATCCCTGGGACCGATATATTACCAGTATCAAAATCGATAACAGGCAAAACTGGTCGATATTCTCGATTTCCAGAATCGATTAACTGTCTGTACACATAATTGAGTTTGCACGGAACCCTCAGTGCGCGAGTCCTACTGGCGACTGACCAGTTTCTTTCAACCATCACAGTGCAGTTTAATAGGAGGTGGGCCGTCATCCATTTTTAATATACGAGGATGATACCGGTTTTTCCAACATCCTCACCTTTACCAGTTCCTCCAATGAAACTTCAGCCATAGGTATATACACTCCTGGAAATGGAAAAAAGAACACATTGACACCGGTGTGTCAGACCCACCATACTTGCTCCGGACACTGCGAGAGGGCTGTACAAGCAATGATCACACGCACGGCACAGCGGACACACCAGGAACCGCGGTGTTGGCCGTCGAATGGCGCTAGCTGCGCAGCATTTGTGCACCGCCGCCGTCAGTGTCAGCCAGTTTGCCGTGGCATACGGAGCTCCATCGCAGTCTTTAACACTGGTAGCATGCCGCGACAGCGTGGACGTGAACCGTATGTGCAGTTGACGGACTTTGAGCGAGGGCGTATAGTGGGCATGCGGGAGGCCGGGTGGACGTACCGCCGAATTTCTCAACACGTGGGGCGTGAGGTCTCCACAGTACATCGATGTTGTCGCCAGTGGTCGGCGGAAGGTGTACGTGCCCGTCGACCTGGGACCGGACCGCAGCGACGCACGGATGCACGCCAAGACCGTAGGATCCTACGCAGTGCCGTAGGGGACCGCACCGCCACTTCCCAGCAAATTAGGGACACTGTTGCTCCTGGGGTATCGGCGAGGACCATTCGCAACCGTCTCCATGAAGCTGGGCTACGGTCCCGCACACCGTTAGGCCGTCTTCCGCTCACGCCCCAACATCGTGCAGCCCGCCTCCAGTGGTGTCGCGACAGGCGTGAATGGAGGGACGAATGGAGACGTGTCGTCTTCAGCGATGAGAGTCGCTTCTGCCTTGGTGCCAATGATGGTCGTATGCGTGTTTGGCGCCGTGCAGGTGAGCGCCACAATCAGGACTGCATACGACCGAGGCACACAGGGCCAACACCCGGCATCATGGTGTGGGGAGCGATCTCCTACACTGGCCGTACACCACTGGTGATCGTCGAGGGGACACTGAATAGTGCACGGTACATCCAAACCGTCATCGAACCCATCGTTATACCATTCCTAGACCGGCAAGGGAACATGCTGTTCCAACAGGACTATGCACGTCCGCATGTATCCCGTGCCACCCAACGTGCTCTAGAAGGTGTAAGTCAACTACCCTGGCCGGCAAGATCTCCGGATCTGTCCCCCATTGAGCATGTTTGGGACTGGATGAAGCGTCGTCTCACGCGGTCTGCACGTCCAGCACGAACGCTGGTCCAACTGAGGCGCCAGGTGGAAATGGCATGGCAAGCCGTTCCACAGGACTACATCCAGCATCTCTACGATCGTCTCCATGGGAGAATAGCAGCCTGCATTGCTGCGAAAGGTGGATATACACTGTACTAGTGCCGACATAGTGCATGCTCTGTTGCCTGTGTCTATGTGCCTGTGGTTCTGTCAGTGTGATCATGTGATGTATCTGACCCCAGGAATGTGTCAATAAAGTTTCCCCTTCCTGGGACAATGAATTCACGGTGTTCTTATTTCAATTTCCAGGAGTGTAGATGTACAACGCAGCAGTAATATCGTCTTTCTTTCCTATTCCATCCTACTTATTTATTGAGAAGACCAAAGACGTAACTTCAGCTGTTAAATGTCACTTGGTAAAAGCCTTCGTATTAGCCTAAATTTTGTCAGCCCAGTGGGAGGAAGTAATATGCATGTTCAAGGGTCGGTGAAGAGGTCACCACTCAGCCCCCCTCGCTTTTGTCACCGAGGTAGAAAATGGCATGCAAAGGATGGGGATAACACTAGACGATTCCAATAAACGAATTCCGCTCAAGAATAAACTCCAAGAGCACCTTGGTTTCCAAGGAAAGCCAAAACATAAAACTGGAAAAATATAAACGAAGCAAGGAAGGAAACGAATGTGAGATTAATCGGCTAAAGCTAAAGTCCAGACACAAGGAAAAGGAAATGTGCAGTTGAGACAGTACGGCCCGGATATGCGAAAAGAAGGAGAAGAAGAAGAGGAATGGCAGTGGGACCCAATATGGAACCATGTGGAACACGAAGAAAAAATGATTTCATACAGCACTAATGGTATTATCTAACATGCTGACGACCTTGACAATTTTATGAAACGGTTCTCACCGGATCGCTGAAGTTAAACAACCTCGGGCCCAATTATTATTTGGATGGGTGACCGCCAGGGGACTCTAGGTCGCAATGGTTTAAGGACACTCAAGTTGCCGAAGTGGCTTCAAAATTAAAAGACTTACACCAGGCCGTGGCATCGTAATGTATTACTATTATTATTATTGCTGTGTATGCAGTCATATGGTACACAGAAAAACCTAAAGAGTGTGGTACTTCAGCCGTGGCGCCATACTGAGTTGCTGCCTAGAAGGTGCTCATAGTCTGGAATCAGTATGTGTTTCTGCCACGAAGCCTTCCGCCAGAGGGGGCACTGACACTGGGAACTATCTTTTGTTTTCGCCCACGACGATCACAGATACAAAATTATTCCACCAGTCGCGGATAAACGGAGACGCACCGCACAGACTCAGCAACTGCGGTTTACCAACTCGCCAAGCAACAGTTTCATTCTACATTTCCAGCTGACGATTATCATCCGTTGGCACCATTACAGCCAGCCACTATAAACGAGAGATCGTCCGGCAGCTAAACGCTACAGATCTATACTCAAAACTGTTAAATTACAGCAGTGCTTACTGAATATCTATAGACTAGATACTTCACTTTCAATGTGCTAGGTTACGTTAGCGGCAGGACTTGAACTCCAGTGCTATGCACTTTCAATGCTTAAAGCTGAGTAATCGGTACAGTTATTTTAATAAATGTTTATTACATGTTTCATATTGTGTTGCTGTGAACGCACACACTAAGGTGACAGTAATCATGGGATATCTCCAGACATCGAGTCGGACCTGCTTTTGCCTGGTGTAGTGCAGCAACTGGACTCAGTAAGTCGTTGGTAGTCCCCTGTAAAAATATTGAGCCATGCTGTCTCCATAGTCTCCCATAAGTACGAAACTGTTGCCGGTGAGGATTTTGTGCACGAATTGACCTCTCGATTATGTCCCATAAATGTTTGATGGGACTCACGTCGGGCGATCTGAGTCGGCAAATCATCCGTTCGGATTGGCCAGAAATTTCTGCAAACCAGTCGGCACCGACCTTGGTTCGTTGACATGGCGCTTTGTCATCCATAAAAATGCCATCGTTGTTTAGGAACATGACATCCATGAGTGGATGCAAATGTTCTCCAACAGCCGAACATAACCATTTCCATCCGCGCGGAATAGCCCCGAGATCAGAGGAACCATGTCACAGATTGAGCAGTCCCTTCCGCCGGAGGTACGATTCTTCCCTCGGGCATAATTGTGTGTGTTGTCCTTAACGTAAGTTAGTTTAAATAGTGTGTAAGTCGAGGAACCGATGACCTCAGCAGTTTGGTCCCTTAGGTATTCACAAACATTTGAACATTTGAACCATTTCCAGTCAATGATCGGTTCAGTTGGGCCTGAGGACCCAGTCCACTTATATAAATACAGCCCATTTTGTTATGGAGCTAAGACCTGCTTGCACAGTGCCTTGTTGCCAATTTGGATGCATGGCTTCATAGGGTCTGAACCTCACTCAAACGCTGCCATCAACCCTTACCAGCTGAAATCGGGACTCATCTGTCGAGGCCGCGGTCTTCCAGTCGTCTAGGGTCCAACTAATATGGTCACGGGCCCAAGAGAGGCGCTGTAGGAGATGTGGTGTTTTTAGCAAAGGCACTCGCGTCGCTCGGATGCTGCCACAGCTCGTCTGCTGGTATGGCCCATTAAAGCCAAATTTCACGCCACTGTAGTAGCAGTAGTAGTAGTAGTAGTAGCTTTATTCATCCACAGATCTCTTTTTACAGGGATATAGGACATGTCAAAGAATTTACAACTTTAGATCAATTTAAAATAAGCTTCTAGTTAATCATTAGATTTACTCCTGGTATACAATAATTTTTTTTTTCAAATAACTTATTAAATAATTTAATGCCACACTGTTGACTCATATCTCACTATCAGTCACTGGACCCACTATACATACATTGTTTCGTAACACTTCACTCACTACACACACACACGCACACACACACACACACAGCCGGCCGTAGTGGCCGCGCGGTTCTGGGTACTACAGTCTGGAGCCGGGCGACCGCTACGGACGCAGGTTCGAATCCTGCCTTGGGCATGGATGTGTGTGATGTCCTTAGGTTAGTTAGGTTTAATTAGTTCTAAGTTCTAGGCGACTGATGATCTCAGAAGCTAAGTCGCATAATGCTCAGAGCCATTTGAAGCATTTGAACACACACACACACACACACACACACACACACACACACACTGGTGATCTCTGGGACATTTTCTGTAACGCTGTCTTAAAGGATACATTCGGCATAAGTCCCACATTGGTTTCCGCGGTTCACACAGTGGTGCCTGTCTATTAGCACTGACAACTCGGTCGTTAAGTGAAGGCCATCGGTCACTGTGTTTTCCATGGTAGGAGGGAATGCCTGAAAATTAGTATTCTCGGCACATTCTTGAGACTTTGGACCTCGGCGTATTGAATTCCCTAACGATTTCCGAAAAGGAATGTCCCATGCGTCTAGCTCCAGTTACCATTCCGCGTTAAAAGTCCGTTAATTTCCGTCGTGCGGCCATAACCTTTTCACATGAATTACACTACTGGCCATTAAAATTGCTACACAAGAAAAAATGCAGATCATAAACGGGTATTCATCGGAAAGAATATATTATACTAGAACTGACATGTGATTACATTTTCACACAATTTGGGTGCATAGATCCTGAGAAATCAGAACCCAGAACAACCACTTCTGGCCGTAATAACGGCCTTGATACGCCTGGGCATGGATTCAAACATAGCTTGGATGGCGTGTACAGGTACAGCTGCCCATGCGGCTTCAACACGATACCACACTTCATCAAGAGTAGTGACTGGCGTATTGTGACGAGCCACTTGCTCGGCCACCATTGAGCAGGCGTTTTCAATTGGTGACAGATCTGGAGAATGTGCTGGCCAGGGCAGTAGTCGAACATTTTCTGTATCCAGAAAGGCCCGTACATGACCTACAACATGCGGTCGTGCATTATCCAGCTGAAATGTAGGCTTTCGCAGGGATCGAATGAAGGGTAGAGCCACGGGTCGTAACACATCTGAAATGTAACGTCCACTGTTCAAAGTGCCGTCAATGCGAACAAGAGGTGACCGAGACGTGTAACCAATGGCACCCCATACCATCACGCCGGGTGATACGCCAATATGGCGATGACGAATACACGCTTCCAATGTGCGTTAACCGCGATGTCGCCAAATACGGATGCCACCATCATGATGTTGTAAAAAGAACCTGGATTCATCCGAAAAAATGACGTTTTGCTATTCGTGCACCAAGGTTCGTCATTAAGTACACCATCGCAGGCGCTCCTGTCTGTGACGCAGCGTGAAGGGTAACCGCAGCCACGGTCTCCGAGCTGATAGTCCATGCTGCTGCAGATGTCGTCGAACTGTTCGTGCAGATGGTTGTTGTCTTGCAAACGTCCCCATCTGTTGAGTCAGGGATCGAGACGTGGCTGCACGATCCGTTACAGCCATGCGGATAAGACGTCTGTCATCTCGACTGCTAGTGATACGAGGCCGTTGGGATCCAGCACGGCGTTCCGTATTACCCTCCTGAACCCACCGATTCCATATTCTGCTAACAGTCATTGGATCTCGACCAATGCGAGCAGCAATGTCGCGATACGATAAACCGCAATCGCGATAGGCTACTATCCGACCTTTATCAAAGTCGGAAACGTGATGGTACGCATTTCTGCTCCTTACACGAGGCATCACAACAACGATTCACCAGGCAACGCCGGTCAACTGCTGTTTGTGTATGAGAAATCGGTTGGAAACTTTCCTCATGCCAGCACGTTGTAGGTGTCGCTACCGGCGCCAACCTTGTGTAAATGCTTTGAAAAGCTAATCATTTGCATATCACAGCATCTTCTTCCTGTCGGTTAAATTTCGCGTCTGTAGCACGTCATCTTCGTGGTGTAGCAATTTTAATGGCCAGTAGTGTACCTGAGTACAAGTGACACCTCCGCCAATGCACCGTCCTTTTACATCTTGTGTATGTGCATATCCTACGACATTTGTCACTTCATTGTACGTTGCGAGTGTACAAGCCATCTGTGCTGTACAGCAATAATAATAATGATAATGTCGTGTAACGAGGGCCTCCCGTCGGGTAGACCGCTTTCCTGGTGCAAGTCTTTCGATTTGACGCCACTTCGGCGACTTGCGCGTCGATGGGGATGAAATGATGATGATTAGGACAACACAACACCCAGTCCCTGAGGGGAGAAAATCTCCAACCCAGCCGGGAATCGAACCGGGGCCCTTAGGATTGACAGTCTGTCGCGCTGACCGCTTTTTTTTTTTTTTAATTCCATTTTGTTCTTTTTCTTTCGTTGTATATGATCGGGGCGGACGTTGTAAGGCACCCTTTTCAGTTCGTTGTTGATCTATTAACTCAGTTTTTTTATTACAGAGGGCGGCTAACCATCTGAAATTGGTGCCGGCCCGGGAACTGAACGTGGATTTTCCTCTTATCACGAGCGCTCGCCTTACCATTTTTTTTTTTAAATCTCATTTTGTTCGCTTTTGTTCGTTGTATCTGCTCGGGGCGGACGTCGTAATACATCCGTTTAAGTTCGGCGTTGATCCATTAACTCAGTTTTTTTATTACAGAGGGCAGCTAACCCTCTGACCGAACACGCTGAGCTACCGTGCCGGCGACCACTCAGCTACCGGGGGCGGACTGTACAGCAATGAACAGCTGTGATAGGGGTTCACTTCCTGCTATCTTGGATGTCGAGCGATAGACTTGCTTTAGTGAATAAACGTCAGAGTTATTATTATTATCTCAGCTTCCATTTAGTTGAATACGAGGAAAACCGGTTATGACTGGTACCAGTTAACAGAAGTTTCTGGAAAATAATGTTGTGATTTGAGCTGGAACTGTACTCACGTATCTGTTGAGGAAGTCCCTTAGCTGGCCGAGGGCGTCGTTGGCGGCGGCGACGACGGCCTGGCAGACGTCTGTGGCGCTCTTGAGCGGCACGTCGGTGATGGAGGTGGCGTGGGCGGAGGGGACGGCCAAGGGCGGCCAGCGCGCTGCCTCCCACGGCTTCTCCCACTTGGCCGGCCTCGCCATGCGGACCATCACCGAGGGTCGCACGCGCATCCAGTCGTCTGGCCTGGAGCAAAGCAATAAGAAACTCAGTTTGCCTCACACCCATTTGCATACGTTCAATAATCTGTGCTGTTGAGCTGAACTCTAAAAATTGAATATACAGGGTGTGTCAAAAAAAATGTATACACACTTTGAACTACGTATTTACTAATATGGTATCTGTACTTTCGGACATGTCCGAAAGAACAGATACCATCGATGACCAAGCAGCTCGTTAGAATGAAATTACAATGAAATGAACACCCTTAGCTGCTTACAGGCGTTGACATACGTCAACGGGGACAGATGAAAATGTGTGCTCTCACCGGGACTCGAACACGGGATCTCCTGCTTACATGGCAGACGCCCTATCCATCTGAGCCACCGAGAACATCGTAATTACTTTCTAACGAGCTGCTTGGTCACCGATGGTATCTGTTCTTTCGGACATGTCCGAAAGAACAGATACCATCTTAGTGAATATATAGTTAAGGCTCACCGGCCACTTGACCATCTTCTTCTTCTGTGCGAATGCACAAACAGTGCCCGAACTCTTACGGGAATCGGCAACGCGCCGCGAGTAATGAACATAATGGGCGGGGCCACTACGAATGTAGTGCGGGACAATAGGTTGAGAATGTGGGTTTCGCGGAGGCGTGCCAGAGATAAATCCCTGCAGTCGCGCTATCCTCGGTGGCTCAGATGGATAGGGCGTCTGCCATGTAAGCAGGAGATCCTGGGTTCGAGTCCCGGTCGGAGCACACATTTTCATCTGTCCCCGTTCACGTATGTCAACGCCTATAAGCAGCTAAGAGTGTTCATTTCATTGTAATTTCATTCTAACGAGCTGCTTGGTCACCGATGGTATCTGTTCTTTCGGATATCATCTTAGTGAACATTTAGTTAAGGCTCACCGGCCACTTGATCATCTTCTTCTTCTGTGCGAATGCACAAACAGTGCCCGAACTCTTACGGGAATCGGCAACGCGCCGCGAGTAATGAACATAATGGGCGGGGCCACTACGAATGTAGTGCGGGACAATAGGTTGAGAATGTGGGTTTCGCGGAGGCGTGCCAGAGATAAATCCCTGCAGTCGCGCTATCCTCGGTGACTCAGATGGATACTGCGTCTGCCGTGTAAGCAGGAGATCCTGGGTTCGAGTCCCGGTCGGAGCACACATTTTCATCTGTCCCAGTTCACGTATGTCAACGCCTATAAGCAGCTAAGAGTGTTCATTTCATTGTAATTTCATTCTAACGAGCTGCTTGGTCACCGATGGTATCTGTTCTTTCGGACATGTCCGAAAGAACAGATACCATCTTAGTGAACATTTAGTTAAGGCTCACCGGCCACTTGATCATCTTCTTCTTCTGTGCGAATGCACAAACAGTGCCCGAACTCTTACGGGAATCGGCAACGCGCCGCGAGTAATGAACATAATGGGCGGGGCCACTACGAATGTAGTGCGGGACAATAGGTTGAGAATGTGGGTTTCGCGGAGGCGTGCCAGAGATAAATCCCTGCAGTCGCGCTATCCTCGGTGGCTCAGATGGATAGGGCGTCTGCCATGTAAGCAGGAGATCCTGGGTTCGAGTCCCGGTCGGAGCACACATTTTCATCTGTCCCCGTTCACGTATGTCAACGCCTATAAGCAGCTAAGAGTGTTCATTTCATTGTAATTTCATTCTAACGAGCTGCTTGGTCACCGATGGTATCTGTTCTTTCGGATATCATCTTAGTGAACATTTAGTTAAGGCTCACCGGCCACTTGATCATCTTCTTCTTCTGTGCGAATGCACAAACAGTGCCCGAACTCTTACGGGAATCGGCAACGCGCCGCGAGTAATGAACATAATGGGCGGGGCCACTACGAATGTAGTGCGGGACAATAGGTTGAGAATGTGGGTTTCGCGGAGGCGTGCCAGAGATAAATCCCTGCAGTCGCGCTATCCTCGGTGACTCAGATGGATACTGCGTCTGCCGTGTAAGCAGGAGATCCTGGGTTCGAGTCCCGGTCGGAGCACACATTTTCATCTGTCCCAGTTCACGTATGTCAACGCCTATAAGCAGCTAAGAGTGTTCATTTCATTGTAATTTCATTCTAACGAGCTGCTTGGTCACCGATGGTATCTGTTCTTTCGGACATGTCCGAAAGAACAGATACCATCTTAGTGAACATTTAGTTAAGGCTCACCGGCCACTTGATCATCTTCTTCTTCTGTGCGAATGCACAAACAGTGCCCGAACTCTTACGGGAATCGGCAACGCGCCGCGAGTAATGAACATAATGGGCGGGGCCACTACGAATGTAGTGCGGGACAATAGGTTGAGAATGTGGGTTTCGCGGAGGCGTGCCAGAGATAAATCCCTGCAGTCGCGCTATCCTCGGTGGCTCAGATGGATAGGGCGTCTGCCATGTAAGCAGGAGATCCTGGGTTCGAGTCCCGGTCGGAGCACACATTTTCATCTGTCCCCGTTCACGTATGTCAACGCCTATAAGCAGCTAAGAGTGTTCATTTCATTGTAATTTCATTCTAACGAGCTGCTTGGTCACCGATGGTATCTGTTCTTTCGGATATCATCTTAGTGAACATTTAGTTAAGGCTCACCGGCCACTTGATCATCTTCTTCTTCTGTGCGAATGCACAAACAGTGCCCGAACTCTTACGGGAATCGGCAACGCGCCGCGAGTAATGAACATAATGGGCGGGGCCACTACGAATGTAGTGCGGGACAATAGGTTGAGAATGTGGGTTTCGCGGAGGCGTGCCAGAGATAAATCCCTGCAGTCGCGCTATCCTCGGTGACTCAGATGGATACTGCGTCTGCCGTGTAAGCAGGAGATCCTGGGTTCGAGTCCCGGTCGGAGCACACATTTTCATCTGTCCCAGTTCACGTATGTCAACGCCTATAAGCAGCTAAGAGTGTTCATTTCATTGTAATTTCATTCTAACGAGCTGCTTGGTCACCGATGGTATCTGTTCTTTCGGACATGTCCGAAAGAACAGATACCATCTTAGTGAATATATAGTTAAGGCTCACCGGCCACTTGACCATCTTCTTCTTCTGTGCGAATGCACAAACAGTGCCCGAACTCTTACGGGAATCGGCAACGCGCCGCGAGTAATGAACATAATGGGCGGGGCCACTACGAATGTAGTGCGGGACAATAGGTTGAGAATGTGGGTTTCGCGGAGGCGTGCCAGAGATAAATCCCTGCAGTCGCGCTATCCTCGGTGGCTCAGATGGATACTGCGTCTGCCATGTAAGCAGGAGATCCTGGGTTCGAGTCCCGGTCGGAGCACACATTTTCATCTGTCCCAGTTCACGTATGTCAACGCCTATAAGCAGCTAAGAGTGTTCATTTCATTGTAATTTCATTCTAACGAGCTGCTTGGTCACCGATGGTATCTGTTCTTTCGGACATGTCCGAAAGAACAGATACCATCTTAGTGAATATATAGTTAAGGCTCACCGGCCACTTGACCATCTTCTTCTTCTGTGCGAATGCACAAACAGTGCCCGAACTCTTACGGGAATCGGCAACGCGCCGCGAGTAATGAACATAATGGGCGGGGCCACTACGAATGTAGTGCGGGACAATAGGTTGAGAATGTGGGTTTCGCGGAGGCGTGCCAGAGATAAATCCCTGCAGTCGCGCTATCCTCGGTGGCTCAGATGGATAGGGCGTCTGCCATGTAAGCAGGAGATCCTGGGTTCGAGTCCCGGTCGGAGCACACATTTTCATCTGTCCCCGTTCACGTATGTCAACGCCTATAAGCAGCTAAGAGTGTTCATTTCATTGTAATTTCATTCTAACGAGCTGCTTGGTCACCGATGGTATCTGTTCTTTCGGATATCATCTTAGTGAACATTTAGTTAAGGCTCACTGGCCACTTGACCATCTTCTTCTTCTGTGCGAATGCACAAACAGTGCCCCAACTCTTACGGGAATCGGCAACGCGCCGCGAGTAATGAACATAATGGGCGGGGCCACTACGAATGTAGTGCGGGACAATAGGTTGAGAATGTGGGTTTCGCGGAGGCGTGCCAGAGATAAATCCCTGCAGTCGCGCTATCCTCGGTGACTCAGATGGATACTGCGTCTGCCGTGTAAGCAGGAGATCCTGGGTTCGAGTCCCGGTCGGAGCACACATTTTCATCTGTCCCAGTTCACGTATGTCAACGCCTATAAGCAGCTAAGAGTGTTCATTTCATTGTAATTTCATTCTAACGAGCTGCTTGGTCACCGATGGTATCTGTTCTTTCGGACATGTCCGAAAGAACAGATACCATCTTAGTGAATATATAGTTAAGGCTCACCGGCCACTTGACCATCTTCTTCTTCTGTGCGAATGCACAAACAGTGCCCGAACTCTTACGGGAATCGGCAACGCGCCGCGAGTAATGAACATAATGGGCGGGGCCACTACGAATGTAGTGCGGGACAATAGGTTGAGAATGTGGGTTTCGCGGAGGCGTGCCAGAGATAAATCCCTGCAGTCGCGCTATCCTCGGTGGCTCAGATGGATACTGCGTCTGCCATGTAAGCAGGAGATCCTGGGTTCGAGTCCCGGTCGGAGCACACATTTTCATCTGTCCCAGTTCACGTATGTCAACGCCTATAAGCAGCTAAGAGTGTTCATTTCATTGTAATTTCATTCTAACGAGCTGCTTGGTCACCGATGGTATCTGTTCTTTCGGACATGTCCGAAAGAACAGATACCATCTTAGTGAATATATAGTTAAGGCTCACCGGCCACTTGACCATCTTCTTCTTCTGTGCGAATGCACAAACAGTGCCCGAACTCTTACGGGAATCGGCAACGCGCCGCGAGTAATGAACATAATGGGCGGGGCCACTACGAATGTAGTGCGGGACAATAGGTTGAGAATGTGGGTTTCGCGGAGGCGTGCCAGAGATAAATCCCTGCAGTCGCGCTATCCTCGGTGGCTCAGATGGATAGGGCGTCTGCCATGTAAGCAGGAGATCCTGGGTTCGAGTCCCGGTCGGAGCACACATTTTCATCTGTCCCCGTTCACGTATGTCAACGCCTATAAGCAGCTAAGAGTGTTCATTTCATTGTAATTTCATTCTAACGAGCTGCTTGGTCACCGATGGTATCTGTTCTTTCGGATATCATCTTAGTGAACATTTAGTTAAGGCTCACTGGCCACTTGACCATCTTCTTCTTCTGTGCGAATGCACAAACAGTGCCCCAACTCTTACGGGAATCGGCAACGCGCCGCGAGTAATGAACATAATGGGCGGGGCCACTACGAATGTAGTGCGGGACAATAGGTTGAGAATGTGGGTTTCGCGGAGGCGTGCCAGAGATAAATCCCTGCAGTCGCGCTATCCTCGGTGACTCAGATGGATACTGCGTCTGCCGTGTAAGCAGGAGATCCTGGGTTCGAGTCCCGGTCGGAGCACACATTTTCATCTGTCCCAGTTCACGTATGTCAACGCCTATAAGCAGCTAAGAGTGTTCATTTCATTGTAATTTCATTCTAACGAGCTGCTTGGTCACCGATGGTATCTGTTCTTTCGGACATGTCCGAAAGAACAGATACCATCTTAGTGAATATATAGTTAAGGCTCACCGGCCACTTGACCATCTTCTTCTTCTGTGCGAATGCACAAACAGTGCCCGAACTCTTACGGGAATCGGCAACGCGCCGCGAGTAATGAACATAATGGGCGGGGCCACTACGAATGTAGTGCGGGACAATAGGTTGAGAATGTGGGTTTCGCGGAGGCGTGCCAGAGATAAATCCCTGCAGTCGCGCTATCCTCGGTGACTCAGATGGATAGGGCGTCTGCCATGTAAGCAGGAGATCCTGGGTTCGAGTCCCGGTCGGAGCACACATTTTCATCTGTCCCCGTTCACGTATGTCAACGCCTATAAGCAGCTAAGAGTGTTCATTTCATTGTAATTTCATTCTAACGAGCTGCTTGGTCACCGATGGTATCTGTTCTTTCGGATATCATCTTAGTGAACATTTAGTTAAGGCTCACTGGCCACTTGACCATCTTCTTCTTCTGTGCGAATGCACAAACAGTGCCCGAACTCTTACGGGAATCGGCAACGCGCCGCGAGTAATGAACATAATGGGCGGGGCCACTACGAATGTAGTGCGGGACAATAGGTTGAGAATGTGGGTTTCGCGGAGGCGTGCCAGAGATAAATCCCTGCAGTCGCGCTATCCTCGGTGACTCAGATGGATAGGGCGTCTGCCGTGTAAGCAGGAGATCCTGGGTTCGAGTCCCGGTCGGAGCACACATTTTCATCTGTCCCAGTTCACGTATGTCAACGCCTATAAGCAGCTAAGAGTGTTCATTTCATTGTAATTTCATTCTAACGAGCTGCTTGGTCACCGATGGTATCTGTTCTTTCGGACATGTCCGAAAGAACAGATACCATCTTAGTGAATATATAGTTAAGGCTCACCGGCCACTTGACCATCTTCTTCTTCTGTGCGAATGCACAAACAGTGCCCGAACTCTTACGGGAATCGGCAACGCGCCGCGAGTAATGAACATAATGGGCGGGGCCACTACGAATGTAGTGCGGGACAATAGGTTGAGAATGTGGGTTTCGCGGAGGCGTGCCAGAGATAAATCCCTGCAGTCGCGCTATCCTCGGTGGCTCAGATGGATAGGGCGTCTGCCATGTAAGCAGGAGATCCTGGGTTCGAGTCCCGGTCGGAGCACACATTTTCATCTGTCCCCGTTCACGTATGTCAACGCCTATAAGCAGCTAAGAGTGTTCATTTCATTGTAATTTCATTCTAACGAGCTGCTTGGTCACCGATGGTATCTGTTCTTTCGGATATCATCTTAGTGAACATTTAGTTAAGGCTCACTGGCCACTTGACCATCTTCTTCTTCTGTGCGAATGCACAAACAGTGCCCGAACTCTTACGGGAATCGGCAACGCGCCGCGAGTAATGAACATAATGGGCGGGGCCACTACGAATGTAGTGCGGGACAATAGGTTGAGAATGTGGGTTTCGCGGAGGCGTGCCAGAGATAAATCCCTGCAGTCGCGCTATCCTCGGTGACTCAGATGGATACTGCGTCTGCCGTGTAAGCAGGAGATCCTGGGTTCGAGTCCCGGTCGGAGCACACATTTTCATCTGTCCCAGTTCACGTATGTCAACGCCTATAAGCAGCTAAGAGTGTTCATTTCATTGTAATTTCATTCTAACGAGCTGCTTGGTCACCGATGGTATCTGTTCTTTCGGACATGTCCGAAAGAACAGATACCATCTTAGTGAATATATAGTTAAGGCTCACCGGCCACTTGACCATCTTCTTCTTCTGTGCGAATGCACAAACAGTGCCCGAACTCTTACGGGAATCGGCAACGCGCCGCGAGTAATGAACATAATGGGCGGGGCCACTACGAATGTAGTGCGGGACAATAGGTTGAGAATGTGGGTTTCGCGGAGGCGTGCCAGAGATAAATCCCTGCAGTCGCGCTATCCTCGGTGACTCAGATGGATAGGGCGTCTGCCATGTAAGCAGGAGATCCTGGGTTCGAGTCCCGGTCGGAGCACACATTTTCATCTGTCCCAGTTCACGTATGTCAACGCCTATAAGCAGCTAAGAGTGTTCATTTCATTGTAATTTCATTCTAACGAGCTGCTTGGTCACCGATGGTATCTGTTCTTTCGGACATGTCCGAAAGAACAGATACCATCTTAGTGAATATATAGTTAAGGCTCACCGGCCACTTGACCATCTTCTTCTTCTGTGCGAATGCACAAACAGTGCCCGAACTCTTACGGGAATCGGCAACGCGCCGCGAGTAATGAACATAATGGGCGGGGCCACTACGAATGTAGTGCGGGACAATAGGTTGAGAATGTGGGTTTCGCGGAGGCGTGCCAGAGATAAATCCCTGCAGTCGCGCTATCCTCGGTGACTCAGATGGATACTGCGTCTGCCGTGTAAGCAGGAGATCCTGGGTTCGAGTCCCGGTCGGAGCACACATTTTCATCTGTCCCAGTTCACGTATGTCAACGCCTATAAGCAGCTAAGAGTGTTCATTTCATTGTAATTTCATTCTAACGAGCTGCTTGGTCACCGATGGTATCTGTTCTTTCGGACATGTCCGAAAGAACAGATACCATCTTAGTGAATATATAGTTAAGGCTCACCGGCCACTTGACCATCTTCTTCTTCTGTGCGAATGCACAAACAGTGCCCGAACTCTTACGGGAATCGGCAACGCGCCGCGAGTAATGAACATAATGGGCGGGGCCACTACGAATGTAGTGCGGGACAATAGGTTGAGAATGTGGGTTTCGCGGAGGCGTGCCAGAGATAAATCCCTGCAGTCGCGCTATCCTCGGTGACTCAGATGGATACTGCGTCTGCCGTGTAAGCAGGAGATCCTGGGTTCGAGTCCCGGTCGGAGCACACATTTTCATCTGTCCCAGTTCACGTATGTCAACGCCTATAAGCAGCTAAGAGTGTTCATTTCATTGTAATTTCATTCTAACGAGCTGCTTGGTCACCGATGGTATCTGTTCTTTCGGATATCATCTTAGTGAACATTTAGTTAAGGCTCACTGGCCACTTGACCATCTTCTTCTTCTGTGCGAATGCACAAACAGTGCCCGAACTCTTACGGGAATCGGCAACGCGCCGCGAGTAATGAACATAATGGGCGGGGCCACTACGAATGTAGTGCGGGACAATAGGTTGAGAATGTGGGTTTCGCGGAGGCGTGCCAGAGATAAATCCCTGCAGTCGCGCTATCCTCGGTGACTCAGATGGATACTGCGTCTGCCGTGTAAGCAGGAGATCCTGGGTTCGAGTCCCGGTCGGAGCACACATTTTCATCTGTCCCAGTTCACGTATGTCAACGCCTATAAGCAGCTACGAGTGTTCATTTCATTGTAATTTCATTCTAACGAGCTGCTTGGTCACCGATGGTATCTGTTCTTTCGGATATCATCTTAGTGAACATTTAGTTAAGGCTCACTGGCCACTTGACCATCTTCTTCTTCTGTGCGAATGCACAAACAGTGCCCGAACTCTTACGGGAATCGGCAACGCGCCGCGAGTAATGAACATAATGGGCGGGGCCACTACGAATGTAGTGCGGGACAATAGGTTGAGAATGTGGGTTTCGCGGAGGCGTGCCAGAGATAAATCCCTGCAGTCGCGCTATCCTTGGTGGCTCAGATGGATAGGGCGTCTGCCATGTAAGCAGGAGATCCTGGGTTCGAGTCCCGGTCGGAGCACACATTTTCATCTGTCCCCGTTCATGTATGTCAACGCCTGTAAGCAGCTAAGGGTGTTCATTTCATTGTAATTTCATTCTAACGAGCTGCTTGGTCACCGATGGTATCTGTTCTTTCGGACATGTCCGAAAGAACAGATACCATCTTAGTGAATATATAGTTAAGGCTCACCGGCCACTTGACCATCTTCTTCTTCTGTGCGAATGCACAAACAGTGCCCGAACGCTTACGGGAATCGGCAACGCGCCGCGAGTAATGAACATAATGGGCGGGGCCACTACGAATGTAGTGCGGGACAATAGGTTGAGAATGTGGGTTTCGCGGAGGCGTGCCAGAGATAAATCCCTGCAGTCGCGCTATCCTCGGTGGCTCAGATGGATAGGGCGTCTGCCATGTAAGCAGGAGATCCTGGGTTCGAGTCCCGGTCGGAGCACACATTTTCATCTGTCCCCGTTCACGTATGTCAACGCCTATAAGCAGCTAAGGGTGTTCATTTCATTGTAATTTCATTCTAACGAGCTGCTTGGTCACCGATGGTATCTGTTCTTTCGGATATCATCTTAGTGAACATTTAGTTAAGGCTCACCGGCCAGTTGACCATCTTCTTCTTCTGTGCGAATGCACAAACAGTGCCCGAACTCTTACGGGAATCGGCAACGCGCCGCGAGTAATGAACATAATGGGCGGGGCCACTACGAATGTAGTGCGGGACAATAGGTTGAGAATGTGGGTTTCGCGGAGGCATGCCAGAGATAAATCCCTGCAGTCGCGCTATCCTCGGTGACTCAGATGGATAGGGCGTCTGCCATGTAAGCAGGAGATCCTGGGTTCGAGTCCCGGTCGGAGCACACATTTTCATCTGTCCCCGTTCACGTATGTCAACGCCTATAAGCAGCTAAGAGTGTTCATTTCATTGTAATTTCATTCTAACGAGCTGCTTGGTCACCGATGGTATCTGTTCTTTCGGATATCATCTTAGTGAACATTTAGTTAAGGCTCACCGGCCACTTGATCATCTTCTTCTTCTGTGCGAATGCACAAACAGTGCCCGAACTCTTACGGGAATCGGCAACGCGCCGCGAGTAATGAACATAATGGGCGGGGCCACTACGAATGTAGTGCGGGACAATAGGTTGAGAATGTGGGTTTCGCGGAGGCGTGCCAGAGATAAATCCCTGCAGTCGCGCTATCCTCGGTGACTCAGATGGATAGGGCGTCTGCCATGTAAGCAGGAGATCCTGGGTTCGAGTCCCGGTCGGAGCACACATTTTCATCTGTCCCCGTTCACGTATGTCAACGCCTATAAGCAGCTAAGAGTGTTCATTTCATTGTAATTTCATTCTAACGAGCTGCTTGGTCACCGATGGTATCTGTTCTTTCGGATATCATCTTAGTGAACATTTAGTTAAGGCTCACCGGCCACTTGATCATCTTCTTCTTCTGTGCGAATGCACAAACAGTGCCTGAACTCTTACGGGAATCGGCAACGCGCCGCGAGTAATGAACATAATGGGCGGGGCCACTACGAATGTAGTGCGGGACAATAGGTTGAGAATGTGGGTTTCGCGGAGGCGTGCCAGAGATAAATCCCTGCAGTCGCGCTATCCTCGGTGACTCAGATGGATAGGGCGTCTGCCATGTAAGCAGGAGATCCTGGGTTCGAGTCCCGGTCGGAGCACACATTTTCATCTGTCCCCGTTCACGTATGTCAACGCCTATAAGCAGCTAAGAGTGTTCATTTCATTGTAATTTCATTCTAACGAGCTGCTTGGTCACCGATGGTATCTGTTCTTTCGGATATCATCTTAGTGAACATTTAGTTAAGGCTCACCGGCCACTTGACCATCTTCTTCTTCTGTGCGAATGCACAAACAGTGCCCGAACTCTTACGGGAATCGGCAACGCGCCGCGAGTAATGAACATAATGGGCGGGGCCACTACGAATGTAGTGCGGGACAATAGGTTGAGAATGTGGGTTTCGCGGAGGCGTGCCAGAGATAAATCCCTGCAGTCGCGCTATCCTCGGTGGCTCAGATGGATAGGGCGTCTGCCATGTAAGCAGGAGATCCTGGGTTCGAGTCCCGGTCGGAGCACACATTTTCATCTGTCCCCGTTCACGTATGTCAACGCCTGTAAGCAGCTAAGGGTGTTCATTTCATTGTAATTTCATTCTAACGAGCTGCTTGGTCACCGATGGTATCTGTTCTTTCGGACATGTCCGAAAGAACAGATACCATCTTAGTGAATATATAGTTAAGGCTCACCGGCCACTTGACCATCTTCTTCTTCTGTGCGAATGCACAAACAGTGCCCGAACTCTTACGGGAATCGGCAACGCGCCGCGAGTAATGAACATAATGGGCGGGGCCACTACGAATGTAGTGCGGGACAATAGGTTGAGAATGTGGGTTTCGCGGAGGCGTGCCAGAGATAAATCCCTGCAGTCGCGCTATCCTCGGTGACTCAGATGGATAGGGCGTCTGCCATGTAAGCAGGAGATCCTGGGTTCGAGTCCCGGTCGGAGCACACATTTTCATCTGTCCCCGTTCACGTATGTCAACGCCTATAAGCAGCTAAGAGTGTTCATTTCATTGTAATTTCATTCTAACGAGCTGCTTGGTCACCGATGGTATCTGTTCTTTCGGATATCATCTTAGTGAACATTTAGTTAAGGCTCACCGGCCACTTGATCATCTTCTTCTTCTGTGCGAATGCACAAACAGTGCCCGAACTCTTACGGGAATCGGCAACGCGCCGCGAGTAATGAACATAATGGGCGGGGCCACTACGAATGTAGTGCGGGACAATAGGTTGAGAATGTGGGTTTCGCGGAGGCGTGCCAGAGATAAATCCCTGCAGTCGCGCTATCCTCGGTGACTCAGATGGATAGGGCGTCTGCCATGTAAGCAGGAGATCCTGGGTTCGAGTCCCGGTCGGAGCACACATTTTCATCTGTCCCCGTTCACGTATGTCAACGCCTATAAGCAGCTAAGAGTGTTCATTTCATTGTAATTTCATTCTAACGAGCTGCTTGGTCACCGATGGTATCTGTTCTTTCGGATATCATCTTAGTGAACATTTAGTTAAGGCTCACCGGCCACTTGACCATCTTCTTCTTCTGTGCGAATGCACAAACAGTGCCCGAACTCTTACGGGAATCGGCAACGCGCCGCGAGTAATGAACATAATGGGCGGGGCCACTACGAATGTAGTGCGGGACAATAGGTTGAGAATGTGGGTTTCGCGGAGGCGTGCCAGAGATAAATCCCTGCAGTCGCGCTATCCTCGGTGGCTCAGATGGATAGGGCGTCTGCCATGTAAGCAGGAGATCCTGGGTTCGAGTCCCGGTCGGAGCACACATTTTCATCTGTCCCCGTTCACGTATGTCAACGCCTGTAAGCAGCTAAGGGTGTTCATTTCATTGTAATTTCATTCTAACGAGCTGCTTGGTCACCGATGGTATCTGTTCTTTCGGACATGTCCGAAAGAACAGATACCATCTTAGTGAATATATAGTTAAGGCTCACCGGCCACTTGACCATCTTCTTCTTCTGTGCGAATGCACAAACAGTGCCCGAACTCTTACGGGAATCGGCAACGCGCCGCGAGTAATGAACATAATGGGCGGGGCCACTACGAATGTAGTGCGGGACAATAGGTTGAGAATGTGGGTTTCGCGGAGGCGTGCCAGAGATAAATCCCTGCAGTCGCGCTATCCACTGTGTTCTCGGTGGCTCAGATGAATAGGGCGTCTGCCATGTAAGCAGGAGATCCAGGGTTCGAGTCCCGGTCGGGACACACATTTTAATCCGTCCCCGTTGTATGTCAACGCCTGTAAGCAGCTAAGGGTGTTCATTTCATTGTAATTTACACTTTGAACTGTCATAGACAATTTATTTCCCGTTCTACAAGGTTAAATATATGGAGGTAAAAATAAGAGGAGTTGTCATGACGTCATAAACTTGAAGCCGACCCAAGTGAAGATCCGCCATGTTAGCTACCCCAAAACATTCGCTTCTGGTGGTTTGATTCCGGGTAGTCGTGAAGTGTTTTGATAAAAAATGCCGGCTTGCGTTGCTTAATGGTGCACTAATCGTTCTGATTGTAGTCTAAAGTTTAAACAAATCACATTTCATCCGTAAGAGGGCTTATTTAAGCGCTATTTTCTTATATATACTTGAAATTCTGATGCACTGTAAAGTTTTACAGTATGGTTTTATTTCTGTGATTTGACGTTAGATTTCCTATCAATCCAACGCGAAGAGCTCTCTCTGTAACTGTAACTCTCTCTGTAACTGAAAAGTCCTGGCAAGAAACATGCTGGAAATGGGGACTAATGTTTTAGAATGCAATGACTTAATACAAAAGTAATGTAACTACATGTAGTTAATTAAATCTTCAGTAAAATGTGTGGAACACCTGTTACAGTGGTTAACCCTTTCGTGAGTCGTGGGAAACATGCTTCCCACTACAATGAAATCGCTCCTAGTCCCGTGGGATTCACAGTTCCCACTTCTGTACGGTGCTACCACCTAGTGAACAGTATAGGGTACTACTTCCAATCGGAAGTTCCCGCCGTTTTTGTGTAACTTCGCGCAGAGGCTTTGTATAGCTGAGTGCTGCTCTGTAGAGCAGCCTTTCAGTGCTCTTTGCGTGACGTTTTGTGATTTTTTCCTCAAAGCTATAGAACAAAGTAAATACTTTTGATTTGCCCAAATTTATGAAGGAAAACGTAAAATTGAAACGAGGAGAATTCCAGTTTGAAACAGAAGGAGCCATTTCTGCAGTAAAATGGATGGATAACCATTCAGTCACTTTCCTGTCTTCACTTCCTGACCCATGAGAAACAGCCACAGTGAAAAGGAAAAACAAGGATGGTACTAGTACAGAGATTTCTTGTCCTGAAGTTGTGGCAGAATACAACAAAATAATGGGTGGTGTCGATAAGTTTGATCAATTACGAGAAAGGTATGCTATTGGCAGACGTTCTGTAAAATGTTGACACAGAGTATTTTATTTCCTGGTGGACGTTGCTGCAGTGAACAGTTTTATCCTGTGGACAATAAGTAAAAGAGAAAGTGGACAGCATGATCAGCTCACATACAGGATCCATCTAGCCAGACAACTGATAGCTGGCTTCTCATCCCAAGAAAGGCGTGGACAAAAACCTGTCTTTCTGGCAAAAAGGGGAAAAGTACCTGAAGATTTTCGTCATTGTGGCTGTAGGGGAGCATCGACCCATTTTAGGAGAAACCTACTGGACATGCCGTCATTGTAGTACCAAAGCTGCGGAAAAGAGCACTCGCTGTGTTGGTACATATCGTCAAATACCACTTTGCATAGACCCATGTTTCAGAAAATTTCATGGCAAGTAATTGTGAACAATCATTGTAACAAGAGAAGTAAATTTATCAAATAAATATGACATATATTGAAAAAGTTGTTTTTGTCACTTAACTCCAAGTAAGGGCAGAGGGAAGAATACTTCCCACCTTGTTGTATGACCTCACTTCCACAGTTGGAGCAAATTTGATATTCTGTATGACAAATACACCTATCTATTTACTACTACTATCTGCTCTCCATTCATTAAAGAAAACTGCTCAATAATTTTGCCCACGAAAGGGATAAATTATAAGTACTTAAAGGGCTACATATTTGTTAAAGCGAAGTTCCCTATCTAAGTCCATGCTATTTAGATCATTACATTATCATTGTGTTGTCGTGTTACCCTGTAAATTGCTGTTATTTGCCGCACTGAATGTCACTTGGGAGGTACAATTTAAAAACAAAGCAGATGTGTAAACTACAATGGGCCTGACAATCTTAAATTCAGTTCTTTTCCTTCGTAATTTAACGAATCTTTCACTTTGTTGACA
The DNA here is from genome assembly GCF_023864275.1 of Schistocerca cancellata. Classification (NCBI taxonomy): domain Eukaryota; kingdom Metazoa; phylum Arthropoda; class Insecta; order Orthoptera; family Acrididae; genus Schistocerca; species Schistocerca cancellata. The sequence continues at coordinate 734,127,202 of NC_064630.1, read as the reverse complement.
TGACAACTGGCTTGTTTGCATCATCCCTGCATACAACTATGGGGCACTAATGGAAATAAGGTAAGTTTCTTACAAACTTGAACATTTAAATAATGCATTTGACTTGAAATTGCAACGAATACAAATCGGTGCTTCTAAACTATCAGTCATTGCTTTTGGAGTTCTGGCTTTATCAATTATCGACACAAACACAATGAAAGTGAATAGAAATGGATTACGAAAGCACGCTTTTCATAGCACATACTTCTCTTCTCGGTTATTCGAAGTGTGTAATCAAAAAGGAATTACAGTACTGAGGCCAGAAGCGTCATATTTTCGTGTCGTATTACTGTATCGAATACGCATTTAAGACCAGAAAAACGGTTCCTTATGCTGTGTTGTTCACTAAAACAGTGCAGCATTAACTACCTATATAAAACAAATATCTCATGCTCGCGACAGAAATGACGAACGAGAAGCAATTGTAGACACTCGTCTGATAATGTTTTGGGGGATCCAAGATGGCGGCAGGCCCCGCCTACTGCCTTCAAAACAACGTACAGCGTAAGTCTGTATGGCCATCTCCCCTTATTCTACCTCCATGGTTAAATATCTGTGAGAAAGTAATGTTATGTTTCTTCAACAGGTGGCAGCAGTGGCAAAGAAGTAACTGCAACATGGCGGACGTGCGTTTGAGCTTTGAAGCGCGGAAGCAGATAATTAAGTGGTACTGGAAGTTTGAGAATGTAGCTGCGGTTCGAAGACAGTGGAAAAGTGAGTATGGTACAGAATCACCTTCAAGGTTAACAATTACACATCTACGAGACAAATTCGAAATTCGTGGAACAGTGTGTGATGTGCATAAAGGTCGATCAGGGCATTCTCGTACAGCTACAAGTGATGATTCCACAACTGTGGTCTTGGAACTGTTTCTGCATTCGCCTCAAAAATCTTCAAGGCAAGCGGAACGTGAGAGTAATGTAAGTGCTAGTAGTGTGCTACGCATTCTGAAGAAAGGCAAGTTTTGCGTGCATTCCAAAGCTCTTGCAACAGCTAAGTGACGACGATTCAGATCTAAGGTTAGAATTTTGTGATTAGGTTTAGGAGATGGTGAGATGTGAACTGGGATTTATACGTAGCATAATTTGGTCGGATGAAGCCCAATTCAAACTCAATGGAACTGTCAATAGGCACAATTGTGTGAACTGGGCTGAAGATAATCCTCACATTACAGTTGAAAAGGCTGTGAATATACCTGGTGTAAATGTGTGGTGTGGTTTATCTGCAAGGGGACTCATTGGGCCTTTCCGCTTTGACGGTACTGTTACTGGAGAAACGTAGCTAACAATGCTTGCTGACTCCATATTCCCTGCCATTCGTGCATTATACGGTAATGATGAGTTTTATTTCCAACAAGATGGCGTCCCGCCGCACTATCATAGGGACGTACGAGCATACCTGGATCACAATGTGCCAGGCCAGTGGATAGGAAGAACACAGGGGACCAATCGAATTTCCTGCACGCTCTCCAGACCTCAAGCCGCTCGATTTCTTCTTATGGGGCACAGTAAAAGATGAGGTGTACAAACGTAAACCACGTAACCTGGACACACTTTGGAATGAGATTCAGGCAGTGTCCACAGAAATATCATTGGACACTTTGGTACGATGTACAGAATCAGTGGTAACTCATACTCAGAAATGTATTGATGCTGAAGGCCACCAGCTTGAACATTAATCACATTTGCAAAGTACATTTATTTTTCCAATTGGACTTTAAACTTTCCGTTTCCAAAAATTTAATATTGTAGAATGGGAAATAAATTTTCTATGACACTTCAAAGTGTGCATATATATATTTTTTGACGCACCCTGTATATTCTCTGGATAGATCCTTGCCCTATTGTAAAGACTTCACTATATCTTTGAAACGATGTCCCTGACCTTGACGAGTTTGACAGTGCTTTAGTGTAAGAAACAGATTTTTTTTAATAAAAAGTCGAATACAGTAAAAAATAAATTTTTAAGGCCTTGGTGAGTAAAACCTTTTTTTAACCTTCCACACAAAAATAAACGTACTTTTTTGCAATCACAATCGTAAGGGATTATCATTTTTTAAGTAGAAATAATATTTCTATATCAAAATTATTGAAAAATTGTATACATGCTGAATTTTTCCACAGTGAGCCCACTTCATCTTTCATCAGTGACGAGTAGAACCAAAAATTTAAGAAAATCACTCTCGATTTGTCAATGAATTGCGAAAGTGCGCAGTAATTATTATTATTACTATCTGAGAAACCAGGAATCGCTCAGGTATTTATGTATAGCTGTCGTCGAGATTTCATAAGCTTGGAATTTATTTTTGACTCATAAAACTTCTTTGTGTAGCATGTTTCAAGTAGCATGATTGAGGGGCACGAACAAAGAGCTCGTTTGCTGGCCATGTGAAAACTGACACAAAGGTCCTCGCCCGCAACACGTAGCGTCTGGCTTTTTTTATGGTTGTGGCATAACATGAGATCACCAGGAATTGTACACATTCAAAGCGAAATGGTAAATTTTCTTGAATAAACGGGACTCATAGTACAAAAAAACCTGCTTGGCTGTATCACTTGCCGTCTAAATTTCTGCTTCTATGGTGTTTTGTTGAAAGGGAGTGAATGCTTCTGAGGAACAAGATAATGCATGTTGCTCTGGATCAGAGTTACATCATGCTGCGCTTTTGGAAGTAGTTTCCAAAGAGCGAGTTAAAGCCTGATGTTCTTTAGCCACAGTAACTTTCGCCTCATAATCTTCATCGGATTTTTGAGAACGCACATTACTCAGTCTTTTACCTGTTCTGATGTATTCGGAAAGACTCGACCGTTTTCTACACATTTTAACTCTTAAACAAAATGAAATCAAAATGTAATGAGTAGGCATCTAAATCACAAAGCAAACTTAATAAAATTGTTTTTTCTAGCAAAGAATATAAATAAAACCTATCGAAAGGAACAATGCAATGTTGTTAAATTTTTAATACACAAAGCAGAATCAGTAAATATGTATATCCTAACCACATAAATTCGATGTTATTTTGTATACGTAAAAATAAAATTGGGGCATTTCATTTCATCACTGACGTGAAATCCCTAAAATAGTTATGTCACTGACATAAAAAAAAATCCAGGGAAAGGAGTGAAATACAAATAAAACTTATCGAAAGAATCAAAGCAATGTTGTTAAGTTTTTAATACACAAAGTGAAATCAGTAGATCCGTATATCCTAGCCAAATAAATTTGCTGTTATTCCGTATTCGTAAAGCTAAGATTGCGGCTCTTAAGTCTGTCATTGACATAAAAACTTCCGAAAATACATCCGTCACTGAGGTAAAAAAAAAACTACCAGCTCCATCTGTTGGTTCTTTGGTGTACTACACTGTGAGAATTAAACATCGGAACTGTTAAGCTGAGCAGGCGATTTTAGAAGTAAACTTTAAATTACGATATCTTTTATTCCGTGTTCCAATTTCTATGAAAGAAAGCCTATATCTTGCCCCAAGCTACGTTCAAGTCACCAGTGAAAACCCTACGAAAATTCAGCTAGTAATTTTGGAAGTTAAAGTCTTCAAGCAGACAAAGAGAGAGACATTAGGGTTTTATAGTTTTATTCAAAAATGGTTCAAATGGCTCTGAGCACTATGGGACTCAACATCTGAGGTCATCAGTCCCCTAGAACTTAGAACTACTTAAACCTAACTAATCTAAGGACATCACATACATCCACACCCGAGGCAGGATTCGAACCTGCGACCGTAGCGGTCGCGCGGTTCCAGACTGTAGCGCCTAGAACCGCTCGGCCACCCTAGCCGGCTATAGTTTTATTGTTGTTTTAAAATTATTATTATCTTAATTTAAGATGGAGCATCAACATAGTGTGTCAACTATCTCCTACAATGAGGAAGCAAATGAAGAAACAGATTACAGAAGCTTGTCAGTCATTGTCACTCAAATCACTCAACTCAAGTAAAAGGTACGTCTGTGCTTTGGATACCTCTGAAGGGGAAACAAAATAAAGTATATATATATATTTGATAACAGTACAAAACAGAACCATGATTTTTTTTAGAGACTGCTCCTCATCACTAGAGACGAATTGTGGGCGAAGTCTCTGAGTAATCTTTGTATCTTAAAAATGGAATTCACAAATTGTGGACTTCGTTGCCACTGGCCTTCATTTTTATGTTAATTGCTGATACAAGATTATTCGCAGAATTCAGTGTGTACAGGTACCTACGGCTATGAAATATCTGACCTGGATTCACAGGAACATCTTTCTCACACTAGTAACTTTTCTGAGAAGAACTTGTAAATGGCTCTTATTTTGGCTTCCATTAAGGATTCTCCACAAAGAAACCGATGCATGACGTCATGGACGATGTCTTGACCTTTCCAAAGTCAATGATTGTGTGGACCTCAAAAATTCCACTTGGGAAACTAAAATGTTGTGACATTAATGATAATTTTTGTACATACATAGTTTCACCTTCATAATAGAAGAGAGTGTCACACTAACAGACTGTATCATAGGAATAAAACTAAGCTCAGAACGTAGCAACATAACAAGTGGCATCCTATTAGATTCAGTTCGATCTAGCTCTTAATCTACATAAGTAATATTCCAGCGACTGTAAAGGACGATTCAGAAACTGTATTGATTGCTGATAGTACAATAATACTAGGTTGACTGTTCGACTTCTGTACGAAATTATTATGATTGTTTTGTAGTGGATGGTGAGAACGCAGCCCTCGTATGATTAGCAATCTATATACATAAAAGGCAATGTCCTGATTGACTACCTCATCATCACCCAGCCCAAACCGCTAAGGACAGAAACTTGAAATTTGAAGAGGGTGTTGATCTTATACTGTAGGTTTCTTTTAAGAAGGGGGTGAAACAGAGGATAAACTTTTTTTTAAGTGTTCGTATTAAGGCAATGTTCAAGCTAGACCCAAGAAAACTGTATATGATTTCTCAGTGAGGAATAAAGAAAGATGTGTTTCAGCATTTTGGGGGGTGAAATAGTGGATGAAAGTTTTTGTAATAAATTATTAAAGAATTACTGATTTTAAAGCTACATCTACGAAAACTGATATTTGATTCTTGGTTAGATGTAAAAACTGTGTGTTTCAGTGTAACTGTATATTCAATACCCAAAGAAACTCAAATAGGAGTTGAAAAGTTTATGAAATTATTTCATTATGAAGGCGTTTTCAGTACTAATCTATGATCATTTGTATTTGGCTTCTCTGTTAGATAAAAAAAAGTGTTTTTCACTGTTTTTGAAAAATCCACCCCTAAGGGGATAAAACAGAGAATGAAAAGTATTTCGTTATATTAAAAATTTTTGAGGTTGAATCTATGAAAACTGGTACTTTATTTCCGGGTTAGATATAAAGAAATATGTGTTAGATGATGAAATGTTATATGGATGTATTACCACAAGAACTCAAAAGGCATAATTTACCTTGGACTCAGCTACCATAAGCGCTTTTTGGTGAGAAGTACATTCGGAAGAGAATTTTAGTTTAGAAGGTGTTGCAATTTGTGGACTACACAAAATCTCGATAGAGACAAACAAACAAAATCTGTACATACCATACAGTTTATGTGAGCGAAGCAGTGGGCGCTAAGCTAGTTATAAATAAACAAGACTAATAAAGGGACCAAACTCAATCTTACTAGGTACGGAGTAGATCATAACTGAACAAACCTACACTTGGTTCAAAGCAAACAGTTTCAAATTTACTGGTAGTCGTACACAGTCTCATATTATGCAGTTCCAAACAAGTAGAAATGACGTGCTAATTCCGTAACAGATTATCATAGTGGGAGAATGCTACAACACAGTAAGTGGCCAGAAAGTACCTGGTAGAAGATGGCTAGCCGTTCATAAACCTGAAAGGACAAACCAAGAGTAAGTTAAAAGTGAAGTCAAAAAATCGTGAATAGCATATAACGAACGCCTAAATAACATACAGAGAGAATAACCCAGAAGAAGCGTGTTGCAGTGGCCAAATAGTAATATCAGCGACTGGGAAGTTTCAGACACATAAACAAAACTGGCTGAGGAATGTGCACTCGCTCTCCTTGTTGCCTATGCCACCAGAGAATCTTCCAACTCTGGCGTTGCCCACGCCACGTATGGTGCGATCTTGAAACCGTCTATCTCTGAATAGACAACGCTTAAGCATTCATCTCGATATGAGTGTCCAAATCTAGAGACGATACTAAAGCTATCATAACTAGAGGACATTAATGGTCATCTGCTAAATGAAACACTTTGTGCGAAATTAATTGGGGCCCACCTAGATCAGCAAATAGATGGAGTCGACATATAGATGACTGAATCAAGAAGCTCAGCTCAGATCATCAAAGAAACGTCGCCAAAGAACCCGAGACACGAGCCAGCAGGCAATATACCAACAAGTGGCTGCAATAGCCTCAATAACCTTACTGTTTTCTTCAGCTGAATAAACACTTTATTCACTTTAAGTGCACAGCCCAAGAGAAATTTTCACAATACAGTGGAAGAGAAAACATGCAAAATAAGTCAGCGCTCTCGTCCTCTGCCCTCAAGTCAACTTAATGAATGAAACTTGTAAGACATGCTGAGCTGAGCTTCTGATCTGTACGATCAGAGAGCCGCCACCTTTGTTAATATTCTTTTTACGTATCCTCTCCTTCACAGGCTTTCAACAAAAGAATGTTTCCGTTATCAAGATTTACTCTACCTTTGACAAAACCTAAAACGTTAAATATACAAATTTCTGGTCCCCAAAGCAGATCTTCCTCAAAATATTGGCTTTTTTCAGTAAGCTAGTAACCTATTTAATCACAGTGAGTTGCCTAGCTTAAATGTTTATACTATAATGAGATTTATTAATTTTATGATTACAAATTAAGCTCTTGGTGGAAGGGCACATACTGTGATGTTAATAGCCTCTAGCCTGTTCTACATACCTCTCCTACCTGTGTACTACATGCGCTGACAAAGTTGACACTCGGCGCGATGACTGATGGGAGCAACCGTAAAGGCATTTCCCATTTACAGTCGCTCCCATCAGCCACCGCGCCGAGTGTCAACTTCGTTTGTGCGAACAATACCCTGCGTTAAACAAAAGTGGGGCTGTCAAAATACGGACAATATATAACTGTACATCGTGCTTTTCTAATTGAGTAATATTTGCCAAACTTTCAACATTGCTAAGGATATTTTTTCAGTATTTAAGCAACTTGGTTAGATTCGAAACTGGACCCAGGACGATTTTATTTCTACTTAAAGACGCTGCCCTAGACCACGAATATTACGTGAACTGCCAAATTAAGGAGTGAAGACGGAGTAGCATGATAGGACATATGATAAAAAATGGAGAAATAACTTCCATGGTACTAAAGGCAGCTGCAGATAGTGCGAAATGTAGAGGAGGATGGAACAAAATTTGAAGAAGAAGGCTACTGCAGTGCTTTTCCTGGAAATGCGTTTATGGTATCAGGAGTAAACCAAAGTCGTTTATCGCAAAATGAAATGTAATAATGTTTATGTGAAAGAAAATGACTAGTACCGAAATAAACTTTGCAACCAGAGAGCAGAACACTGCATAGAGTAAAAAACTAAAAAAATACATATTCATCACAAAACAATCGAAGCTAGTATCATGTAACAAATTTTAGCCCTCTAACTCAAACAATGACTACGATAAAGGAAAACGAACGTATGTATGGATAGAGAAAATGTAAATGGCCATTAGAAAAAAAATCATCAATATTTATGATAAAGGGAATCAATTGAGGATCTTAGAAATACTCTATAGCTCAAGTGGAGACAATGATCCAGAGTACGAAGTAAAGAAACAGGTTTGACCTAAAATAATCGAAGCTAGTATCGCACAATTACTTAAGCTCTTTAATCGAAACGGTATCAACGATACACAGATGTACACATCAGTAGTAAATCCAAACAGTAGTTGCAACATGATATATTTTTAAAGAAGTTAACTGTGGTCATTGGGTTTCTGATCTCGCCAACGTATTTCATAATAGTGAAATGCACTTGCGGAGATTCGCAATAAATACTCCTGTCATCTTCCAAAATACGAGCAGAATCGGCTACAGTTCTCGGACCTTCAACAACTTTCATTTTTCTCAGTAAAGAAGACTGACAACTCGGTCAAATCTTCAAATTACTGCCTAAACACAAAATAGAGTACTTTTTCGGATCCACAGCAGAGATAAATCATTATTTGTTTCGATGTAAGCGAAAATGTGAAAACTATCGATCGAAATACGGTACAATACAATACGATCCAGACTATATTTTTATGGTCTCCTAAATTTTAAAGAAATTCAAAATATAAACCAATAGATGAGGTCATAACACTCATTAACTTTATGTCGCTGGTCAAAGCCACTGGCATTTATTGCAAATTCCTGTTGACTCTTACATCATAGCTGAACATGTTCCATAACGAAAAAGAATAATTAAAAACTGTTCATTACGGTTGTGCTTTTCTCATGTATTGTATATAACATAGTAAGGCTAGAAATAGCTTAATGAATCTTCGATGTAATCTACTCATAAGTCCACGTTAAGTCTAATGTGAAACGTACCACACGAAAATCTATCGGCTGACTGACATTAACAGAATGTGACACAAACATGCAGAGAAAAGCGTTCCTGATGCCGACTACGCATGAAACAACTGATTTCATTGCCAAACAGAAAATAGTTGAAAATTATAACTATATAAAAGACTTACATTTTTGATTATCCAACTTGTAAATTTAGCAATACAGCAGAAACTTTGAACAGAGATGCTCTTTATTGATGTCTGAATGTTGCAGTCACATATTTCATTATCGTTGGAAGATATCAGTACCACAGTCTTAGTACTTTGTACAGGGCTGAAACTTGTATGGGAACTTCAGTAATGCGACCTTGGTTTGCCGCCACGCCACTTCGAGTGCTACAAGTTAAACATCCGTTTGTCGTTTTGTTATTGGTTGAGTCCTCTATATTTGTTTCAGTTTCGTTCTAAGCAGCGAGTAAAAATTATGCAGAATATGAGCAACATATTCAAAATGCAATTCAAAGAGTGCAGCACAACAAGGCCATAAGTAGAAAAGCAGTGCGATGAAACTAGCTCTTGTGTCCTGAAACGTCAAGTTTTGACATGTGCTAAACTGCAATTATTGCTAATTGATAATGGCCACACGTCGAAACTGCAATAATATTTGGTTTTACAAATAAATAATTGTACATTCAAAAAGTGATCATGATTTCGTTTACAAAATTTTACGTGACTGTAATCCCAGTTACGAGAAGTCAATCTTAGTTTTTGAGTGATATTTCTTGACTATATCAGTTTGCAAGATAACAAAAACATTCCCAGGTATACATTTTACCACCTGGCGCAGCCATAAAGTATAAACGAAAAATATTATCATCTAATACTCGCAGTTTCGAGCTATATTTTCCCATATCCTAAGTTCGCTGACAGGCCACTAGGAGGAATCTCTATTTCCATATCGTAACATTGCCATTGCACTTATAATTTGGTGTTTTTTGATATTTTGTAAGCCGTAGGCTAGTTATCTCATTACCCTGCTGATTTAGTTATTTCGAAAATTGAAATGAAAACTTCTCAAATATCTTAAAATCTATTGTTAAACATGACAGAAGTTCTCAGCTCCCTTGTTTTTATAGTAAAGAAAACAGAAATACGCTTCAAATATTTAAGGAATTTTTAAAAAGACTCGAAGTATATTTGTAATTTCTTCAGCAGATCTCAAAAAAAAAAAATCTACCTTGGATGGCAGAGGGTTCTTTGCATCAAAGTTAACCTCCCTGTCCCACCGCCCAAGCATTATGCGAGGGAAAAGCGACGGGCCGCATGCCACTTTGAGCGCTACAATCTGAAAAACGCGTTACGTAGACAGTACGACTGTTTCAAAGCCTGCTTCGAATATGTTTTCTAAATTTGGGATTGAATCCCAACCACTTCCATTAAACTTCCCTTACCGTCTCCGTTATAATCTCGCATGGGCTATGCCTTTTGTCTAGGGTGACCAAATTATTTTCGGTGAAAACCGGGACACATTCACCCGGGTGCCAATGGACACCTCATTCCACATGTACCCAGGTTTCTTAATTTTAAATATTAATGTTTTGTTGATACATTTTGTTAACCCGATTATTATAACTAATAAGAGGATACAAAAGATTGATATAATCTAGATTATCTGTATAATTAATGACGTTTAATAAGCGTGTACAGTAATAAAGAAATGTATTACGATTTTACAAAATCTTACAGCCATTCAACTTTTAATCAATTAATATTAACATGAGCTTTAATATTACTGAGCACTTGTAGATGGAATTGACTGTCCTTGGAGAAAAGGGGATTTTTCACTGCCTCCAGCCTTCTTGATCATGTCTTTGTTCTTTGAGACACTCGGCACAATCCATTTTGTAGTTGTACAGGATTTGCAGGCTTGCTTCAAGAGAGTCCACCTCCATTCTGTTTCTTTCATCAGTCCACTGGATATTCATGAACGAAAATATTCTTTCCACATTGGCATTATGGGCTGGGATTGCAAATAAATATATTGCAATTATTACCAACTCAGAGTAATGCTGAAGACAGTCACTGCTTTTAAAAAACTCACCCACTTCTCATGACATTCCAGTAGTGTTTTTTTTTTCATCATTCCACTTGTGAAGACTTCCTTCAACAAAATTTGTCAGTATGCCGAACTGATCAAAGAGAATGGAATCATCGATTTCAATCTCTTTACTCTTCAAATAAGAAACTGTCTCTTCAACACCTTCCCATTTTGGCACTCTCTTCAGTAACATCCAATCAAACATCAGCGATGAGGGTAAACATGAGGCGCTCCACTTGCTGAGATATTCTACACAAGTGTCATAAAACTTGTTAACTTCTCTAAAACTCCTTTCCGCTGCTTCTGATACTTCTGCTCTTTTAAGGACAGATTTAACATTAAAAGAAATGAACTGCTGTTCTCTCCTCTTAGTAACAGTTTCCAGAGTATTTTTCAAAACATAATTTACCTCTATTACACTTTTCGTGCTTCACTCAATTTCCTTTGTCCCATGCTGCAAAGTGCTAAGCTGACTGTGAATGAACCGTAAGTATGCTTCACTTAAAGGGTTACTGAAAAACTGAACCAATATTTTGGGGGCTTTGTCTTCATTTAGGAAAAAATCTTTTAACGGTTCAAACAGGAGGATTACTCTTTCAACTGCTGGAAACAGTGATAACCAGCGAGTTTTCGAGTGACACATTACATTCATATATTCAGTTCCCACATAATCACAGAACTCCTTAAGCCTCTCTGTTCTAACAGTATATATGTAAAAGTGTGAGTATACCTTCATGACGATAGTTTCAACATCACAGCTTAAACTTTCAGCAGATGTCTGCACGCTATTGTGTAAAACATGTGCAGGGCACCCTATGCCTGCAATGTTTTCATGCAATATTGCCTTTAATTTGGTAAATACGTTTCATTTGCCTTGTCTTTTTAAACCACCCTAGTTTGTGTTGGTGTTGTCTCCACAAAATGCCACACATTTATTTTCCTCAAGATCAAACATTTGGATAGTATTCACACAAAATCTTGAAATTTCGTCAGATGTTTCATTAGGTAGGGAACTCACCTTCAAAACTTTGGTCTGAATTCCCTGATTAATATCGAAAAACTGAACAACAAACGGAAATATTTTAGTGGCCTTATGATTGCTGGCATCAGTGCATATCACGTAGAAAGAAGACTTTGTGATGTATTCAAGGCTTTCCTTTACACTCTGGGGAGCAATAACTCCTTTCGCTAAGGCTGAAACTTTAGTTCTTGCTGAACTAAACTTTTTTGCAATGCAAGAATCATCAAACATAATGCTGTTAAGCTTATTAGTACAATCACTAGATCTATAAGTTTGGTGATGTTTTACCGTGTGGTAGGCTAGTGTAAGCTCGGCTGCTCGATCTTTCGTCTCTTCACTTGACTGATGTTTCACAAAATAATTTTGTAGAGTTTTACTGCAGCTCGGCGCACTGTATCTGTTAATGTGTTTCTTTGACCTGATGTGATCAACTATGTAGGAACGTCCGCCATGACTTATACTAATAAAACAGTTACATACGGAATACTCTGCTTCGTAATCAAAACGACCTTTCTTAATGAAATTCCATTCCTTGGAATAACAGTCACTGAACTTGCAGGCACGTTTCGGCATTGCGTTTCACAGTACTGTAGCAATAATACCTCTAATATGAGCAAAAACTATTGCAGTTTGTCCGACAAAACATCAACTACTACACTGTTCTGACAATGAGTGTGTGAGTAATCGGACGGTTTCATAGCTCTGTTACAATAATACAACTTACTACTTGTTGGCCAAAGTACCGCTCAAAGTAAATTATTGCCTGAGGGTATCAATACTAATACTGTGATTACTAGTATGGGACAATGGAGGTTTTAGACAAATAAGCTAAAAGATATTAATTTCTTGTGTTGTATTTCCTTTAATATAGTGAAATCCCAAAAATTTGAGAAAGTTTCACGAAATGTATTTAAAAACTGAATTCCTGGACTTTTGAGCGTCCCGAAACAAATTTTCGGGACACCACAACACAGGGATGAAAACCGGGACAATCCCGGTTTTCCGGGACGTTTGGTCACCCTACTTTTGTCGTCCTTACAATGCTACGTCTCAAACGCTGCTGTTAGGCCTAGGTGATAAGTTCCCCAAACAAGACAGTACATTTGAACAGCTAGCGGTACGATCATTAATGGAGTTCCTCTAGCAGATGAGCTACACTTTCACTAAATACTCACATCAAATTTAGCTCTTTCATTCGTTTTCTCTGCTACTGATGAGTTCTTCTGGTAGTGATTTCACTTGTGGAACTTTTAAAGTGTGCAGCAGTATATATTTCTTATTGTGAACTATAATTAGAAGTTGTCATTATTAGTTCCTAAGCCATCGCTTTCGTCTCAACACCGGAGTTCTGTTAACAGAAATCGGACGCTGTTTAATAGTGGTAAGTCCATCTTCCAGCACCATTACTGCGAGGCAGTCTTATAAAAATAAGTTACAAAAAAATTACTTTTTTGATAAAATTTTATAAGGGTAGGATAAAGCAACACCTGCATGTCTCTTCTGAATACACATTTCATTTTCAGTTGCGTTCTATAGTGCATAAATACGATACTCTCACTTAAAGTTTTAAAACTATCCCTTATTTCGCCAGCTGCAACATAGTCGCGTATATGAACAGTGAGCCAATACTGTCAAATGTTTTTTATTCCAGTCTTTGGTCACAATATAAATTCTTTTGACGATGACCGGTTTCAGTCAGTAATGACCATCCTCAGATCTACAATATAAAAATATACACACCTAGTGAGCACTGTGTCTTTCGACACAATATAGCATTACATATCACAATATACTATCATACAACCAGGGAAATGTACAGATAAAATACGGTAAAACGTACCTTTTCTACACAATGCCCTAAAGTGATAAGGCCGTAATGGCATCGTCAAAACACGGCTTCCAACCCATATAAGGCATTACGATCAATTTTTCCTAATTTTCCACTTTTTCGCGAGACAGTTATGGAAGTCCAAGCGGGGACACCTCTGATGAAGTCAGGATAGCTGTTGCGAATCCGTCAAGCGTCAACGACACTAGTAGAACATTATTAGAGTTCAATCATTTATTCTCAATGTTTACAAGTCGTCGTTCTTCCATACCATCCTCGGTTGTAACCCATTCAGCTGATTGTTAGATTATAGCTGATGTCAGTCCAACCAGCTTCACAGTTGTACGCCCAGGCGTGGTTTAGCGACCTCGGTGCTGCAGTGGATTGCCAGCGAGGAGCTGAGGCCATTGATTTGCGTGAAGTGGTCTCGGGATGTCTGTTACAGTGTCCTTGGTCCCACTCTGACTTCTGCCACGACCCCTGATCAACCATCCATGATATACCTGGTGTTGGCAGCCGTGTGGTCAGTTGACATCCTCCCTACTAACTGGTGGGTCTCAGCACCCAGAGGCACCAGAATATTGAACAGGAACGTGGATGCCAAGACGTCCTGTTGCTGGCTTCCACATTGAAGTTCAGTGTTGCAGCATACCGTGATGTGGTGTTGTTGTAAGATTGTCAGTTTCTCCGTCAGCAGATGGTAGGCGGTGAGCCCCATGAGGATCATCAGTTGAAGGCTGTCATGTCGACTGCATCTTCAACTAGTTCACAGACTGTGCTGTAGCAGCTAGGACATAGATTTACTACAGTATCATAATCATAGGATCAAGTGCCATTATTGTTGATATGTCTGCATAAGCAGAAGAAACTAACGATCAAAGTCCGAAAACAATTTATTGGACTGTTCAATTAACCAAAACAAATTCTTCAAGTATAACACCAACACAAAACAGTGATCCGTCTTCGAATCACAACTACACACAAGAATAATATAGAAAACAAGTGAAATAATTTCCTAATAGTCTCCACCAGAGACTTCTCCGATATACCAAGCCTAACCCAGAGATCAGCGAGAAGATCCAAGCCGGGCTGCCGGGGCGGCAGCTATCCACGTCTGCTGGCGGTCGATGAACTGCCGATGTACGTCCGAGCGCCGGCCTTTACAGCGCTTCGGCGGATGAGTACCTCGGAACTATTTTCCATCACGTGGTTTGACGTGTGAAAATAGTTCCGGGATCTGCAGCGACCTTTTCCTTATGTTTATGTGGGCCGGTAGTGGCTCCTGGTGGGCGCTGGTGTCTTTGCTGTCGTGTTATTGTTGTGGTTGTTGCTGTGGCCGTTCATCAATATTGCCTATCGGTTGTGTAGTGCTTCGGTGTGCCTGCGAGGCGGGCAACCCGCGGCTGCAGACTGTCAGTTTGGTTGCTGATACTCTAGTCGCCGTGATGTCTGGTGGAGAAGGCCACAGCAATTGTGAATGTCATTGATCCCGATGATCAACTCATGACGAGAGCTAGGTTATTCAAAGGCAGCTGGCGTGAGGCTACGACGCAAGGTCTGGTTCATACTGACTGCATGTGTCCTCCTTGTTCTACTTTATTCACTTAACAGGCTGTCAGCTGCCGTGTCATTCCTCACTATATGCTCTTTTGAAAGAGATAGAGTTTCTTTCATCACGGGCTACGACCTAACAAATATGCTTGTCTCACTTCCTTTGATTTTTTGTCGCAGTCTCCTTTTCGCTGAAAGCGTATCCTCGTTGGACAGACGATATCAGAATGTGTCAATGATCTGACCCACTTGCGACGTACTGTCTCACTTCTTGCTTCCATCTCTCTCTCCAGCATGACTTGACTTTGCCTGTGGCAGTGTAAGTGAATTTTAAAAAGTTTCTCCTAATTTCTACCTCTTACTATTCTGTGCGATCACACAGTAGTGCTAGAGATGCAGAAGAGGCACAGGGTTTTCCAGAGTGGAGTGAAGGGTCAGAGAGGCAGTGAGGGGGAAGAGGGTTTCTTCTTTTTTTTAATACAAACCACTTTATGAAAGCTTTGTTTCCTTTTTTCAAATCATTTTTTTCAGTCAAATACGTAGGTGATATTTGTTTTCTGTAAGTGTGCCACAAAGAAACCACTATTTATTTCTCGAAGGTTGAAACATTTCAGAAGATACATTCTCAGATTAATTTTTTGTAATTTTCAAATTCTGATTATCAGACTGCAGGGTATCCCTTTTCAAAAACGATCATTTGTTTGTTATGTCTAAGAAACATTTCAGTTTTGCATTGACATTGATTTAAATCAGCTGTTTTGATTTTGCTATAAATGTAGATAAAACTCATTTTAATTTTTCTATGTTTTAGCACGCAAGCTGTGACAGACGAGCTCTGCTTCCCATAACGAAGAGATCCTTAAATACTGAGGAATGAGCAAGTTAGCAGTTGATAATTTGACTCCACTGTGTCCTCACTAATTTCTTTGACTACACGATGGCAGAGCATGTATGAATCTGTCCCATTCTTTCTGAATGTACCCACAATTTACTGGTTTTCTTTGGTTTTCTACTGCCATATTCGGTTGCGTTGGTCACTTGTTGAGTTTATACAGTTGTAGATATGTACCTGCAGAACTATGCTATGTGCCCATAGGTCTCCACTGACTTCATATGATTCCAGGCTATTCATACCAGTAAACATAAGTGCACCAACATCAGATTTGTATTTCTGTTAGTATGAGTTGATTGAGAGAATTAAAGGCGTTCAAGTAGAACTCAGTCTATGGGTACACACATATTGTCCCTCTGCTACACAGAATTCACGTAGGCTACATATACACTACAAAAAATGCATAAAAGTAGCGTCCTGTAACTGCATCATTAATGAATGACTTTTAGAATCTATGATCTCATGAAAATAAATGAACGCAAGTACGTCTGTAGAAATTATTCCGCCGGCCGGTGTGGGCGAGCGGTTCTAGGCGCTTCAGTCTGGAACCGCGCGACCGCTAGGGTCGCAGGTTCGAATCCTGCCTCGGGCATGGATGTGTGTGATGTCCTTAGGTTAGTTAGGTTTAAGTAGTTCTAAGTTCTAGGGGACTGATGACCTCAGATGTTAAGTCCCATAGTGCTCAGAGCCATTTTTTTTAAATTATTCCAATGGCGGGAGAGGGGGGTGGGGGCAAGATTGAAATCGTGGCACTTTGGAGAACTAAATTTGACAAGAAACAGGCCTAAATAAAATTTATTGTATCTCAAAAAATTGATAGTTGACTGCTTAATATTTTAAGGTAGATTAGTCTTATACCTAAACGCAAGCATATTTCAATAGTAAATGAAAAGTACATCTTTTTATGTTATTGATTTGAATATGGATGCCACCTTTTCCATTGAACGATCTGAAATTACATCACCATATGAATAAATCTACAGTCTGCAACGGATGCTGGATAGCAACAAAAGTGCCGCAATAATACCCCTCGAAGTGGAGAAAAGTGTTATCTAATTTTGATGTCATCTATAACATTTCGTTCACTGTTCATACTGATGGATTTATAGCATCAGTTCCATTATTCCTATTTTTTAGCGCCGACTTGCATAACTGACGTAGAACAAACGTGTTTTGAAAGCTGCAGTTATTTGGGTTGGTTAGATAAGGTGTAGTCCAAGGCCACTATACGAGTAGATGAATGAGGGAAACACCCCAAAACCACCCTCAAATTGGCCAGTAGAATCACCTTTTAGCAGCCTATAACTGCACCTGGCCTCTCAAGTTTGTCACATTACTGTGCATCATGCCAATCAGAATGCAGAATTCGTAGCATCTTGACTGCATTTGACGCTGTGTTGCAACCGCAGATTGTGGAATGTTCCTAATCCTGGAGATCACATTTTTTCCTCCTCGAAATTTCGCACTGCCTTCCCCCCCTTCTAGCACAAAACGTAGCACTTTATTTTTTCTACTGATGTGGTTTGGGGTCAACATCTACACATCTACAATAACTCTGTCGTTTGAAACTAAATGCAGAATCTGCAAGCCATCTTGGGTTTCCTTTTTCCACAGGCCACTGGTAAACTATAAATGTGGTTCCGTTGCGCATTAAGGAGGCGTCCTGATGGGAACTCAGGACTGATGACTGGTACGTATACAGCTGCTATGTTTGTGCGTTGGGATCGGGAAGGGGTGAGGGAATCTGCGGGCCAGAGAAGCAACGTAGCAGATATTGAACAAAGTGAGCCAAATGATTTTCCTTCGAATTTTGAAACTTAAACTTGGGAATTTATGATTAAAATAAGAAGCAATAACTTGTGGCGATAATACCAAAGCTTCTCCTTCGCCTTGTGCTCTGGCTTAGGCCTTAGAATAAAAGGGTATGAGTAAAACGAAGCTCTGGCTTCAATCTGGAAGCAATAGCTTCTAAAATGTGAAGGCTGGACAGTAATACACTCACGTTTGCAGAGAGTAGATGCGGCTCAAGTAGCAGCATGCATACGCCATGAAAAATGCTACAGACCACGTCGAGTGTGCTCCCTGCCGCCGTTGGATAAGCAGCTGCAGCAGCAAGTCGTATACTCCTAGCTCACTCATTTGTTACATAGTTTAATTCTTAATTTCTTTGCGTGTTTTTGGTACTTGCATTGTTTAATTCATAAATTTCGGGCGTATTATAGTATTTGAGAGTTGTAGCATCGCGTTTTAGTACCTGAATAGTGTAAATTCGCGTAGTCGTCTGTCTTCTGTTTTTGTTTTGAACGGCCAGTGTCGGTTGGTCACAGTCAGTGTGCTCCCTGCCGCCGTTGGATAAGCAGCTGCAGCAGCAAGTCGTATACTCCTAGCTCACTCATTTGTTACATAGTTTAATTCTTAATTTCTTTGCATGTTTTTGGTACTTGCATTGTTTAATTCATAAATTTCGGGCGTATTATAGTATTTGAGAGTTGTAGCATCGCGTTTTAGTACCTGAATAGTGTAAAATCGCGTAGTCTCCTTCCGCCGCCGAGCAGTGTGTCAGCAGTGCACAAGTGGCAGCATTACTGCATTTACTAGGCAATCTTGTATTTTAATAACCGTTTAAATTTTGTGTCGATTTGTTTGCGCTCTCTGTAGATTAGTTCAGACGTTCTTTGCACAAGTTTTTAGCATGGATAGGGACTGCAACTGCTGTGTTCGGATGCAGGCTGAGTTGGCATCCCTTCGCTCCCAGCTTCAGGCAGTGTTGGCTTCGGTCACACAGCTTGAGGCTGTTGCCAATGGGCATCACTGTGGGGGTCTGGATGGGGGTTTGTCGGGGACGGCCAGCTCGTCCCACGCATCCCCCGATCGGACTACGACTGTGGTTGCCCGGGATACTGCCCGCATTGAGGCTGATCCCTCACCTGTGGTAGAGTGGGAGGTCGTCTCAAGGTGTGGCAGGGGGCGAAAGACATTCCGGAGGGCTGAACGGAAGGCCTCCCCAGTTTGTCTGACGAACCGGTTTCAGGCTCTGTCTCAGGCTGATACTGATCTTCGGCCTGACATGGCTGCTTGTCCTGTTCCAGAGGTTGCCCCTCAGTGTGCAAGATCCGGGCTTTCGCAGAGGGTGGGCTTACTGGTAGTTGGGAGCTCCAACGTCAGGCGCGTAATGGGGCCCCTTAGGGATATGGCAGCAAGGGAGGGGAAGAAAACCAAAGTGCACTCCGTGTGCATACCGGGGGGAATCATTCCAGATGTGGAAAGGGTCCTTCCGGATGCCATGAAGGGTACAGGGTGCACCCATCTGCAGGTGGTCGCTCATGTTGGCACCAATGATGTGTGTCGCTATGGATCGGAGGAAATCCTCTCTGGCTTCCAGCGGCTATCTGATTTGGTGAAGACTGCCAGTCTCGCTAGCGGAATGAAAGCAGAGCTCACCATCTGCAGCATCGTCGACAGGACTGACTGCGGACCTTTGGTACAGAGCCGAGTGGAGGGTCTGAATCAGAAGCTGAGACGGTTCTGCGACCGTGTGGGCTGCAGGTTCCTCGACTTGCGCCATAGGGTGGTGGGGTTTCGGGTTCCGCTGGATAGGTCAGGAGTCCACTACACGCAACAAGCGGCTACACGGGTAGCAGGGGTTGTGTGGCGTGGGCTGGGCGGTTTTTTAGGTTAGATGGCCTCGAGCAAGAACAGAAAGGGCAACAGCCTCAACGGGTGCGGGGCAAAGTCAGGACATGCGGGGACCAAGCAGCAATCGGTATTGTAATTGTAAACTGTCGAAGCTGCGTTGGTAAAGTACCGGAACTTCAAGCGCTGATGGAAAGCACCGAAGCTGAAATCGTTATAGGTACAGAAAGCTGGCTGAAGCCAGAGATAAATTCTGCCGAAATTTTTACAAACGTACAGACGGTGTTTAGAAAGGATAGATTGCATGCAACCGGTGGTGGAGTGTTCGTTGCTGTTAGTAGTAGTTTATCCTGTAGTGAAGTAGAAGTGGATAGTTCCTGTGAATTATTATGGGAGGAGGTTACACTCAACAACCGAGCTAGGTTAATAATTGGCTCCTTTTACCGACCCCCCGACTCAGCAGCATTAGTGGCAGAACAGCTGAGAGAAAATTTGGAATACATTTCACATAAATTTTCTCAGCATGTTATAGTCTTAGGTGGAGATTTCAATTTACCAGATATAGACTGGGACACTCAGATGTTTAGGACGGGTGGTAGGGACAGAGCATCGAGTGACATTATACTGAGTGCACTATCCGAAAATTACCTCGAGCAATTAAACAGAGAACCGACTCGTGGAGATAACATCTTGGACCTACTGATAACAAACAGACCAGAACTTTTCGACTCTGTAAGCGCAGAACAGGGAATCAGTGATCATAAGGCCGTTGCAGCATCCCTGAATATGGAAGTTAATAGGAATATAAAAAAAGGGAGGAAGGTTTATCTGTTTAGCAAGAGTAATAGAAGGCAGATTTCAGGCTACCTAACAGATCAAAACGAAAATTTCTGTTCCGACACTGACAATGTTGAGTGTTTATGGAAAAAGTTCAAGGCAATCGTAAAATGTGTTTTAGACAGGTATGTGCCGAGTAAAACTGTGAGGGACGGGAAAAACCCACCGTGGTACAACAACAAAGTTAGGAAATTACTGCGAAAGCAAAGAGAGCTTCACTCCAAATTTAAACGCAGCCAAAACCTCTCAACAAACAGAAGCTAAACGATGTCAAAGTTAGCGTAAGGAGGGCTATGCACGAAGCGTTTAGTGAATTCGAAAGTAAAATACTAGGTACCGACTTGACAGAAAATCCTAGGAAGTTCTGGTCTTACGTTAAATCAGTAAGTGGCTCGAAACAGCATGTCCAGACACTCCGGAATGATGATGGCATTGAAACAGAGGATGACAAGCGTAAAGCTGAAATACTAAACACCTTTTTCCAAAGCTGTTTCACAGAGGAAAACCGCACTGCAGTTCCTTCTCTAAATCCTCGCACAAACGAAAAAATGGCTGACATCGAAATAAGTGTCCAAGGAATAGAAAAGCAACTGGAATCACTCAACAGAGGAAAGTCCACTGGACCTGACGGGATACCAATTCGATTCTACACAGAGTACGCGAAACAACTTGCCCCCCTTCTAACAGCCGTGTACCGCAAGTCTCTAGAGGAGCGGAAGGTTCCAAATGATTGGAAAAGAGCACAGGTAGTCCCAGTCTTCAAGAAGGGTCGTCGAGCTGATGCGCAAAGCTATAGACCTATATCTCTGACGTCGATCTGTTGTAGAATTTTAGAACATGTTTTTTGCTCGAGTATCATGTCGTTTTTGGAAACTCAGAATCTACTATGTAGGAATCAACATGGATTCCGGAAACAGCGATCGTGTGAGACCCAACTCGCTCTATTTGTTCATGAGACCCAGAAAATATTAGATACAGGCTCCCAGGTAGATGCTATTTTTCTTGACTTCCGGAAGGCGTTCGATACAGTTCCGCACTGTCGCCTGATAAACAAAGTAAGAGCCTACGGAATATCAGACCAGCTGTGTGGCTGGATTGAAGAGTTTTTAGCAAACAGAACACAGCATGTTGTTATCAACGGAGAGACGTCTACGGACGTTAAAGTAACCTCTGGCGTGCCACAGGGGAGTGTTATGGGACCATTGCTTTTCACAATATATATAAATGACCTAGTAGATAGTGTTGGAAGTTCCATGCGGCTTTTCGCGGATGATGCTGTAGTATACAGAGAAGTTGCAGCATTAGAAAATTGTAGCGAAATGCAGGAAGATCTGCAGCGGATAGGCACTTGGTGCAGGGACTGGCAACTGACCCTTAACATAGACAAATGTAATGTATTGAGAATACATAGAAAGAAGGATCCTTTATTGTATGATTATATGATAGCGGAACAAACACTGGTAGCAGTTACTTCTGTAAAATATCTGGGAGTATGAGTGCGGAACGATTTGAAGTGGAATGATCATATAAAATTAATTGTTGGTAAGGCGGGTACCAGGTTGAGATTCATTGGGAGAGTCCTTAGAAAATGTAGTCCATCAACAAAGGAGGTGGCTTACAAAACACTCGTTCGACCTATACTTGAGTATTGCTCACCAGTGTGGGATCCGCACCAGGCTCTTACTTTGTTTATCAGGCGACAGTGCGGAACTGTATCGAACGCCTTCCGGAAGTCAAGAAAAATAGCATCTACCTGGGAGGAGATAGAGAAGATCCAAAGAAGAGCGGCGCGTTTCGTCACAGGGTTATTTGGTAACCGTGATAGCGTTACGGAGATGTTTAACAAACTCAAGTGGCAGACTCTGCAAGAGATGCGCTCTGCATCGCGGTGTAGCTTGCTCGCCAGGTTTCGAGAGGGTGCGTTTCTGGATGAGGTATCGAATATATTGCTTCCCCCTACTTATACCTCCCGAGGAGATCACGAATGTAAAATTAGAGAGATTAGAGCGCGCACAGAGGCTTTCAGACAGTCGTTCTTCCCGCGAACCATACGCGACTGGAACAGGAAAGGGAGGTAATGACAGTGGCACGTAAAGTGCCCTCCGCCACACACCGTTGGGTGGCTTGCGGAGTATAAATGTAGATGTAGATGTAGATGTCCAGCTAGAGAGCATAATAAAGTTCTAAATCCTTTCAACTAAGAAGAAGTTCAAATGAATTGCGAATCATTTCTGCCACACACAGGGATAGGAAGAGGTGAATTACCATCGCCAAAACAGATGATGAAGATTTTCCTTCGGTATGTAGCTGATCCAGGATTCCAGTCCGACAGTCCAGTACTAGAAGGGAAGGGACACAATCAAACTACAGTACGTAGAGCAGTGAGGAGTGTTTCTATATACATGTATATATATACACGGAAAGATGACTTGTTGATCAAATTTCCGTCGTCACCACACGATGTGACTGTGGCAAGAAACGAGTGGTCGTTAGTGCAATTGACTGCACACATGCGCGAATTCCGAAACCTATGCAGTACGGCGACGAATAGTGAAACATATTACGCTAGTACAAAAATTCAGGCTACATGCAGTGTAAGGGAACAGTTCTTTAGCGTTGGAGTTAGCTGGTCTGGGTCAGTACGTGACAATCGAATATGGAGAAATTCAAGTGTTCGGCAAGTGTTAAGGTAATATAAGAACACTGTTCTTTTGTGTGATGAAGGCTATGGCCTAGAGTCCTGGTTGATGACCCAATCCCATAATCTGACAGAAGAGATTCACAGATCATTGAAAAACCTTTCAAAAAAAGAGAGGAACCTTACAGAGCGTTGTTTTGGTAAGTTGAAGAGGCGAATTCCTATTTTGCAGTTCGTGTGTATACTTTCCTTATCAGATGTTCCACTAATTATATGGCTCTGAGCACTATGGGACTTAACATCTTAGGTCATCAGTCCCCTAGAGCTTAGAACTAATTAAACCTAACTAACCTAAGGACATCACACACATCCATGCCCGAGGCAGGATTCGAACCTGCGACCGTAGCAGTCCCGCGGTTCCAGACTGCAGCGCCAGAACCGCACGGCCACCACAGCCGGCCACTAATTATAACTTGCTGCTTTGTACTGCATAGTGTTACCTACAGGATGAAGTTTATCTACTACTACAGCTACATCTATATCAACATACTTTCTCCGCAAGCCACCATCTGGTGCATGGCGGAGGGAATCTTGTATCACTACTACAGTTCCTTTCCCGTTTTACTGGCAAATAGAGCAAGGGAAAAGCAACTGTTTTTTTACCATCGTACGAGCCCTAATTTATCTTATCTTCGTGGTCCTTACGTGAAATGTACGTTGGCAGCAATAGAATCGTTCTGTAGTCAGTTTCAAGTGCCTGTTCTCTAAACTTTCTCAATGGTGTTCCGCGAAAAGAACATCATCATTCCTTCACTTGAGTTCACGAAGCATCGCCGTAACACTCGCATTTTCGTCAAACTTGCTGGTAATAAATCTAACAGCCCGCCTTCGGCCTTCGACGTCTTCCTTTAATCCGACTTTGTGGGGATCCCAAAGTATCGAGCTGTATAAGAATGGATCGCACTAGTGTGCTCCTTTGCAGATGAACCACACTTCCCTAAAATTTCCCCGTAAACCGAAGTCTACCTGTCGCGTTCCCTACTGCCATCCTACGTGCTCGCTCTGTACGGAATCTCCATGACGATGGCGATGATGAAGAGAAGCCTGCAACTGAGAAGGAAATTCTTAAATGAGGACGTGAAAAAAGACAACAAATTGCACCTGTAGTACAAAAAGTAGGCTTTGGAATTATTTTATTGATGAAAACAAACAAAGCTGCTGATCTTCTACAACAAGATATTGGTAACATAGTCTAAAGAACAGTAGGCTACATATATTAAAACTTTTTAAATTTTCCTTCCCTTGCGCATTGTTTTCGTTGTTCATCTTTGCGCTAAGGAAGTTCATTGTCACAGCTTTTTTTCCAATTGCATCCTTGCCAATTTCAGTTACTTCAGTACCACCAACCTGCATAATTCTGTGATAATGAGCACCTTTGTCTCATCTGTTTCTGGCAAACATTTTGCTTTCTTCAAGGGTCTTATGAACTTGCTCTAGGTGAAGAGATTGTGGGGCAGCATGAGATGCAACATATTTTCCTAGAAACATATGTGTATGTCAAACATGTTTACTGCGATAGAACTTAACGTATGTTTGCATTTGCGTAAAAAAGTATTTTACAAAGGTACTGATAGAAACTTTCTTCCACGAAGGGCTCCAAAATGTTGGCGGCCACAGTTAACTACTACTACTACAAGTAATAACAATAATAATAATAACATTGGTTATCATACAGTTACATAGAGATAACATTTTGCTTTTCCCTCGAAAAATAAGTTTCCGCTATTATCTTAACAAGGTAGTTGTGATTAATTTTGTTCGCCTAATAAAAACTGGGACTAAATCTTACCACGTGGCTACATATGCTTACAGGCTGTGGTGTTAATGTGGACGGTGCAAGCCCGTTACTGCTTCAGTAAATTACGATTTGAAGAAAAAATCGTAAAACACTTTAATTTTAATATAACAGATTTTGTATAATTTGTTTAACCTGCATCACAATGAATATTAGTAATACACCAGTTTATGTTTTAACATACACCAGTTTATGTTTTAACCCCCACCCCCCATAAACCATGGACCTTGCCGTTGGTGGGGAGGCTTGTGTGCCTCAACGATACAGATAGCCGTACCGTAGGTGCAACCGCAACGGAGGGGTATCTGTTGAGAGGCCAGACAAACGTGTAGTTCCTGCCTTTTCAGTAGTTCCGGGGGCAACAGTCTGGGTGATTGACTGATCTGCCCCTGTAACACTAACCAAAACGGCCTTGCTGTTGTGGTACTGCGAACGGGTGAAAGCAAGGGGAAACTACAGCCGTAATATTTCCCGAGGGCATGCAGCTTTACTGTATGATTAACTGATGATGGCATCCTCTTGGGTAAAATATTCCGGAGGTAAAATAGTCCCCCATTCGGATCTCCAGGCGGGGACTACTCAAAAGGATGTCGTTATCAAGAGAAAGAAAACTGGCGTTCCACGGATCGGAGCGTGGAATGTCAGATCCCTTAATTGGGCAGGTAGGTTAGAAAATTAAAAAAGGGAAATGGATAGGTTAAAGTTAGATATAGTGGGAATTAGTGAAGTTCGGTGGCAGGAGGAACAAGACTTTTGGTCAGGTGAATACAGGGTTATAATTACAAAATCAGATAGGGGTAATGCAGGAGTAGGTTTAATAATGAATAAAAAAAAATAGGAGTGCGGGTAAGCTACTACAAACAGCATAGTGAACGCATTATTGTGGCCAAGATAGACACGAAGCCCACGCCTACTACAGTAGTACAAGTTTATACGCCAACTAGCTCTGCATATGATGAAGAAATTGATGAAATGTATGATGAGATAAAACAAATTATTCAGGTAGTGCAAGGAGACGAAAATTTAATAGTCATGGGTGACTGGAATTCGACGGTAGGAAAAGGAAGAGAAGGAAACGTAGTAGGTGAATATGGACTGGGGCTAAGATATGAAAGAGGAAGCCGCCTGGTAGAATTTTGCACAGGGCATAACTTAATCATAGCTAACATTTGGTTCAAGAATCATGAAAGAAGGTTGTATACATGGAAGAACCCTGGAGATACTAAAAGGTTTCAGATAGATTATATAATGGTAAGACAGAGATTTAGGAACCAGGTTTTAAATTGTAAGACATTTCCAGGGGCAGATGTGGACTCTGACCACAATCTATTGGTTATGAACTGTAGATTAAAACCGAAGAAACTGCAAAAAGGTGGGAATTTAAGGAGATGGGCCCTGGATAAACTGAAAGAACCAGAGGTTGTACAGAGTTTCAGGGAGAGCATAAGGGAACAATTGACAGGAATGGGGGAAAGAAATACAGTAGAAGAAGAATGGGTAGCTTTGAGGAATGAAGTAGTGAAGGCAGCAGAGGATCAAGTAGGTAAAAAGACGAGGGCTAGTAGAAATCCTTGGGTAACAGAAGAGATACTGAATTTAATTGATGAGAAGAGAAAATACAAAAATGCAGTAAGTGAAGCAGGCAAAAAGGAATACAAACGTCTCAAAAATGAGATCGACAGGAAGTGCAAAATGGCTAAGCAGGGTTGGCTAGAGGACAAATGTAAGGATGTAGAGGCTTATCTCACGAGGGGTAAGATAGATAATGCCTACAGGAAAATTAAAGATAGGCAGAATTTTCAAGAAATAGCGGATTAAATGTATTTTCCGGCCTCCAGCACGAGTGCAATCAATGCTGGGTTCTGTTACAGACAACCTCGGCCTGAGGAGACCAGGAATATATAAAATCCCGTGCCACTGTGAGAAGTCTTATATTGGCCAGACGTGTCGTACGGTTAAAGACAGATGCGACGAACATAAACGTCACACGAGGTTGGGTCAGCCAGAGAAATCTGAGGTTGCTGAACACTGCCTTGACACGGGACACGGCATGAACTATGAAGAAACCAAGGTCCTCTCGTATGCTTCCACATACTGGGACTCCATCATCAAAGAGGCGGCCGAAATACTTATAAGCAGTGACCTAATAAACAGAGACACGGGGTTTCACCTGAGGAAAGTCTGGGAGCCAGCCTTGGCGGCACTAAGGAATCGTCAGCCACAGATTAGCAACAGCACCGAGTCAACGCAGGTAGACGAAGGCAACTTACAGAAGAAGAAATTATAGAATACCTTAATTCATCCGAAATTGACGAGCTATCCGATGATCCTTGCGAAAATTTTTGAACAAGAGGACAATGATGGAGGTAATGTTAAACGTTTTACATCATACGGTATATTGTAAGCTGAGTTGCCTAGACGCAAAGCCCGCTAGCTGCATGATAAGTGACACTGAGATAATCGCGAAACAATCGTCCCATTCAAATGACAATGCATTGGCAGCAAGAATGTTATTGTTGAATACGAACTTGTTAGAACGCAGCCAACGTAAAGCTGAATAAGAAAAATATCCATTCTATCGTAACAGACTGAAAGGTAGCTTTGAATGTCCAGACTGGTAAGTCTGATGTCTGTTCACGTGTTTTGTAACCGGACATGGCAGGGCGACAGCCGCGCCTATTGGGCATTTAGCGGGCTTTACACCCGGAGACAGCAGTTAGCTGCTTTTGAAACCGAACACGATTTTCGACAGCCATTTTCAACGGTTTATAGCCGGTTTTGCAACCTGAAAGTGGACGCACGTTTGCTCATACAATTGATATTCAATGTATAAATGCATGGACTGAGTATAGGAAAAACGCATCAGAATTACGTGCTCCTATAAATAGGACCCTTGCTTTGCTTCACTTTAGGGCAAGTGTGGCCAAAGTACTGACAAAAATAAATAAACCAGCTGCCAAGAAAAGTGGGTGTCCCACTAGTGAGCGCCCAAGTACTTCAAAACGAGCCGTTGCGGAAGTTCGTCCAAAAGCTGAAGTTCGTTTGTACAACGTTGGGCATCTTCCAGTGGTCAGTGACAAAAAATCCTCTGACAGGTGCAAGAAACCAGGTTGCAAAGGCAAAACCAAATATTATTGTTTACAATGTAATATTCACTCGGTCTGTGTAGAAAAATATTGTTTCTTTTAATTATCATTCTTCACAGGTGTAAAACCATAGTTTATATATATAATCATTAACTAAGCTTTGTGTGATTCATGTATTTTGATGAAATAAAATACTTTGACTTTTCAACTTATACGGCACCCATTTGAACACTATGTCCTCATTTGGGGACGCGTTGTGTCCCCCCTTTGGGGGGGGGGGGGGGCACATCGAAGTATTTTATACATCCGACAAATCATAATTTAATCTGAAGAACTGCATACCAAGGCCATGATTTTTTTTTCAGGAAAAAAATAATTCCTGACCGAAAGAGTTAACTTACCCGGAATATCGTTCAATGTTGGATTCCTGTTTTCTTGTAGAAGGCTATAAAGCTTTTTCCCTCAAACATTCCTGTTTTGTTCCTATCCATTTACCTTCTCAACCTATATTCGTGTTACTAACGTTCTGTGAGTCGAAATTAGATTCAAATAAGTGTATTACTTTCTGAGTTGAATCCTCTCTCTCCTTTTGCTTCAGTAAGTTGTGATTTCTCTAACAATTCGGGATACGTTTCTAGTGCCATGATTAAAAACACCATTGTACTTTCTGTAAATACTGAGCTTTCATTTGAATCGTATGAGGACATCTTTAACTGATACGCCACACGTGTGAACGTAAGAATTATAAGTAATAAAAATAATAAATAATGCGAAATAAATAAAATGAGAGGAAGTCTTATGGCCAACAAAACAACGAGATCAGATGCCTACGCTTACTCAACAAAGGTCACAGACAACGCAGACGGAAGCAGACCGCTAAGATGCTTTTGCTTTTGTGAAAAGGTAGGAGCACAAGGTAAAGGCTATTCATACATTTTGAAGCAAAAGCTTCGCTTCTGCCTCTTGTTTGAAAGTAAATCCTTTGCTTTCTATCTTTATTTTCCAGCTTTGTTCTTCAGTTTCATTCCTACGGCCCGTCGTTTTGGCACGTTTCTGTAAAGGTTCGTATCCACGTTGACTGCAAATCAGCGCCGAACCTACAGCCACTCCAAGGAATCGGCATAATTTCCGGTGAACCTGTGAACAGAGCGATGACTAGGAAATTCCAAGATGCATAGTGATAGCTAAAACTGCATTATTTCTCGTCGCAATCTACATCTACATGGATACACTGCAAATTACGTTTAAGTGCCTGGCAGAGGGTTCATCGAAACACCTTCACAATAATTCTCTATTATTCCAGTCTCGTACAGCGCGCGAAAAAAACGAACGCGTATATCCATCCGCGAGAGCTCTAATTTTCCTTATTTTATTATGATGATCGTTTCTCCCTATGTAGGTCGGCACCAACAAAATATTTTCGCATTCGGAGGAGAAAATTAGTGATGAGAAGATTCGTGAGAAGATTCTGCCGCAACGAAGAACGCCTTTGTTTTAATGATGTCCACCTCAAATCCTGTATCATTTCAGTGACACTCTCTCACTTGTTATTGTTGTGGTCTTCAGTCCGGAGACTGGTTTAATGCAGCTCTCCATGCTACTCCATCCTGTGCAAGCTTCTTCATCTCTAAGTAACTACTGCAACCTACATCGTTCTGAATCTCCTTAGTGTATTCATCTCTTGGTCTCCTTCTACGACTTTTACCCTCCACGCTGCCCTCCAATACTAAACTGGTGATCGCTAGATGCCTCAGAACATGTCCTACCAACCGGTCCCTTCTTCTAGTCAAGTTGTGCCACAAATTTCTCTTCTCCCCAATTTTATTCAATACCTCCTCATTGGTCATGTGATGTACCCATCTAATCTTCAACATTCTTCTGTAGCACCACATTTCGAAAGCTTCTATTCTCTTCTTGTCTAAACTATTTATCGTTCATGTTTCACTTCCATACACGGCTACACTCCATACAAATACTTTCAGAAAAAACTTCTCCCGTACTTGGCTATAATTCAAAACGTGCTGCCCTTCTTTGAACTTTCTCGAGGTATGTACTTCGTCAACCCTATCTGGTAAGGATCCCTCACCGCGCAGCAGTATTCTAAACGAGGACGGACAAGTGTAGTGTAGGCAGTCTCTTTAACAGAAATGTTACATTTTCTAAGTGTCCGTCCCTGGTTAGCCTTCCCCACAACATTTTGTATGTGTTCCTTCCAATTGAAGTTGTTCGTAATTGTAATTCCTAGGTATACAGTTGAATTTATGGCCTTTAGATGTGACTGATGTATCGCGAAACCGTAGTTTAACGGATTCCTTGTAGCACTCAGGTGGATAACCTTACACTTTTCGTCATTTAGGGTCAATTGCCACTTTTTGCACCATACAGCTATCTTTTCTAATTCGTTTTGCAATTTGTTTTGACCTTCTGATGACTTTACTAGATGATGAAACGACAGCATAATTCGCAAACAGCCAAAGACGGCTGCTCAGATTGTTTCCTAAATCATTTATATAGATAAGGAATAGCAAAGGGCCTATAACACTACCTTGGGACACGCCGGAAATCACATCTGTTTTACTCGATGACTTTCCGTTAGTTACTACGAACTGTGACCTCTCTGACATGGAATCACGAATCCAGTCACATAACTGCTACGATATTCCATAATCACGCAATTTCACTACAAGTTGTTTCTGTGGTTCAGCGTCAAAAGCCTTCTGGAAATCTAGAAATACGGAATCTTGTCAATAGAACTCAACGCTTCATGTGAATAAAGAGCTAATTGTGTTTCACAGTAACGATGTTTTCTAAGTCCGTGTTGACTGTGTGTCAATTGACCGTTCTCTCCGAGGTAATTCATAATGTTCGAAAACAACGTATATTACAAAATCCTGCTGCATGTCGACGTTAATGACATAGGCCTGTAATTCAGTGGATTACTCCTACTACTTGTCTAGAATATTAGTGTGATCTGTGCAACTTTCCAGTCTTTGGGAACGGAACGGTTGTATATGATTGTTATATAAGGAGCTATTGAATCAGCGTACTCGGAAAGAAACCTAACTGGTATACAGTCTGGACCGGAAGACTTGCTTTCGCTAAGTGATTTAAGTTGCTGCACTACTCCCAGGAAATCGACTTCTACGTTACTCATGTTGACAGCTGTTCTTGATTCGAATTCTGGAATACTTACTTCGTCTTTTTTGTGAAGGAATTTCGGAAGGCTGTGTTTAGTAACTTGGCTTTGGCAGCACTGTCGTCTATAGTATTTCTATCGCTATAGCGCAGAGACGGCATTGAGTCTTGGCGTTAGCATACTTCCCACACGACAAGTATTTCTTTGGATTTTCTGCCAGGTTTCGAGACAAAGTTTCATTGTGGAAACTGATACAAGCATCTCGTATTGAAGTCCGCGCTAAATTTCGAGTTTCTGCGAAATATCACCAGTCTCGAAGATATTGCGTATGTTTAAATTTGGCATGTTTTTCGTTGTGTCTGCAACAGAGTTCTGATCCGTTTTGTGTACCAAGGAGAATCAGCTCCGTCGTAACTTAATGTATTTGGTATAAATCTCTCAATTGCTGCCAATACTAATTCTTTGAATTCAAGCGACAACTAGTCTACACTTACATTGTTAATTTGGAAGGAGATTGTCTCTCAAAAAGGGATCAAGTGAATTTTTATTTGCTTTTTTGAATAGGCATATTTTTCTTTTATTTTTGGAGGATTTGGGGGTTACAATATTCAGTCTCGCCACGACAACCCTGTGTTCGCTAATCCCTGTATCCGTTTTGATGCTTGTTATTAGCCCAGGATTACTTGTTGCTAAGAGGTCAAGAGTGTTCTCACAACCGTTTACTATTCGCGTGGGCTCGTGAACTAACTGCTCGACATAATTTTCAGAGAATGCTTTTAGCACAATTTCGGATGATGTTTATGCGTACCTCCGGATTTTAACACGTATTTTCGCCAACATATCGAGGATAAATTCAAGTCACACCAATTATAATTGTATGAGTCGGGTACGTATCTGAAATCAAATTCAAGTTTTCTTTGAACCTTTCAGCAATTGTATCATCTGAATTGGGAGGTCGGTGAAAGCATCCAATTATTATTTTATTCCGGTTTCCAAGAATGGCTTCTGCCCATACTAACTCACAGGAACTACATACTTCAATTTCGCGACAAGATAGACTACTTGTAACAGCAACAAAGATGCACTGCCAACTGTGTTTAGCCTATCCTTTTGGAACACTGTTAGATTTTTCGCAAAAAATTCTGCTGAACTTATCTCCTGCTTTAGCCAGCTGTCAGTGCCTATAACGATTTGACCATAAATGCTTTCTATTAGCGCTTGGAGCTCTGATACTTTCCCAACATAACTACGACAATTTACAACCGTTATACCCATGGTTCGTGTATTACGTTCTTCCTGTGTTTGGCCTGCACCATTTGTGCTTGAAGCCCTTTTTGTGGTTTCCCGAGACCCTCTTATCTACAAAAGCCACACAGTCCACGCCACACAGTCCCTGCTACCCATGTAGCCGCCTCCTGCGTGTAATGGGCTCCTGACCTATTCAGCGGAACCCGAAACCCAACCACCCTTTGGCGCAAGTCGAGGAATCTGCTGCCTACACGGTCACAGAACCGTCTGAGCCTCTGATTCAGACCCTCACTCAGCTCTGCATCAGACGTCAGCAATCGGTCCTGTCGACTACGCTGCAAATGGTGAGCTCTACTTTCGTCTCGCAAGCAAGACTGGCAGCTTTTACCACTTCTGTTAGCCGCTCGAAACGAAAGAAATTCTCTAACAGTCCGAAGCGACACACATTATTGGTACTGACGTGAGCTACCACCTGCAGCTGGCTGCACCATGTGCCCTTCGTCTCACCTGGAATGACCCGTACCACATCTGGAATGACTCTACCTGGTATGCACACAGAGAGCACATTGGTTTTCTTCCCCTTCTTGCTAGCCCTGTCCCTAATGGGCCCCATAACGCACCTAACATTAGAGCTCCCAACTACCAATAATGCCATCCTCTGTGACTGCCCAGAGCTTACAGGCTGAGAGGTTTTCTCTGAAACAGGACAGGCAACTGCATCTGGCTGAGCGACTGTGTCAGCCACAGACAGCACCTGAAACCTGTTTGTCAGACTAACCAAGGAGGCCTTACGAGCGGTCCCCTGGGAATACTTTCGCCACCTGCCACACCCCGAGGCGACCTCCCACTCGCGTACAGGCAAGGGATCAACATTAGTGCAAGCAGTAACTGGGCTGATCACCAGTGAGGGCCGATCAGAGGACTCGAATGTGCTGCACGTTCGTTGGATCCGCACGGCCAGCCCACAACAATAATGCCCATCTGCTGCTGTTTCAAACTGTGTAACCGAAGCTATTATAGCCTGGAGCTGAGAGCGAACTGTCCCAACGCGACTCGCATCCACACACAACAATCATAGTCCCTATCCATATTAAAATCCGTGGAAAACTTCACTATCCAGAAAAACAGACTATCGACATGTGCTGTGGAACTGTCCTGTAAACCCTGATGGAAATGCAAGATCTGTGTCTAATAAATTAGATTAATATGTGGATATTCAAAAACCGAACTACCAAAGCACTCTGGTGAGAGTGAATAATTCGCTCCTGATTTGGAACTTGTAATACACTCCTGGAAACTGAAATAAGAACACCGTGAATTCATTGTCCCAGGAAGGGGAAACTTTATTGACACATTCCTGGGGTCAGATACATCACATGATCACACTGACAGAACCACAGGCACATAGACACAGGCAACAGAGCATGCACAATGTCGGCACTAGTACAGTGTATATCCACCTTTCGCAGCAATGCAGGCTGCTATTCTCCCATGGAGACGATCGTAGAGATGCTGGATGTAGTCCTGTGGAACGGCTTGCCATGCCATTTCTACCTGGCGCCTCAGTTGGAGCAGCGTTCGTGCTGGACGTGCAGACCGCGTGAGACGACGCTTCATCCAGTCCCAAACATGCTCAATGGGGGACAGATCCGGAGATCTTGCTGGCCAGGGTAGTTGACTTACACCTTCTAGAGCACGTTGGGTGGCACGGGATACATGCGGACGTGCATTGTCCTGTTGGAACAGCAAGTTCCCTTGCCGGTCTAGGAATGGTAGAACGATGGGTTCGATGACGGTTTGGATGTACCGTGCACTATTCAGTGTCCCCTCGACGATCACCAGTGGTGTACGGCCAGTGTAGGAGATCGCTCCCCACACCATGATGCCGGGTGTTGGCCCTGTGTGCCTCGGTCGTATGCAGTCCTGATTGTGGCGCTCACCTGCACGGCGCCAAACACGCATACGACCATCATTGGCACCAAGGCAGAAGCGACTCTCATCGCTGAAGACGACACGTCTCCATTCGCCCCTCCATTCACGCCTGTCGCGACACCACTGGAGGCGGGCTGCACGATGTTGGGGCGTGAGCGGAAGACGGCCTAACGGTGTGCGGGACCGTAACCCAGCTTCATGGAGACGGTTGCGAATGGTCCTCGCCGATACCCCAGGAGCAACAGTGTCCCTAATTTGCTGGGAAGTGGCGGTGCGGTCCCCTACGGCACTGCGTAGGATCCTACGGTCTTGGCGTGCATCCGTGCGTCGCTGCGGTCCGGTCCCAGGTCGACGGGCACGTGCACCTTCCGCCGACCACTGGCGACAACATCGATGTACTGTGGAGACCTCACGCCCCACGTGTTGAGCAATTCGGCGGTACGTCCACCCGGCCTCCCGCATGCCCACTATACGCCCTCGCTCAAAGTCCGTCAACTGCACATACGGTTCACGTCCACGCTGTCGCGGCATGCTACCAGTGTTAAAGACTGCGATGGAGCTCCGTATGCCACGGCAAACTGGCTGACACTGACGGCGGCGGTGCACAAATGCTGCGCAGCTAGCGCCATTCGACGGCCAACACCGCGGTTCCTGGTGTGTCCGCTGTGCCGTGCGTGTGATCATTGCTTGTACAGCCCTCTCGCAGTGTCCGGAGCAAGTATGATGGGTCTGACACACCGGTGTCAATGTGTTCTTTTTTCCATTTCCAAGAGTGTATGTCACAAAATCGGTTTGCTTTCCGACGCAAACGAAAATGCGAGAAATGTATCTATTAGATGTTAAATTAACACATCAGCAGTGTTAACCCTAAACCAGGGCCGCACAAGGTGCATGCACCGGTGCATCGCACAGTGCAGAGTGCAGAAGACGGCTGCGCTATGTTGACGACGGTGCAGACCCCCCACTCCTCGGCTTTGCGGAACAGCGCTGACTCTCACTTAGCTTGTGTCGCTCGCGCCGGCTGTCTCGACCTGTTTCAAAGCTTTTACCCTGTTGTCTTCGTCATTGCCAAATACTAATGTACACTAGGTGGAGAGCTTAGTTTGGTGTACCGGTACAAAAGAGATTTATACAATAACTGTAATGGTAACAATTTTAAATTTGGTTTCAACACAAATGTATCTTCCTATGTGCTCTTTATTTTATTTGCAATTACGCTACTAATATCTGGAACTGGCTGACAGCAATTCTGAGAGAATTTTTTAAATTACAATTAGAAATACTCGCACGCAATCTAGTTTTTGTACAGGACAAAACAGAAAAAAACCTTTCACATACACAAGTGGAACCAAACATAGAAATAATCTTCGCTGCTTCTCTGTGTAACTTGGGAAATTCTTCCTTCGGCAAATTCTGGTAGAATTGGAGCAAACCTTTTGTACTGTAAACCACATCCTTTCGGTGAACATCGCTTTGCAAATCAGTTAGTTCGAAATATAAATCTGAAGGCGCACTTTCAATATCCATCGAAAAAGGTTTCACAAAAACATCGAGAATTGGCTGCAGGTAGGTAATTTCCTGAAACAATAACAAAGCCAATGTTAATAAATGAAAGTAATGTTAGCCGTTGTTTCGGAGTACTAAAATTCGATAGATTTTAATAAACATGTAATGTGTACTATTGGTTTTAATGTAATGTTACACTTGCATATGTAACGCAATCTCCTTTATTTAGCTGTATGTCATATACCGGCACATTACCTGGAATCGGTCATTAAACGCATTTTCAAGGGATTGTAGCACCTCGACGTATTTTTCAAAGCGCGCTCCTTCCTGCACAGATGCTGTCAAAAAAAACATAGTACCGTGTTGATTAGAGCGGTTATAAAAATCAAGCTGTTTTAATAAAGGTTCAATTTATATCTCGCTTACCTAGTTCAGGAAAGTGTTGCGTATTTTTTTCTGAAAGATTGTTTTTGAGGAGCTTCAGTTTATACTGGAAAGCGTTTATTTTGCTGATCATATCGTTGATGAGATTGTTTTCGTTTTGGAGTTTCAGACTTAAGTCATTTAGGAGAGCCATAATGTCTGTTAAAAATCCTAAATCAGCTACCCATTCAGGGTCATGAAAAAGTGGCTCCGGACGTCCTTTGCTCTCCAAAAACTGAGCCACAATGTGGCGTAGTCGAAAAATTCGGGAAATCACTTTCCCTTTGCTCAGCCAGGGCACCTCAGCGTGGTAGGGAATATCTGGATACTCCTCTTCAAAGGAAATAAAAAATTCTTTGAATTGACGATGAGTGAGTCCATGAGAACGAATGTAGTTCACGATACGCACCACTACCTTCATCACATCTTGAAGACCGATAACTTTCGCATAAAGAGCCTCTTGGTGTGCAAAACAATGAACGGAATGTAAATTCGGCATGTTAAGTTCTTTCCGCAGTAGGCCAATAAACCCTTTTGCTTTACAGCACATTGCTAGTGCCCCGTCTGTGGTTACGGAAAACAGTTTTTCCCAAGGGAGTCCTATTCCTTCAGCTGCCATTTCAACAGCTGCTAAAATATCCGCCCCTATAACAGTGTCCTTCAACGAAATCATATCCAGGAGCTCTTCCGTTACATGTAGGTCGTCGTCCACGTCACGCAAAAATTTTGCCAGCTGAGCCGTGTCGTTAATATACGTGGACTCATCAAGTGCGATGGAGTACGCTAGGAAGTTTTCAATTTTGGCTGCCAGTTGTTCATGCAAATTCTCAGCAATGTCTTTGATTCTCCGATGTATTGTCATTCTGGAAAGTGGTATTCTGCTGTACGCGGGAGCTAATGTGGGATTCATTGTCTCTGCTACGTCCAACATAATGTTTTTTTATTAATGACCCGTCCATAAATGGCCTCCCAGCTCTTTCTAAACGTAGAGCAACTTTGTAACTAGCTCTGAGAGTTCAAATGGTTCAAATGGCTCTGAGCGCTATGGGACTCAACATCTTAGGTCATAAGTCCCCTAGAACTTAGAACTACTTAAACCTAACTAACCTAAGGACACCACACACACCCATGCCCGAGGCAGGATTCGAACCTGCGACCGTAGCAGTCCCGCGGTTCCGGACTGCAGCGCCAGAACCGCTAGACCACCGCGGCCGGCAGCTCTGAGAGTCCTTTCGCTACACCCCTCATCTTCTTCACCCTAAAGTAGAGAAAAAAAGATATGTTAGAAATAATTTATGCGAAAACGAAAACTAAGGAATCTAAACAAATGTTATTTCGTTTCGCATGACCTTTAACCAAAATATACATGTTAAAGTACTTGCAACAAACCTCGTTTGTAGATACAGGATTCTCTTCTGCAAGAGTTTGCAACTTCCGTAATTCTTCCTCTCTGGCATCCGTTGTTATATCACTATACTTTTCTGAATGCAATTTCCTGTAGTGCCTTTCAATAGACGATTTTCTGACACACGTAATTAGTGTACCGCAGATTAGACATTTGGCTTT
The DNA here is from genome assembly GCF_023864275.1 of Schistocerca cancellata. Classification (NCBI taxonomy): domain Eukaryota; kingdom Metazoa; phylum Arthropoda; class Insecta; order Orthoptera; family Acrididae; genus Schistocerca; species Schistocerca cancellata. Next base: position 734,089,360 of record NC_064630.1, on the reverse strand, counting down.
ATCGTCACAACGCACAAAAAAGTAGGAGAGTTCCCGGTTTAAATTGACTTTCGGCAATTTTCCCTTTTTTTGGAGCAGATGGTTCCATTATCCGGTAATTGTCTTGCGCTTACGTATTCCAGTGTTGACTAAGCCGTATGGCAGCGCATTCGGCAGCGCACAGCGTCGGCCTCTCCTTGCAAGCCGAGTTGAGGCGAAGTTTGCCGAGTTGAACCGATGCACTGTGCAGGCACTCGCTGCACCTCGCTTTGCACGCGTGCAGTTTTCCGTGTTTGTGCGGCCCTGCCCTAAACTGTTATCGTGGGGTAATTTATTACCCCATGTGTTACACTTTTGTTTATAAAGTTCCGTTCCTATTGCAACGTTGCCACTCTGCTTCTATGCAAGATCAGTACTGGCTGTGCAGGTGTCTGCTAACCAGTGACCATTACTTCCGAAGGTACAAACCAGCTGTGGTCGAAGTCTACCCCCACGAAGTTAAATGGCTCTGAGCACTATGGGACTTAACAGCTGTGGTCATCAGTCCCCTAGAACTTAGAACTAGTTAAACCTAACTAACCTAAGGACATCACGCACATCCATGCCCGAGGCAGGATTCGAACCTGCGACCATAGCAGTCGCGCGGTTCCGGACTGCGCGCCTAGAACCGCGAGACCACCGCGGCCGGCCACGAAGTTATAAACGTTACTTTTATTATTTCTAATCAGAAATTGTTTTCAGTTATTTTAGACAAAATGGAATGACGTTTGAGCGAAGATCAAGTTTTGGAGTCATTGTTAGCTAGTGAAAACTCTGATTCACAGGATACACCAGATTCTTTTCAAGTTGCAACTGAGTTTACTGACAATGAAATAGAAATATCTGATAATGAAACTGACAGTGAAATCGTCGACAGTGAGGAGGCAGAAAAAAAAGAATGTTCACGAATAAAACAAAGTAATAATAGGAAATTCTGGCTATTTTTATGAAAGAAAGTGTTGTAAATAAGAATAGCAAGATATTGGATCGTGATTTTTAAAAATAACTTGACATGGCACTGATCAAAGCAAATATTGAAGAGAGGAAATTAATTCCAGATTTTTTTCTGGGATCTTTAAGACTGCAATGGACGAAGTTGCAAGTGCAAGTGTGACCGACTCAGCCAAAAAAGTCGAAGATGTCAGGATGCCGCATATGCCCACACCTTAAAGACATGAAAACTACCAAAACATGTTATAAATGTCAAAAGTGCCTGTGCAAAATTCATTCCACTGACAAAAAGATATGTATTGACTGAGCTGAATGAAAATAAGTGCTCAGTTAATCCATTTATGTATCTAATATCATTTTTTATTGTAATTTATATCATTTTTATTGTAAGTCATTATTTATTTTTTCTTTATAATCTACTTACCTGATCATTATTTGCTCTCAGAACATGTTTTTGAACTTTGTTGAATTACATTTTATTTGTTTTTTAAATTACTTCCAAAAACTTTGTTTAAGAGGTCAGTGTTAATGTAAGTGCCTTTATTGTTGGTAAGATTTATTTTCTTTTTTGATAAGGGCTGATTTTTCATAAATAGAAGCCGTTCTTTTTATTAATTCTTCAACAAGGATTTAGAGAAACATAGAAGTAAATCAGTTTGAGGTGGTTTTTGTTTTTGGGGTCGAAAGTTACCCCATGAATTTACTAACGTCAGTGTAAATAGTGAGTATAGTTAAGCGTTGAATCTGCAGTTTAGCGAAGTAGGGGAAATGAATGGTAAGAATCAGAGAGAATTCTAAAATGAATAAAAAACTAGTGTCCAGATTCCAAGAGGGGGCAAGTGCCATCCCTTGCCCCCGCCTGAACCTAGGTGTTACAATTTGCAATGGAATGATCACGTAAGCTCAAACGTAGGTTGCGCAAGTGGCAGATTTCAGTTCATTGGTAGAATACTGTAAATAAGCAGCCAGTGTACAAAGAAGATGGCTTACAAATTAGATGTGCGTCTATCTTAGAATATTGTTCAAGTTTGTAGGACCCTACCAACCAGACTAGCGGGAGATATTGAACATATGCAGAGAAGGGTAGCGCCCGTAGACGCATGCCTCTTTGACTTGTAAAAATCCATAAAAACGTGAACTGGAAAACGTTCGAAGATGGACACCTATTATCCTGCGACAGCCTACTTAGAAAGTTACAAGAATCAGTATTAAGTGAAAAATCAAGGTGCATAAGAGGAGATCGAAACAGTCAACAGACAACTCCATCCAAGCAGGACTCTTCACTATCTATTTTAAGCTACTGAAGTGGTCAGAGGGACTGAAAGGGAGCAGGTGCATGTTTTGTTTTATCTGCATCGGGCTGAGTACCATACAATGACCCACATAGTCCGGGCATTCTATCTGGGTACTGTGGTGCACGCTGCATAGTCTGGACTATAGAGTCCGGATACTATTGCCAGGTACTGTGTGCATCATACTATCCTATCTGGCTATTGTGCTGTAATATCCCATCCATAGGTGTGGCATTCGTGGGGTGCAGCCTCCTCCCTCCATGGATATCTTGTTTAATTTCCCCATACATACTTTTCTGTTATTCAAGCACATTTTTGCAGTGAGCACTGACATTTCTGATTGCCTATCTCAGTGGGGTGAAGAGGGAATACCAATATTCGAAACTGATAACTGTATGCTAATTGCTTTCATTTTAGATCACTACTTACCTGTGGAGAGAAAATGCGCTCATAGAAGTTCATAAATATGTTTAGTGTTATAGATCAGCCAGTAATGTGATAGTTTCATAAGCAAAAAGTGGGTTACCTGTATTACAACTCCTCACACTGACGGCAATTTATTCAGACAGTTTCAGACTATAAAAGGTTACAAATCCCCATAACTAGTTGGACTGTAATGACCACACACATTCTGTCTTTTCTAATAATGAATGCCTCTATTTAATAACAATTGAGAATATATGAACTCCCAAGTCTTTCTAACATAGCAACAACAACTGAAAATGTATGAAATGTTTAAGTTTCCCTGTCTCTCTCTTTCTCTAACACATCATCTGAACCATTAAGTTTTTTCTCAATTAAAACGTGGAAAATCTCTTTGACAAAACAACAACTTGGACTGCAAAATCTCTCTAGGTACAGTGTTACGCTTTTACATCTGTTGTGCAGTGGTCACTGTTTCTTTGAAGTTCCCTGACAGCGACTATACAGCATGAAGGGCTCTCCCATTATGAACTGTTGTACTGTGTACATACATATCCAGTGCATAGTCAACTCTTCATTTAAACTTGAGGTACAATTCTTCTACATACTCCTGTCCATAGGTAAATGTTCTTAGTGCATTCTTTTGATATGACTCTTGAGTGCTAAATGTGTAAATCATTCTGGTACCACTTTGTACTTTAGTAATCGTAGATACACATGAAAGGTCCACATGGTGTTGTTGGCTGGGAGACCTGATTTGGGGTAGTTGAGCTGCCTTGTGTAAGTATTTTTGTTTGACGTCATTTCGGCGACTTCTGCGCAGAAACGATGAAACGATAAGGATAACACAACACCCGGTCTCTAAGCAGATAAAATATACGACTGAACATGGGCTCAGACCCAGTACCCTATTGCTGATGCTCAACATGTGAAAAAATTCGTACCAAAGAATTCATCTGAAGTGTTATTACGGGTGCACTCATAATGCTTCGCCTAGCAATTCCATAAAGTCTGTACACTTAAAACCTTTCATACCTGGCGTCCAGTATATTGGATACAGATTTTTTATACGTTTTGTAACACTTAATGATTTAGTGCATCTTTGAGACCCAGTAGCCTGCTTACTGAACATCTGTCGCTTTTAGTTTCGTGCTTCTTGCTCTTCTCTGAGCCTGGAATGGTGTACTACATCGGAAAACAACGAAGACTGCGGACCCATTGCAAAATGCTCCAGATAAGTCTTATTTACATATTAATTACAGCAATACGCACACTTTGTGGTGATAAAAAAAAAGAAAAAAAAATGCTGAGAAAGGGCCATCTGCACCATCCATTCCACCATATTTAGATACTTATGGTTTTTAACATGGCTGTCAATCAGCGACTGTTGTATAATACAAAAATTTTGAAAAACGCAGCCCTCAGTCGCGAACACAATTAACTTGTGACCGCGTTTCCGTGTCACAAGGGACACCTTCTTCGGACAAAATTAAAACTAAATTTTACAGCATAACGTACCAAAAAATACGAAAGCTGCGGTCATACCTGACAGCGTCAGATTGTTGTTGTTGTGTTGTTGTTGTCTTCAGTCCTGAGACTGGTTTGGTGCAGCTCTCCATGCTACTCTATCCTGTGCAAGCTTCTTCATCTCCCAGTACTTACTGCAACCTACATCCTTCTGAATCTGCTTAGTGTATTCATCTCTTGGTCTCCCTCTACGATTTCTACCCTCAACTCTGCCCTCTAATGCTAAATTTGTGATCCCTTGATGTCTCAGAACATGTCCTACCAACCGGTCCCTTCTTCTTGTCAAGTTGTGCCACAAACTCCTCTTCTCCCCAATTCTATACAATACCTCCTCATTAGTTATGTGATCTACCCATCTAATCTTCAGCATTCTTCTGTAGCACCACATTTCGAAAGCTTCTATTCTCTTCTTGTCCAAACTATTTATCGTCCATGTTTCACTTCCATACATGGCTACACTTCATACAAATACTTTCAGAAATGGCTTCCTGACACTTAAATCTATACTCGATGTTCACAAATTTCTCTTCTTCAGAAACGCTTTCCTCGCCATTGCCAGTCTACATTTTATATGCTCTCTACTTCGACCATCATCAGTTATTTTGCTTCCCAAATAGCAAAACTCCTTTACTACTTTAAGCGTCTCATTTCCTAATCTAATTCCCTCAGCATCACCCGACTTAATTCCACTACATTCCATTATCCGCGTTTTGCTTTTGTTGATGTTCATCTTATATCTTCCTTTCAAGACACTGTCCATTCCGTTCAACTACTCTTCCAAGCCCTTTGCTGTCTCTGACAGAATTACAATGTCATCGGCGAACCTCAAAGTTTTTATTTCTTCTCCATGGACTTTAATACCCACTCCGAATTTTTCTTTTGTTTCCTTTACTGCTTGCTCAATATACAGATTGAATAACATCGGGGAGAGGCAAGAACCCTGTCTCACTCCATTCCCAACCACTGCTTCCCTTTCATACCCCTCGACTCTTATAACTGTCATCTGGTTTCTGTACAAATTGTAAATAGCCTTTCGCTCCCTGTATTTTACCCCTGCCACCTTCAGAATTTGAATAAGAGTATTCCAGTCAACATTGTCAAAAGCTTTCTCTAAGTTTACAAATGCTAGAAACGTAGGTTTGCCTTTACTTAGTCTACTCGTATTTTCTACGATAAGTCGTAGGGTCAGTATTGCCTCTCGTGTTCCAACATTTCTGTGGAATCCAAACTGATCTTCGCCGAGGTCAGCTTCTACCAGTTTTTCCATTCGTCTGTAAAGAATACGCGTTAGTATTTTGCAGCTGTGACTTATTAAACTGATAGTTCGATCATTTTCACATCTGTCAACACCTGCTTTCTTTGGGATTGGAATTATTATATTCTTCTTGAAGTCTAATGGTATTTCGCCTGTCTCATACATCTTGCTCACCAGATGGTAGAGTTTTGTCAGGACTGGCTCTCCCAAAGCCGTCAGTAGTTCCAATGGAATGTTGTCTACTCCTGGGGCTTTGTTTCGACTCAGGTCTTTCAGTGCTCTGTCAAACTCTTCACGCAGTATCGTATCTCCCATTTAATCTTCTTCTGCATCCTCTTCCATTTCCATGATATTGTCCTCAAGTACATCGCCCTTGTATAGACCCTCAATATACTCCTTCCACCTTTGTGCTTTCCCTTCTTTGCTTAGAACTGGGTTTCCATCTGAGCTCTTGATATTCATACAAGTGGCTCTCTTTTCTCCAAAGGTCTCTTTAATTTTCATGTAGGCAGTATCTATCTTACCCCTAGTGAGATAAGCCTCTATATCCTTACATTTGTCCTCTAGCCATCACTGCTTAGCTATTTTGCACTTTCTGTAGATCTCATTTTTCAGACGTTTGTATTCCCTTTTGCCTGCTTCATTTACTGCGTTTTTATATTTTCTCCTTTCATCAATTAAATTCAATATTTCTTCTGTTACCCAAGGATTTCTACTAGCTCTCGTCTTTTTACCTACTTGATCCTCTGCTGCCTTCACTACTTCATCCCTCAGAGCTACCCATTCTTCTTCTACTGTATTTCTTTCCCCCATTCCTGTCAATTGTTCCCTTATACTCTCCCTGAAACTCTGTACAACCTCTGGTAGTCAGTTTATCCAGGTGCCAACTCCTTAAATTCCCACCTTTTTGCAGTTTCTTCAGTTTTAATCTACAGTTCTTAACCAATAGATTGTGATCAGCGTCCACATCTGCCCCTGGAAATGTCTTACAATTTAAAACCTGGTTCCTAAATCTCTGTCTTACCATTATATAATCTATCTGAAACCTGTCAGTATCTCCAGGCTTCTTCCATGTATACAACCTTCTTTTATGATTCTTGAACCAAGTGTTAGCTATGATTAGCTTGTGCTCTGTGCAAAATTCTACCATTCGGCTTCATCTTTCGTTTCTTACCCCCAATCCATATTCACCTACTACGTTTCCTTCTCTCCCTTTTCCTACTGACGAATTCCAGTCACCCATGACTATTAAATTTTCATCTCCCTTCACTATCTGAATAATTTCTTTTATTTCATCATAAATTTCTTCAATTTCTTCGTCACCTGCAGAGCTAGTTGGCATATAAACTTGTACTACTGTAGTAGGCATGGGCTGTGTGTCTATCTTGGCCACAATAATGCGTTCACTATGCTGTTGGTAGTAGCTTACCCACACTCCTATTTTTTTATTCATTATTAAACCTACTCCTGCATTACCCCTATTTGATTTTGTATTTATAACCCTGTACTCACCTGACCAAAAGTCTTGTTCCTCCTGCCACCGAACTTCTCTAATTCCCACTATATCTAACTTCAACCTATCCACTTCCCTTTTTAAATTTTCTAACCTACCTGCCCGATTAATGGATCTGACATTCCACGCTCCGATCCGTAGAATGCCAGTTTTCTTTCTCCTGATAACGACGTCCTCTTGAGTAGTCCCCGCCCGGAGATCCGAATGGGGGACTATTTTACCTCCGGAATATTTTACCCAAGAGGACGCCATCATCATTTAACCATACAGTAAAGTTGCATGGCCTCGGGAAAAATTACAGCTGGAGTTTCCCCTTGCTTTCAACCGTTCGCAGTACCAGCACAGCAAGGCCGTTTTGGTTAGTGTTGCAAGGCCAGATCGTTCAATCATCCAGACTGTTGCCCCTGCAACTACTGAAAAGGCTGCTGCCCCTCTTCAGGAACCACACATTTGTCTGGCCTCTCAACAGATACCCCTCCGTTGTGGTTGCACCTTCGGTACAGCCATCTGTATCGCTGAGGCATGCAAGCCTCCCCACCAATGGCAAGGTCCATGGTTCACGGGGGTAGGCAGCGTCAGATAGAATTAAAATGAAATGCAACAGAGGTGCAAGCCACTAGGGGCTGCCATGTGTCCTCTGCTACAGTCAACACAAAACTGAAACATCATGTGACTTGTGCGCCACGGCACCTTCAAGACAATACCGCCATATGATGGCTAATTGGTAAAACAAGCTATTTCAGTTTGGTCTCTTTACAGAGACTGATCAAATCGTTCCAGCTTCTTCTACGCATCCAGCCTCTCACAAAAATGCTTTCTTTTTCTCGGCTATCCACAAAGCACTTTCCATTCCCCTCTCGAAAGAAAACTTTAATAATGAGATTAATCTTATTAAAACTGTGGTGGTCAATAATGGTTACGAAACTTGGTTGGTAGATGATATCCTCAGAAAGAAGATTGGCAAGAAGGGTACTACACTTGGTTCTTTCATTAGTGCTCCAGAAGAACCGGAGAAAAAATTCTTCTCAATTCCATTTTTAGGTCCAGTGTCATACCAGATTTAAAGGTTGCTTCAGATTAAATACAAATGTAATATTGCCTTTTCTACAAATAATAACTTGAGAAAAAATGTCATCCATAATTTAAAGTCAACTACTAGCCCTCTGCACAATTCTGGTGTCTACAAGATTTCATGTGACACTTGTGGTGCCTATTATATTGGTCAAACAGGACGTGCCTTTTCAGTTCGCTGTAAAGAACATTTTCTGAGGAAAAACGGTTCGTGTGCCACTAATTCTTCTTTTGCAGATCACCTGTTAATCACAGGGCACGCTCCTAAAGGGGTTGAGAAGTTGGAAATTTTGCGTATTGAAAAAAAAGGGCGTAAACTTGATATTTTGGAGGAGCTGGAAATTTTCAAGCATTTACTTTTGAATGACGAACAGATGCAGTTGCGTGTAAGAAGTTATTTCAATGGTATAAAGCCGCTGCTTGACGAGATCTAACACTTTGATGTACCAAATACTTCTTGCAGATTCAGAGATACTTTTTCTTTCTACTTTTTACGGCTCATATACGTAAATTAAAATAACTTTTTTGGTTTTTATAATGTATCTATTATAGTAAACAGTAATGTCATTTAATGGATTATTTCGTATATGTCTTCTTTATGCATTTATTCTGGAATTTTTGTATTACAACCAGTCATTCATTAGTTGTATTTAATATCATGCAGTATCCCGCTATTGTATTTACTTCATGCACACCGTTCTGGTGTTTGTTTATTTCCCTCTCTGCAGTTATGAGAGATGTTTACAAAATAGCTTGTTTTACCAATTAGCCACCAGATTGTGGTATTGTCTTGAAGGTACCGTGGCGCACAAGTCACATGATGTTTCAGTTTTGTGTTGACTGTAGCAGAGGACACATGGCAGCCCCTAGTGGCTTGCATCTCTGTTGCATTTCATTTTAATTCTGACTATCTGACGCTGTCGGGTATTACCGCAGCGTTTGTATTTTTTGGTACGTTATGCTGTAACATTTAGTTTTAATTTTGTCCGAAGAGGATGTCCCTTGTGACACCGAAACCTAGGTCACAAATTAATTGTGTTCGCGACTGAGGGTTGTGTTTTTCAAAATTTTTATATTTAGATACCATATAACCATCCTTTTTAAGCAGATCAAAATTGGATTGGAGCTTTATAAACAGATTTTTCGTGCTTCTTTAACATTATAAACGTAATTGAATCCATAATTTTTGGCCAGTACTGCAACATATGGTCTCTTGCCATCGATATTTACACTAAATGCTGACATCTCATATTCTCCAGTTGTATGCAGATTTCCCCACACACATGGCTTCTTCCTTTTCCAGCAGCAGTTTACATTCTTCCTTTATGGCAGTTATCTTCACCATGTACACCAGTACTCGTTTTTTAAATTTTCTTTCCCTTCCATTTCACAGTTTTGCTTTTTCATACACACAACATATTAACTGTACTGAGAGGAGTGTTTTTTTTATAGGGTATGGTTTAAGACAGTTTGATACATTGGTTCTTTTTTTAAGACATGTGGAATAACAGTATTAATGGGAACAGTAACAGTTTAGTTAGCTTTTTTCTTAAGAGCCACAGAATAACAAGATTTACATTCCACTACATATTCTCCAACACAACTATGTGGTAATAGCCACCAAATACACTTACTTAAAACAACTTTGTGATACACTAAACTCACAAACTCTAGTTTTAACGATACATCTGTCAATGGCGATAATATAGGGAAAGATGTCTCAGTGGTTCGCCAGAGCAGTCATCAAATAGGTCTTACTGCTGCATCTCTGATTATGCATTGTTTAGTGTAGCATTCAGAGATCAGGATTACATCATACAACAGTATCTTCCCATGAGGTGCTAACACACGAATTGTCCAATTTTTCCTATGTGCTGTTTGGTAGCGCAATGACTTTAATATCACATGTTACCTAGAATGGCGATTATGTTCTCCTACACAGGCAGTACACGTGTGTGTAGTGGTAGTTATTTTAGAAATAAACCTATTACTTACAAATCTTCCTGAACACAGAGTCAAATCGTAGTTCAGGGCCTCTAGGTAAAATTTAGAAGGGATTTGCAGCCATTTGCTTGCTAGACGTAGGGCGATTTGATTAGTTCTCTCAATACACAGGTTTTTCCCAGGCAGTGCTAGTGTCGATATCAAGAATCGAGATGCATAACACCCGCATGTCACCTTTTGTTGTGGGTCGAGGATACATGTGACATTTGACCCATGTCTATGCGCCATTCATGTGGAAGGAATGAGTGTCTGTAAAAACTCTGTATTAGCTCTAATTCCTCATCATTGGAGGAAGTAATATTGTCACGTAGAGGAAGATGTAAGTAGATACATAACGAAAACCCCATCCTACATGCAACGTTTTTGTTGATTGCTATCCCTCAGAGGAATCACTGAACAGCTGGCAAAGTCTTCCGCTGGATCCTTTGAGAAGCATTCCCATCTCTAATCCACACTTGCACCTTCGTATGTGGAGTCATCTCTCTCCTATATCGTTGCATAATCTTATTTGATAGCGTATGCTATCAAGCTTTGTTCGACACATGCACTATGTAATTTGGTAAATAATGTAGAATGCTTCATTGTCTTCCCTACATTAAAGTACACATACGTGATGTTATCTACCTGTTATACATCCAGTACTTGCATTGAGAAGCTATCTTCCCTTATGAATTCTGATTACTTCCTGTGTGTGCTGTTTTTTCTAAGTGTATCCATAAATTACAGCAATACAACACTTGGTTGTAGATAGAAAATTATTATAGCTATATTACAAGAGTTAATGGAATCGAATATTTTTCCATGCAGTACACACTGACATAGCATCAAGTAGTTACTAGCTTAGTCGAATGTACAAGCCGCCTCTGGCATACTGTTCCCAACATCACGAAGCACACTTGTTAATGAATGATATTGAACTGTATAGTATAGGCCACTTTTTTTTGGGTTTAAGAAAATAGCTATCATATCAAGAGATGACCTATCTAGGTATTACTTGTCCAAGTATAGACTGCTAATTTCTCACTTTAACGAAAAAACAACTACAGCAGCATCTCGCTAATCCGACTTGAGAAGGTCCGACTCACCACTTAGCCCGACCATCCGATTTTCGATGTTTGTTTGGAATTGTCATGAAATCGTCGTCTGCAGTATGACTCAGTAAGCAGATGACTGATGATAGGCCCAGCAGTTCGATCAGTTTTAGTATGAAATAACTTATTTCTAATTCGATCAATAAGTGTTACTGTGCACACACGTTTTATAAATTTGTGACGTCGTTTTTCCTACATATTAAAATGTGTAAAACTGAATTATGGGATCAGCTAAACGTAAACATGTGATGCTGTCATTAGCTGAGAAACTCAAAGTGTCTGTGAGGCGCCGGCCGCGGTGGCCGAGGGGTTCTAAGCGCTTCAGTCCGGAACCGCGGGACTGCTACGGTCGCAGGTTCGAATCCTGCCTCGGGCATGGATGTGTGTGATGTCCTTAGGTTAGTTAGATTTAAGTAGTTCTAAGTTCTAGTGGACTGATGACCTCAGATGTTAAGTCCCATAGTGCTCAGAGCCATTTGAACCATTTTTTTGTCTGTGAGGCTGGACAAAGGCAAGTCTCTTCAAAACAGCGCAAGTGAGGTAAGAATTGGCTTAACAACTGTTAAAGACTGGTGAAAGTCACACAGTGGCGACTGATGATAAGAAAGAACTGAAAATATGCAATACACAATAAGAACCCCAAATGTGAAATTCTAGACAATATTTTGTGGGTGTGGTTTGGGCGGAAGAGAAGAAAAAGAACTCCAACCTCTGGATCAACCATAAAAGAAAACGCACTGATTTTGTGTGAAAAACTAGATAGAGACAGTGAAACTGAAAATTTACAGCGAGTGAAAGCTGACTATATCGGTGGAAAAAAATTGCACGGCCTTCGAAATGTAATTAATTCCAGCGAGAAGTTGTATGGTGGCGAAACAGCTGCCAACGAATTTGTTCCAAAATGTGAAAACTTAGTTAAAGAGCTTAAGTTATTCCATGATCAAACATAGTATATTTTTGTAGTTTATCGAGTGTTTGAGTGCTTGCTAGGAACAACCTTTCATTTTAAAAACAATGTAGCGTACAGTACCGCTGTTGCTATCGACCCTCGTATTGTACAGGCTTTTGCTTGTTTTGCTTAGAACAGCTCAGTGTCGGTTAGTCAGTGAGAGAGCACCACGAGTTCCTGCTGCTAATAAGGCGAGTACACCGTTTGCTTATTACATATTTCTATGAGTTTCAAACAGGAGCGACTTCAGAAATGGATATGCACTGTTATTGCTGTGTACAGATGCGAGATGAGTTGGTGACCCTCCGCTCACAGCTCCAGGCAGTGCTGGCTTTCGTCACACAGCTTGAGGCTGCTGCCAAGGGGCATCACTGTGGGGGTTCAGATGCGGGGGATGCGAGAGACGTCGAGCATGACCCACGTGTCCTCCGATCGGTCCACTGCTGTGGCCGACCCAGGTACTGCCTGCACTGAGGTTGAGCCCTCACCTGTGGTCAAGTGGAAGATCATTCCAAAGTCCGGCAGGCAGGGAAAGACTTTCCGAGGGACCGATCGTAGGGCCTCCCTGGTTCGTTTGACGAACAGGTTTCGGCCGTTATCTGTGGCTGACGAACTCTTCGACCTGGATGCAGTCGTCCACCGTGTTCCAGAGGAAGCTTCTCGGACGCAAGGTCTGGGCATTCATAGAGGGTGGGTTTGCTAGTAGATGGGAGCTCCAGCGTTAGGCATGTAATGGGGCCCTTTAGGAACATGACCGCCAAGGACAGGAAGGAAGCCAGTGTGCACTCCATGTGCATACTGGGGGGAGTCATTCCGGATGTGGAAAGGGTGCTTCCAGATGCCATGAAGAGTATAGAGTGCAGCCAACTGCAGGTGGTGGCCTGTGTCGGTACCTATGATGTGTGTCGCTTTGGATCGGAGAAGATTCTCTCTGGTTTCGGGGGGCTAGCGGAAATGGTAAAGACTGCCAGTCTTGCTTGCGGGAGTAAGGCGGAGCTCACCATCTGCAGCATTATCGACAGAACCAACTGTGGTCCTTTGGTGCAGAGCCGACTGGAGGGTCTGAATCAGAGGCTCAGGTGGTTCTGTGAACGTGTAGGCTGCAGTTTCCTTGACTTGCGCCATCGGGTGGTGAGTTTCTGGGTTCCGCTTAATAGGTCAGGAGTCCACTATACAGAGCAATAGTGGGGGCTGTGTGGAAGGGACTGGGCGATTTTTTACGTTAGAGGGTCTCAGGAAACCACAGAAAGGGCGTCCGTCTAAAAGGGGGCACGTAAAACACCGTAAGGTAGTTGTAGAAACGATCAGTATTGTAGTTGTAAATTGTCGTAGCTGTGTTGGGAAAGAACCAGAGCTCCAAGCCCTAATAGAAAGCACTGAAGCTCAAATAGTTACGGGTATAGAAAGCTGGCTAAAGCCGGAAATAAGTTCAGCCGAAATTTTTTCAGACCATCTAACAGTGTTCAGAAAGAATAGTTTAAATACAGTTGATGGTGGAGTATTTATTGCTTTCAGAAGTAGTTTGCCTTGTAGTGAAATTGAATTAGATAGTTCCTGCGAAACAGTATGAGTGGAGGTTATACTTAACAATCGGACTAAACTGTTAATTGGACCGTTTTTCCGTCTTCCCGACTCAAAAGATACAAGAACAATTCAAAGAAAACTTGAGTCTCATTTCAAATAGGTTCCCCACTCATAGAATTATAGTCGGTGGCGACTTCAATCTACCTTCGATATGCTGGAAAATTAAACGTTTAAAGCCGGTGGCAGGCATAAAACGTCATCCGAAATTATACTGAATGCTTTCTCAGAAAATTATTTTGAACAATTAGTTTATGAGCCCACTCGAATCGCAAATGGTTGCGAAAGCATACTTGACCTCTTAGAAACAAATAACCCTGGACAAATAGGGAGTATCATGAAGAATACAGAGATTAGCGACCACAAGGCAGTTGCTGCTTGGGCGAATACCGTAACACCCACAACCATCAAAAAGAAAAGCAAAGTACATATATTTAAAAAAGCTGATGAAAACGCTCTTAACGCCTTTTTAAGAGGCACTCTTCACTCCTTCCGATCTGATCACGTAAGCGCAGAAAAGATGTGGAATGATTTAAAAGAGACAGTATCGACGGCAATTGAGAGATATATACCGCATAAATTAATAAGTGATGGTACTGATCCCCCATGGTACAGAAAACGGATCAGATCGCTGTTATAGAAGCAACGAAAAAAGCATGCCAAATTTAAAAGAACGCAAAATCACGAAGATTGACAAAGTTTTGCAGAGTTCTAAATATAGCGCGTGCTTCAATGCGAGATGCCTTTAGTAATTTCCGCAACGAAACTCTGTCGCGAAATCTGGCAGAATATCCAAAGAGGTTCTGGTCATGTACAAAGCACACCAGTGGCAAGACACAATCAATACCTCCAATGCGCGATAACAACAGTCACTGATGACAGTGGCACTAAAGCAGAGTTATTAAACACGGTTTTCCGAAACTCCTTCACCAAAGAAGACGAAGTAAATATTCCCGAATTCCAATCAAGTACAACTGCGAAGATGAGAAGCATAGAAGAGATATCCTCGGTGTAGCAAAGCAGCTTAAATCCCTTAATAAAGGCAAGGCCTCCGGTCCAGATTGTAAAACAGTCAGGTTCCTCTCAGAGTATGCTGATGCAATAGCTCCGTATTTAGCAATTATAAACAACCCCTTACTTACAGAAAGATCCGTACCTTAGGATGGAAAATTGCTCAGGTCACACCAATACCCAAAAAGGGAAGTTGGAGTAATGCGCTGAATTACAAGCCCATACCACTAACGTCGATTTGCAGTAGGGCAGGGGTGGCCACGAGAGCTGCGCGTATGGTTGCCCGCGGGCAACGTGAGCCGCGAGGACAACGCTGAGCAGCTGTAATGGCACGTAGTGCGCGTAGCAGAGCTGTGCGATGTGACTGGCCGCTTAGGTATGCACACTGCACGGCGGGGGGGTGGGGGGGTGGGGGGGGGGTAGGCAACGGTGCCCCTGTGACAACACAGCTATGGACAAGCTAACGTACGTAGTGCAGGTGGAACACACGTACGTCCGTGAACAAGGCACAACACGTGTGTGGGGGATGTAAGTGTAAAACGAGCATACCCGAAGTCTGTGTATACTGTGACATGCAACAGTTATCACTGTACGGATGAAACACAGTTTCAAACAACTATAACACTGGCCACAAATAGGATACAGTCGTAAAGGATTAAGAAACGTACACATTTGTATTGTATGAGGGTCACTCCAAAAGAAATGCACACTATTTTTTTTTTAAATGCCATCTTTTATTCAACATGTTTGAAAGTTTTACAGTGTGTAGATTCATCCTTTAGGAACAATATTTTCATTTCTCGACATAATTTCCATCCCTCTCAACTGCCTATCGCCATCTTGGAACCAGTGCCCGTATACCTTGCACGGTAAAATTATGGACCAACCTGTTGGAGCCACTGTTTGGCAGCGTGCACAAGGGAGCCATCATCTTCAAATCTTGTTCCACAAAGAGAGTCTTTCAGTTTCCCAAACAGATGATAGTGACATGGAGCCAGGTCAGGACTGTAGGGCGGGTGTTTCAGTGTTGTCCATCCGAGTTTTGTGATCGCTTCCGTGGTTTTTTGACTGACAGGTGGCCGTTCATTGTCGTGCAACAGCAAAACATCCTGCTTTTGCCGATGTGGTCGAACACAACTCAGTCGAGCTTGATGTTTCTTCAGTGTCGTCACATATACATCAGAATTTATGGTGGTTCCACTTGGCATGATGTCCATAAGCAAGAGTCCTTCGGAATTGAAAAACACCGTAACCATAACTTTTCCATCAGAAGGTGTGGATTAGAATTTTTTTTTTCTTGGGTGAATTTGCGTGATGCCACTCCATTGATTGCCTCTTCGTCTCTGGTGAAAAATGATGGAGCCATGTTTCATCACCTGTCACAATTCTTCCAAGAAATTCATCTCCACCATTCTCGTACTGTTCCAAAAGTTCGCTGCATGCCGTTTTTCTTGTTTCTTTGTGAGCCACTGTCAACATCCTGGGAACCCACCTGGCACAAACCTTTTTTAACGCCAACACTTTCAGTATTCTGCAAACACTTCCTTCCCTATCCCAACGTAGCGTGACAATTCGTTCACTGCGATGCGTCTGTCAGCAGTCACCAATTCCTTAACTCTCTGCACATTATCTGGAGTGTGTGCAGTACGAGGCCTGCCGCTGCAAGGACAATCCTCAATATTGCCGTGCCCGCTTTCATGACATAACCTGCTTGCCCACCGACTAACTGCACTGCGATCGACAGCAGCATCTCCATACACATTTTTCAAACACTTGTAGAGGTTTCCCACTGTCTCGTTTTCACAGCACAGGAATTCTATGACAGCACGTTGTTTCTGACGAACGTCAAGTGTAGCAACCATCTTGAAGACTTGCTGTGACGGCGCCACTCACGGGAACAGGTTGAACTAAGATTGAAAACAAGCGGGAAGGATGTATCTACACACTCTAAAATCTTCACACATGCAGAAAGAAAACTGTATTTTTACAATAATAGTGTGCATTTCTTTTGGAGTGACCCTTGTAAATGTTACGTTGTATTTACACAGAAGTGTGTAGTTCAGAGGAGGGGTACTACGTACGAATTGGTCATAGGCATTTATTTACATCATCCTGAATGTTTTTACAATGTTTAGCATCTTGATATCTGGTGTGAAATTACTGGTTATCAGACGCACTGCACCAGTCAGATGAATATCAGTAAAAGCTTCGATTTTGTCAGTTTCATTATGAAAAAAACACTTTCGCACAAGTTTATTATTCTAAAAAAAACTATACATACGAGCAGCTATTTTAAATAACGATGAAAACTGTTCACGTGGGAAATATTTGTAGGAGCTTTCCAAGGTTTCTGCAGTGAGAAACTTGTGCACAGAAAAATTTAGGTACTCGATTTTCCCTCGCGACTTTCGAGAGAGGAACGGTAGAGAGACAGCTTGAACGTGGTTCATTGAACCCTCTGCCAGGCACTTAATTTTAAATAGCAGAGTAATCACGTAGATGTAGATTTAGGTAACATTCATGAATCTGACTTAAACTACAAAACGCTCCGTATAAGAACTTTGCTGCACAAAATGAGTGAGTTGATTGTCAATCCAGTACTGTAATAAGGTATGTACAGTTGTTAAATTTTCGCTTACAGTAACAATATTACATCTTGTGAGATGCATGTATTTTACAGTACGTGCACTCATTACACTTTCATGTAAGCTGCTTTAGTGTGTCAACCTTTTCTTCGCCTTTTTTGTTTTGCTTGTTTTAACACGGAAAAATATTTCGTACAGTATTTCCAGATAAAAATTAAATGTGTACCATAGTGTATTGTAATGATAAGGGTCAATAAGAGTGTTCCTCTGATAACCCGATCTGTTTTATGTTCCAACCATGCTCCCGGTTCAGTAGGAGGCGGATTAGTGAGGATCTACGAGGTGCATTCAAGTTCTAAGGCCTCCCATTCTTTTTCTCCGGACTGGAAAGAGATAGAAACATGCGCATTGTTTTAAAATGAGGCCACGTTCATTGTCAATACGTCCCAGAGATGGCAGCACCGTACGGCAGATGGAATTTTACCGCCAGTGGCGAGAATGAGAACTGTTTTAAATACTTAAAATGGCGACGTTTTCCTTACTTGAACAGCGTGCAGTCATTCGTTTTCTGAATTTACGTGGTGTGAAACCAATTGAAATTCATCGACAGTTGAAGGAGACAATTGGTGATGGAGTTACGGATGTGTCGAAAGTGTGTTCGTTGGTGCGACAGGTTAATGAAGGCAGAACATCGTGTGACAACAAACCGAAACAACCTCGGGCTCGCACAAGCCGGTCTGACGACATGATCAAGAAAGTGGAGAGAATTGTTTTGGGGGATCGCCGAATGACTGCTGAACAGATCGCCTCCAGAGTTGGCATTTCTGTGGGTTCTGTGCACACAATCCTGCATGACGACCTGAAAATGCGAAAAGTGTCATCCAGGTGGGTGCCACGAATACTGACGGACGACCACATGGCTGCCCGTGTGGCATGTTGCCAAGCAATGTTGACGCGCAACGACAGCATGAATGGGACTTTCGTTTCGTCGGTTGTGACACTGGATGAGACGTGGATGCCATTTTTCAATCCAGAAACAAAGCGCCAGTCAGCTCCAGTGAAGCACACAGATTCACCGCCACCAAAAACATTTCGGGTAACCGCCAGTGCTGAAAAACTGATGGTGTCCATGTTCTGGGACAGCGAGGGCGTAATCCTTACCCATTGCGTTCCAAAGGGCACTACGGTAACAGGTGCATCCTACGAAAATGTTTTGAACAACAAATTCCTTCCTGCACTGCAACAAAAACGTCCGGGAAGGGCTGCGCGTGTGCTGTTTCACCAAGACAACGCACCCGCACATCGAGCTAACGTTACGCAACAGTTTCTTCGTGATAACAATTTTGAAGTGATTCCTCATGCTCCCTACTCACCTGACCTGGCTCCTAGTGACTTTTGGCTTTTTCCAACAATGAAAGACACTCTCCGTGGCAGCACATTCACCAGCTGTGCTGCTATTGCGTCAGCGATTTTCCAGTGGTCAAGACAGACTCCTAAAGAAGCCTTCGCCGCTGCCATGGAATCATGGCGTCAGCGTTGTGAAAAATGTGTACGTCTGCAGGGCGATTACGTCAAAAAGTAACGCCAGTTTCATCGATTTCGGGTGAGTAGTTAATTAGAAAAAAAATCGGAGGCCTTAGAACTTGAATGCACCTCGTACTGTACATCCTCTTGTTATATGTTATTATACAGCATTTTCTGCTAACTCTACCGTAGTATTTGTTACTGTGATAGTGCAACCATATTAGGAGTTGACCTGTCTAGGCGCTGAAGGAGATGAAGAATAGGAAGGCATGTGGAATAGATGATTTGCCAGCAGAACTGTTGAAGAGTCTGAGAAACAAGGCAAGAAAAGAAATAGTCTACCTCTGTAACGAGATATATGACAAAGGGGAATGGCCTGAGGACTTCGCTGCAACAGTTGTGATACCAATAGAGAAAAAGAGAAACACTAAAAAATGTGAAGAGCACCGGACCATCAGTCTAATTTCTCATGCAGCTAAAGTCTTGCTGAGAGTGTTGAATAGAAGGTTATATGGTAAGCTGGATAGAGGGATTGCAGAGGAGCAGTTCGGATTTAGAAGAGGAAAAGGAACAAGAGATGCTATTGGCATGCTAAGAACTATAGGGGAAAGATATGTGGAAAAGGGTAGAGAAATCTTTGCTGTTTTTATAGATTTAGAAAATGCTTTTGACAGAGTTCAGTGGAACAAGCTGATGGATATCTTGAAGAGGAAAGGAGTAGATTGGAAAGAGAGACGACTGATACAGAATCTAAATTTACACCAGAAAGTAAGCATAAGGATTGGAAATGAAATGTCAGAAGGAAGCAGCATTGGCCGAGGTGTTAGACGAG
Source organism: Schistocerca cancellata (assembly GCF_023864275.1). Lineage (NCBI taxonomy): Eukaryota > Metazoa > Arthropoda > Insecta > Orthoptera > Acrididae > Schistocerca > Schistocerca cancellata. The sequence goes on along the minus strand of NC_064630.1, from coordinate 734,069,733 downwards.
GTTGTTGCCTTTCCCCACTGTTGTTTAAAGTATACCTTGAAGAGATTATTGCGAAAAGATTAGATGGGAAAAGAGGAATATGTATTGGTGGAAAGAGATTAGAATGTTTAAGATTTGCTGATGACATGGTATTAGTGGCAGAAAGTGAGCGGACAGTGAATAACATGATCAAAGATCTGAATGAAACTTGTGTGGAATAAGGGATGCAAATAAACACAGCAAAAACAAAGAGTATGGTCATCAGTACAAGACGCAGACTGTCCAATATTAAAATAGGACAATCTATCATTAGCCAAATAACTGAATTTAAATATCTCGGAAGCACAATAACTGAAGACTTGAGATGTCACCAGGAGGTGAAAACTCGAATTGCCGCAGCGAAGGAGGCGTTCAACAGAAAGAGAAGACTCTTATGTGGCAAATTAGATAAAGGACCAAGGAAAAGGCTTGGCAAATGTTTTGTCGGGAGTGTGGCACTATATGGGGCAGAAACATGGACATTGAGACGAGAGGATGAAAAAAGGTTAGAAGCATTTGAGATGTGGATGTGGAGGAGAATGGAGAGAATAAGCTGGATGGAAAGAGTGAGTAATGAAAGAATATTGGAAAGGGTTCGTGAGAGAAGATGTCTGCTGAAGGTTGTACGAGAAAGGAAAAAGAACTGGTTGGGACATTCATTGAGAAGGGAGTGCTTGCTAGTAGATGCTTTGGAAGGATTGGTTTGTGGGAGAAGACTGAGAGGAAGAAGGCGATACAAGACGATAGACGACATAAAAGGAAGAGGAAATTATGCAGACCTGAAGAGGATGGCAGAAGACCGGACAGCCTGGAGAACTACCATGTGAAAACCTGCCTTTAGGCAGAACACTGATGATGATGATGATGACCTCTCTAGTTATTATCTGCCTCGATATAACAGATGTGGTAATGAAACACGCGATTTGTCAACGCTGGAAATAGCACATTACGTTATGAATCAGAAAAATGAAGTGATGCTACCTGGTCAAAAAACCTTTGCCATTGACCCTGACATCAATGTTGGAATGAGGAAATATGGCATTACGTTTAAGTTGTAGCTAGGAGCTGTCCTGGGAAAACGGCAGAGTCGTTGGCGCAATCGGTCATTTAAACAGTGACAGGCTGGCGAAGGTTAGTACATAGGCTATACACACATGGAGACGGACTATGGTCATTCAGCACATGACCCAGGTCCCATACATCAGCGAGTCACAGTGGCACAAGTAGATCAGGAGTTGCCACGATTATGGTAATGTACACTCCCTTGCTGGCAATATGTGTCAGGGGGAATGTTCCAGCAACCTGGTGAGCGCTGTGAGGAGGGAACTCACCCTGAAACAAAGAAGAGCACAGTAGGTAGTCTTCTGCGACGCTACCCCAGTGCCGGTTGTCTCCAGGCTGAGGACTTACAATATTTAGAGCCGTGTCGGGAACAAGATAGTACCGAGAAGATAGTCTCAGGACCGCGAGATAGGAAGCAGATGAGTTGAAGTCAGTAGTGCCAAAAGTGAATTGTCATTGAACTTTGTTATTCAGAGCTTAATTCAACTTGAGATTCCCTGAGATTTATAGCGAGTTCTGCGTCCCTGATCACCTTTTCAGCTTGTAGATCCATTACAGGGTGGAGTTTTACCACAGCTGCCCATGCGAAAGTCGCCCTTAGTTGCCATCGGTCAAGGTAAGCCCTTTTTTGTTCCTCTTGGGACACAACAAGGGTGCTGAACGCATTTTGGTGCCAGGTGTGGGGTGGGTGCGGTTTGATATGGGTGGATCGAATGGATTCAGGACACTGGAATAGGTGTAGGGTAGCTCTGTAGCATTTACTAAACTCCAACTGACAATGTTTCAAGGGAACAATTTTGAGACAGAGAGCCCATTACTGCCGTTACCGCTGCAGCCATTCCACTGTGAGCAACAGGAATGCCATACAGAAAGAGCCACCATCACTGTCGCTGCCACATCTGCTGCCAGCACAGTCATACCACAGTGAGTGAGAGGCTCTCCGTAACGAAAGGGCTGGTGCCACTGCCGCCGCCGCTGCTGGTGCAGCCACAGTCGAGTCACACTGAGCAAGAAGCTCGCCATACAGAAAGAACAGCCACTGCTGTTGCCGTTGCAGCAGCCGCCGCCGCCGCACAGTCGTGCCACAGTGAGCGAGAGACTTTCCATAAAGAAAGAGCTGCTGCCACAGCCGCCACTGCCATCGCCGCCGCACTCGCACACAGGGAGTGAGAGGCTCCCCATAGATGAAGGGCTGCTGCTGCTGCTCCTGATTCTGTCGCTGCCCCAAAATCATGCCACAGTAATCAAGGGGCTCGCCATACAGAAAGGGCTGCCACCACCACCACAGTCATGCCACTGTGAGCACGAGGCTCGCCATACACAAAGCGCCACTGCCGCTGCCACAGACCCTGCCACCACATCAGTCGTGCCACAGGAAGCGAGATGATCACCAAATGGAAAGGGCTTTCGTGACTGCCACGGCTGCTGCCTCAGTGAGTGAGAGGCTCTCTGTAAAGAAAGGGCCGCCACTGCTGCCGCCACTGCACAGTCACGCCACAGCAAGCGAGAGACTCGCCATGAAGAAAGCCCACTGCCACGGCCGCTGCCACTGTCGTCACCACACTGGTACACAGGGAGCAAGAGCTTTGCCATACAGGAAGGGCCACTGCTGCTGCCGCTTCTGCCACAGCCACCAAGGTCATGCCAGAGTAAGCAAGGGTCTCGCTATACAGAAAGGGCTGCCACCACTGCCACCGCCACCACAGTCACGCCACTGTGAGTAAGAGGCTCACCATAAACAAACGGTCACTGCCACTGACCCCACCACCACCACAGTCATGCCACAGGAAGCGAGAGGCTCACCAAACGGAAAGGGACGCTGCTGCTGCCACAGTCATGTCACAGTGAGCAAGAGGCTCGCTATACCAAAGAGGCTGCGAGCACTGCTGCCGCCGACACAACCGCCGCCGCCGCCAAGCAGGCACCCAGGAGAACATCGCAGCAGCCAGGACGAGGTCAATAGCAATAGAAGGGTGGTGACTATGACTTCAGCCTCTGAGGCAGGGAGTGCACTCCCAGATAGTGGAGGAGGAGGAGGAGATTAGTGTTTAACGTCCCGTCGACAACGAGGTCATTAGAGACGGAGCGCAAGCTCGGGTGAGGGAAGGATGGGGAAGGAAATCGGCCGTGCCCTTTCAAAGGAACCATCCCGGCATTTGCCTGAAGCGATTTAGGGAAATCACGGAAAACCTAAATCAGGATGGCCGGAGACGGGATTGAACCGTCGTCCTCCCGAATGTGAGTCCCAGATAGTGGAGATCAAGAGCTCTTGAACTACAGTGAGGCAACCAGATTAGTGCATAAAAAGTTCTCGGTTTACTTGCCGTGTCAAATTTGGATAACATCCCAAGCTTTCGATGACTACCTCCGTCATCTTCGTCAGGGGTAAAACTGACTGTCGTGGACCGGTAAGGCTTCCGCTTTTATAAGCAGTAGTCGGCTTCTCATTGGCTGGATGGCGTCATGGTGAAAACCGCGCGTACCGAGGTAGCGGCCTCTATGTCCATAGATTTTCTTGGCGCGCTTTATCCAGCGTTGCTTGCAGCGCCATCCATCGCAACAGGCGGAGAACTGCGAGGAATGTAAGAAGTCTCCCTCCGCGCTCTTTTTTTATCAATTGCGCGCTTCCATGCATTGCTGAGTGCATAACCGGAGTCTCTGTTGAAATTATTTTCACAGAGTCTAATTTCAACTGCTTCCCTGATGACAGAGTCCCAATAGTTTGAAGCGTGAGCAAGTAGTCTTGTTTCATCAAATAAAATCTTATGTTTTTTTAACGAACTGTGCTCAGCCACCGCTGATTTTTCTAGATATCTGTTTTTCAGGTGACACTGATGTTCCACACAGTGATCGGCAACAGTTCTTAGAGACTGGCCCACATAATTTTTGCCACATTCGCAAGGAATGCTGTAAATTCCCGGCACTCTCAGGCCAAGATTATCTTTCACGGGTCGCAACATCTCCTTAATCTTCCTGGGTGGCCGGAATACTGGTCTGATTCCCTGTCGGCTCAGGACTCTGCCGATTTTGCTGGTCGTTGCACCGCAGAATGGTAGCCGCGCGATGTGCTGGTCCTCTTCATCTGTTCGAACATCGTCCTTCCTAGGTTTCTTCGCCAGAGTAGATCTGATATCACGATCGGAATATCCATTTTTTATGAATACCGTCGTCATATGGCTTATCTCGGAGCCGAGATGATCCTTGTCCGAAATAGTCCTTGCTCTGTGTACCAAGGTATTCAGCACAGCTCTCTTCTGAGCTGTGTGGTGAAAACTACGCGCGTTTAGATATAAATCTGTATGCGTCGGTTTTCTGTACACAGAATGTCCGAGACGTCCATCTGATTTTCGCTCCGCCAGCACATCTAAAAGGGTAACTTCCCATCCTTCTTCACCTCCACTGTAAATCGTATGTTCTGATGTATACCACTCAAATGATCAACAAACTGCTGCAGTGCCTCATTGCCATGTGGCCAGATTAAAAATGTATGGACGTAAGGGAGCACTGTTCAACACTCACTCTTCGAAATCCTCCATGAAGAAGTTAGCTATGGCTAGTGACAGTGGCGAACCCATGGCTGTTCCGTCAGCCATTTCGTAATATTTTCCACCATACAAAAAATAGGTGGTTGTCAAAGTGTGTCGAAATAACTTCAGTATTTCAGGAGAGAAATGAGCAGCCAACTGTTTTAGCGTATCTTCCACTGGTACCTTTGTAAACAAAGAGACCACATCTAGGCTGATCATGATGTCATCCGGACCTATCCTCATCTGCTTTATGATGTCAACAAACATTTTTGAAATGCACTTGCCCGCGAAAGGCAAAGGTCCCGAGTTCGAGTCTCGGTCGGGCACACAGTTTTAATCTGCCAGGAAGTTTCATATCAGCGCACACTCCGCTGCAGAGTGAAAATCTCATTCTGGAAACATTTTTGAGTTATTAATACGATGGCTACAGTGGCCGACTACAGGCGCTAATAATTTGGTTAAGTATTTTGCCAACCGATATGTAAGAGACCCAATTGCACTAACAATAGGTCTCAACGGGACCCCATCCTTATGGACTTTGGGTAGACCATATAACCTGGGTGGCCTTGGTGCTCTTGGTTGTAGATTCTTGACTAGTTCTTCTGGGAGGCCAGAGTTCTTCAATAGCTCCCCTGTCCTCCTGCTAAGTGCTGCTGTGGGATCCCGTTTAAGAATCCGGTACGTGGCATCTTCCAATAATAGGGCCACTTTCTTATGATAATCAGCAGCATTGAGGATAACTGTGGCATTCCCTTTGTCGGCTGGTAGTACAAATTATTAGCACCTGTAGTCGGCCACTGTAGCCATCGTATTAATACCACCAGAGGTACACAAACAGGGAAGCGATAGCGCAGTATCTGGCAGCTGCCCATTCAAGAATTAGAAGTTTACCCAGGTACATATTTTTTAATACAAGTGGGACTAGAGATAAGAGACCCAGACAGAGGCAGCCTAACAGGGCCTTAGCACAAGCTGCACTCGACCAACCTAAGGCTGTCAGCGTCACAGAAAAAGAAGAGTTGTGGGAGATAATTTTGCCAGAACGACGAGTCGACAGGCCTCACAGTATAATCAGTAGTCAATCGGCACGAAGCCAGCAGCAACAGCAACCAGTAGTTAAAACAAAAACGCAGATAGTACCTCAGGAAGAGCAAGTAAGACCAACACGAGTTAAAGGGACTGAAACTGTTGTTCCACAACAAGAGGAACGACTGGGTATATTCATCCCAGATGCACTAGTGACCGTAAAAGATGGAACGTGTATTACTAGCGTGATAAAAACTCGCTAGGAAGGCGTGCAAATACCAGAGGTATTTGCAGAGCCTGTGTCTCTACCAAACCACAGCAAACTCAGACAAGTATGAAGAGACTCTCCCGCTATTGTTAAGCCTAGAAAGAGCTTTCTGCTAGAGAACATGAAGAGAAACAATCGATTTCAGAATTGTGCCTCGCCTATAACGACGTGTCTTGCTCATACAAACGATATATTAGACAGCTTAGGAAAATCAAAATACTTTTCAACGTTGGAACTGGCAAAGGGATGCCACCAACTGCTTATAGATGGACGAGATCGCGAGTAAACTGCATTTAGCACGCCCAAAGGTCAGAGCGCTCACCAGGTTGCTAGAACATTCCCCTTGACACATATTGCCAGCAAGGGAGTGTACATTACCATAATCGTGGCAACTCCTGATCTACTTGTGCCACTGTGACTCGATGATGTATGGGACCTGAGTCATGTGCTGAATGACCATAGTCCGTCTCCATGTGTGCATAGCCTATGTACTATCTGTCGCCAGGCTGTCACTGTTTAAATGACCGATTGCGCCAACAATAAAATGGCCATGGGGTTGAATGCAGTGCCACCCACTTTCTGAAGACTGATGAACACAGTATTGACAAGAAATACAGGGTAAACAAGTTTCCATACATCTAGATGATCTAGTCATTATGGGAACTTCGGTCGAGGAGCATAACGCCCGATTAGAAGCAGTGTTTGGACGCTTCAGATAGATAAGTGGGAATTGTTGGGAAAAGAAGTCACTTTTTTGGGTCATGAGTTTGACGGCCAAAGGACTTCAGCTGGATTTGTCCAAAGTGGAAGCCATCAGGAAATATCCACAATTGCAAACAACAACCCAGCTTAAAGCATATTTAGATCTTTATGATACTACAAGTGTTTTTCAGGCAACTTCAGAAAGATAGCAAAACTACTGTATGACTTATTGAAAAGGGGAGTTCTGTATAGTTGGGGGCCTCAATAGGAAGGAGCTTTCCAATAGATAAAAGAGAAATTAATTAGCTCGCCCACATTGTGGTATCCAGACTTCGAACAAGAGTTTATAGTGACGATGGATGCAAGCCAGCATGCCATTGGTTTATCCTGAGTCAAGGACCAGTTGGCAAGGATCTACCAGTAGCCTCTTTCAAGGCTAAGACAGATGTTCTGTAGAAACAAGAAGGAAAATTACTAAGGTTATCCAAGAACCAAGTAGCAATATTAAAGGTCTTTTAGCGAGTTTTAATCAGACGATCAATGTGGTTACAAAGAATGAAAAGATAATCGTTGACAGAATTCGGGAGTTAAGTAGACACATGAAAGATTATGAAAATAGTATAAGTAAGAAGGTACAGCAGACATTAATTCTGATAATGATAACTGAACACTTGGTACAGTTAACAGCAATGTTTAATGCAAAGGCTCACCATTTTACACACTAAAGGAACACCACATAAAAGACAACAAGAACAGCTAAGAAGTGTGCAGAACACACACACACACACACACACACACACATTCACACACACAAAGATAAAATGTAAACATAATTCAAATTTGGCGCCAGGTGAACAAATGAACACTGACTGGGCTGGGACACACAACAACCATGATTACAGTGTTTTTTGGTGACGTGCAAAGTGATTTTACGACTAAATTTCTGAAAATACGTGTGCTTCACAGCACCTCATCATCATGCTGAGAAAAAAGAGCTTGCCACACAAAAATGTAAGAAAAAACGAATCTAGGCGCGAAATATTGCGACAAACTAATTATGTTTAAATCATAGGTTAACTCTCAACAAAATTTCTCATCAACACTGTTTGGTTGAAGATGACAAATAAATAATACACAAGTGATCCTGAAAGACCATCCAAACCGACTGTAAAAGTATTAACTGAAAGGACAAATTGTTGTTTGAAATAAATATTCCCGTAATTTTGTAATCGTTTAGTAAAAACATGTTCACATTACAGATTAAATAAAACAGAAACCCACTGACGATGGCACAGAAGTGCTGAAACATGTTTGGGAACTTGGAAAAAACTGTTTTTTGCGAAACCTGTGGACATTACATCCAACAATTTTGACTGAAAGCCTGAAAAAGACAACGAGTTGAAAATCCAAATGATCAGTGTTTAATGAATTAGAAAGAGAATATAATTGTGACCATAGTGAATGCGTAGAAAGGGTTATTAGAGACTCACTCAGTACAATCGGTACAAGTGTGCAGGATTCAGAGTTAATTAAAGATAATGTGAAAGACGAAAGGTTTCCAATCACACTAACTGAGGACCAGGATTACCAGCTGCTATATGTTATAGATTTAAATATATTTTTAGCTGCCAGTACTTTAAGCTATATTATAAATGTACCACTGGTGGATAGCAGTGAGCATACAATTTATAAGATATGGCCATTACCTCCAGCAGTTGATACAACTAAGAGACTGTTTACCTATTAACACAAGATTATAAATACAACTCACATAGCGGATTCTGCATATCACCAGCTGGAATACTCATTCATCGACCGTCCCTCAAAGATTGTTCATTGTTGATAATCTATTTCATCTTGTAGCTCATCAAACTTATGACCAGTAGCTTCGAAATTGTTCCAGCTCTACGTGTTCTTCGATAATTAAGAATTCAATTGTGTTTGGGTAACCTAGCTAAACAGGAGGAGACGTATGCGAAAGATGGATGGAAATGCAAAACGCTTGTGCACATCAGGGAATGTTGCAATAGTGGAAGAAGCCTTCACCCAACGTCCCAGAAATTCTGCAAGCAAGTGTGTGCTGCAACTTGACATACTGCATCGCAGTATATGGCGAATATTGCAAAAGTAACTTCAATGCCAATCATATAAAATTCAGATAGTGCAAAAGAGATTATACTTTTGCCAAGAACTGTTGGAACTCATGAATGACAACCTGGGCCTGTGCAACAATCTGGTCATGAGCGATGAGGCCAGTTTTTATGTCAGGCTTTGTTAACAAGCAAAACTTTTTATATTTGTCATGTAAAATTCCTGAGAAGCTTTTTGAAACACAATTTCACAGTTATAAAGTGGTAGTATGGTGCATCACATGAACGTTTGGAATGACAGCACCTAACTTTTATTTTAAGATGGCTTTGGCAATTCTATTACTGTGAATACAGAACGTTATGTACACATGTTGAACCATTTCCCAGTGCATCAGCTTGCTGACCTTCAGGTAACTGCAAACACATTTTTCCAATAAGACATGGCCACATGCCACATCTTACAGCATTCCATTAACGTGCCACAGAACATCTTTCCTGGTCTGCTCATCTCTAAGAACAGGGGCATTACCTGGCCTCCAAGATCCCCTGACCTTTCAGCATGTGATTTCTTCGTTTGGGGTAATTCGAAATCTCAGATCTCCCAGTGTGATTTAACACACACCATACATGAACTGAAGGCTCAAATTTGGGAAGAAGTTAATTGAATTCCAGTGCAAGTGATGCAAGATGTGATGTCTCACTTCCATAAAAGACTTAAAATGTGTATGAAGGAAAATGACTGCTGGCTGAGTGATGTCATTTTTAAGTGATGGGTATTTTAAATTACAAGCATTGTAAATTCATGTATTTCTTCTACATCGCTGTGAATAAATTTTTATCTTTGGTAGAGGTATCAAAATCTCTTGTTTAACTGCTGCATTTGTTAGAATGTTGATGTACAGTATATCATTTTAACAAAAAAATAGCCATATCCTTTGGGCATATATAATATTATAGAATTTGTTGTTCACTCTACCACAGGTTTTGTGATGGTGTATCTCTAATGCAATGTATTCTATGCAGAACATCCTAAAAGACACCTACTTATTGAATATGGAACAACAGTATTTATAGGCCCAGCATTTATAGTGTCTGCAGCTATCTTGTATCCCACATTCATATCCAGACTTCGTTTCCATATAGTCTGTTTGAAGTAAGCCTTACTTACACTTCAGCAACAAACTGTTTTTTCGAGTAACGTTCTATAGTTTTCCTCGTGTCAACTGTTATCGCCAAATACAGATTTTTTTTGTTTTTTTTTCTGATCGCAGTCAATTACATTTCCAGCTTGTTTGCACATTAACTGCACTTTAAAAATACACTTCACAGGTTGGCCAGTGATTCCTATGTGGGATCACAATCATCGAAAACAATGCATATAGAATAGTGTTTTGCAGTATATATCATTTTGTGAGGCCATAGATGATGTGGCTGTCTATAAGAAGATAGCGAATTTCTGATGGTGGATGATTGCTAGAGTGACCTGGACTACTGTTCTGTCACACTGTTGGTGATAACTAGCTGGTGGCTGTAAAACACATAGAAGTAACTGTCTAGACTGATCTAGAGTATAATGGCCATATAAGACAAATAGATTAGATTAGAGTAATTATTCATTCCATATACCCATAAAAGAGCGAATCCTCCTGTGTGTGGAACATGTCAGAGAAACACATTACAAAAATGTAATTAGAAAAATTTGAGTTTCATTAATTTCAATGATCCTCAGTCAATAAACAGCAAAATTATGTACATGAATCAAATTTAAACTTCTAATATTTTCAGGTTTAATACTTACATCTGCTTTTGTTAAATCCATCATTCAGACATCTGCTAGTTTCTTGGCTATTACAACCAAGTATTGTCAAAAATTAAAGTAAATTATTCATTTCAGTGATCCTCAGTTAAGAACAGTCAGATTATGTACAAGATTTAAAATTAAACTTCCACTATTTACAAACTTAAGATTTACATCTGCTTTCCATACATCCATCATTCACACAGTAGGTAGTTACTTGTCTATTACAACCAAGTATTGTCAAAAATTAAAGTATAATAAATTTTCATTAAAATGGTCTGCTGCACTTGTTGAGATACTCATGGATGGAATAGAAGGAGTTGGCCACCAAAAATTCTTTTAAATTATGTTTAAATTGTGTCTTGTCTGAAACTAAACTCTTAATGGTTGCTAGTAACTTACTGAAAATATGTGTTGCTGAATACTGGACTCCTTTCTGGGCAAGAGTAAGTGATTTTAAATCTTTATATATATATTGTTCTTATTCCTAGTATTGATACTGTATACAAAGCAGTTAGTTGGAAAAAGATACATATTATTTACAACAAACTTCATTAAGGAATAAATATACTGAGAAGCTGTGGTTAATATGCCTAATTCTTTGAATTAGTTTCGACATGACGTTTTTGGATTTACACTACTCATTACTCTTATTATATGCTTCTGTACTCTAAAGCATTTTTCTCTGTTTGTGGAGTTACCCCAAAATATCATACCATATGACATAATGGAGTGAAAATAAGCAAAATATGCCAGTTTTTTTATATTTATATCTCCTATGTCTGACAGCATTGGCATTGCAAACACAGACTTCTTTAGGCGCTTTAGCAGTTCGTTAGTATGTTGCTCCCAACAAGTTGTAATCCCAAGAATTTCACAATCTTTACTTCTCCTATTTCCATGTCATCATATTTTATACACACACCAGTAGGAAATCTCTTGGAAGTTCTGAACTGCATATAGTAGATCTTTTCAAAGTTTAATGACAGTGAATTGGCTATGAACCGCTTATTAATGTGAGTAAAAATTTGATTAGCTGCCCTTTCTAAATTTATATTTGATTTACTATTTATTGCAATGTTTGTATCATCTGCAAATAAGACAAACATGGCATCTGGTAATGTAACAGATGACAGGTCATTAATATACACAAGAAATAGTAGTGGACCTAGTATGGAACCTTGGGGAACACCACATATAATTTCTTCCCAGACAGATGATGTCTGATTGCCTGCTGCTGAAGTGTTATGTAATGACACCCTTTGTTTTCTATTAGTAAGATATCGCTGAAACCACTTTGCAGCACTACCAGTGACGCCATAATATTTTAATTAACTTAAAAGAATGCTGTGATTCATTCAGTCAAATGCCTTTGACAGGTCACAGAATATGACAGTTGCCTCAAATTGTTGTCCAATGAATTAAGGACATTTTTGCTGTAAGTGTAAATAGCTTTCTCGATATCAGAACCCTTAAGAAACCCAAACTGTGACTTTGACATTGTGTTATTTTCACTAAGGTACTTGAGTAGACGCTTGAACATAACCTTTTCAAAGATTTTTGAAAAAGCTGGCAAAAGTGAGATCGAGCGGTAATTTGATGGCATTCCTTTGTGCCCTTTCTTGTGCAAAGGTATAACTTCAGCATATTTAAGCCAGTCTGGGAATGTTCCTGTGACAAGTGATTGATTACACAGATAACTTAAGATATGACTAAGCTCACGTGAAAACTCTTTTATTAACTTTCTTGATATGTTATCACAACCACTAGAATGCTTTGATTTCACGGACTTTATGTTGGATTCTATTTCTTTGGGTGAAGTAAGTGTCAATTCCATTTTACTGAGATTGCTTGTGTGCCCTGGTCTCAGATATTCCATTGCATTATTTACTGAACCTGACAACCCCATGCTATCAGTAACAGAGACAAAATGCTTGTTTAAGGGTTTGCAACACAACATGTGTTTGTTACCAGGGTTTCATTTACTTTTAGAGCTATTTGTTCCTCCTCATTTCTGGTCCTACCTGTCTCTGACTTAACTATATCCCATATTGTTTTTATTTTATTGGTGGATGTATTTATCTTCTTCTCATAATGCAGGTATTTAGATTTCTGGATAACCTTCTTCAACATTTTGGAGTAATTTTTGTAATGAGCTATAATGCTAGTATCACAGGTGTCCCTACGTATCAGATAGAGTTTCCTTTTTGTCTCACATGATATCTTTATCCCTTGTGTGATCCATGGTTTCTTATTAGACTTCTGTTTGATTTGAGTTACCTTCAGGGGAAAACAATTTTCAAATAAGGTGCTAACTTTATTAATGAATGTTTTGTATTTTCCATTTGTGTCTTGGATGCTGTAAACATCCATCCAATTAATTTCTTTGAGCAATCCCCTAAATTTCTCAGTTTTTGGCTGTTTTATTATCCTTCTGTAGTCAGTTCTGGTAGATGTTTTACTCTGACAATTTTCAAAATTTAATTTTAGGTGTTGCATGTCATAGTCAGATAGCCCATTTACTACTGGTTTTGTAATGTGGCTTAGTTGCCTAGAATTGTCTATAAATATATTATCAATGGCAGTCTTAGAACATTTGTATACCCTGGTTGGGAAATTTAAATTAGAAATTAAATTGAATGACAATGTAACTGATTTCAGTTACTGTTCACTCACAGTGTTTTTCAGGACATCTATATTAAAATCACCAGCAACCACTAGTTCTTTGGTTTTTAATTTTAGATGAGATAATAAATCTTCAAGACCGTGTATAAGCATGTTGAAATTTCTTGAAAGTGCTCTGTATATAGCTAAGGACCTATTATGAAATTCTATCTCTGTTGCACATGCTTCTAAGTGCTGCTCTAAGCAAAATTTATTAATGTCAATATTCTTAAATTTAATACTGTTTTTAACAAATGTGGCAAGATCTCCTTTCTCCATCTTTTGTCTACAGAAGTAGGAGGCTAATTTAAATTCTGTAAGGTTTAACATATTTATACCAGTGGCCACATGATGTTCAGAGAGGCAGATTATATCAACTGGGTTCGATGACTTTAATTCATCAGTGCACATAATTAGTTCATTAATTTTACTTCTAAGCCCTCGAACATTTTGATGCACTAAAGATAGTTGGCATTTCACATTTACCAACATGAAATCGGGTGGAAATAAAATTTCTGCTGATTGCTGTAAATTTTTAATCAACAGCTGATCCGGTGCGCCAGGATTATGCTGTTTGTAGGAAAAGCATTGTATGAAGTACTTATTCGAAAGATTTTTTAAGTGTTGTTCCACTGAGTGGGGTTCTTACCAGGTTCTATTGGTAGGAAACCCAGTAAAGAGCGGTATGTTTCGTTATGCAATCTTTATGAAGTTGCTAAACAGACTCCAGTGGTTATCGCTACAGAAGAGACGCTGAATATCACAGAGGATTTTACTGTTGGAGAATTCTCCAACAACAAGGAATTAGAGCTAATACACAGGTTTACACACACAGATTCCTTCCACATGAATGGAGCATGGACGTGGGTTAAATGTCACACATACTCTTCATCACACAATGTAGCTGGTAAATGGGTGTTACACATCTCGATTCTCGATGTTTTTGTTGTGGTCTTCAGTCTGGAGATTGGTCTGATGCAGCTCTCAATGCTGCTCTACCATGTGTAAGCCAAGTAACTATTGCTATCTACATCCTTCTGACTCTTCTTACTGTATTCATCTCTTTGTCTCTCTCAACGGTTTTTATCCTCCCACACTTCCCTCCAATACTAAATTGGTGATCACTTGATGTTTCAGAATATCTCCTATCAACCAAGCCCTTCTTTCAGTCAAGTTGTGCCATAATTTTTTTGTCTCCCCAGTTCTAATCAGTACCTCTGCATTAGTTACATGATCTACCCACTTAATTTTCAGTATTCTTCTGTAGCAACACATTTCAAAAGCTATTCTCTTCTTGTCTAAACTGTTCTTTGCCCATGTCTCAGTACCATACATGGCTACACTCCAGACAAATACCTTCTGAAAAGATTTCTTAACACTTAAATCTGTATTCGATGTTAATAAATTTCACTTCTTCAGAAATGCTTTCCTTGTCATTTCCAGTCTACGTTTTATGTCCTCTCTACTTTGACCATCATCAGTTACTTTACTACTCAAATAGCAAAATTTATCTATTACGTTCAGAACCTTGTTTCCTAATCTAATTCTCTCAGAATCACCTGATTTAATCCTTATTTTTCTTTTGTTAATGTTTATCTTATGTCCTCCTTTCAAGACACTATCCATTCTCTTCAACTGCTCTTCCAATTCCTCTTCTGTCTCTGACACAATTGCAATGTCATTGTCAAACCCCAGAGTTTTTATTTCTCCTCTCTGAACTTTAATTTGTACTTCGATTTTTTCTTTAGTTTCCTTTACTGCTTGTTCAATGTACAGATTGAATAATGTCGGGGATAGGCTACCATCCTGTCTCACTCCCTTCTCAGACAATGCTTCCCTTTCATGCCCCTTGATTCTTACAACTGGCATCTGATTTCTGTATAAGTTGTAAATAGCCTTTTGCTCCAGTGTTTTAACCCTGCTACTTTCAGCATCTGAAAGAAAATATTCCAGTCACCATTGTCAAAAGCTTCCTCTAAGTCTTCAGATGCTATAAAGGTTTATTCTCCTTAACCATCTTCTATGAAAAGTCATAGGGACAGTATTGCCTTGTGTATTCCTACATTTCTCTGGAATCCAAACTGATCTTCCCCAAGGTCGGCTTCTACCAGTTTTCCCATTCTTCTGTAAAGAATTTATGTTAGTATTTTGCAACCATAACTTGCTAATCTGCTGGTTAGGTAACTTTCACGCCTGTCAGCAACTGTTTTCTTTGGAATTGTAATTATTATATTCTTCATTAAGTCTGAGGGTATTTCACTTGTCTCACATATCTTGTGCATCAGATGGAAGAGTTTTGTCATGGCTGGTTCTCCCAAGGATGTCAGTAGTTCAGATGGTATGTCATCTGCTCCTGGGGCCTTGTTTCAATTTATGTCTTTCAGTGCTCTGTCAAATTCTTCTGCAGTGTCATATCTTAAATCTCATCTTCATCTATGACATCTTGCATTTCTATAATACTGCCTTCAGGTTGACCTCCCTTGTATAGACCCTCTACATACTCCTTCTACCTTTCAACTTTCCCTTCTTTGCTTCAGACTGATTTTCCATCTCAGCTCTTTATATTCATAAGGCCAGTTCTCTTTTCTCCAAACGCCTCTTTACTTTTCTTGTATGTGGTAACTAACTTTCCCTTGTGATATATGCTTCTAAGGCCTTACATTTGTCCTCTTGCCACTGTTGATTAGCAATTTTACCTTTCCTGTCTATTTTATTTTATAGACATTTGTATTCTCTTGTGCCTAAAAAATTTGCTGCATTTTTATATTTTTTCCTTTCATCAGCCAAATTCAATATCTTCTGTGTTATCTGAGGACTTCTACTAAGCTTTGTCTTTTTACCTATTTGCTTCTCTGCTGCCTTCACAGTTTCATCTCTCACAGCTACCCAGTTGTCTTCTACTGCATTGATTTCCCCTGCTCTAGTCAACTGCTGCCTAATGTTCCCTCTGAAACTCTCAACAACATCTGGATCTTTCATCTTCTGTAAGTACCACTTCCTTAATTTCTTACCTTTACGCAATTTCTTCTGTTGTAATCCACAGTTAGAATCACAGTGCACAGTGCACATCTCTCCCTAAAAATGTGTTACAGTTTAAGAACTGGTTCTGAAATCTCTTCTTGCAATTATACAATCAACGTGAAACCTTCAGGTACCACCAGGTCTTTTTCACATATACAGCCTTCTTTCATGATTTTTAAAACAAGTGTTAGTGATGATTAAATTATGATCTGTGCAAAGTTCTACCAGGTGGCTTCCTCTTTCAGTCCTTTCCTCCTGTCCATATTCGCCTACCATTTTCCTTCTCTTCCTTTTTCCGCTGTCGAATTCCAGTCCACCATTTTCATCACCCTTAACTATCTGAATAATTTCTTTTATCTCAGCATACATTTCTTCAATCTCTTCATCATCTGTGGAGCTAGTTGACATATAAACACATACTACTGCGATAGACCTGGGATTTGTGTCTATCCTGACTATGATAATGTGTTCCCTATGCTGTTTGTAGTAGCCTAATCGCATTCCTATTTTCTTATTCATTCTTAAACCCACTCCTGCATTACCCTTTTCAATTTTGTATTTATGACCCTGTATTCGCCAGACCAGAAGTCCTGTTCCTCCTCACATCAAACTTCACTAATTCCCACTATATCTAACTTCAACCTATGCATTTTCCTTTTTAAATTTTCTAATCTGCCTGCCCGGCTAAGGAGTGTAACATTCCATGCTCTGATCTGTAGAATGCCAGATTTGTTTCTCCTGATGATGACGTTCTCCTGAGTAATCCCCATCTGGAGATCCAAATGGAGGACTATTTTACTTCCAGAATATTTTATCCACAAGAACACCATCATCATTACACAATACAGTAGAGCTGCATGCCTTCAGGATAAATTATGGCTGTAATTTCCCCCTTGTTTTCAGATATTTGCAGTACAAGTACAGCAAAGCTGTTTTGGTTTATGTTAGAAGGCCAAATCAGTCAGTCATGCAGACTGCGACTATTGAAAAGGCTGCTATCCATCTGCAGGAACCACACATTTGTCTGACCTCACAGCAGATACTCCTCCATTGTGGTTGCACCTATGGTATGCTTATGAGTATTGCTGATGTTTGCAATGTTCCCCACCGATGGCAAGGACAGTGATTCATGGGGGATTCTCGATATAGGCACTAGAGTCACCATAGAGAAAGACAAGGATGTTTTAAGAACGATCAGGCCAATCCATTTGTAGCAGGCCAATGGCTGCACAGTCCATCCACATGCCATCTGAAGGATCTAAACTAAAAACTGGTTCTGTCTTCAGAAAGATTTGTAAGTAATTGGTTTGTTTCTAAATTAACCATCACTGTGTGTAGGCTCACTGCCTTATGTAGGAGAGCATAATCGCTACAATGGCTGAGGTGTGATATCAAAGTCGTTACACTCTCGAATAGCACATGAGAGAAAATTAACAATTCATGTGTTAGAGTCCACACCGGATACAGCAGTTGGTGAGCAGTACCGAAATTCCGACAAACGTTGCGCGAGTTCATTTGTTTGTTCCAAAGGGGAGGACCCCATTGATTGTCCACTTTTGGGTGGTTGGTGATGCGCTGCACTGATGGAATCATGGCAGACGTCCTGCAACCTCTCTCAAACGATTTTGTAGAAACTTTTCGATAAAAAATTCATTTTTGCTTTACTTATAACTTTATACATTATCTTCACAAGTTGTTTAAATAAGATGCTATGGGAAATTCGGAAAGATTGCAATGAATTATGAGGGTCGCTATGAACTACTGTTTGGCACACTTTACATAACATGTTGCTGCAGATGAAATTTGGCTAACACATTTAATTCTTCATTAGACTCTGGTGGAGGACTCTACTTGTCACCAATCTTGAGGAATTTGATTTTATGTAACATTCTCTTTTATGATTGTGTGCACCAGCTATAAACCCAGAATGAAATATTCTTAACAGTCCTCAAATGTCATACATGGTACGAGATATCAAAACGAGATTTTGGCAAATGACAACCCACAGGGTATTTTGTCACATGGTTAATATGCAAAACTTCAATATCCAATATGTTATGCAACTAACAAAACACTTTTTCAATGAAACAAAGTAATTTTTAAGGACTGTCGACAGCTGGTGAAATGAAGACTGCTGTTGGTTTTGCAACAACGTAAGTGAAGACATTAAACGCTTATTTTTGTACCAAGGATGTACGTTTTCATAAGATATTGACCTTATTTGCCCTCAGTTCCTCGCTTAATAAACTTAATAAGCCACTGTTTCAAAATTCTCTCGCAATTACATTAGTGAGCTGACATTGTGGAAACTCCACTATGTTCTGGCAACAGAATCAATTTTTAAAATGGCAACAAGAGAATTGTAGGTTTTACTCAAATTCTGTCATTGACGACGCTTCTTTGAAAGTTATAAATGTTTAACGACTCTGGTGAAAGTAAATCGCTGCTTTTGTTGCATTTTCAGCAGAATTCTCTCTAGATACAGCCAAAGCAGAGGTGACATTGGATGTGTGATATAGATAGCAACGATGTCACGGCATAGTTTCTCATTTAGCACTATGAGACACCGACGACAGAGCCCTCTAGCAGGCGCTGGTCAGCTCTACAAGCTCCATGACACATTCAGCGATTTGATCAACAGCAGACGGCCGGGACACTTCGCTTCAGCTTTGCTCTACATACAACGGGCCTCAGCATCGCACCTCATTGCAAGTTATGTAACCATGTATTAACTTGTTTTTTGCACCAGTAAACCACTTACTTACGTGCAGTACCCACGTATTTTTCCTGCTCCTGGTCCTACCCATGCGCCACCTTCTAGGCAGGATACAAAAGGATCATTTTGGTTAGTCTCCATGCAAGTGTGGGTATGGAGGGGCTCCACTCACTATTTTCAGTTTAGAATGCCACTTCCCCTCCAGCACTTGGCATTCCTCCTACTGTATGTTGGTTGCCTGCCCACAATGTTCACCACTACCACTCCCCCACCACTTGCCCAGCACATCTACCAGCCACATTGTTCTTCACACAGTCTACCACCTTGTGAGAAGAGACTGTGAAACGTCCCCTTAGAAAAATTAATGAATTGCTGTGCTGATAAATCTCTTACATTATTTGATTTTCAAACAGCTGAGCAGAACTGAACGTACTCAGACATTTCACTCTTTACCTATTCTGATCAACACTAATCTGACACACAATATTTTTAGCGCAACGCAATCTGACTTGCAATAATCCCTACAAAAGAATGGCCCTGACTAACATTAACCTATACCTTTCACAAATCATTTACCTCACAAAAATCTTCGTTTCTCGAACTACTGCAATACAGCGAGCACCACTACTCCAGCTAAATAAAAGATTCAAACTACTGAAGGGACTAACTTCTGATAGGCTAGTTAGCAAATGAAAGATTTTGATAGAGAACAAACAATGTATTTACCTTAATAGTGTTCAAAAGTAATAATATATATAGCAGTTCATGGCATTCAGTCTTACAAATTTACTGTCTCTGATGGACACACGTCCAGATCATCCACTCTCAAAACTGCGCCATTTCGCTTCCCACATCCACCACTGCTGGCGGCTCACCTACAACTGCGCAACGCTACACGCTGTTAACAGCCAACTGCCCAACACTACAATAGCAACTATTTCAACAATGCAAACCAGCCACAGACTGCGCACAGCACAGCCAGCGATTTTCATACAGAGCGCTACGTGGTGTAACCAATATAAAACCTAAACAGACTACTTACATAGCCCCCATGCTCCCCACAAAAAAATTTACAAATTGTTTTGGGCAGTGGCCAATACAGATTTCAAAAAATTTTTATAATTACAATAACAGCACAGCCAGTGATTTTCATACAGAGTGCTTCGTGGCGTTACCAATATAAAACCTAAACAGCCTACTTACAACTGTTCTATGATGTGAAACCAATCTGTGTATGCTATACTAAGCAATGTACTGTATAATTGTTAGAACTGCAGTAGAAATGCCTATTTGATCATTGGTCTGGTGAACTATTCCTCTTTTCCTCTATTCTTGTCATTAACAGATGTTCTATTAAAGCTATAGTCTGTGTGAATTTTGTTGATCACACCAGTTGTTTTAAATAATTGTACTGGTAGGGTTATTACCACCTAATTATGTTGGAGAATATGTGGTCGACAATACATTATGCTATTCCATAGCTATTTACCCTTAGCTTCCCAGGTCATTTTTTTGCCTTTTTTGTCAAAGGTGCTGTTTGACAGACTGCTACATTTAAATAATCATAGAGATTGCATTCATCAGTTTCAATAAAAGAGTTCAGTTTTTTATGTAAAAGGTTACAATAATCAGCACAAAAATATTCAAATAAATTTTAAAATTTATTATTACAAAAACTGCACACAATGAACTAAATCTTACGTGATAATGTTAATGCTATGAAAACTTAAATACCTTGCACTCTAAATTTTAGCTGTTGGTATATTTTTATTGTTTATTATACATGTAATTGTTGGGGTTAAAGCCAAAGTGGTGTAAGTCACGCTTTTAAAATTATTGACTTAAGTGCTGCAATACAATTTTGAAATATGGATCTGTTAAATGGAAGACTGGTGTAACTCACAGTTTTGTTCTTACCCCCATAGACGGTGTTAGCTGTTTCACTTGTGAATGAAATGGCCGCTTTGTTTACAGGCATTGCGGTGCAAGTCTGACTTACAGCATTATTCCTCTAAGTGCTTCTAAGTTGTGCTTTCGTACTGTGTAGTGCACGTGTTTTGGTGAAGACGGATCCTCAATTTGATGAAGACACAAGTAGTGAACCCAGTATATTGCAAAATGCAGGATATAGTGATGATTATGATCCTTCAGAGAATGAAATGTTTGGTTCTTCAGGTAAGTTTAATTCACGTAGTCTATCATTTGGCCAATTACGTTAGTAACACATGATCATTTCTTTGAAGTTTAACAATGCCTGGCCTATAAACGTAATTTCACTAAAAATAATTGCAAACGTGGTGAGCAAGCTAAACGATGTAGCATATTCTGCAAAACAATTCGTAAAAATAATAACAGTCTTGATACACAACCTCAAAACGTCGTAGCATAACATTCGGAAAATAATCATGTGTGTTTGTTTGGCTGCAGTGGAAAAAGTGGAATAACACAACATGAATTACCAAATGGAAGTAGAAAGAGGCAAAAAAGGGGGAGTACAAAGCAGGAAAGAAAGAAAAAAAGAAATTTGGGTATAAATTAGAAGACGAAATTACCAGAAACAAAAACCAGAGAAAATGTACACAGCCACAATAGAGGAAGGAATAGGTGCCTCTATATTCCTTACCACAGATTGTCAAAGTCACTCAACAGCTACGAAATCATGGGGTACAAATTATTTAATAACAATAAATTGTAACTGCAGATTAAAATGTATAGATAAGATATCAGAAGTGGCACACACAAGTTCATTCGAAACATTTTGGAATTTAGGTTATTTTTCCTGTCAGAATGCTTTTCTATGTGGGTTAATTAAGCAAATAAGTCCTCAACACAGGCGTCCTATTGCCAAAGTCAACCAGCAATCAATTTTATATTCAAGTTGATGGAACTAGCGTTAAAGTATGCAAAAAATATTTCCTTCAAACATTCCAAATATCATATGGGCAGATGACCAGAGCTGTACAAAAGTTGAAAATGGGAGAGCAACCACGATCGGACAAATGAGGAAGTGAACAAAATCTCTGATGAAAGAATGGATATTCTCTGAAGCATATTTCATCATTCCCCGCATACCAGTCTCATTATACAAGAACTCAAAATCCAAACAGAAAATATTTATCCCCTGACCTTAATGTACGTCTTATGTATAACTTATACAGAGAATACCGCAACGAGAAAAAAATCTTACCTCTTAAAGAGCTCATTTATCGCAGATGTTTCAGTCATGACTTCAAATTGCCATTTCATGCTCCACATAAAGATACCTGTGTGAAGTGTGACAAGTACAAAATACAGATGTCCACTTTAGAAGATGCAATAGAAAGAAAGAACGTGGAAGTACAACATGAACTTCATCTTCGAAAGGTGGAGACTGCTAGAACATCCATGAAATTAGATAAAGAAAAGTCACAGAAAGATAAATTGTATTATGCCTTCACTTTTGATTTGCAGAAAGCTCTACCATTCCCCAAACTGACCACTTCTGTGGCCTATTATAAAAGAAACTTGTACTTATAGAATCTTGGCTGTCATGAGCTGTCAACTGATATTGGCTTTATGTACACATGGGTCACAAGAAATAGGTTCTTGTATTACAAAACATATTAATACAAGAGCTTCAGCTTCAAAACATGTTATCATGTATAGTGACACTTGTACGGGGCAAAATAGGAATTTGAAATTTGCATTGTGTCTCATGAAATTGCTTCACACCAGTGTTAACATCGACATTATGGACCATAAATTTATGGTTAGTGGCCACTCCTATCCCCCTAATGATTCAGATTTTGGATCTATAGAATCCTACGCAAGAGGTAAAACAGTTTATGTTCCTGTTGATTGGTGCTCCATAATCGCAAAATCAAGAAAAAAGAAAGCTTTTATTGTTACGCAAATGTCACATGAAGACTTCAAGTCTGCAAAGAATCTTGAACAAGCTATTACAAGGAGAAAAAAAATGTCGCTAAAAACCAGTGTCATGGCTTAATATGCAGTGGATTCGTTTACTGAAGAACGAACCTTTTATGCTCTATTACAAGGAGACTCTTAATGAGGATTTTCCATTCTCTGCTCTATGTCATCAGTCCCCTAGAACTTAGAACAACTTAAACCTAACTAACCTAAGGACATCACACACATCCACGCCCGAGGCAGGATTAGAACCAGTGACTGTAGCAGTCGCGTGGTTCCAGACTGTAGCGCCTAGAACCACTTGGCCACTCTGACCAGCTATGCATTAACAATAGAGTAACAATGAACGCTAGTAGTCTATGAGTTCATACCTGGGATGTTAAGGATTAAGAAAAAAGCGTTCTGTACTGTTACTATTCCCATAAATAATGTAATTTCACAGGTCTTAAGAAAAAGAACCAACATATTGACAGATTTAAACCTCACTCTGTTGTAAAAATTACTCCTTGACAGTGTTGAGTGTACAAAGAAAAAAAAGCTGGAAATGGAAGAGAACAAATTAAAAAAAACGAAAACTAGAGTATGTGGTGAAGATAGCTGCCATGACAGAAGAATATAAACTGCTACTGAAAAAGAAGGATGCCATTACAGATGAGCAGACAAGGCTGACATATAGCTTTAAACATAGTGTCTGGAAAAACTTAAATAGAAGTGGAGAAAATAAGATACTGGCATTTAGTCCAAATATCAGTCGTCAGTGACTGTATGTTGGGGCACTGGCCAAAAATGATGGATTCAAACAAATATTATTATGTTACAGGAAATACGAAAAATCCGTTCATAAAGCTCCAATCACATTTGTATCTGCTCAAAAAGAGCATCTAAATGTAGTGGATTGTATGTTGTGCACCTGACAACAGCACAGATTGGATTACATTAGATTAGATTAGATTCAGTTTTTGTTCCATAGACCCAAAAAATGAGATGATTCTCGTGGGTGTGGAACTAATAAATTTATCATATGCAGAATACCTAATCTTGAGTATTGTGACCAAATGTTGTCAAAATTGAAATCCAATAGATATTTTTACTTAAGCTGACATAACAGTCTATGTTAGGATATTCATCGATGGAGTAGAAGGAGTTGCCCATCTAAAAGTCTTTCAAACTCTGTGTAAACCATGCTTTATCTGAAACCAAGTTTTTAATGGTTGCTGGCGATTTATTAAAAATGTGTGTTCCTGAATACTGGACCCCTTGTTGGACCAAGGTAAGTGATTTTAGGTCTTTATGTAGATTCTTCTTATTCCTAGTATTGATACTGTGTACTGAGCTATTGGTTGGCAATAGAGATGTATTACTTGCAACAAATTTCATCAAGGAATAAATATACTCAGAATCAGTGGTTAGAATACAAAGTTCCTTGAACAGGTTTCTACAAGATGTTCTTGAATTTACACTGCAAATGATTCTTATCACACGCTTTTGCACCCTAAAAACTTTTGCTTGGTTTGATCTGTTGCCCCAGAGTATGATCCCATACAGCATAACAGAATGAAAGTAAGCGAAGTATGCAAGTTTTTTTTAATATTTATATCTACATCTGACATCATTCTCACGGCCGATGCAGACTTGTTTAGGCGCTTAAGCAATTCTGTGGTATGCCCTTACCAACTGAATTTATTATCGAATTGTAATCCCAGAAATTTAACACTGTCAACCTCTTCGATCTGCATGTCTTCATACTTTACACTCATGCTGGAAGTAAATCCTTAAAAGGTTCTGAACTGCATACTGTGGGTCTTCTCAAAGTTTAATGACAAAGAATTAGCTTTAAACCAGTTACTAATATCAGTGAAAATTTGATTAGCAGCTATTTCTAAATATAGACCTTTGCAACGTTAAAAACTGATGGAATAATTACATTTAAAGCACATTTGTCTGCACGAATGTGGAACAGAAGTGTTGGCAACATACACTGAGGAAGATGTGGACAGTTTCGACAATAGTGTAATGCAGGAGATAGGTGGCAAACTTAAAATTACCAGTTGCTGTTGGCTAAAAGAGCTACCAGAAGGGGCAGAGCTAATTATTAAAGCCACAGAAGGGAAATTTTACAGGAGAAAAATTAGATATGTATAGTATTTCGAGAATATACTTTGTTTGTGGTGTCAAATTATAAATGGGAGAAAGAATTATATGATTCAGATGTAGATTTAAATTATAATTTAAAATTAATATAGATGGTATTAATGTTACACAGAACAAACATAAAGAAAGAGTTGTTTCTGTGTGTAAATGCATACACAAATGTTAATGAAGGTTTTGTACCAGAATATCTCTTTTCTGATTTAGTACCCTGCCAATAAAATCAAGTTTACGATTATCTACAGGCATCTCTTCTGGATGTTTATGTTGCAAAGTATTTGTGAGTGGATAGTTGGAACGCCAGTTCATAAATTCAAGTGCCATTGTTTGATTTGTACCTACAGAACATGATATAGCAATAAAAAATAACTTTTCTCCTTCATCAATGGAAATTACACAATGTATAATTAAAGTTGCAGCATTGAGGTCTATTTCATCATCACTCTGAGAAACTGTAACAATAATAATAATAATAATAATACTTTATTCAATATCGAATGTTTCACTGCACATGTATAAAAACATGTTACAATTTTGATACATAGCACAATAATACATTCTTTTGAATATGTCATTGATTAACAAAATGATTAAATTACAGATAAAATGGTTTGCTTGACACTATTTACATATTTTTTCGAAGCAATTCTTATTCTGCGTGTAATATGGTTTTCTTCTAATGTGTAAAATGGATTTTGTAACAGAAATTTCTTTAGCTGAATTAAGCTCTATTGTCGATATGGTCATAATTTTACTGGGCAGTCCATTGGCTAACTTGACACCTGTGTATTGCGGACCCTTTTCATAGAGTGCTGTTCTGTGACTGATGATGCATTTTTTTTTATTTCTGTATTTGTACTGATACAAATCAGAACACATGTTTGACTGCAGTCTTTCAACAAGTAATATGGCTTTTAGAATGTACATGTTTACTGCAGTTAGTACAGCAGATTTTGGAAAAAAGCCCTTTTTTTGAAGTAGCAATAGCTTATTTAGATTTCCTTTACTTGTTGCAGCCCAAATTTCTATTCTGTAATTCAAGTGATAGGAAAATAGAGCATGATATGTGGTCTTTAGGACAACAGTATCTTTGTAGAACTCGCTAATCTTATTATTTGGAAATAGATTCTTAGACAACTTACATGCTAGAGTATCTACATAGGGGCCCCCTTTAGATAGCTTTGAATTATTAAACTGAGGAATTTTACACTAAAATTTTTTGTTACTAATTCATTGTCTATGTATAGTTTAATTTCATCATTAAAATAACTGATGCTTAACTCCATGAGACACGTTTTACTACTGCTAATATTGAAGTGGCTTTCATTAAAGTACTGAACAATTTCATTTGTCACATTATTACAGTGCATCTCTAATTTGTTGAATGATTCCTTTCTACATGCAATGGGTGTAACATCCACATACAGGACTGTTTTGGGACTTTGAGTGCAGTATCTTATCTCATTTACATAAATCAAAAACAGAAGAGGATCCATTACTGAACCATGGGGCACTCGATATTTTGTGTTAGTGATTTTATATTTGTGAACACCACTTCCAGTTTTAAGCAGTACAAACTCTTTTCAGATACTCGTGTAAGATTTTATTAGGCCACGAGCAGTGCCTCTGATGCCAATGTTCCATAGCTTTTCTAACACGATTGCAGCGTTCACACAGTAAAAAGCTTTCTCAAGATCAAGGATATTCCTGCAACATGTTGATTACTCTTGATGCCACTTACTATCTCTTCAGTTAACTGAGCAGCGTCTATGCTAGTTGATTTACATTTAAAGGATCCACTTGGATTTTCAAACAATAAGTTACGCATCTAGAGAAAGTTGATAATTCTACGGTATATGACTTTTTAACTATTTTGGAAAACACAAGAAGTATTGAGATTGTTCTATAGTTTTGAATTTTGAGATTATCTCCTTTCTTAAATATTGTTGTTACCTGAGCTATTTCTAGTGTTTCTGGGAAGTTATCTGATTCTATTATACTATTTACAGCTACAGACGGAGCTACAGAAACATTTTGTCGGTACACTTTTAATACAGTAATACTGGGGCCATCATGCTCTGTGGAACTGGAAGATTTTAAAATCCTAATAATTTTAATTATTTCTTTGCAGTTTGTGGGGACTAGAAAGATGCTATACTCAGCTTGATTGCCTTTAAAATTATATTGCAGGCTATTAACAAGTCTTAATATACACCCATATTCGTCAACTTTCTAACAATTAATACAACATTATCTCTTTATTTCAGAAAAGGTGTGTTACCGGTTCATAATATGTTAGTATCGGTTATATCTTTTGTTTCCTATTGTATCATTTAATCTCAGGCCGTGCTTTGTTTTTGCAAGTCATTCTCCGTTGGAACCAGCACTTGTGATATTCATTCCTATTACTTTGCCCATACTACAGCAATAATGACCGACCAATTCCTGTAAATTGCTTCATATTGGTACTTCACATTTTCAATCTTGATTTCAGCGTGTGAAATTTTAGAACACGTTCCTGCAGTTTGAGCCGTCATGCTACCTGCGTTGGCGTCACTCTAGTTGCAAGTGGCAATTGAACGTATCAGAACAGTGCAAGTTTTAACAAATATCTCTTTGACCTCCGACTATTCGTTGTTCAATGCCCAATGGTATATCTTGGTCATCAGAGATCTTAGGACTGGAGGAGTATTGAAATGAGGTGTGTATGAGCAGTTGCCAGCGGACTCGTGCGCATGCGCAGAGCTGAATTCGTGTATGAGCAGCGCTTTCTCCCGCTTTCTGGCTACTCGAAGTAGGGCTGTTTGGTGTACGAGCAGTGGCAGCAAGCTGCCAGACGCTACCCGGAAAAATGTTTCTGGCGCAGCCAAGCTGCCAGAATCGCGCATGCGCAGAGCTGTGAGAGTTGGAGTGGGGGCAGACTCCACGTGCGTGCGTATTCACTGTCCATTCCCTTGCAAGCTATTGTGGCGATAGGTCTTCTCTCTTGCTGTTACGCTTTATCATCGTGAATTGTAAGGTAAGCATTTTATTTATTTATTCTCATATGAAGTCACCTTTACTAGGAGTGTGAAGGACTTGGTTGAAACGTGAAATTTATTGATACTGTTTATTCCAGATGTCCAGCGAATCTGAGACAGATTTTCTGTGGAGCGACGAGGAGCTGGAAATGTTACAACCTCAAAAAAGACATAGGATTGAAAATTATGTGGAGGATGTGGTGCCACAATATAATGAAAGGGAATTTGTAGAGCATTTTCGGGTGCGGCGTCACGTGGCAGATGACCTTTGCGAAAGGTTTAGAAATTCCAGATTCTACAATTATCAAGCAGGGGGAAATGGGAAACTGCTCCCACTGCATCATATATTGATCTTTTTGTGGTTCGCGGGCCACGAAGCTGCAGGTTTCAGGGATGTAGCAGATAGATTCAACATTTGTATTTCTTCTCTGCGATGCGTTATTCAGAGAGTGACAAACTTTATTAGTGATTTGGGAAGAGAGGTTATAAAGTGGCCGTCCGCCGAAGAAAGAGCAGAGATTGAGGCTCATTTCCGGGGAAATGGATTGCCTGGTGCGATTGGGGCAATCGACGGTTCCCACATTAGGATTGATAGACCTCGGAAAGATCCCCAGTCCTATATGAATAGGAAGAACTATTTTTCTATTCAGCTTCAAGTAGTTTGTGATCAAAATCGACGGATTAGGGACTTATTCGTCGGCTATCCGGGCTCTGTACACGACGGGAGGGTTTTCAGGACGTCCACACTCTACCACACACTCGAAGAAAAGTGTGGAGAATTTCATATTCTGGGTGACAGTGCCTATCCCTGCACCAGAAATTTATTGACACCCTTTAGAAATACAGGGAATTTGTCCAGAGTGCAATGTGACTTCAATAGGGCACTCTCAAAAAACAGGTGCGTTGTGGAACATTGCTTTGGCCTGTTGAAGCAGCGTTTCAGACAGTTGTACCATCTGAAATTGAGGAGTGCTAGAGAGATGGCGCACTTCATCCGAGCGTGCTGTGTGCTACACAATCTCGCCGTGGAAGATAACTTGGAGGTAGAAGATAACGAAGGTACATACAGCAATAACTGTATCATTTCATTGTTGTACTACATTTTCAATAATTTTGTAAACGCTACCGACATAAGCTGAATATACAAATAACTTCTAATTCTTTTGTGTGTATTTACGTATATGATCCTCACAGGTGAAGAAGATGATGCACCGGCTGAAGAACGAGTAGTCGGCTTCTACAATAGGGATGACAGAAGTGGCATTGCAAAGAGAAATATGATTGCAGCACAGTTGCAAATGTAAAAGCAGCACCAGATGCCCCATCACCAACATATTACAACAAATGTAAGTGAAACCATATCGGATAAAATTATACCTTCTGATTAACAGCTTTAGTTACTACAAATTTGACGGTTTGATGTTCAGTGTCTAAGAATTTCATTCATTCATTCTTTATTGATCAACAAATTTTGTGTTCAGAGAGTACTACATGATATGGCACAAGTCGTACTTCTGAAGCATTTAAAAAATACACAACACCAAATAAATACACCTACACTTACACAATTGTATGGGAATTATAGATTACAGGATACAGTATTAGTACATTCAAAAGTTGTTTGAAATTAAGGTCAAAAAGGCCTAATTAAAATTTGTGTATAAATTTAAAATCAAATTCAGTACAGATAAGCATTACACAATGTATACAGTAGTTATGATTTGCTGGATAAATATAAGTACATACAAATAGATCAACTTTGACAGTTGTTTAGGCCATATTGAAATTTACATTTTGAAGATAAATTATAGTAGAGAAAGATAAGTGCAAATATATTACATTAAAAAACAGCATTCAAAATAGTCATGTTACAAAAACAGTATTTTAATAATATTGACAAGCCTTATTTTAAAATGTGCTGGGTTTTTATGTTTAGTGGTAGATGATAATAAAGTTTAATCCCCATACATTTTACACTATCAGCTATATGCTGAAAGGAAAGGGTAAACTGTCAGCAAGTATTTCCCTCTAGTGTCTTGCTGGTGGTAGTCCAGATTCTGCTTCAGGCTGCCGATATTTAGCTTGGTAAAGCTTAGTATCTCCAATCTATACTGGCATGGAAGAATATCTAGTTTTTGGAATACTTGTTTACATGAGTCTCCCTGCTTTTTAAATAACACCATCCTGACAGCTTTATTTTGGAGCTTAAATATTTTATTGGATTCAGAACTGTGGCCACAGAATATGAGGCCATATGTTAGGATTTAGTGCAAGAGCATGGTAAACTGATGTTAGGATATTTATACTCATCAGTTCCCTGACTGACAAAAGCATAACACATACTTTACTGAGGTAGCAGTACATTTGATTTTTATTACTTTTCCCCTCCAGATCATACCAGTGATGTGGATGTTAGGATGTATTGTCACGGACTACAAGCAGGAGATCAAGGTGAAGGAAGTCAACTGCAGGCCATGGAGGAAGAATAAAGGGCTGTCCAAGAATAATCAACAGCTGAGGCATATAAAGGGAAGTTTATTTTTAATATAGACCATATTAGTTTTTGAGCTTTAATTGCATTTGTTTCTTGCCAAGTGAGATTGGTCGCTAATTTGACAGCATTTCTGTTTCCTGTGGAGAGGTATAACTTCAGCATACTTAAGCCAGCCCGGGAATGTTCCTGCAATGAGTGATTGATTACACAAATAACTTTAGATATGACTAAGCTCACATGAACACTCGTTTATTAACTTTATTGATGTGTTACTGTAACTACTAGAATGGTTTGATTTCAAGGACGTTGATTCTATTTCTTTGGGTGAAGTGTAAATTTCATTTCACTGAGATTGCTTGTGTACACTGGTCTCAGATATTCCATTGTTTATCAGGGTTTCATTTACTTTTTGAGCTACTTGTTCCTCCTCATTTCTCGTCCTACCTGTCTCTGATTTAACTGTATCCCATATTGTTTTTATTTCATTGCTGGATGTATTTATCTTCTCATAATGCTGGTGTTTAGATTTCTGGATAACCTTCTTCAATGTTTTGCAGTAAATTTTGTAATGAGCTGTAAGGCTAATAACCTATTTACTACTGGTTTTGTAATGTGGCTTACTTGCCTAGAATTCGCTATAAATATATTGTCAGTGGCTGTCTTGGCACATTTGTATACCCTAGTTGGGAAATTTACAGTAGAAATTAAATTGAATGTCAATGTAACTGATTTCAGTGTTTTTCAGGACATGTATATTAAAATCACCAGCAACCACTAGTTCTTTGTGAGTTTTTTTAGATGTGTGATCATTAGCTACAATGTTAGGAAGAGTGCCTGGGACTCACACTAGGACATGTCACCCATAAACTAACTTACATGACTAATTACACAATGTTATGGATTTACATTTACTCACACCAAAATTAGTTGATGCAGTAGTTGTTTGAGTTTATTATAAATGATTTTACGAACCACATATGTCGTATTGTGTTAATCATTTCTTCAAATTGCATGCTTTGTCCTGTTTCCTTACTAAAGTCTTTCTGAGCTCAACATCTTGTCATGCAAATGATAGGGTGTTGGCTCATTGTTTTTACAGGTTGAAGCTGAGGGCATCAGATGTCGCCTCTGTGAAGAGCAACGGAGGAGTAGTGATTATAAACTGTAATTTTGAACTGTGCATTTGGTGATTATAGTTTCAGTGTAATTGTGATTTGTCTTTGTTTGTAGTTAAATTGTAATTGTGAACTGTGCATTTGAGTATATTATAAATTTTAATTGTATATTGTAACATCCCACCCTCCTCTGCCATCCTGATCTGGGTCTTCCATGGTTTCCCCAGATAGTGTCAGGCGAATGCCAGGATGGGTCCCTAAGTCCATGGCAGTTGTTCCAATACCCTTTGTATGCTTATTTATAATATTGGAACAATTAAAGTGTTACAAAAAAATGAAACTCAGCTTTTTTAATTCCTGTCATTTACCGCCACTCAGTGACCTCATGTTATGCTTATAATCAGTATATTTTACAAATCAATGTTAAATGCCTATTTGCATTTGTTTTCCTGGTTTGACAATCAGTTAAACATTTTCTCAAAAGTAGTGTGCAACTTGTTTGGACCATATAAGGAGTGTAACTGATCAGACTGCAACTTGTACCAAACCAAACTCTAGATACCACACCTGCTAAATGACAAACATTCGCACTTGAATGAAAATGAATTAAGGAGTCAAGGTAACTCATAGTATTACACATGCTGAGACATGTAAAGCGTATTAACAAGAGAACTTTTCTGGCTTTTGGACAAATTATTTTTCTGAGCTATAGTGTCTATGTACTCATGTAATGCTGCAAAAACTGACCGAAATAAGTAAAATTAGCTGGTAACAGTATCAAGTCCATGCACGGTTACAGCAGAACTTATTGGACATGTAGTCTTAAAGAGAAACAGGTCAATGCCATTTGTTGAGTCAAAGCATTCCACACAGTAATGTGTGTGGTCTGTATAATGTTAATTTTTCAGGTCTGTCTTTCTTTTGAGGAATGAAATGGATCTCTGCACAGCAGCCATACTCTTGCTTTCATGGGATGAATTATGCTGAGGTCCAGAAGTGTAGGTGACTCGGGCAGTTTGCAAGGGAAAGAGCAAATGGTGTTGCGTTTGGATGTGCAGATTAACTGTCAGTAATAAGAACAATGTCTGTCTCTGCTTCAACTTTACAATAAACTACTATATAGTAGGTCATTCCATTAATTTCAGAACCTTTTCCTGCTTGTCTATCACAGATTTCACTGAAATTTTATTGAACATTCACACGTCTCCCATGAACACTGATAAAGTTTAACATTTGTCGCAGCAATAATGGCAGAGATACAGCTGCTCGCTTTACTCCATGTGCAGAGTGAATGTAAATTTCTGGTGAATTTGAGATGTTACCTTGGGCAAAATTTTCTTGATGAAATGAAATTAGGCCATCTTGTACCACTTTATGCATTCTCATAAGAACAATAATGAAAAGAATTTTACAAATCATATTCAGCCAGAAAATTGTAGGCAAAATTGCCCAGAAAATTTCAGAGTTTGGCTTTATATATATATATATCTCAGGGACTAAAGGTATGATGAACATGAAACTTGGTATATAATCCAATAACACAAGGTTGTCAGGTATAAAGTTGTTTTTGTACCACTTTCCAGTATGGAATAAATTAAATGGAAAGTAGATTTGGTAAGTAGGTGAAAAATGTGGTCTTTTTGACCTAATTTTGAGGTCTATTTCATCATCACTCTGAGAAACTGTAACAATAATAATAATAATAATAATACTTTATTCAATATCGAATGTTTCACTGCACATGTATAAAAACATGTTACAATTTTGATACATAGCACAATAATACATTCTTTTGAATATGTCATTGATTAACAAAATGATTAAATTACAGATAAAATGGTTTGCTTGACACTATTTACATATTTTTTCGAAGCAATTCTTATTCTGCGTGTAATATGGTTTTCTTCTAATGTGTAAAATGGATTTTGTAACAGAAATTTCTTTAGCTGAATTAAGCTCTATTGTCGATATGGTCATAATTTTACTGGGCAGTCCATTGGCTAACTTGACACCTGTGTATTGCGGACCCTTTTCATAGAGTGCTGTTCTGTGACTGATGATGCATTTTTTTTTATTTCTGTATTTGTACTGATACAAATCAGAACACATGTTTGACTGCAGTCTTTCAACAAGTAATATGGCTTTTAGAATGTACATGTTTACTGCAGTTAGTACAGCAGATTTTGGAAAAAAGCCCTTTTTTTGAAGTAGCAATAGCTTATTTAGATTTCCTTTACTTGTTGCAGCCCAAATTTCTATTCTGTAATTCAAGTGATAGGAAAATAGAGCATGATATGTGGTCTTTAGGACAACAGTATCTTTGTAGAACTCGCTAATCTTATTATTTGGAAATAGATTCTTAGACAACTTACATGCTAGAGTATCTACATAGGGGCCCCCTTTAGATAGCTTTGAATTATTAAACTGAGGAATTTTACACTAAAATTTTTTGTTACTAATTCATTGTCTATGTATAGTTTAATTTCATCATTAAAATAACTGATGCTTAACTCCATGAGACACGTTTTACTACTGCTAATATTGAAGTGGCTTTCATTAAAGTACTGAACAATTTCATTTGTCACATTATTACAGTGCATCTCTAATTTGTTGAATGATTCCTTTCTACATGCAATGGGTGTAACATCCACATACAGGACTGTTTTGGGACTTTGAGTGCAGTATCTTATCTCATTTACATAAATCAAAAACAGAAGAGGATCCATTACTGAACCATGGGGCACTCGATATTTTGTGTTAGTGATTTTATATTTGTGAACACCACTTCCAGTTTTAAGCAGTACAAACTCTTTTCAGATACTCGTGTAAGATTTTATTAGGCCACGAGCAGTGCCTCTGATGCCAATGTTCCATAGCTTTTCTAACACGATTGCAGCGTTCACACAGTAAAAAGCTTTCTCAAGATCAAGGATATTCCTGCAACATGTTGATTACTCTTGATGCCACTTACTATCTCTTCAGTTAACTGAGCAGCGTCTATGCTAGTTGATTTACATTTAAAGGATCCACTTGGATTTTCAAACAATAAGTTACGCATCTAGAGAAAGTTGATAATTCTACGGTATATGACTTTTTAACTATTTTGGAAAACACAAGAAGTATTGAGATTGTTCTATAGTTTTGAATTTTGAGATTATCTCCTTTCTTAAATATTGTTGTTACCTGAGCTATTTCTAGTGTTTCTGGGAAGTTATCTGATTCTATTATACTATTTACAGCTACAGACGGAGCTACAGAAACATTTTGTCGGTACACTTTTAATACAGTAATACTGGGGCCATCATGCTCTGTGGAACTGGAAGATTTTAAAATCCTAATAATTTTAATTATTTCTTTGCAGTTTGTGGGGACTAGAAAGATGCTATACTCAGCTTGATTGCCTTTAAAATTATATTGCAGGCTATTAACAAGTCTTAATATACACCCATATTCGTCAACTTTCTAACAATTAATACAACATTATCTCTTTATTTCAGAAAAGGTGTGTTACCGGTTCATAATATGTTAGTATCGGTTATATCTTTTGTTTCCTATTGTATCATTTAATCTCAGGCCGTGCTTTGTTTTTGCAAGTCATTCTCCGTTGGAACCAGCACTTGTGATATTCATTCCTATTACTTTGCCCATACTACAGCAATAATGACCGACCAATTCCTGTAAATTGCTTCATATTGGTACTTCACATTTTCAATCTTGATTTCAGCGTGTGAAATTTTAGAACACGTTCCTGCAGTTTGAGCCGTCATGCTACCTGCGTTGGCGTCACTCTAGTTGCAAGTGGCAATTGAACGTATCAGAACAGTGCAAGTTTTAACAAATATCTCTTTGACCTCCGACTATTCGTTGTTCAATGCCCAATGGTATATCTTGGTCATCAGAGATCTTAGGACTGGAGGAGTATTGAAATGGAGACCTTGCGAGTAACATGTGTTTTGTCAAGAAATTTGCGAAAAAGTATTTTCTGCGAGAGACAGTTGTTGAACCATCGACTATTAACGATAAATGTACAGCCATGAGAAATCCGTTGTAATTAAAACACACCAGTGGCACCGTTACCATTGACACTTCTGACAATAGCTTATTATTTCAGGTTTTTGCTGCAAGGAACCAAAGTACCCAACAAACCGATGTTAAGGTGTATCATGGACCATTGGCGCAGCAGATTCGAGGAGTGAAGTTATTTTCATTGGTTACTAGTGCAGGCGGTCTGGTTGCTCAGCCGTACCTTATTCAACATGCAACAACTTTCGGAAATTTACCGCTGTCCATTGCAATGCTCGGATTTATAGGATGTTTCACATACGTAACGCCGTTCTTATTGCATTGGATAACAAAAAAGTATGTGACGGAGATTAGATACACGCCAGATAGGGAAGTTTATACTGCTGTAGTGTACAACTTTTTTCTGAAGGAGAAAAAGGTAACTTAACTATTCTCCAACGAAACCGTCAATATTTGTGTTGCAAATCACAACCCTTTGCCACATGATTACAAAATATTTGCGTCATTGAATGTTAAACGTTTCTAGGAAGCATTTTACTGAACAGTTTTCTATAACACAATACTATTGTATTCAGTTACGGAGAGAATGTTAGTGCCATACCGATATGAGACCAACACGAAATAATACTGGATGCCCTCTGTAGTATGAAATTGGAACCAAAATTACACAATCCTGTCACCCTCTCATCTCATCTACTGGCTCTCAGATTCCTATAACAGCAGTGTGGAGAAAGCTGTATAACGTCTATTCACTGTATTTTAAGGAGTGTAGTCCATTCCATGTTCTCAAATAGGCGTACTTTTGTTATCCTACTATACCTGAAATAAAATAACTGTGATTGACAGATTGGCTTAGCATGGCAGTGCACAGTGTGCAGTGTTATGTATGAAAATGCTCTGTATATACCTACAGACAACACTGTGAGCACATGGTACTCAAGAATGATGTAAAGTTAGCTGTCGGCTGGCTCCTATCACTCGATTTTCTGAAACATCAGATACAAAGTAATTTTAATACTGCATATCTCCTAAGATAATTCATAGGACCCGTATTACCTTATGTCTTCCTGTGTTTCTCCTGAACACAAATTGATGTTCCCCAAAGTTGGCTTCTAAAAATAGTTTGATTGTTCTGTATATAACTGATGCATGATCCAGACATAACTTACTAAACTGATACTGGTAATACTCGTCAGCCCCTTCCTTCCTTGATACTGGGATCATCATATTCTTCATGAAGTTTGATGGTATTGTGCCTGTCTCATATCTGACATACTATGTGGAACAGTTTTGACATGGTTGCAAAGCCATGTAAATTGGCCCATTGTGCCATCAGCCAACGAAGTTACCTTTCTGTGTAACAAAATTATGGTAATATCTCCAAGGAAGTTGTAGGATTCCTAATGTTTAAATCATAGTCACCAAAATGATATTGGTTTATATGTGCATTATTAACTGAGAACAAAACAGGGAATCTTATAGCTTTTGACACAAGGTAGGAAAAATATTCGATTAAAGGCAAGTATAAACTGTGAGCATGCGCACAGTATTCTTGCAGTATTTGTCTCTGACTTAACCAAAAGAACATTTGTCCTTTGTGTTCCATAATGCATATCAAGTAAGAGAGAGCCT
The DNA here is from genome assembly GCF_023864275.1 of Schistocerca cancellata. NCBI lineage: Eukaryota > Metazoa > Arthropoda > Insecta > Orthoptera > Acrididae > Schistocerca > Schistocerca cancellata. The sequence goes on along the minus strand of NC_064630.1, from coordinate 734,032,500 downwards.
ATGGTAAGAGACATGAAGGTGGCGTATTCATTGCCTCTGACAAGACATTTAAGTCCAGAGAGTTGTAAATTGAAGCTGAATGTGAGGGTACTGTAGAATGTTTGGCTGATTTGTGTAAATGCTCCACTAAGTTTACATAAAATTCATAAATTCCTTACAGTGGTTAGGTAACATGTTGTTGTTGTGGTCTTCAGTCCTGAGACTGGTTTGATGCAGCTCTCCATGCTGCTCTATCCTGTGCAAGCTTCTTCATCTCCCAGTACCTACTGCAACCTACATCCTTCTGAATCTGCTTGGTGTATTCATCTCTTGGTCTCCCTCTACGAGTTTTACCCTCCACGCTGCCCCCCAATACTAAATTGGTGATCCCTTGATGGCTCAGAACGTGTCCTACCAATCGATCCCTTCATCTAGTCAAGTTGTGCCACAAACTCCTCTTCTCCCCAACCCTATTCAACACCTCCTCATTAGTTATTTGATTTACCCATCTAATCTTCAGCATTCTTCTGTAGCACCACATTTCAAAAGCTTCTATTCTCTTCTTGTCCAAACTATTTATCGTCCACGTTTCACTTCCATACATGGCTACACTCCATACAAATACTTTCAGAAATGACTTCCTGACACTTAAATCAATACTCGATGTTAACAACTTTCTCTTCTTCAGAAACGCTTTCCTTGCCATTGCCAGTCTACATTTTATATCCTCTCTACTTCGACCATCATCAGTTATTTTGCTCCCCAAATAGCAAAACTCCTTTACTACTTTAAGTGTCTCATTTCCTAATCTAATACCCTCAGCATCACCCGACTTAATTCGACTACATTCCATTATACTCGTTTTGCTATTGTTGATGTTCATCTTATATCTTCCTTTCAAGACACTGTCCATTCCGTTCAACTGCTGTTCCAAGTCCATTGCTGTCTCTGACAGAATTACAATGTCATCAGCGAACCTCAAAGATTTTATTTCTTCTCCATGGATTTTAATACCTACTCCAAATTTTTCTTTTGTTTCCTTCATTGCTTGCTCAATATACAGATTGAATAACATCGGGGAGAGGCTACAACCCTGTCTCACTCCCAACCACTACTTCCCTTTCATGCCCCTCAACTCTTATAACTGCCATTTGGTTTCTATACAAATTGTAAATAGCCTTTCGCTCCCTGTATTTTACCCCTGCCACCTTCAGAATTTGAAAGAGAGTATTCCAGTCAACATTGTCAAAAGCTTTCTCTAAGTCTACAAATGCTAGAAACGTAGATTTGCCTTTCCTTAATGTAGCTTCTAAGATAAGTCGTAGGGTCAGTATTGCCTCGTGTGTTCCAATATTTCTACGGAATCCAAACTGATCTTCCCCGAGGTCGGCTTCTACTAGTTTTTCCATTCGTCTGTAAAGAGTTCGCATTAGTATTTTGCAGCCGTGACTTATCAAACTGATAGTTCGGTAATTTTCACATCTGTCAACACCTACTTTCTTTGGGATTGGAATTATTATATTCTTTTTGAAGTCTGAGGGTATTTCGCCTATCTCATACATCTTGCTCACCAGATGGTAGAGTTTTGTCAGGACTGGCTTCCCCAAGGCTGTCAGTAGTTCTAATGGAATGTTGTCTACTCCCGGAGCTTTGCTTCGACTCAGGTCTTTCAGTGCTCTGCCAAACTCTTCACATAGTATCATATCCCCATTTCATCTTCATCTACATCCTCTTCCATTTCCATAATATTGGTCTCAAGTACATCGCCCTTGTATAGACCCTCTATATACTCCTTCCACCTTTCTGCTTTCCCTTCTTTGCTTAAAACTGGGTTTCCATCTGAGCTCTTGATATTCATACAAGTGGTTCTCTTTTCTCCAAAGGTCTCTTTTAATTTTCATGTAGGCAGTATCAATCTTACCCCTAGTAAGATAAGCCTCTACATCCTTACATTTGTCCTCTAGCCATCCCTGCTTAGCCATTTTGCACTTCCTGTCGATCTCATTTTTGAGACGTTTGTATTCCTTTTTGCCTGCTTCATTTACTGCATTTTTATATTTCCTCCTTTCATCAATTAAATTCAATATTTCTTCTGTTGTCCAAGGATTTCTACTAGCCCTCGTCTTTTTACCTATTTGATCCTCTGCTGCCTTCACTACTCATCTGTCAAAGCTACCCATTCTTCTACTGTATTTCTTTCCCCAATTCCTGTCCATTGTTCCCTTATGATCTCCCTGAAACTTTGTACAACCTCTGGTTCTTTCAGTTTATCCAGGTCCCATCTCCTTAAATTCCCACCTTTTTGCAGTTTCTTCAGTTTTAATCTACAGTTCATAACCAATAGATTGTGGTCAGAGTCCACATCTGCCCCTGGAAATGTCTTACAATTTAAAACCTGGTTCCTAAATCTCTGTCATACCATTATATAATCTATCTGATATCTTTTAGTATCTCCAGGGTTTTTCCATGTATACAACCTTCTTTTATGAATCTTGAACCAAGTGTTAGCTATGATTAAGTTGTGCTCTGTGCAAAATTCTACCAGGCGGCTTCCTCTTTCATTTCTTACCCCCAATCCATATTCGCCTACTACATTTCCTACTCACTCTTTTCCTACTACCAAATTCCAGTCACCCATGACTTAAATTTTCGTCTCCCTTCACTATCTGAATAATTTCTTTTATTTCGTCATACATTTCTTCAATTTCTTCGTCATCTGCAGAGCTAGTTGGCATATAAACTTGTACTACTGTAGTAGGCGTGTTCTTCGTGTCTATCTTGGCCACAATAATGCGTTCACTATGCTGTTTGTAGTAGCGTACCCGCATTCCTATTTTTTTTATTCATTATTAAACCTACTCCTGCATTAGCCCTATTTGACTTTGTATTTATAACCCTGTATTCGCCTGACCAGTCTTGTTCCTCCTTCCAGCGAACTTCACGAATTCCCACTATATCTAACTTTAACCTATCCATTTCCCTTTTTAAATTTTCTAACCTACCTGCCCGATTAAGGGATCTGACATTCCACACTCCGATCCATAGAACGCCAGTTTTCTTTCTCCTGATAACGATCTCCTCCTGAGTAGTCGCCACCCGGAGATCCGAATGGGGGACTATTTTACCTCCGGAATATTTTACCCAAGAGGACACCATCATCATTAACCATACAGTAAAGCTGCATGCCCTCGGGAAAAATTACGGCTGTAGTTTCCCCTTGCTTTCAACCGTTCGCAGTACCAGCACAGCAAGGCCGTTTTGGTAAGTGTTACAAGGCCAGATCAGTCAATCATCCAGACTGTTGCCCCTGCAACTCCTGAAAAGGCTGCTGCCTCTCTTCAGGAACCACATGTTTGTCTGGCTTCTCAACAGATACCCCTCCGTTGTGGTTGCACCTACGGTACGGCTATCTGTATCGCTGAGGCACGCAAGCCTCCCCACCAACGGCAAGGTCCATGGTTCATGGGGGTAACATAGGCAGAAACAAAAGCTGATAACGTAACAGATTGCGTTATTTTTTATGTTTAACATCTGATAAAGCAATAATGAGAACTCATTTATTGTGTCTCCTTGCACAGTGCCAAGAGTGATCCAAGCAGGTTGACGTAACAGCAGTGGAAGAGGAGTTTATTATATATGTGTCATCCTCTGACAGGTGTAAAACACCAAATCTGAGGACCCTTACACAAAATCGTATGCAGAAATATTTTGATAACGGAAAGGAATGAATAGAGATGTTAATTGGTTTATGGTATTTAGTAAGTGTAAAGATTTGCAACATCATTCTAGTTTCCTCTGTCATTTCTCTTATGTAATATGTTCTGTCAGAGCACAGGGACAAGTCTGTTATAAACTGTCACCAAGTCTATGTGGATAAGTTGAAAAAAGTCCAAGCCTAAGTACACAGTTCAAGATTGAAAAAAGTTGCATTCTGTTGTACTAATATGGTATGACAAATATTTCTTGGTAATTCCTCTTTTTGCCAGACATTCTCTTCTAAAGAAATCATCTTAAATGTGACTCCTTTGATAATAGAGAAGATCTTAAGCCTGGAGTGTATGAACGACAAAATGTCACATTGTCACTGCATGTTTTAACTGTGTGTCCAAGTGGTACACTACTCAACTGGTCAAGCCATACTTGCATTATGGTTAGGCTCTTCCTCCTGGCATACACAGTTACAGCAAGACGATCATTCTTTATGCTAGGACATATTCATTCATCCATTATGCTCAATAGGTCCCATCGAGGACAACCTTCAGTGATGTGGAATGAATTGAGGTAAAAATTAACAAAAGACAAGGAAATATTAGAAACTTAATATGTGTTTTGAATTCACAGCAAACAATCCATGCACTGCTTAATGCTGTTCGTGTTTATGACAGCTAAATTTGAGACTGCTACCTTGTGGAAGGGGGCTAAAGCTGCTACTATTGGTAGCTTGGCAAAACAAAAGTTGTAGTCCCACTTGTCTGCTTTGACCAGTGACATCGGTGTGGCAGACATAAGTATTTGAAGTGTGCACAACATGACGACCATGATGTCGCCCATTACACCTATGAACAAACATAAATAGCATGCAAATCATTTAACTCTAGCAATACAATGAAACTAATGGAACGACAGCAGGAAGTAGGGGGACTTTGGGCAGGGACAGGCTAAATGTATGAGAATAAGACTAACACCACCAGTCCAAAACAAATATTAACCCAAAAATCAAGTACACAAAATTCTCAGCATCTGACATAATCAAAAAAAAGAAGAAATGAAAACCATTGTTACCATAAATTTCACATCACATATATATTTCAAATGAATCCCTCGATATCAGGTTTTCCCACACAACTCGAAAACCCAGTATCAAATTTCACTTGACCTATGTAGCTCATCTGAAGTTGTCGATGCCATGAACCCGCAAGCCACTCCAAAATTTCGCTTGACCTATATGGCAGTTAAAACGAAGCTCACTTAACAAAAACCAACACACTAAAATTTTCAAATCTATTATCAAACTTTCACTTTTCCTATGAATCTGAAACTTAAGTCCACAGTACAACAGACTAAAACTCGTGCACATAACCAATATCAAAAATGTAACTTAACCAACAATGGTAAACCAGTATCTACAGTACTACCAATCACAATTCAACACAGTTTGCAAACGCTAACAAGAAAAACCCTGAACTTCACAAAAATGTGCATTGCCACCAATTTCGATGTACGTGAACTACCACTAGTAATTCCAAACATGAATCCATCAGCCACAATATGTAAAATCAAAGTAACTCACTAGCAAATCAGAAAAAACTCCTCCAATAACAACCTGACACACAACTCACTAACATACCTAACAAACAACTTCGAAATATAAACATACAAACAAAAGAGTGTGACCAAATGCTACGTACTGTGATCTACAACCATGACCCAGTTAAAAACGCTGTACCACCACCATGATGAAACATACAATTGTGTCACGGGTCAGAGGCTGGGTGGAATTGCATAAGAATGCTAGTTTTCAAAGAAAATATTCATCTGCACTTGTAAACATTATTTACAGCACATCACGTATTGCCATGTAGCTTTACAATGAAGCACTGCTACTTGCCATATACACTATGTGGTCAAAAGTATCCAGACACCTGGCTGAAAATGACTTACAAGTTCATGGCGCCCTCCATCAGTAATGCAGGAATTCAATATGGTGTTGGCCCACCCTTAGCCTTGATGACAGCTTTCACTCTCGCAAGCATACATTCAATCAGATGCTGGAACATTTCTTGGGAAATGGCTGCCCATTCTTCAAGGAGTGCTGCACTGAGGAGAGGTATTGATGTCGGTCAGTGAGGCCTGGCAAGAAATCGGCATTCAGAAACATCCCAAAGGCATTCTGTAGAATTCAGGTCAGGACTCTGTGCAGGCCAGTCCATTACAGGGACGCTATTGTTGTGTAACCACTCCACCACAGGCCATGAATTATGAACAGGTGCTTGATCATGTTGAAAGATTCAGTCGCCATTCTCGAATTACTCTTCAACATTGGGAAGCAAGAAGGTGCTTAAAACATCAATGTAGGCCTGTGCTGTGATAATGTCATGCAAAACAACAAGGGATGCAAGCCCCCTCCATGAAAAACATGACCACACCATAACACCACCACCCCCGAATTTTACTCTTTGCACTACACACGCTGGCAGATGGTGTTCACCAAGCATTCGCCATACCCACATCCTGCCATTGGATTGCCACATTGTGTATTGTGATTTGTGACTCCATGCAATGTTTTTCCACTGTTCAATCATCCAATGTTTATGCTCCATACACCAAGCGAGGCATCATTTGGCATTTACCGGTGTGATGTGTGACTTATGAGCAGCCGCTCGACCATGAAATTCAAGTTTTCTCACCTCCCCACCTAACTGTCATAGTACTTGCAGTGGATCATGAGGCAGTTTGGAATTCCTGTGTGATGGTCTGGATAGATGTCTGCCTATTACACATTACAACCCTCTTCAACTTTGGCGGTCTCTGTGTCAGTCAACAGACGAGGTCAACCTCTACGATTTTGTGCTGTGTGTCCCTTCACGTTTCCACTTCACTATCACATTGGAAACAGTGGACCTAGGGGTGTTTAGGAGTGTGGAAATCTCACGTACAGACATATGACACAAGTGACACCCAATCACCTGACCACGTTCGAAGTCCTTGAGTTCCGTGGAGTGCCCCATTCTGCTCTCTCACGATGTCTAATGACTACTTAGGTTGCTGGTATGGAGTACCTGGCAGTAGGTGGCAGCAGAATGCTATTAATACGAGAAACATTATGTTTTTGGGGGTGTCCAGATACTTTTGATCGCATAATTTAGCTAACAGAACTTTTCAATCCCTAAATCTAGATATTCAGATGATTTGTAGAGAGGGTGACTAATAAGGTATGTTTTTAATTTTCTTTTGAATTGGTTGAAAGTCCAGACTCCTGACTTTGTGTTAGATGGGACTTCATTAAATATTTTCCTGCCAGGAGATGTAGCTCCACTCTGAAATGTAGACCAGGAAGCAGTTATTTATGTGACCGTGTAAATCACAGTTCAGCTGAAACAGATTTTTGTTATCAGTAATAAAAACTGTTAAGGAGTAAATGAATTAGGAAGTGAATGTAGGAATTACAAGATGAATAATTATCTGTGTCAATGAATAAACGCTTCATTTCCCTCAAGCGTACTGCGACAAGCAACACAACGAGTGTTGCTTTCAAGGTCATAACATACTGATCTGAGCTCTCAGTTAGTTTATCTGCATTTTCATTCAATTTTAACTTATCATCCAACTGCACACCAATGAATTTTACAATGTTTCATGTAGACTGTGAGGATTAATGTCCACTTTTGGTGCTTACAGGTCATTATGACTTGTTGGAAATTGCATAATATTCTTTGAGAGATAAAAGCTTAAACTGTTAACTTTAAACCATTTGTGGGTTTGTTCAGTTATCATTTGAGTTGTGTCTGCTAAAGTTGAATTTGGCCCCTTGATTAGTATGTTTGTTTCATCAGCAAACGTTACAGATACATTAACCACCCTTTAAAGTCACTGCAAGGTCATTCGTGCAGAAAAAGAACAAAGTGGGCCCAGTAGTGATTCTTGTGGCATCTCAGATGTTAAGTTTTGCCATTCTGAGATTAGTTTCATGTCTGTGACACAGTCTGTCGGTAAGACTTGCTGCTTCCTATTATTACAGTGAGACTCCGTCCACACAAGAGGGATACCATTACATAAGTTAAGTGTGTCAAATAGAATTTTGTGATCCTTACAATCAAAAGCTTTGGAAAGGTCACCAAATATGCCAACACAATAATTTTTCTTATTTAGCTCTGCTACCACTTGTGAAGCTTTTATTGCTTTCTTTGTGAAGAACCCTTTATGAAATCCAAACTGAGAATTCTGCTCACTTAAGTGACTATTCTATCATAAACTACTGTCTAAAATACATTTGAAAAGTGTGGAAGAAGTAAAATAGGTCAGTAATTGGAGGTAGCTGCTGTTTATGTTCAGTTTTGTAGATCGTTGTTATTACAGCATATTTAATCTGTCAGGGAGTAAGCCTTGAGTCATGGATTGATCAAAAAGATAGCTTATGGGTAATCATGTCAAGTCTGCAAGAGATTTCAATATTCTGCTAGAAACCAGCCATCAAAATTACTACTGTTTAGTGTCTTTGTGAATTTTGTAATCTCGTTTAAGGTTGTATTTTTCTAAACTAATATCTTTTGTTGGTGCAAGTACCACCATCATTGAGTTTTCCAGCCCAACATTGTTATTGTCATCATAATGTCTGGTAATGTGCTCTGCAGAATTTGAATTCCCGCCAGACGTCATGGACGTCGAAGACCCCTAGAGGTCTCTGCATCATCGCGCCGTAAACTGTGGCGGTGTGCGCGTACTGGCCTGCATGTAGTGTGAGGGCACCACAGTGGGACACGTGTTTCCAGCAGCCAATAGCGGCACCCCCGATAGAGTATTTAAGAGCCGACCTCTCACTCTGCCAGTGAGTCTAATCATTGCGTGAGTCTCGACACATCGCCTCGACAAGGCAGCGTGTTTATTGTACTTTGATCTCGTTAATCGTGGACGTCTTGGATTCATTTGGTTGTTTCTGTCACTCTGTTGCGTGTTGTCGTCATAAGGTCTTTCTCCATAGTCTGTTGTCGTTTCATGTCCGTCCTTTCCATTCTTTTGTTTGTGCACGGGCCGCTCTCTGTTTGGTCCCGCCGCACTTTCTCGGTCACCCCGCAACCATTCCGGTCGCGATCACAACAGGTTACAACATCATTGTCGACGAGGTAAATGGTGGTAGGTACTAGCATGGAGGCAAAGTTAGTCTGTCGTCTGGAGCAACAGCAGCAGCAGTTCCAGTTAGACATCTTACAAAAGTTGCTGCAGTTGCTAACAGACAAAGTCGATGCTCGGGATGCGTTACCACAATCCGAGTCCTTGGGTGTCCGATGCTTTCCCACGTTCCGACATAATTTCCAACCTTTAATGACGCTAAAGAGGACTGTGAAACCTACTTACACTGGCTGAAACAACATTTCATGGCTTTTCAAATCACAGACAACTCCTTGCAGCGGTCGTTGTTTTTGTCTTGGGCCTCCCCTGACACATTCTTTTTTCTCCGCAAGTTGGCACCGTTGTCTGAGCCTGTGGCTCTCTCTTTCCAGGAGATATGCCTTTTGCTGACAAACTATTATTCCCAATGCTACCATGTGGTCACCTCTCTGCTGGAGTTCCACCAGTACCATAAACGGTCTGGTCAATCATATTGTTTCTGGGTCATGGACTTGCAGGGTCTCAGCCGTCGATGCGATTTTACGTGAACCAATCAGTAGTGTAAGGCTTCGTATGCAGGCTCCCTGATCCGGGATGTGGTGGTTCAGCTGGCTCCCGATCCTGAGGTCCGTACTGCGGCGTTGAAACTCGACAACCCCTCCTTGGAAAAGATTCTCCGCATTGCCCACTCCTTTGAAATTGCTCAAGCGGCTAACGAGTGTCTTATGGCGCGACCGCAGGTGGCGGCAATCACAGCATCATGGCGAGTTCCGCCCTCGCGACGTCGACGTGGCCCGGCCGACAGAGGCCAGCACCGTCGGGACTCATCGTTGTCCGATGTCTCTATGGAATCGGCACCTACGGTCGCCCCTTGTTGCCGGTCGCACGGCCCACTTCCATCTTGCCCACAGTGCTTTACTGCGACTTTGCAGACTGATTGTCCCCACCGCTGGAAAACGTGCATGCTGTGTAATAAGGGGGGGGCCACATTCGATCGGTTTGTCCTAGTTGCTTGACTCGGACTCTCTCCAGTCCTGCCCCTCCTGGGCCTCAAGATACAGTCCATGCTCTGCAATCGATCGTCCCACAGGATGACCCATGAGCGCGGCAGCTTTTTCTCATGCTCCGCATTTTCACGGAGAAAGTCAGTTTTCAGGTTGACACTGGGGCCACCGTCTCCCTGATTAATATGGCAACATATACCCAGCTGGGCTCTCCTGAGTTGTCACCTCCCTCTCGCCGTTTGGTCGCCTACAGAGATGGTCCATTCCCCTTCATGGGCAGTTCGTCATCCAGGGAACGTACAAGTGTGTTCCCCAGCTTCTTACCTTCTTTGTCGTCAACCATCCGTCGGCTTCGAATATTTTTGGCCTGGATGCGTTTCAACTGTTTGGCTTTTCTATTTCTGATGATGAAGTTAAGGTCGTTTCCATGGCTGTTCCTATTCAGGACTTGGACGATCTCTGCTCCGCTTTTGCGTCGCTGTTTGCAACGGATCTCGGATGTGCTTCCGGCTTTCAGGCACACATCACCCTATGGCCGGATGCGCAGCCTTGCTTTTTCCGGGCCTGGCCCCTTCCGGTGGCCTGATGGCCGGCTCTCAAGCAGGAACTGGATCGGCTCCAGGCTGCTGGTGTTCTGGAGCCTGTAACATACAGTGCCTGGGCGGTGCCGCTCGTGGTCATATGGAAACCCAGTGGGTCCCTTCGGCTGTGTGGGGACTTCGGCGCTACAGTCAGTGCTCAGTCCCTCATCGACACTTACCCCATTCCCCGACAGGAAGACCTTCTCGCTAAGCTTGCCGGGAGAGAGTATTTTTCAAAGATTGACCTGGTTGAGGCATACCACCAGTTGCCCTTGGATGCCGACTCTCAGAACATCATTGTTATCAACATGCCTTTCAGATTGTGCAAGTACAAGTGCCTTCCCTTTGGTGTCTCTTCAGCGCCAGCCATTTTTCAGCGATTCCTGGAGCAGCTTACACAGCCTATCCCCACCTGTGTGAATTATCTGGATGACATCTGGGTCAGCGGGCGTTCCCACCAGGAACATTTGCAAAACCTCAGTGCCCTATTTCATGCTCTGCAGTCTGCTGGTCTCCGCTGTCGGCTGGACAAGTGTTGTGTTTCTCAACTGGAAGTGGAATACTTAGGCCACTGGCTTAGCAAAGATGGCATTTGCCCTTGGGGTCGTAATGTCGCGGCCAGTGAGGCCCTTCCTTGTCCCAAGAACTTATCTGAACTCCAGGTATTTTTGGGCAAAGTTACTTATTACTTAAAGTTCTTGCCCCAGGCTGCCTCTGTTGCTCAGTCCCTCAATCACTTGCGTTGCAAAGGGGTACCTTTTGATTGGACTCCTGTGTGTGACCAGGCTTTTCTCCGTTTAAAGGCAATGCTGAAGTCTGTCCCTTTCCTTACTCCCTTCTCTCCAGACCGCCCCTTGGTTGTGGTGGCTGCTGCATTGGCATACGGCAATGGGGCCATCCTTGTGCACCGGGATGCCGATGGCTCCGAACAGCCCATCGCTTACGCCTCTAAGACGTTGACCACCCCAGCACAACGGAACTACTCCCAGATTGAAAAGGAGGCCCTGGCGATTGTGTTTGCTGTCCAAAAATTTCACACCTATCTCTTTGGGGCAAAGTTCACCCTCCTGACACACCATAAACCTTTGGTTACACATTTCAGACCCCACTCTCACCTTCCGGAATGGACAGCTCAACGTCTCCAGCACTGGGCATTGTTTTTACGTAATTACACTTACCCCATCCGGTATAAGCCCACCATGCTAACGCGGCTGCTTTGTCACGTCTCCCAGCAGGCCCCAATCCTGCCTTTGACCAGCAGGAGGTTCAATGCTTTCACATTGATTCCGCCTGCCGAGATGTGCTGGACGGTTTGCCTCTTATGGCTGCTCACATTGCTGTGGCTACCCGCCGCGACCATGTTTTGCAACAGATTCTCAACTACATGATTCACGGGTGGCCCTCCTATGCTACTCGTCGGATGCAGTCCAATTTCAGCCCCTGGTGCCACCTGTCCCACAGGCTCTCCGTGGCTGATGATGTCCTTCTACTGGCCACAGAGTTGGATGCCTATTGGGTGGTCATCCCTCCGGAATTGTGGCTTTGGGTGCTCGGTTTGTTACACCGCGGGCACTGGGGTATGTCCCGTATGAGAGTTTTGGCTTGCCGGCACGTGTATTGGCCCGGCATCGATGGCGATATTGAGCCCCTGGTCCATGGGTGCACTGTCTGTGCACGTCACCATGCCAGCCCCCCTCATTCATTTGCACCCAGGCCTGTGCCTCGCCGATCCTGGGATCGCATCCATGTCGATTTTGAGGGCCCGTTTTTGGGGTCCATGTGGTTGCTCATCGTTGGTGCTTACTCCAAATTCCCATATGTTGTCCGCATGGCGTCCACCACCACGGAGGCTAAACTCACAGCCCTGGTGTGGTGGAGTGGCTTGTCCACACTTTTAATCAGCAGTTGACAAAGGCAGTCGACACGTCTCCAACCACATCGGCCCTCACCCAGGTTTTGAACACCTATTGCACTACGCCAATTGGCGGATGCAGTCCGGCAGAGCTCCTTCAAGGGCGCCAGCCGCGGACCCTGCTCCATTTGGTGACACCATCCTCCTCCTGCCCCCGCTCCTGGCCCTCACGGTGGTATGCCCCTGGCACAGCCGTGTGGGCCCGCGAGTACGGGTGCAAGGCGGGTTGGACGCCCGCCACAGTCGTTGCGGCCCATGGGCGGCATGTGACGTCGGTGCAGACCTCGAAAGGGTTGGAGCGCCACCCTCATAATCAGCTCCACCCGCGGGACTCGCGCCGCCGCACCCTCCCCTACCTCCTTCAGGTGCGGACGTGGTCCTCGAGTCTCCATCCCTGCACCCGGTTGCCGTCTCCCCGTGGGCCTGCCGCCGGCCCTCTCTGCCCCCAGGTGAATCGACAGCTCCCTCCACCCCCCCCCCACCCCATGGACTCCGGATTGGCTGCCATGGATACCTCGGACATCCCTTCCTCCCCGCCACTAGCGCTTGATGAGCCCAGCTCATTTCCTCACTGCCGCCCACCTCGGCACCGTCCAAGGTGTTTCCGCCCCTACGCGCAATTTCAGGGGGGAGGGATCTGGTACCGTGCACCCCAGAATTTGAATCCCCGCCAGCCGACATTGCCGCCGAAGACCCCTAGAGGCCTCTGCATCATCGTGCCGTAAGCTGTGGCGGCGCGTGCGCACTGGCCTGCATGTAGTGTGAGGGCGCCACAGTGGAACACGTGGTTCCAGCAGCCAATAGCAGCGCTCCCAGTAGAGTATTTAAGAGCCGGCCTCTCGCTCTGCCAGTGAGTCTCGACGCATCGCCTCGACAAGACAGCGTGTTTATCATACTTTGATCTCGTTAATTGTGGACGTGTTGGATTCGTTTGGTTGTCTCTGTTACTCCATTGTGTCTTGCGTGTTGTCGTCGTAAGGCCTTTCTCCATCGTCCATCGTTGTTTCGTGTCCGTCCTTTCCGTTCATTTGTTTGTGCACAGGCCGCTCTCCGTTTGGTCCTGCCGTGCTTTCTCAGCCACCCGACAACCGTTGCGGTCGCGGTCACAACAGGTTACAACAATAATCATTCATCTTCTGTTGCCATTTCACATGTACAGTTTGAGTAACAAGGATTTCAGTATTTATGTTTGATGGCTAATGAAGTGAGAAATATATACACCAGTGTAGAAATTATGTATCTTGTTAAAGCTTTGAGGCATAAGGTGAAAGTATTCACTGAAGTTCCTCACTACTAAGTAATGAAATTATTTAATTCATGAATTTAAAAAGTTTGGTATGCTATTGTATATACATTATGAATCATCTAAAAAGAAGAAAAAATCAGTGTAACAACTAAAATTTGTATGGGAGAATAGCCAGTCTCGTCATTATTCATGTTGATTATATCATTTATCCTATAGATAAATTCTTCTCATGATGGAATGCTCATAAGAAACTAATTTCTGTCATTATTCCTCAACTGCATAAATGTTATGAAGTACCTCCTACGAATTGCTTGGCAGCTAATGAGTGCTCCAAAAGTGATGTGTGTCTTTTTCAACAGTGTTTTATATGTGACAAAAGTTCATTTCTTTATAGACATGCCATTACTTCCTCTCAGTCAAACAGAAATGACCAGTGGAATGGGGAAACTTTGAGTCTCTTGAATGCTAAGCATACAGTATTATGTACTGGCATGTTACAATGTCCCATCCAAGGGGCTCGCTGCTCTGCATGGCTACCACAGGGCCCCAGCCTTTGCAACATCGTTTCCCTTCCGTGCTGCAAGTCTATCCTCTTGCTATTCTTTTTCCCCTCCCATGGGGAACATGTCAGAGATGTTTTGGAAATGTGTTCTGCATATTCAGTGGCTGATATCAGAACAGTGTCTTCACTGTTTTTCATTCCCCTTTTTTTTTTCTTCATTCCCCTTCTCCTGTCATTGCTCTGCTTTGGTGTTTGAGGTTCCTCTTTTTCTTCTTCCTTCCTGTGCACTCCTGAAGGCCAGCCCATGCATCTAACATGTAACATGTGACTGGGTAATGCGTAATTCCCAGATTCCCGGGTTGGCAGGTAGGGTTCGCATGTACCCCCTGGTATAGGCCAGGCCCAGAGAAAGATGACTGTCTGTGCTGCTACCTTCCCAAATTGCCGAATGGTCCCTCCGTCAGGGGTTTGGGAGGTGTGACCTGAGTGCGAACAATCACCAAAGGAAGGGGCACCGCCTTCTGAGGGGGAGGGGGGGTTGGCAGTTGGAAGCAGCGTGCCATCTGTGACGCTGCAGTCATGGGGGTTTTTCTCCCAATGAGCAATTATTTTCTTCCCGGTCAATGCCTGTCAGATGTAAACGGAATGAAGCTAATGATCAAAGACCCTCCAAGCTGCACCACGACTCCTTATGGTTTCACATACTGAAGACAGTCAGTATTTTGCTACAGCAAATCCATTTACAATTCGGAAGATGTTGATGCAATTGCTGGTCCTGTGAAATCCTGTTCTCATTTATGAAGTGGCACTTTGCTTTTGGAGACTACTTCTGATTCCCAGGCACAAAACTGCTTGCAGCTTCGCTCCTCCATGGCTATCTCATTCATGTTGAGGCCCATCAATTGCTGAATTCTTCCCATGTGCTGCTCGATGGTCTGACCGAGGTAGAAATCCAAATGTACCTCTCTGATCAGAGTGTCATTGCAGTCCATGGGGTAGTGAACAAGGTAGATGCATACTTAGTGCCCACACTCACTCTTTTTATCATTTTTGATAAAGTAGTGCTTCCATCAAAGATCGAAGCAGACTGTGAAGTTATCACAGTGCACTGCTACCAATGTCATCATTACAACTACACTTGAATGTCCTGTAGATACCTAGCCAAATGTATAACCTGTGGTAGGAATACCAATGATGGTGATTGGCCACCTCCTTCTCCCCACTGTATCAACTGCAATGGTGACCATGCCACCTGCCTCTCCCAAGATCATCCTCTGTATCTCAATGCGTTTGCTGTCCAGGAGACCTGGGTGAAGGAAAAAGTGCCTTATCCGAACCCTCACAAGTTGTTGGCTAGTTGCAAACCCTATGTTCTACCGTCTGGCACTTACAGTGCTGTTCTTGCTACATCTCGCTCCATGAAGAACATGGCAACACAGACTTGCAATCTCAAATTCAGCACTGTGGTCGTGAAATTGCCCAGTATCATGGCAGCATACCCATCATCTTCTGCAGCTGTGCAACAAGCCACCAAACCTTCACCTCTCAGGGCAAAGTCACCCGCTACACAACTGGCAGGCCAGAAAGGACAGAAGGAATACTCCCACGAAGACTTCCTACATCCCTCCAACCAATAAACATCGGGGCCCTACTCCGCCAAACAGAAAATCTCCAAGAAGCCTAACAAAGGCAAACGGTCTTGTTTGTCCTTCGCCGACTTGGAGGACCTCTTCAACAGTGTCGCCATGTGATACCCTTGCCTGCCCTTGCTTGGCTGACCACCGTGCCACTGTGCACTGCCAACTGTTTTTCAGCCCTGGACTCCACAGATAAACAGAGGAGAATGCTGATATTCCCTTTGGTGCTTGCCCAGAACCTGTCATGGCTGACCTTCTCAGTCACTTTAACCTCATCTGCCTTAACATGTGAGCACCAATGTTCCTTTCCAGCACCACTTGTACATATTCCCATTTGGGTGTCTCCTTCTGCACTCCTGAGCTTGCCCATCATCTAGAATGGTCCATTCTCTATGACACATACTCAGGCAACCATTTCCCGTGTGCTATCAGTATGCTGACTCCTACCCCACCTAAGTCTACACCCAAATGGCAGCTTTCTAAGGCTGACTGAAGGCTTTACTCCTTCCTGACCACCTTCAGTATACAACATTTCCCAAGTTGCGATGACCAGGAAATATCTTACGAACATTATTCTTACCACGACACAATGTACCATATCTCGCACTTCCTCTCTGCCACACCGTATCCCTGTCCCTTGGTGGACTGAGGCTTGCCGCAATGCAATTCGCATGCAGAGATGTGCTCTCTGCATTTTTAATTGTCATCCTATGATGGCCAACTATATTCGTTACAAACAGTTGCATGCAAAGTGTCATCACATTCTTCAGGATAGCAGAAAATCTATCTGTATTTCCTTTACCGGTTCTTTTAACAGCACCATACCATCTTCGTCACCTGGGCCAACCTCCAACGGCTGTCTGGAACTGAGGTCCATTCCCCAATTACCAGCCTGACAGTAGCAGATGATGACGTAGTAGGACCTACTGCTATCCCCAACACCTTGGGCTGCTGTTTTGTGGAGATTTCGAGCTCCAACCACTACCACCCGGCCTTCCTCCATTGGAAACGAATGGAGGAGGCTCAGGCAATACCGTTATCTTCTCAGAATCGTGAGTGTTACAGCGCCGCATTTACTATGAGGGAGCTAAATCATGCTCTCATTTCATCCCAATCCCCTGCCCCAAGACCAGATGATGTTCACATTCAGATGCTGCAGAACCTTTCTCTTGCAGGTAAGCACTTTCTCCTATGCAATCGCATCTGGGCAGAGGGTACGTTTCTCAGACGCTGGCTTGAAGCCACTGTCATACCCATACCTAAGCCCAGCAAGGACAAAGACCTTCCTTCTAGTTATTGCAACATTTCTCTCACCAGCTGTGTTTGCAAGGTCTTGTAATGTTTGATTCGTGCCCGGCTGGTATGGTGGCTCAAGTCTCGCAATTTACTAACCTCTGCACAGTGTGGGTTTCGAGCAAGCCGTTCTGTGGGTGAACATCTTGTCATCTTGTCAACCCATGCCATGAATTGTTTTCTGTGAAAATACCACACTATGGCCTTGTTTTTCAATTTGGAGAAAGCCTATGACACCTGCTGGAGGACTGGTATCCTCCATACTCTCTACACGTGGGGCTTCCATGGCCGCATGCCCCATTTCCTTCAGGGATTCTTAAAAGACCTAGTTTTAAAGGTAGTGTGATTCTGCCTTGTTGGACATCTTTACACAGGAAAACGGTGTGCCTCAGGGTTCCGTCATGAGCATTGACCTTTTTGGTATTGCTATTAACCCTATAATGGCCTGTCTCCCACCAGGCATCACCAGTTTCCTTTTCGTTGACGATTTTGGAATCTGTTGCAGTTGTCCACAGGCTTGTCTCCTTGAGTCTCGATCATCTTTACTTATGGAACATCGACAATGGTTTTGCTTTTCCTCTGACAAAACTGTTTGTATGAATTTCTGGGGGCTCAATTAGTTTCTTCCACCATCTTTACATGTTGGGCCTGTTGCCCTTCCATTTGTTGAAACTACAAAATTCTTGGGGCTTATCTCAATAGGAAACTGTCTTTGTCCTCCCACATGTCTTACCTAGCTGCCTGCTGTACACAGTCCCTCAGTGTTCTATGTGTCGTTAGTGGTTGTTCCTGGGGAATGGATTGGACCACCCTCCTCCGTTTGTACCAGTCCCTTGTCTGTTTGAAACTAGACTATGGGTGTTTTGTTCGTGCATCTGCACATCTGTCTCTCTTAGGCTGTGTCAACACTACCCACCATTGTGGCATCGATTGGTTGAGAGTCCATGTGCTGAATCAGCTGAACTACCACTGTGACTTTCTCCTTGGCAGATACGAATGCCCTTTGTCTGCCATACCTGGCCACCCATCTTACACCTCCTCCTTTGATGACTCCTTTGATCACCAGTACAGGGTGTGTCTCTCTTCTGTGTTACATCTTGGAATTTGCTTTCGGCTCTTGCTCCGGGAGCTTAACTTCACGCTACCTGCCACCGATGGGTGTGAACCCTTCACCACCTTGTCTTCATGTGGTGGCCTTTGTTGGCCATGGCCTTCATTTGCTTCCTAAAGACACTACTCCAGCTTTGCTCTTATCGCCGTAAGTTTCACAATCTCCACACAGAACTTCACAATTGTACCTTTGTGTACACAGATGGCTCTCGGACTGACCTTCATGTCGAGATCTCCTTTCAATGTTTCTTCGTATCTTCTTCTGCAACACTGCTCAGTATTTACAGCAGAGATCTTCACCCAGTATCAGGCTGCACAGTACATCATGCGACACAGACTTTTCAATTGTGTCATCTGCTCTGACTTTCTCAGTGCCTGCAGAACCGTGGTATACTGTACACTGTCCACCCTTTTGTGCAACAGGTGCGAGAAAGTTATCACTTGCTCACTCTTGATGGAACTACTGTGATGTTTATGTGGGTTCCTGTTCACATTGGTCTGATGGGAAATGAGGCTGCTGCCAGGGCAGCAGTCCTCGTACCTCGGCCCACTAGTTCTTCCACTCCCTCTGATGATCACTGTGTTGCCGTCTGTCAGCAAGTGGCATCACCATTGGTCCTCCCTTTGTGGGAATTAAACCTCTCCCATTGGCTTGGACAACCTCCTGTCAGCCATCTCGCCATGAGATCATTTTAACTAGGTTGCGTTTTGGCACTGTCTTTTTAGCCTTCACCATTTGTTAAGTGGTGCTGCCCCACCACTGTGTGCTCCTTGCCCTCAACCTCTGATGGTTCGCCATTTCCTGACGGAATGCCCTTTTATTAACCACTTATGTTCTCATTTATGTTTGCCATCTGAGTTTCTGTCCATTTTAGCGAACAATGCACAGGCTGTCAACCGCGCTTTAGCAATATGGCAAAGGACATTTAATTGTGGCATAGGGTCTTCATTTCCGTATGGCGTATTTTATGGTCCCTTCTCCAAATTCCTGTTTTTAGCTGTCTTTCTTCCATGAATTGGGCTTAATGTGTAGACATTTTCAACTTTCTTTTCTTTCTTCCCCCCCCCCCCCCCCCCCCCCCCCCCCCCCCCCCCTTAGTGTTCTACAGTTCTGACATGGGCGGGTATGAACCTAGTTGTTTTTGCACCCTAAAACAAAACAAAACACCACAGAGTGCACCATGAAACAAAGGAACATACCAGCTTTTTATATTTGTGTGAACTGAGCTTTAAAAGTGTCTTGAATCAACAAATCTGTGTGAAAAATAAGTCTTGCGGTGGCTGACATGATATCTGTGGCAAGGAATGTTGGAGAGCAGTGTAGAGTCTGCCTGGATGTTGGTTTACTTGGGGTTGTGTGCCAGAATAATAGGTAGAACCTTAGGTACTGCTTCACCAACTTACAGTGAAACTTTCACCTTTTAACCTAACCTAAGTCTTAAGCTACGGTACAGTTCAGTGTACCACTACAACTAAGATTTTGTATTCACAGTCAAAACCTACATTCCAGAAAATATGCTTATAAAAATAAATAAATAAAAATGTCAGCATTATGTTCTTGTTCTGTTTGTGCATGTATTTCGTCACACACTGCATCATGTTACTTCATGAGACAAAGCAGACATCTGGGATCAGTAGGTTAAGTTGACCAGAGAAGTGGTTTGATCACTTCCATGCTTTGATTGTCTTGTATGCTAAGTTAAACTATATTGTTTGTCAGTGGAGTCAGTAATTTGGAGATTGCATAACACATCATAGGAAATGTACTTGTGAACTATACTGGTTGGTTTCAGACAGAACTGAAGGCAGAGAGGTCTGCTTGTGTTGGTGTAACAAATTGGCAATTAAACACAGGATAGAACTTTTTAAGATTTACATTTGTATCTGCCATAAGCAGCTTGATAAATAGATTTATTTTGGTGTGTAAACCTTCTTCTATTTCCAGTTTATACACCGTTACCTTCGTTTTCAGATAATATTTCACCCAGAGGATGTCGAAGTACCAGAAGTTCCTGGCATGTTCTCTTCCTTCCACGTCAGAGGTATTCCTCTATTTGTTGATCCTAGGATGTTTGAAGACAAATCGCATTATGCTCGTATAATGGGATATGACAAACCTCTAGACTTGAAGCTTGGAGACCTGGAAAATGATAAGAAAACGTGATAAGTTCACACCAGTGTGTATTGAGAATAAACTGAAATAAATTGAGTGACTATATTGAAAGTAGTTAATGTGAGTGAAATCTTCAAGTGTTAATGTATAATTTTGGGAAATTTCCCATGTCTACCTGTTTAGTGCCTTCCTCTGCTTAGTGCTGTTTAGCACTAATAAATTATTGAAGGTGAGTACTTACTGGATTTTCCATTTTCTTTATCCTCCACACTCATTCCAGGAGCTCAGCCAGCAATGGCTTGTTGCAGGCACAGTGTAGCTGAACGCCTCGTTGTGGCAGCTAATGGGCATTGCCAACCACCCTAATGTCTTGGACACCACGTGTGCTTAAGCCATCATGTTCAACTGTAGAACATAGTGTATCAGGGAGTGCGCATCTTGGCATAATCACCTATAGCAAAATGAAATATTTCACTTCAATTTATGCAGCTTTGTTAATGGATGGTTTCAGTTTTAAATTTCAGCTTTAAAAATATTTATTAAACATGTAGAAATTTATTCTGAGTTAAAAAATTTGTTTCATGTCGAAGTATGTAACTTGTTTGTCAAGTTAGCTATTCAGTTTTAGGCTATAAGAGACTCCTTTCAAAGCCTTACATATTTATTGTACATTTGATGAGAGTTACGTAGAGGGGGGCGGCACCCTCCCCCCTTTCATTTCTCGTAATTTATGTACATTATATGCATCACAATACTTGTCAGAGACTTGTATATTACCTAATATAAATTTTCTGACTATCTCCAGTTTTGGTTTTTATAACAAGAAGTGTATTACATACAACAAGATGTGTTAAATATGGTATGAATGTAGACACGAGGCTACAGTGTAGGTCAGTCTGTTACCACGATTGTCATTTAATGGTGGGGAGGGGAGGTGGGAGTGGAGTGTCTGCAAACACCCTTTTGACACATATTTCAAATTTTAAGCCAGCTATATGCCAATTAGTCCATGCAGTTGAAATACTATACATTATGGTCAGAAAAGCACGTAAGGGTGTGGCAGATTAGGCTGTGCTGAGAAGTAATTGTTAAGAAAAAAATTCAATATGTTGCGCTATTT
Organism: Schistocerca cancellata; assembly: GCF_023864275.1. Taxonomy (NCBI): domain Eukaryota; kingdom Metazoa; phylum Arthropoda; class Insecta; order Orthoptera; family Acrididae; genus Schistocerca; species Schistocerca cancellata. Next base: position 734,011,177 of record NC_064630.1, on the reverse strand, counting down.
CTGAGTTAATTAGCATTGAAGTTAGCCAGTTGAGCTGTAGCGTGCAATTTCATGCTGCCTGCCAGATACACTTAGTGTCAGTTGTTTTGTAGCGTAGCTGATAGTGCACGAGATTATTCAGCCTTTGGCTTGGGTTGAATCTCTTATACCGTCCCAAGTCCAATTTTTGTATTGCTCTCTTGTTTGGAAACCAAAGAAGAACACATTTGGCGGCACCATCTCAGACGAGTCGCTTGAATTTGCTAACGCAACAGCCTGATAGCTAACTTCAATTCTAATGAACTTGGAAACAGAGCAACATACCAAATTTTGTTCTTAAAAATTTTTCTCAACACACTGTACCCTTCATCACCCTTACAAGTTTTTCAGACTGTTCCTGACCACCCTGTATGAAGGTAAGTCAGTTATGTATGTATCAGTAAATACATCAAACTATATATTTTATTCTACACTGAAATACATTAATATATAAAATCAAATCATCAACACCTGCCACTTCTTTCACAGCAATGTCACAATGGGTTCTAACAATTGTGACAGGTGAATCTACACTTGGCGATCCCCCTGCCGTGGCCACTTCCACTGATGATTCCTCTGGGTAAGCATTGTTTGTGCTGTGCTAGCTGAGACCTTTTTTTTTTCTTTCTTTCTCCAAAATCACTGCTGCTAGTGCACAGCAGCAATTTTCTGGATGGTGTCTTGTTTTAACTTGGAATTAATCAAGTTTGTGCTTTACAGATTCCAGAGGACAATTAGATTATTTCCCAGATGACACTTGAAAGCATCACTTGTTGTCCTTCCAGGGAGCAAGTCCAATGATGGGTCTGCTGCCTTATAGCCTTTGGACCAGCTTTGGAGGTTATTTCAGCCATCCTTATATAGGGAACTGACATGGTTTGTAGCTCCCTCTTAATATGAGGAACAGAAAACATATATAAATGTGAACTTAAAGAAGTGTTAAACAAATTCTAAAAAAAAAAAAAAAAATAAAGCCCCAGGAGAAGATTCAGTCAATCTAGAGCTGTTTAAGTATGCAAGAAAGTCATTTATAGACAGATTCTTCTTAAATTTGACCTGGCCAGGGGATGATCACCCTGAAGGCTAGACTAAATCAATTGTTATTCTTATCTGCAAAGAAGGAGACTTGAGAAACTGTGTTAACCAATGAGGAATAAGGTTACTGAATTTGGCATATAAAATTTCTGCCAACATCATCAAAAGTAAATTGTATAGACGTTACGAAAGCACAAAATTTCTGCCAACATCATCAAAAGTAAATTGTATAGACATTACGAACACACATGAAAGAAAGATCATGCTATGGATGGCCATTTTTCAGCGAAACTGCTGCTAGAAAAACACAGAAAATTCATCTTAGAAATTAGAAAATGTCTTTAATTTTATTGGGTTCCTTTTTGTGATGAGTCCAATAAAAAGAATTTTCATACAGCTGAATAGATTTGCTGATTTCCAAGATGCATATTCACAGCTGTGGTTGCTCTGGCTATACAGGGTGAAAAGTATTTAAACTGACAAACTCTGGGAGGTTGTAGGGGACATCAAAACAAGTATTTTTCCCTAATGCCATTTTTTCCTATGAGGAGTATTTAAACTGGTAAAGGAAGATTTCTCTAGCGGCAAATTAATTAAACCAACAAACACTTTTCCATTTTTTTATGACCAAGAGACAACAACTAGGTAGCAGATACGGCCCAATTAAACAGTCTTCAACAACACCGACCCACACATTAACGAAGAACCGCACTTGATGAGCACTAGTAACCGTGGCATGTGGGTTATCCTCACTCCAAACATGCAAATTGTGCATGTTGAAGACTCCATCATGCCCGAACGTTGCTTCATCGGTAAACAACACAGAGGATGGAAATTTAGGATGCATTTCACACTGTTCCAGGTACCACTGCGACAACTGTGCTCTGGGTGGATAATCAACTGGTTCCAGGTTGTGGACACACTGTAAGCGAAATGGATGTAGCAATTGCTCTCGAAGGACTGTTCTTACATTCGTCTGATTCGTCCCCATGTCACGTGCAATTGCACGAGTGCTGATTGAAGGATCCCGCTCCACATGCTGCAAGATAGCTTCCTCAAATTGCAGCGTTCATACCGTGCGACAGCATCCCTGTCCAGCTAATCTGCTAAATGACCTGGTCTCACGCAGACATTGGTACACAGCATCAAAGGTCATATGATGCGGAATAGGGCGATTAGGATATTGTTGTTGATAAACCCGCTGTGAAGCTCGTCCATTGTGGTGCACTATGTAGTACGCACTAACCATATCTCTGTACTCACTCCAGGTGTATCGCTCCATTAGTAAACAGAGACAATGCACTACTAAACTGGTGGATACCAGTTGCCTACAACTGAAGAGTGTAATATGCCCTCTAACTACTGAAGATCGTAATACGGCCTCTATCAACTGAAGAGCGTAATACGGCCTCCAACGTCTTAAAATATTTGTTTTGATCTCCCTTAAAACCTCCCAGAGTTTGTCGGTTTAAATACTTTTCACCCTGTATAGTCTTTTGCGTAGAGAATTCATCTAGAAACACACATTGCCTTCATTGATTTAAAAAAAAAAAGTTTGATAAGGTCAACGGAAATTATTACAAATTCTGGCAGATGATTAAAGTTTCCCAGGAACTTGCCGATAACACACACAAAATTTACAGAACAAATTTAATTTGTGTGAAGAAAGAGGACAAATTATCAGAGTAAAGCAGAATACATGTAGGAGTTAGACAAGGATGTGATCTTTCACCACCACCCACACACACAAATCTAGGTGCTTTACTTTTTGCGAATAGCTGACTTAGCTGAAAAAGCCACAATGCATACAACAACAATGGAAGTAATTAATGGTGTAATATCCCCCGCAAGAACAGAAGCACACCAGTATGTGCTTTTATAAGACCTTAGCAAGACCTGTGCTACTGCAGGAAAGCCTGGACAGTGAGTGTAAAGAAAAGACAAACAGCCTGTGAAATGAAATTCTTGAGACAAATAGTTGGTTATACCAAATGTGATCACAAAACAAATGAAGATGTGTTGAAGGAACTTAAAATGGAAACCTTCATACATTATATTCAAAACTACCAAAACAACTGGAAAAAACATCTACAATGAATGAGCTCAAAAAGGATCCCAAAATTCATCCTACACTATGATCTCAATGGTATAAGATCATGAATGAAAAGATTACAGGAGAACTTCTTGACAAGTCCACAACAGTTGGGTTATCTTTATAAATTTTATTTTTTAGTGTGGAACGTTACCCAACAAGCGAAAGGGGCTGAGCATTGTGAATTTGCTCAGAAAGTGAATGTTAGACAAAAGCTGCACAATACTGTCCTTGTAAATATTTCTATGACACATTGCAAAAACAAGTAATGGGATTTAAATGCTGATGATTGTAATTAAACATACATGGTTAGTTTTCTGCTTAATCATAGATGCAGTTGTATCACAAAATTTTACTCATACCACGTATACCAGCAATATTATTGCATAGAGCAGCATTTCTTAAAGAGGGGTGTGCGATTCCTAGCCAGAGAGTCCGCGACGCCTAAAAATTGAAATGTGGTGTAATAAAACATAACTTAGAGCTGTTATGCAAGACATATTTTTTCAGGTACTTAAAAAAATAGAAATTTAAATCTAAATATTTCCCTACTTTACTAAATTACTGGCCTGAAGCTGGTCATCTGTTATATAGGACTACTTCAAGCAAGAGAAATTCTTTCTTTGTTAGGGTACTTTTACAGGTTGGAAGAGGGTCTAATGACTCGAGTGAAACCTTTAGCATCAGAAGTAGTATACTAATTGCTTCATATACAGATAAACTTTAGCAGCGAGAAAAATGCTTGTGGTTTTGGAGTATGTTCTGGATAAAGTCACAAAATGTGTTAATTTCATTAAATCATGTTCTCTAAATTCCCATCTTTTCACAGTTTTATGTGAAGAAATTGGCAGTGAACACACACAGCTTTTCTTACATACTAAAGTGCGTTGTTCGTCAAGAGGGAAAGTTCTGTGTCATTTCTTTGAGCTGCACAATTAAGTATGTTTGTTTCTTTTAGACAAGCAGCATTGTTTTTCAAGTGAGAAATTGTGCTATTTTGGTTGGTTGTGTGAAGAGTGGCCTGTTTGGTGCATATTTTCTCTTGTCTCATGTGAATTTAACTTAAACCTGCAAGGAAGAAATGTCAATATTGTGCAGGTTGAGTATAAAATTGAAGCTACAATTAACAAACTGCAGCTGTGGGCAGTACCAGTACAGAAAAATAACAATTCATCATTTCCAATACTGAGGGACTTCATTGATTCTTCAGGTGAAAAACCCTCTGCTGAAGTGCAGAAGACACTCAATAGTAGTAGTTGTAAGTTTTTGAGAATATTTCGCTGTCCCACATCCTGGTAATTGTTAAATTGAAGATCCTTTCACTAATGGCGAAATCTCTGACACAGGGCAACAGCAGCTATTTGAACTCTCACACAACACTTTATGGAAAAATGTTTTCAGCGAAAATGAACTACTTTGCTTTTGGTTATGTGTGCGTTGTGAGTATGAAGAGTTGTAAACAACAAAGTTTAGGCATTGCAACATTTGGTGCCTTCCCCTACCACTTAGTTACTTCAGCAGACCTTTCCTGCTCTGTGCAGTACTGAAGCCTTAAAGCAAAATCATCTTAATGTGGAATCAGAACTAATATTGATGGTGACAAAACTTATTCCAGATTTCAGTGGAATTATGGAAAAATGAAGAATTTCATTCCTCACATTAGTGACCTCATATTTCAGAACATGGTTTATCAAGTGGATTTCTTGAGGAAATAAAATACATTGACTTCCAGTTACTGTACTGCATTACTGTATTTTCTGTATTATAAATAAAAAAAGTATAAAATACATTGACTTCCAGTTACTGTACTGCATTACTGTATTTTCTGTATTATTATACTTTTACTGTATTACTGTAAGTTCCTGTATGTTCAATTGAAATTTCATTCACTAGCATTATTTTTCTTGATGTTTTTGTCAGTGGTAGTTCTAATTAGCACATTTTTTAATGCCATGTGAAATTTTAGTTAGCATTGCAAGGGGGTCCGCAGATCACTTTCTGAATAAATTGGGGGTTTACATTATCGGAAATCTTGATAACCACTGGCATAGAGATTCAACAAACAATATTCTATTTTGCTGTGCTTTTGTTGTTGAAATATCAAACCAACAATCCTCATCTGACCATATTTTTCTGTATAGAACAATTTGTTAAAAGTAAACCCACCCAACGAAAAAATAAATAAAATAAAAAAAATCCACACTCACACACACACACACACACACACACACACACACACACACACACACACACACCACCTTAACACTCCTGACCCTTTTTTTTTTTCCAATTTGTAGAAATAATTATTGGTATTTAAATGAAAGTATTTATGTTGTTAAAAATTAAAATATGCTGGGAGATTCTTTACCAGAGAGTTTCATAAGTTGTTACATAGCATTCATTAATATAAGGTCCGGTTCTTAGGTAGTCAAGCTTCTTCTTTTAATATTTTTGTTTTTCTTTCATATTAAACCAGTTTATAGTGAGAAGATTTAATTCTTTAACATTTAATCTAACATAGGCTCATGAGAAAAATGTTGTTTGCTTTTCATTTCAAATCAAACTGTCAGACTGAGCCAAAAGGATAACTACTGGCCTACATTGCTTAAGGAATCAGGAATAAAAATGTTTCTGGTTGCTACCTACTCATTAAAAATTCAGCTTTGTGACTTTAAATAAAAACCTCATTTATTGCTTGTTTAACTTACAGCCGTGGTATAGCACTCTGAGCAATAAAATCATTCTGTTCCCACATGTCTATTGCTTCGCCTACAATTTTAGTCATCCAATTTTGGCATGAACTGCCTACTCTAATCTCATCCCAAAAATACACTACACAAATTAATCAGTTCTTGTGCTACACACTCAAACTTGGGATAGATGAAGTACTAGCCCCGTACAGTGAAATTTATATTATTGCAAAATGCTGCGGATATGCGACTCTTTGCTGACTATGTGTCTTCTATAGATGTCAGAAAATAGGCAATTCTTCCAACTTGTAATGTGGCCAAATTGAAAAGTGCTTTGACCCCCTTGCAACAATATATTTCAATATTACATTGTACAAATAATGTGCCAGTTACAGCCAAGTTAATTTTATGTTTTAATTAATATTTTAGTCAAGCATCACTGCCCTCTGTAATTGCAGCATCTGTTTATTTTACTGCTTTTCCAACCAATACTGCCTCCTCTGTAGATTACCAGATCGTCACTCCCACGTTGCCACGAGATGTTATTCCAGATGTCAATTATAAAGGGTAGGACCACAATACATATATTACACATTCATCATTGTCATAAACAATATTCACTCTTTGTAAACATGCACTTAAGTGTGTACTACTTCTGGCGTGAATTGATTACCATAGACATCTCCCCCACCCCTCCCATTACTAGGAATCCCAGTTGCTATTCTTTGCTACATGCAATATGTCAGAATGTAAACAAACACTAGCCCCATACAGTGCCATTTAGTGGTAGCAGGCCAGAAACAATATTTCCTTTCATTTGTACCAACACAGTGAAGGATAGCAGTTGTTTTTGCAACAAGTCGCAAACATCAATAGTCCAGCTGTAAATGAAAATCATGTTATGAACCCTGTTTGAAAATGTATTCCAAACTCAGTGTGAGTATGGCTTAATACTTCCAGTATGAGTGATAAATTAGATTTATTCCCTTACAGAGACTGGCTTCACCATGCCTGAGGAGCCCTCACAGCCCTGTGTTGTGGGACACAATTTGTCTGGCTCCTCTATCAAAACCATTCCAGCTTGGGTGAACTGGTTGTATCTATACTACCATTGGCACAGCCCTTGACATCATTGGAGCATAAAAACCTTCCCACTTGGCACTGAAGATGCCTTCAATAATGTGGTGTCCCCTGGGAGGGGGTAATCCTGATAAGAATCCTTGTCCTTCAGGTTGGGAGTTGTGCCTGTGGCTAACAGACATGATATTGATGAACAACCAATGCAAGGGAAAGGACAATGTGAATGGAAAAAGATATATGCTTTGCTGCTTGGAATGTGAGAACTTCAAACAAACCGGGACTCTTCATAGCCTCAAAGAAGAGATGGAGAAAGGCAGCAAAGGAGTTTCAGCAGTTCAAGAGATTGTATGGAAACTAGGCATTCTCCTAAGAAGTGACAGCCACACAATTCCGAATGGTGAATGGGACAGTAGATGGCAAGACATAAAGCAGCAGTTCTGAATTTTAACCTTGTAAATGAAAAGATATACACTTTGAGAATGAAGATCTATTTGCTCAACATTGCCATTGTTTGTGTGTATGCACCTACAGAATGTGATGAGGAGAAGGGAATGATGAATTTTATGTCCAACTGGAACAGGAATTAGAAAGTATACCAAGGCAATATGTGAAGATATATTTAGCAGACTTCAGCCCAACAGTGAGAAAAGAAGAAGCCTTTAGAGAGACAGCAGATAAGGAAAGTCTGCATTGTGTGTTGATTAAAAATGGACAAATACTTTGCCATGGGCAGTGTAATGGTAGTGATGAAGAGTACATGGCTCCAGGGAAGGAACATAAGGAAAGCCACATGGTGCACTCCAGTTGGTACCACAGTTAGTCAGACCAGCGTTGTAGTAATTGATACCAGACGTGCATCTGACATCCTTGTGGTTGATAGCTGTCAGGGAGGTGACTGTGACTCAGATCATTGTATGGTTAGAGTGAAACATAGACAATGCATTGTCATCTTTAGATCTGGAGTGGAGAGGAAGGCTCCAAGAAGATACATTTCCATACTAAAAGCAATGGGAATGTCTGAAAAGAATAAAACAGCACTGCAGAAGAAATTAGATGATAAAAAACTGTACATTGCAAAGTGTTGAAGGGAAGTGGTTTATGATGAAAAATGTTATACAACAAACTGCAGGAGTAGTTTTGGCTACAGAAGAAAGGGTGGAAAGGGCAATATGATTTGATGTAGATTGTAAAAGGGCAGTAACAGAAAGAAATGAGGCAAGAAAGAAAATGATAAAACAGGGCAACAAGATCTAATATAGAAGAATTCACAAAGAAAAGGAAAGAGGAAGATAGAATCTATTGAAGAAAGAAATGAGAATTGAAGGCAAAATGGATTATGGAGTTGGAAGAAAAATATAACAATCAAGATGTGAGGAAATTCAACAAGAGAATTCAGGCATTGAAGAAAGGCTTTCAGCCATGTACTTTATTCTGCAGAGGTAAAAAAGGTAATTTTGTAGGAGGAGAACAACAGATTATAGACCAGTGGGCTGAATGTTTCAGTGAACTGCTGAGCATTACTACAGAGATAGCAATATCAGAAGAAAATGAAGCAGTGTGTGCCCAGCCATGACACAGTGTTAGCCACATTGAAATACTTCTACTCACACCAACAATAGAGGAAGTCAGGGCGTCAGTCAAAAACCTGAAGAATAATAAGGGTCCAGGGAATGACAACATTTCAATCGAGATAATCAACATTGGGGGTCGAGGGTGAACAGCTGGCATGTGTTGTCCTTCATCACTTTACTTACCATTTGTGTACAATGTGTTAGCAAAGTCATTGCTATGAGAGGCACTCCATTTCCAGAAGAGGTTCTTGGAGACTGCCAGCGTGGTTTTTGACATGATAGATCAATGACTGACCACATCTTCTCTATAAGGCAAATAATGGAAAAGTGCCGTACATATAAGGTGGATGTACATCAATTCTTTGTAGGTTTCAAACAGCCTTATAAACTAATCAGATTGGTACAAACAACACACACCAGCAGAAAATGTCAAGTGTAAGTAAAAGGAAACTCACTAAAGAATTTAAATTTAACCAAGGGGGTTCGTTATCCACACTGCTTTTCAACTTAGTATTGGAGAGATTGACGAGAAGTTTGGATATCAATAATCGAAGTAGCACTCTGTTTAAATACATGAACCAAAAGCAAGCATGTGCTGATGATGCCTGTATGCTGTGTGGAAGACAGAGAGAGCTGGAAGAAGGATTTGACTGCCTAGAAAAGGAGCCAGAAGAGTTGCAGCTTTGAATAAATGACATCAAACACTATCCCTTTGCTTCCAGAGGAAATATTTCTATCAAAGAATCATATCGAGTTGAGTGGAGATAACTTTAAGAGATGTTAGAAGTTAGATTACTTGGGAGCAGTAACTGATGACCACAGCATAAGTGAAGAAATAAAAACAAGGATTGTCACAAGAAATAGAGCAGTCTTGTAGCCTGAGCAGAAAATCAAAGGTGATGGTCCATCAAACGGGTATAAGTCTGGTGGTAATGAATGGCTCAGAAACATGAACAACGACTGTGGCAGAGGAGGAGTTCCTGAGAATATGGCAAAGGAAAATATTAATTAAACTTTTAGGAACAGTGAGGTGGTCAATTGAGAATTGGTAAAACAATGAATTGGAAGAATTATATGATTATGCTAACCTAGTTTCATAAATCAAGGACAACGGTTGGAGCATATAGAGTGGATGTCAGAGGGTAGATTTTCCAAGACAGTCTACAGAAGAAATCTAGGTGCTAAAAGACGCAAAGAGAGATCATGGAAACAATAGCTGGATGATTTGGAGAAAGACTTAATGAACATGGAGGAAATGAGCGGAAGATTGGGCTGTGATTGCCAGAGAGGCCAAGACACTGTATGGGCTGTAGAACCAAGGAGTAAGTATAACTAAGTATGAGTGACATAAACATCGGAATTAAATGATTAGCTCATCGTAGATACAGGATCATACCTTGGATGTGAATGTATTTTATAAGGCATTGACTTTCAAATTTCTTATTCTTGGGATTTTGCTACTTAAGTATTCTTTGAGTCATTCAGTGGGCCACCAGACGCGTTTTTGGTGGGGGACAATAAATTCATGCAAACCAAAGTTAATAATTGATAAGAAGTAAGTTATTTATACTACATGGTTGGTTTTGTTTGTGATTCTCTACTTTGCAAGCAACTTATTTACACAAAACTTATTGGTATATCATTGTCATCTGCCAGCAAGATCGGTACACTACAGTATCCACTGTCAATGTATCCCCTGGTGGCTGGTAACAGACACTGACAGGTTGTAACATGAACCTGATCACTGAAATCAAGCTGGATGTGAAACCCAGCTACCAATCCACTGCAAGATACTTCTAATTGTGCTATGCTAAAGTCTTTGGTTCATTACTAGAGTTCAGCTGGACTAGTTTTAGACTGCTGTTTGTAGATTATTGATCAATTTACTTGTTCTTGGGGATTCCTGGATTACTCTCTAGGTGTGTTCTACAATTTATGATGACCCAGTGCAGACTGAACTGGTGAAATATCAAATGAGTATAGTGATCTATATTTTCTGTGTAATAAAGTGTTTTTTACAATATAGCAGGAGTAAAATTGGTGATGAGCATTCAGATATTGTGTGTGTGTGACAATGGAATATGTTAAGTGATCATGTATTCAGAATTCTTGAAAGTGTGGTGGCAGCAGCAGCAGCTGCAACTTCAAATGTAACTGCAGGCACAAGAAGAACAACCAAGAAAACAACAGCTGAAACTTCAAATGCAGTACCAGGCACAACAAGAAGAACTACAAACTTAAATTGTGGAACAGCAGCTCAAGCCAGAACAGCATTCACCAACCACCATTCTTGCTATTTCAGTCATAAATCAAAGACAACTCCACTACTAAACCCCAAAATACTGTGTCTTGTACAAAAATTTTGTGTCCTCAATAAATCTGAGTGTTCACATTTGTCTAAAATATGTAATTTTCTCTCTAAGCATCCTGAATAGCAAACAATTTGTAGTAACTAGGCTAACATTTTCCCATTACAAGAAGCCACATCAGACATAAGGTGCTTTGACAGGTGATCGCACAAGACTGACCTGTCAGTGCCAGTTTTTGTATGAAAATCAAAGTTGTAAACAGTCATATGGTGAATTGTTAGTGCACAATGTTATAATTTCATACACACCTGACAAAGAAATTTATGCACAGGCACTAAAATTAACTAATCCTACACTTGAAGAAGTGTTAACAATAGCAAAAATTTTGAAATGCCAGGTGCCACACAGAACTATTTTGAGGAAAGCTGTCTATCTTCTGAAAAATTGATTAAAATATCAACTGCAGGATAGCAAAATCTCTTTATGTTAATCTTCGTCATCCATCCTGGAATTCAAAAATCAATATCCATTTAGGGACAAAACCAAAACAACAAATCAAGCAGTGGCGCGCATTTGTCTCAGAATCTTCAAATAATCCCTCTACTATTCAGTCTCATTATAACAAGGAATCAGTAGCCATGGTGTTAGAATTATTTTGCGAAACACGTGCACATTCAGTGCCTGTGTAGAGAAACAGGCTGCGCACAGTGATGTAAACAAGGACATGTGGCAGAAGTTTGCAAAAGTGTCACCGCATCGCATCAACTACACTGCAGCAGCATAAACACATTACAGCCACAATTGAACCCTTGCATAGAACAACTGTATAATTTTTCTCTCCTGCTAATGATCAACAATTGATTAATAAAATTTCTTGTTGATATGAGTTCACCGGTTTCTGTTATAAATGAGTTCTCTGTCTCTCTTCCACTGACATCACAAAGGTTACAGTCCTACAACAAGAACCACATACTTTTGCACTGTTAATGGTATTGCACAAAAAGTTTGCCATCCAGTTACTTCCTTAGTTGTGCCATCACGTCAGGCACAAAACTTTTTGGGACTTACACTTTTCATCTTTCGTTTCTCAAATAGTAGATATCAACATTGTATCAGCAGTTGTAGTATTCCGTGACCTTCATTCACCACACATTGAATTTTCAGACCTGTTGTCACCAAGCTTAGGATGTTCAAATAATTGTGGAACTCACATTCAGCTAAATGAAGCACTTCAGTACTTTAGAGGTAACCAACACCAGTAGCATTGTGAGACGACCTCAAGTCAAAATTAGATTGTTTGGTGCAACAAACATCTTCACATCCAGTCAGTGGTCAACACCATTGGTAGTGTTATGAAAACCAAGTGACACTCTGTGTTTGTGGTGGCTTTGATTCAACTATAAATGTGCAAAGAGAGATGTCTGTCCCATTCCAATAGCAGAAGAGCTTATGTCTAGACTTCTCTAAAATTGGTTTACCTGTAGCTCATTTATATTTGCCACTAGACAAACGATCCCACCATTCCATGCTCATCAACAATCCATTTGAACTGTACAGATACAATAGGTTCCCTTTCAGAATTTCTAGTGCACCAGCAATTTTCCATGTTTTTTGGAGCACCGATTCAAAAAATTGCAAAGACTGTCATTTAACTGGACGATATATTAGTAAGTGGCATTACAAGAGAACATCATCTTGAGAACTTATGACTGCTGCTCTAGACATTACAACAGAATGATATAACATGCAACCTACAAAACTACAAAATTTTTCGGGGGCAAGTTGTGTACTTAGTCCACATATTGAGTCCTAAAGGACTTCATCTGATGTAGCAACATGTGGAAGCCATTGGAAGAATTCCAAATGCCTACAAACAAAAAAGACCTTCCATTATTTCTTGGCAACATAAATTATTATGCAGAATGTGTACCAAATGCCATACAAATTGCGAGACCTTAATGATATACACAAGAAAGCTGCAAAATATGAATTGGTATCACAGTGTCAGTAGGCTTTTCACAAGTTAAAATACTATCTAGTGCACACGCCTTACCAGGTGATCTATGAACCATCAAAATGCCTTATCCTAGCCAACAATACATCATAACATAGTATTGGGGTCATTTTTTCTCACAAAGTGTGATGATAAGCATGAACAACCCACCACATATGTGTAAAATGGCCACTTCAGCCCAGATTAATTACTTACAAATTAAACAGAATTGCTGGCTAAAACATTTGGCATCCAAAAATTCCACACATTTCATTATGGGGCAAAATTTCAGCCCGTAATGGATCATAAATTTCCTTGTTTGGTCCTAAGAAACCGCTTCCATAAATTGTGATACAACATCTACAACGATACACCGTCTTCCTCAGCTGTTACAGTTATTCAGTTCAGTATCAGCCAACAGCACAAAATGCTAACACCTATGCCCTGCCTTGCTTCCTATGGTGCCAGATCCCATATTTGACTTATGAGAAAACACTGTGCTTCTAAACAGATGACACCTTACAAAACTGCATGCAAGAGTTTCCTGCCACTGTATCCATACTTCTGAAGGATATAGGTGAAGACCCTGTCCTCAACCAAATTATGAAATACATTTCAAGGTTGGTCAGAATGCCTTACACCCCACGTCAACATCACACATATTTTACCCTTAAAAAAAAACACTGTATGAAGATGGCATGGAGTACTGATATTGACTTCAGACAATGATGACTGCTGGACGGTCATCCCTCTGCCACTGGATCAGTGTATTAGAAACCATCTCCACACATAAAGGCACTCAAAAGACAGCATGCCTATTAAGGTTGAAATCTCACAGGACATGGAGAGGACAACTTGCTCCTGCGAGACCTCTGTGTCAACAGTCAGCACCTCCACAACGGAGCGGGTCCATGTGGACTTGGCCTCAGAGGAATGTGGCTCATTGTTGTACACTAATTTTCCAAGTTTCCTTTTGTAATTTGAAAGTCAGATACCACAGCAAGGGAGACAGCTAATCTCTACCTGATATACGCTATACTGTCATGACATGGATGTTTATTCAATTTTGACTGTACTACAGTTAGGGTTGCTGTTCTACTGGTTATGGATAGATTTGCTTGACCCTGGGCTATCTGGATTATTCTCTTGGTGTGTTCTGCTATCTGCATCGACCCAGTGCACCATTGAAGGGACCACAGGAATTATTCATGTCAGACAGTAGATCTCGATATTCGTCCAGTATGTTTCAGGATTTCTGCTCTTGGAATGGCATGACACACCTGATAATGATACTGTTTCACCAAGCCTCCACTGATGATCTACATCTTGCAGATGTGGAAGATGCTGTCAGCCGCACACGAGACCAAGGTAATGACCCAGTTCCTGTCTTACATGCTGATGAAGAGGATCATTCCAGTGGTACTGGTGCTTCATTGCTGACATTGGATCCTCTGGGATTTGCTGAGGCCTACTACATGCTCACACTAACCTAGCAGTCATCTCTGCTGCTCCCTGTGCACAGTTGTTTGGGCTCACACCTTTGGGAAGGTCCCAAAATTGATAGAAGGCGTCATCAGGAAAGATAAATGTTCAAACTGGATGCCAATGCTACCATGCTGGTTCAACATGCCAACTAGCTGCACCTGTCCTTAGTGACTTCCACCTTGAGACAACCATCCTAGAGCCAGCTCAATACAACTTCAGATACCTGGCAGGCCCACATCAGCAGATTCAGTGCTATCAGAATTGGTCCCATATGGAATTGGATGTCCTTCCACCTCCAGCACCACTGACATCCAGCATCGATCTGAAGATTGGGAAACCGACTTCAGCTTCAGCACCATGCCCCAACAGCCAGCAGAGGACATGACAACACCAGAGACTTAGCTGACTTGCCTTCCCATCCCTTCCCCCCCCCCCACCCCCACCCCCACCACCACCACCACCAATACGGTGACCACAGTACTGTCAGGGACACTGCTGGCAAGAGATGCTGATTAAAGGGAGACGGGAGGAATACTATTGGCCTATGACAGTGAAGTTGACACCCTAAGGTGTTTGCTATCAGTGACTCCCCCCAATGGTGGGTAAGAGGTGCCAGTGGGCTGTCACATGGACCAAGCTGTGACACCATGTCAGAGATAAAACATAGCCACCAAGCTACCTCAAGACACTTTGAATCTTGCTGCGCTGAAGTCTCTACCTTGCTTATTCCATACTTTCATAACACGGTTGTTTACTGTATTTAAACTGTACTAAATTTTGGATCTGTTCTACAGATTATGGGTGGATTTTCCTGGCTCTGGACTATCTGGGTAATTGTCTTGGTGTGTTCTATAGTTTACATCAACCTGGTGCAGACGGAAATTGTGAACTGTCAAGTGACTACAGTGTATCCATATTTCCTGTGTAATAAAGTGTATGTTGTATGATTGCAGGTGTAAAACTTAAGAAAATGAAATTTAGAAGCATACTACTCTATACTTGCAGATCAACCTTTTACAGGTTTTAATAATAAGCAGGGTAAGAAGTCTTCCATAGCCTATCAGTGGAAACCGTCTCAGCATTTGTCAATAATGATTGTCTAAATTTTTCAATCCAGGTGGCTACATCAGGTAAACAAGTGTGGTTTTTTGTGTTCCAACTGATTTTGATGGGTTATAATTTTAACGCAGTTAATTGGCCTGAAGTAGTAAAATATTGTCTTGTCCTTCTGCACTTTGTGGTCTAGGCAAAATGCCCATACCGACCTCACATTAAGAGTTGCTCCCATCTTTTCTTAGGTATTCCAGTATCTCTTCTTACTTTCAGCTTGTAAAACCTTATCTGTTTAGGCAATCTATCTTCTTTCTTTCTTTCTGTTAATATGTTCTGTCCATTTTCTTTTGTAATCATTCATACTTTCCCCAGTATTATAAACATTTAAGGTCTTTTCTTATGTCTTTGATCCTTAAAAACCACATTTGAATCTTACTCTCATCCTTCTGTTTAGGCAGCTGTCACAACCTGTTCAAAGCCCAGTTGAGAAAGGAGGAGGAGGAACAGGAACACCTCATGAAAAACATATACAGAGGACATCCACAGTTAGTTGTAAACTTCACATACAGAAGCAAATGAAATCTTGAGAAAAAAGTAAATAGAAATCGGATAAGGACAGTTTACAGATACTGATTGTAGAAAATAATCAAAAGAAAAAATACCCTATGCTAAATACCTACAATTATCTATTAAAAATAAAAGAAGAAAAATGGAAGAGGAAGAGAAGTCAAGCAAAAGTTTTTACTACATACATCAAAAAAGTTTTGCATCGCCTTGGTTCTGAGAGTTTCAGAACCTGTACCGAAAACTGGAGTAGATTTCAACATAAACATCATTTCCGCCCTTTTTATTGCTCTTGAAAACCACACATTGCGTGTTGTACCACCATACAATGACACTTTCAGAGGTGGTGGGCCAGATTGCTGTACACACTGGTACCTCTAATACCCAGTAGCACATCCTCTTGCATTGATGCATGCCTGTATTCGTCATGGAATACTATCCACAAGTTCATCAAGGCATTGTTAGTCCAGATTATCCCACTCCTAAACGGGGATTCGGCGTAGATCCCTCAGAGTAGTTGGTGGGTCACGTCATCCATAAACAGCCCTTTTGAATCTATTCCAGACATGTTCGATTGGGTTCATGTCTGGAGAACATGCTGCCCACTCTAGTTGAGTGATGGCTTTATCCTGAAGGAAGTCATTCACAAGATGTGGTGATGGAGGTGTGAATTGTCGTCCATGAAGACGAATGCCTCGCCAATATGCTGCAATATGGTTGCACTATCGGTCGAAGGACGGATATCATACAGCCATTATGGCGCCTTCCTTGACCACCAGTGGTGTACATTGGCCCCACATAATGCCACCCCAAAACAGCAGGGAACCTCCACCTTGCTTCACCCACTGGACAGTGTGTTTAAGGCGTTCAGCCTGACCGGGTTGCCTCCAAACACGTCTCTGACGATTGTCTGGTTGAAGGCATAAGCAACACTCATCAGCGACGAGAACGTGATGCCCATCCAGAGCAGTCCATTTGGCATGTTTTGGGCCCATTTGTACCGCACTGCATGATGTCGTGTTTGCAAAGATGGACCTCGCTATGGATGTTGGGAGTGAAGTTGTGCATCATGCAGCCTATTGTGCACAGTTTGTGTCATAACAGGATGTCCTGTGGCTGTGTAAAAAGCATTATTCAACATAGTGGCGTTGCTGTCAGGGTCCCTCTGAGCCATAATCCGTAGGTAGCAGTCACCCACTGCAATAGCAACCGTTGGGCGGCCTGAGCGAGGCATGTCATCGACAGTTCCTGTCTCTCTGTGTCTCCTCCCTGTCTGAACAACATTGCTTTGGTTCACTCCGAGATGCCTGGCACTTTCCTTGTTGGGAGCCCTCCCTGGCACAAAGTAACAGTGTGGATGCAATCGAACTGCGGTCTACAGACAACATGAGTCGTGTACCTCCTTCCTGGTGGAATGACTGGAACTGATCGGCTGTTGGACCCCCTCCGTCTAATAGGTGCTGCTCATGTATTGTTGTTTGCAGAACTAGCGCTCCTGAAAGAGGAGTGCTTGTTTTGCAAGGTTCACAGGAGAGCTTCTGTAAAGTTTGGAAGATGGGAGATGAGGTACTGGCAGAAGTGAGGCTGTGAGGACAGAGCGTGAGTCGTGCCAGGTAGCTCAGTTGGTAGAGCACTTGCCCGCAAAAGGCAAAGGTCCAGAGTTCAAGTCTCGGTCTGGCACACAGTTTTAATCTGCCAGGAAGTTTCGTGACTATGGACTTATTTTCCTCCGTTTCAATTGTAGATGCAGGCAGCCGACTCCAGGAAAATCCAGTGCCTTGCAAAATGATATAAAATATGAAGGAATTCTTCTTAACTTTGTTCTATTTCACTTTAATAAACATACTTAATACTATTATGTCTGCTCTTATTCAGAAACACATATGATACAAAAGACTCATAGTCCATCATACTCCGAGCAGTACAGCACAACAAAACTTCTACATACGAGAGAGTGAAACAAAATCATGTACAAAAAAGTGTCATTGGTCTGCACTTTACTGTGCATTCATAGCTAAGGTCTTTGCCAATGCTTATAGTCAGTCTTTGATTATATCGTTATCGCTGTTGCATTTTTTAATAAATTTTAACTTTACCGTATCCGGGGGTCTTTCACCATGTACATGCACAATTGTCCCCACACAGTATGTTGACATGGTATGGAGATGTACAGTGTTTTGGATGTGCATACCTTATATTTACATTTGATGATAGGGGTCGATGCCCTTTATTTGTCGGCTTCTATAGGATATATCAGCTTATCCTATGTATGTTACAGATCTATAAGAAATTAAAACATTATACACATATTTGAATTTAGCGTGCTGAAAATAATGTGCAGTTTGCTTCGGCTTTGTTGCTGGGTTTTGTGCCTGCGCAATAGTATGTTTGGTGGCTAAGCATGAGCTTGTAACGGTCAACATGCTAGTTGCTACCATCATACGTGCACTCATTTCTTAGTGTTTTCACATTGAGTGGCACACTTTCAACTGGGTGTTACATATTAAAGGATTGCCATGGCGTTTGTCTTCCTTCTGGGTGCAGTGTGTGTGTGTGTGTGTGTGTGTGTGTGTGTGTGTGTGTGTGTGCGCGCATGCGTGCTTGCTTGTTGTTCAAAATCTGACTCTATGGCAGAAGATTTCCATTCTTGCTACCTGTGCATCGTTATTACCCGTTGTACTCGCATTTTCAGCAGAGAGAATCCTGGCCAACACCATCTGTCAACAAGATAAGTACTGGCTTGAACAATTACGGTTCACTTATTAATGTATCAGGCATTGTGAGACACAATACTTAGAAATTACATCGTTGCACACATATGTTAATTTCACCACACTTCACCATCCACTTTGTTCAAAGACTCATACTGATGTCCAAAGCAATGCATAAATTACTTGTCTTTAAAGTTCACACCTTTACACAGAGTCTGGTTTTCAATGAAAATTCATTCAAGTATTGAGTTACAACAATATCTAACATGATAGCTCATACCTATGGCTGACATTCCAACCATCGCTTGTACTACGGACATAAATTTCTTAGGTTTTAAAATGTCGTAAATTTTTCATTAACTGGCTTCGGTTACTACAGTTTGTTTGTTAGTTTCAATCTATATTCGTTCACATCACATACATGTGTTAATTACATAACACTTTATTATGGTACAATACATTATACTTCATTGTATAGACATGCTTTTATCACTTTTGGGAGCTCATTACTCCCTTAGGTCGAGGAGGGAGAAAAGCATTCAAAATAGGACTAAAACATTACGAACTGCTGGCTTAACTACGCTTGGCACCGCCTCCTTTTTTTGGGAGTGAAGAAAGGAAATAATCATCTACTAGTTTAAGGATTTATGAGAAAATGTTAATCGTGCAATCATGGACTAGGTGCCAAGGAATTCTTATTTCATGGAAATGTGTACTGACTTATCATTCATCTACTATCATGTTGTCTCCTCATACGCTAGTGCTGTTTACTTCAGTTCACATGTATCTTAATGTTAATTATGAAGGAGTTTTAACAATAATAGACTTATCTTTCACCAGTGCATGGAAATTTCATTATTTAGGCTTTCATGCGACATGATAAAAATTAATGGTTTTCTAAAATCACATGCTTAAATGTTTGTGTGTACTTTAGAGCAAATAGGTGCTGGTAAATGTCACAGAGCTATACTGCAGTGATGCATATTTTAATTTTTCATTTGCTTTATGACCTCTGTATAAATATCCTTATAACTAAATTGTTTTCTAGAGGTAAGGCCGATTTCTTCATTTGATACCTGCCACTCTCGACGTAACTCTCTTCTGTGCTGTGACGGTGCACTGGTCCCTGAAATAAATAAAAATAAAAAAAAACTAAAACTAATTACATTATGTAGTTTGTTGGCCACTGATACATTTGGTCATTATGTCCGTCCACAGAGACTTCCATACTTTGTTTAAATCCATAGATGTTTGTTTATTCTGTTACCCTTTATGATCATTTACACTGCAAAGAGAATTATTTGACATTTCCTATGGTATTTTATTGTTTCTTCTTATCTTACACAGCTCATATATTTCTTTGTAATGCTTCCTTTTGCTTCTAAATATGTTATTTATAGCTTAGTATTTAATTAAATCTCTGCGGATATATATCAATAGGTTCCTCAGTTCTTGGACAGTAGATGTAATTCCTTAGTATTTCCATTTACTTTGTATTTAAGTTAGATACTTGTATATATCACATCCTATTTGGTTGCACCTTTTGCGAGTCTGTCGTGCATGCGCACAGGTCAGTGCCTCCTCTCCTACTACTGACGCCACCACATATTGTTGAGCGCACACAGCTAAGGCATAAGCTAATTCTAGTTATACTTTCGCTTCACATGAAGTGGTGTATTACTTCTCATTCCTGCTGATTTTATGCTCACATGTACAAATCAATTACTTATACCTACACACATTACTTTATCCTAAAATAAACTCCAGAAAAAAATTACACTTACAGTTATGTACATTATGTGCAATTGTCTTGTGACAGAAAGAAAAATGCTATCTCGCGTCATCATTCTATAAAGGCTTTTATATCTTTGCGAGGGTGTAGAACCTTGCCTCACCCTCTTTTCTCATGGACTAATCTGTACATTCCGGGGTAAGGTATTTTAGAAATTATATACGGTCTGGAATACAGTAATTGCCACTTCTTATTCAGTTTGCCAATTTTTGTCGATATAGGGTGCGTCTGTAAGAGAATTGTTGCCCTTCAAAAAACTGTGTAACACGTTTCTTATTATAAATTTTCTTTCTATACTCAGCCCTGTTTTTGAGTGTAATCATAGCTTGTTTGATTTTGTCTCGTAGTGTCATTTCTGTAGTGGGTACTTTTGGTATGGGCAACTCCCACTCATACATTTGTTTTGCCCAGAACGTCAATTCATTAGGTGTGAAACTTGTTGAACGTGGAAGGTTATTGACAACTTGCGTGAAAGGAGTTATGTATTTTACCTATTGAGTGTGTTTGTGAGGGGTGTATGTCCTAATAAATTGGTTAAATTCTTTAAAGATTCATCCTACGGGACTTGCTTCCAAGTGAAAAAAGCTTACTAATACATGTTTTATGCCCCGTGAGGTCATAAATTGTTTCCACTCGTGCCCAATGAAATATGAAGCATTATCAGTTAGTTGTATCTTTGGTTTACCTATTCTTCTCAAATAGTCTTCCTCAATTCTTTTTCTGTTACTTGTGGCTGTTGCATTTTTAATGGCATACATTTTGATATGTTTTGAGAAAATATTGTATAGTGCTACTACGTATCTTACGCCTCCTTTACTTCTTGGATATGGACCAGCTATGTCCAGGGGTACTATATCTAGAGGTTTTTTTTGTGAGTATTGGGTGTAGCTCAGTACATTTTGACACACTGAACTGTTTTGATTTTTGACATGTTGCACATTTTCTTAATACCTGTAGGACTCACCTTCTCAAATTTGGAAAATAACAAAGTTTTCAATTGTTTCAGTACATCTGCCTACTCCATAATGTCCTCATACTTCATGTGTGTGTCTTCTAAATTTGTTGATATAATCTTCAAGAATACAAATACACACCATTGATCAGATTTTTCATGTTTCCTATGAAACAAAATGCCCTTGTGCTCCTGATACCATTTACTTACCTTTCCACCTTCATCTTGCTTAAGGTTTTGCATAACTTTACTCCATCTACTATCTTGCTGTTGTATAATTTTCATTTGCTTACAAAACTTATGGTAATCAGACTGTTGTGATGTATGTTGCATTAATAACGTTTTGGTTTCTGCATCTTGCTCTGTTAATTCACTAAATTCATCTAAACCTTTTCATACCCTGGACAAGGCATCTGCAATAACATTTTTGACTTCCTTTAATATAAATGATCTCAAAATTGAATTCTTTTAAATATAGACACCACCTAGCTAATCTATGGTGCAATAGTTTACATGTTAAAAGAAATGACAGTGACTGATGGTCACAGTAAAATTTGGTACTCTTACCCCACAAAAAAAATATTTGTACTTTTTAAATGCTCATATTACAGCTAAATTTTCCAATTCTGACACAGAGTAAGATATTTCTGCTTCTGATAATGTTCGATTAGCAAAACTAATAACCTTGGATACTTCTTTACCTTCTTCTTCTTCTTCTTCTTCTTCTTAGATCTGGAACAAGCATGCCCCCAGCCCCTGAGATGAGGCATGTGTGCATAGACAAAAATCCTTGGTCATGTCAGGGTGGCTAAGAATGTTTGTATTGGCTAATACCTGCTTAATGTTATTAAAGTCCTCCCGACACTTACCAGCCCATAACCAAGGCCTATTGTTTCATAGCAAGTTGAGTACTGCATCACTGTTCATCAGTTGCTGCGGTACAAATTTATGAAAAAAGGATGCTAGTCCTAAATAAGCTTTAAGTTGTTTTTTTATTCCTTGGAGCTGGACAGTTGTGTATGGCATCAGGTTGTTTTTTTTTTTTTTTTAATCAGGTAATATATCTTGTTCTTATTTATTCTTATTTAGAAATAAATAATTATCCCACACAGTCATGGTTCACAAACATAGCCACTATGGCTGAAAATAATAAATACCTTGTTCTAACATGTCCTAAAAATTTGACTTGCTCCTTACCAAAAAGAGACTTTTTTAAATTGGCTGTTACTCTGTATTCTGCAAATCTTTGAAGTACCTATTCAATCAGCCGGATATGTTATAACCAAGTGGGTATGGCTATACCTTCAGCAAACCTTCGTCTGCAAAAATAGTTGTTAAACACGTGGCATTTTCTGTCATATTTATGTTGTTATTGAAGTTACCTGTAACTCCGGTTGGTAATTGCTCAGGTGTTGGAGTTGTGGGTATGTTTCCATTTTGCAATCTACAACTGTCACTGGTACCTGCTGTAGGACTCGTGACAATTTGTGAAGAAACACCGACAGGTTGTGGTTTGTTCACTGCAGCCTGTGTATTATTTACATGCATATATTTCTTCTAAAAGATCGTGGATCCTACCTTCTGCGGCTTGTAGGTTAAAGTTTATCTTGTTCACTATTTCGTTTTCTTTTTTCTGGATAGCTTTTTGTACTACATTTGTGTATAACTTACAATCAGTTACTAACTTCTCTGCAATTGTATTACTCTTATCTAATGTACCTGCTTCAGCTTGACTAATGGTATCACTTAGATTTTCATTGATCTTCTCTCTCCTTCTTAGCACATGCTGAGTCAACTTCTAATGTTGCTACCCTTAAAGTAAGCTCTTCTACAGCTAGAGGTACACCTTCATAGTCTTTGTTTAGTTTGTCAACGACAGTGGTTACCTTTCCTACTGTCGAACATGACTAGTCCTGTGTGGCTTCAATGTTTGTGTTCGCGTCTGTGACTTTCTTTATCTGTTGCTCTACTAGATCATGATGGTTGTTAAAAGAATCTACCTTCTGTTTTAACTCCATAATGTTACTGTTAACTTCAGAAAGTACTTCGTGCTTTACTTGTTTTTTCATATCATTCAATTTTTCGTCGATTTCAGTGTGAAGTTTTTCAGTGAGACCGTTTCTTGCAGATCCTTGAATACTTGCTTTTTTTCTTGTTTTATTGTATTTAGACCTTGTGGAACAGTGTTTTGTTGCTGTTTTACCGTGTTCATATCTTGTGTGAAATTATCAATTTTGGTATTCATATCTTGTTTCATATCACTGAAACTGAGGTTCGTATTATCTAATTTCATGTTTACGTTAGGTAATTACTGCCATAGCAGTGCGTCAGTTATACTGCTGTTGTTGCTGTCAGCTGTACTTTCCAAGTTAATGTTTGTGTTGTGAACAATTGGTGTTTGTAATGTGTCATCAAGATTCATATTTGTACCGCTCTCAAATGTTTCATTCATGAGCGGTATATTGCTCTGGGAGATGCGTGACATTGTCTCATCAGTTGTAAACATTGTTGTCAAGATTATTCTGCTGTGGAGCATCGCTACCATTAATCACACCTGCAACACTCACCTCTGACCTAAATAAACTTTCTGTGGTAGGCATGCATGGCAACTGAACTACAATTGTTTGATCGCACAATTCTACGCATCTTGGCTGAATGCGTTTTCACTTTGTTATCAATAATTTTCTGTCATGTTGTATGAATATGCAGAAATAAAAATTTCACAAAAAAATGGAAAAAAATCATATGCTAATTAATACACTTGATAATTGTAATTTATGTGACATCAAAGCCTGTTTTACATCTACTATGACATGCAAACTATTGTGTTGCAATTCTTTAAGTTTTAGTGACAATGCGTTATCACACTGAAAAATTCCTGTTAAGTTTCCAAAATAAAATTCAAGGAAGGGAACAATGAGGAAAAGGTTTCTATCTACATCAAAAGAGGCGCTACCAGGTGTAACTGTGCAAGCAACTTGCATAGCCGTCATACCTTTGCTGCACCGAACAAAACAGCTTACTATGGAAAATTTTATGTAACCTGAGACCAACTCTTATTTATTTCCAATATTTCTCCTCAATTTTTGCCTTTCTGCTTTACTTGTTCCCCATTGTGATTCATGCAAACAGAAACTACAGACAATTAGTTTTTATGACTAATAACCATGTCATAGAAATTTCTTACTATAGCAATAGTTAACAAACCCTACTTACAACCAATGTCCTGAAGTCCTGTCAAAGTCACCAGTTGTGTTATAATAAAAATTTAAAAAAAGAATGGAAGAAATTGATTGGTGATTGTCCTTTTACTTGCAATGACAAGAGAATATTAGGACAATTGCATTATTTCTTTTTTGTGTCCATCACTATTATTTATTTATTATTATTATTATTATTATTATTATTATTATTTATTTTATGGCCTTCATTTGACCACTTTAGTCAAAAAGGCAAAGTTGTAAACAAGTTGTTACACAGGGATACGATTTGGCTCAACAATAACTTAATATGATATTTAGGTAATATAATTATTAGAGTCTATTCTTGTATGAAAGGTGTTTTGCTCTTCTGTCTGCCCAATATTTCTTCATTCTTTCAGATATTTTCTTTCTTTCTTCATCTGAGACCACTCTTTCTGTACTCCTTTTATTGATTTTCATTTGTAGTCTGGTTTGTGGGTCTTGCAGTATTCTGGTTTTCTCTGTCTTGTTTTTTAGGTCATCTACTGTAATTTGGAGTTCTTTTATATCTTCCTTAATTTCTGTGATCCATTTAATGTCGCTCTTGCTATTCCACAATTTTTGTATTATTTTTTTACTAATTCTGTTTTCTGGATTTCTCATCAGATGTCCAAAGAATGAGATGCGTTTCTTCCTGATCGTGCTCATGACTGGTTCTATTTTCTTATATACTGTTTCATTTGATGCTATTCTCCAATGTCCATTTGTTTTATACTGTTTATTTATACATGTCATTATTATTCTTTCTATTTTTAGTATTATGTCAATTTCTGCTGTATTACTCGTTTTGAAGATAGTTTCAGCTGCATATGTTATTTCTGGTTATGTAACTGTTTTATAGTGTTTTAATTTTGCATCTATAGATAGGCTTTTTTTTGTTGTATGTAGTTTTCGTAATGTAATTTGCGTAGTTCAGCTTTTTTATTCTGTTCTGCGATGATGGCTTCTCATTTAGATTGTATGTTATTATTTCACCTAAATATTTAAATTTATCAACAATTTTGATTTCCTGTTCTCCTATTGTAATTTTGTTTACAAGTGGTGGATCAGTTAGCATAATCTCTGTTTTTTCAAATGATATTCTAAGGTCTACTTTCTCTGCTATTTCTTGTAGTGATTTCACTTGTTGCCTGGCCTCTTGAACAGTGTTGGCTAGGAGAGCAAGATCATCAGCGAATCCCAAGCAGTTTAAGCTAATATCATCTTTTGCACTTCCAATTCTTATCATCTTTGTATTGTCCTTGTACCATTCTCTCATTATGTATTCCAGTGCACAGTTGAACAGTAATGGTGATAGGCAGTCACCTTGTCTTAAACCTGTTTTTATGAGGCATGGTTCCGAAATTTCTCCTCTAAACTTCACTTTTGATTTGGTGTTGGTTAGAGTGAGTTGGATTATTTTAATTAGTTTTGGATGGAATGCTAGATTTCTTAAAATTTTTAATACTGAAGGTCTGTGGAGACAGTCATATGCCTTCTTAAAATCTACAAATGTTATTGCCAGAGGTTTGTTCTGTTTCTTATAGTATGCCATAATCAGTTTTAAACTGATTATCTGTTCCAAACAGATACTCCATGATCTGAAACCTCCCTGATATTCCCCTAACTCCTGTTCTAATTGCTCCTTGATTCTTTCATATAGGATCTTGGATAGAATTTTGTATGTGCTATCTAGGAGAGAGATTCCTCTGTAGTTGTCTGGGTTGCTCTTATCTCCCTTTTTGTGTAGTGGGTGGATGATAACTGTGGTCCAATGTTTGGGGAATCGTTCTGTTACCCAGATTTTTGTTAGAGCCATGTGTAAGGAGGTCTTGACTGTGTCACTTGCATATTGCCACATTTCAACAAAAACCTGATCTTCTCCACATGCCTTATAATTTTTTTGTTCTTTAAGAATTTTTTCTGCTTCTTGGAAAGTTGGAGGATCTAGTTTGTTAGGTTTGGTTTTTATTGGGGTATTTATGTTGATTTGTAGGCGTACTTTAGGTTCCTCACAATTCAGAAGTTTTTTAAATGCTTTTGCCATGATTTCTGCATTTTCCTTGTTACTGTGTGTCAGTCTTCCATCTTCATCTTTCAGTATTAGTGTAGGGGCCTCATATTGTTGTAATTGTTTCCCAAAGATTTTATAGTAGTTCCTGGAGTTGATTTTATGATAATTACCTTCTATAGAGTTAATAGGTTTGTTTATAAATAAATAAATCTTCTGTTACCAGTCACGATTTTTCTTTAGTTTACTATTCGCATGACGCGTTTCGAGAAATAATCCCCATTTTCAAGTGCGTTTTTTGTGTGTATTAAGCCATTTCTTCTGATGTTGTCAGTGTGTGTGAGTCTGCTTCATTTTGTTGACTTTTACTGTAATATATAATAAACACATGATTTTTTAGTTGGGTATCAATTCTTTTTGTGAGGTTAGTGGCTAAAATTTAGAAGAATTTGTACTTACAGTTTTCTAATGGTCCATTTGTGTAGAGTCTCACACACACTTAACATGACACACAACTTCTTGTACACTTTACACATCGAAAATATCTTATATAAACAAAACTGTTACAAAGGTCTTCTTACAGGTAGTCCACAGAGATAACATTATAGGTCTTCCACAGATTATGATATGCTTTTGAGCAGAGGTTATTTATCTTAACGATTTGGCTCATGAATTACTTATATTGATTTTACAATTGTGCTTATTTCTATGTTTTTATTTCAGTATATTATCGAAACATCTGAAGAAATTCACTGATTCACTTTCAAGTTTTTCATTTAATATTTTATCTTCATATTTTCTGTGATGTGAATATATCTCCAGTTCTTCAAGCAAATCCATTTTATGTCCTTTATTTAGTCAGTGGAATACTTTGACATTTTGCTCTATTTTTCCAAATGGATGTCGTGCATCGTGCGAATAGTAAAATTAAAAAAATCGTGACTGGTAGCAGAGGATTTATTTATTTATAAACAAACCTATTGTTTCTACAGTCGCAGGCTTTCAAATACCATTTATAATGGATCAAATCAGATTCTATAGAGTTTATATTATCTTTATGGAATCCTCTCTTGATTCTTCTAATATTTTGTGTGAATTTTTTTCTTTCATTTTTTAGGTTGATGGCATTTTCTTCAGTTTTATGTGCTTGAAACTTTAACCATGCTTGGTGTCTATCTTCATGGAATTTGTCACATTCTGATGTCCACCATGCATGTTTCCTTCGTGGGTTCAAGGGAGCTACATTCTCTGCTTCTTTTTTAAGATTAGGCACTAGTTGTTCTAGATCATCTGTTAATTTGATGGTTTGTGTTATTTGTTATTTTTAATTAGCTGATGTGGGTCAAACCTCCTTTTTATTTTATTAGTTTTTCTGGTCCTCTTTAACGGAGTGGATTTGATTTTAATTTTAACTATATAATGGTCTGAGCCTGTGTCTACTCCTCTCAGTACTTTAACATTGTGGATCTCCTTATGAAAATTTTTGTCCATACAGACGTGGTCTAGCTGCCACTCCCCCTTCCTCCAGTCTGGATGTTTCCATGTTTTAAGTTTACTTGGCTTTCTTTTAAAGTATGTTGATTTAGATATAAGTTTGTGTTCTCTGCAGAGTTCTACAAGTCTTTGACCGTTTTTGTTCGTAAATTTATGTGGACTCCATTTCCCAATTATATCTTTATATTACCTTTCTTTTCCCAACTGAGCATTGAAATCTTCCAGCAAGATTTTTACATTCTTTTTATTTACTCTGTTCACAGTTTGTTCTTGAAGGACCATCACTATATATATATTTTAATTGTATATCTTGTCTTCTGAAAGCTTCTCCTTCTGTTAATTTTACAAAAACGTGACCATGGACTTCTCTTCCTCCACTTCAGTTGTAGATGCTGGCAGCAGACTCCAGGTAACACCAGTGTGTCTCAAGATTATATAAAATATGAATGAATTATTCTTAACTTGGTTCTATTTCACTTCAATAAAAATACTTAATACTGTTATTAAGTCTTCTCTTATTCAGAAACACACATGATACAAAAGACGAGTGAAACAAAATCATGTACAAAAAAGTGAATGATGTTTTCTGGTCATTTGTCTGCACTTTACTGCGCATTCATAACTGATGTCTTTGCCGATGCTTATAGTCAGTCTTTGATTGTATCGTTACCACTGTTTCATTTTTTAATAAATTTTAACTTTACCATATCTGGGGGTCTTTCACCATGTACCTACACAGCCTCCAGTGCTTCATGTTGGAAGATTACATATTATCCCCCATATAGCAAAGAGTGCTTTTAGGGGGGCTTCTCTTTGTATACTTATCATGTGCAGGTGTTTCATGAAGTTTCCATGGTTAATCATTTGATCTACTACAAGTTTAATTTGTCTCCCGTTTAAGCCTAGGATTACAGAACTTCTCTTAAAACATGGTTTCGACATCATTAGCTTGCCAAATTTTTGTTTCTGGGTTTTAACCCAATATCCCACATGCTGTCTCCTGATCCAGCAATATAGTTTAGATTTTACCATTCTCATATCGATGGTTAAGAGAGTTTGTAGTCAAAAAAACCTGGAGTCATCATTCCTGTCTTGTCCAGTCTATCAGCTTGTTTGTCACCACTAATTCCTTAGTGTTCAGAGACCCACAACGGATTTGCCCTGTTGCTTTCCCCTAGGTTCAAGTGTTTTATGGCATTGTGCAGTGGTCTTTAATGTTGTTGCAGGGGCTGATAAAAATTAGAGCCGCTTGATTTTTTGAGTGAATGCAGGTGCTGCAACCCTTGTAACATCTGTGTAGTCTCCTCTGCCCATACTCCAATACCGAATATCTCTGCCTGGAATACAGTTGGCAGTTTCCTTAGAGTTGAGGCTGCACATTGTAGATCCTGGGCTGAGGACCTTTGTCTGTTTTTTGACCTTCCGGCAAACCAGTCTACACCACCTGAATGGTATCATGGTTCTTTCTTCCACTGCTCCCTGTTCCTGTGGTTATATAGAAAGGTTTGGTGAAGTAGATAGAATTTACTGTATAGTCAGCTGGCATTTTACCACCTTTCCTATGTTTACCATCTTCATCATACTAGGGTGGGATTCTGGAAATCCCGAAGATTTTCGGTTCTTAACCCAGCAGTAGGAATGCTGCTAATTCCAACCATTATGGTTTGGCAGGCCAATCTCTGTATCTTCTCGAGCTCCGAAGCAGCCACTTTCTTTTAACTTTATTCCACCATTCTGCCGCCCCATAAATTATCGTAGGTCTTATTAGAGAGGTGTAAATCCAGTGCGTGGTCTTGGGACTAAGACCCCATTTTTCCACAGGAACTTTTAGTGCACATATGAGCACCTTTTGCCTTGGAATGTATATTCTTTATGTTAGTTTAATATTCAGGTCTGTCCCTTGGTATTACACTAACCCCTCTATTGATAGAATTTTGCTGAAGAACTTCAGTTTCCAGTACATGTCCTGTATATGCCTCCTTGTGAACTGTACAACAAAGTGCATTGCGCCAGGATTTTAACAGAACTTGCAAATGTACCAAGTTTTGGTAGGACTAAATCATCTGCATAATCTATGAATTAAGCTCTTTAATGAGCTCATTTCAACATATACCCTGACTATATCATTAAAGAATGGAAAACAGAAGTAAGCATCAGGATAAAAATAAATCAGTATAAAGCAGTAAATGTTTGCAGACGATCTTACAGTCCTACAAAAAAGATCTATGTAGAGATTTGAAAAAAATTAGAAATTTCAGTACTTAAAAGTAGAGTAATGGCATTTCAGGGAAAATATCCAGTGCATTCAAAGATAATTATCAACAGAAAACCCATAGAATATATAATTTCTGCTTAGGAGCAGATCTTAGTTACAATAAAGATCAAGGTACAGAACTAAGATGTAACATTTTGAAAACACTTGGTACAGTAAACAGAATGTCATGTAATAAGATGAAGAAGGATGCCAGAATCAAAATTTATAATTGTAGACTGTAACAGCCAATACCGTATCATTACTTTCACTGAATATGTTCCTATAATACAATTATGTGGACACTAAGTATTCTCGAAGTTAATAAACACAATTTTGGTACAAGAGAATATGGTGAATGTTGCTAGAATAATGGCAGACACAACCAGGAAGCAGTGTGTTGTCATTGGCATATCACCTCCTTGTACAACAACTAGTTAACTTCGAGTTTTTGCAGTTTGTTTTATGACTCTCACCTTCATGATGTACCCTGCTCTGTGCTACAATTGGCTGCCACAATACACATTTCAACAAATAGGTAAGTACTAAATGAGGATATACTTCTGGGTTACCCAGCTGTGCCTTAATATGAACAGCCACTTATGAGAACTATAATGCTAGAAGTAGATATCTTGAATTACTTAACCAGCATACAGTATTGAGATGTTTATGTAGCATGTGCTCAGTAATAGTGTCTACATTGTCAACAATGTTTGGTGAGCATTGCTTTCCTCCCATTCCTTAGCTTTTGTCCAATGTATGCTGTAAAGAGTGAAGGAATCACATGTACGATTTCCAGAGGAAAAAAGTGGTAGAAGCTGTCGCACAGAAGTTAGTGTTATGACAGTATGTTTTACAATGTTCTTCTGAAGTGCACTAGTTTTGAGATCATATTGTGACACTTTATTTTCCATAGACACTAAGTGGAAACATTAAAAATTATATTTTTAATTTCTTGTAATGTTTGCTAAGCTGTATAGTACAGAATGTTTTACATGTAAAAAGAGACAATATACTAAAAAATCATGTTACTATTCTTTGCACATTCTGAGAGAACCCCAAATCAGCTACTTTTCCTTCTACTTTGCTTACCAGTGATGACAACCTTTATTCAGATTCACCATCCAATCTCTCTCCTGTTTCACAATACCAACCATCATGAGAGGATGAATCACATAGTGTCAGAAAGAAGAGGAAGTGGTAATAATTCTTGCACATGCATAGCAACTGAAGACACCATTACTGATGTGAAACTGTTTAAAAAACTGAATTTAGGAGGCATGGAAGGTACACATGCAAGAACAAGCAACCCCAGAAAAAAATTAAAACATCCAGAACAATGGGTTATATATGTTTCCGAAATCAGATGGCAGTCTGAAGAATCCTGCATTTCATCCTGGAAAGTCTGTGTTTCAGGAATATGCATGGAAGATCCATGTTGGAACAACTGCAAAAAGAAGTGTTATAAAAAGTTTACACATGCAGAAAGAATGAACATTTTTGAAAGATATTATAAAATTAGAGACATATGAGAGAAAAAGAGGCTTTATTCACAATAATACAGACAAGATGTTTAAACAGATTAGCACATAAACAAATTCATAAAAAAACTTCACTGTTATCTTCTGCTTGCCATGAAGAGCAGAACAAATCTAGGTCTGTAAGACAAAAGTTTTAGAACACACTTTGAATCTGTAAAGGTGTTATGGATACAACGATGAAGGAAAGAACATCCAGAAACACAAGTGCAATAGATAAGAGGTGCTACATGTAAAGAAAGTCACTTTGTCAGAACTTTTACGAAAATGTACCACATCAAGGTGATCCAGAAGGATCTGAATTATTTGATGTTGCAGTGAATGACTTCTGACAGCGAGATTTGTTTTTGAAATCTTGTGGTTTGTTTTAAAATGAAAAAGTGAATAAATAACAGTGTATTTCAGAAGGTTTGACTCTGTGGTTCATTATTAAAACAGTTCTTGCATATACTAACATTATTATGTATTTTTTTTATAAATTTTGGAGATCACAAGTAGATAACTTGTCACCTGGACCAGGGTGACAAGTAGATATCTCGTTTTTAAGTAAAAAACGGTAAGTTTTGAAAGGAAAATGAGAACAAACCAAAAAATACTGGCCTTTTCAAAATAAATAAGCATATGAGATCAGAATTATTTCAAATACTTTATGTACAGTGAAGCTTTAAAATTCTGAGAAATTTTCAAATGTATTTATTTCAATAGTAGCTATTTTAAGTTATCTAGATGTACTAAGGTGATGACATTATATATGAAGAAGAGCAAAACCGTAGCCAAATACTGAATCCTTCTCTGTGTGTGAGAAGGCATCTATGGTGAACGACGACACCATATTGTTACTCCAGCAAGTCTAGTGCTGTTCCTTATGAGCCTTTTCATTGTATTTTGTCTACCCACAGTAATTCATATGTTTTATGCCATTTGATGAGTCTAGGTTTTGAGGTTCTTTAAGATCTCCTAACCAGGTACTTTTGGTAGCTATTCTCTCTCTCTCTCTCTCTCTCTCTCTCTCTCTCTCTCTCTCTCTCACACACACACACACACACACACACACACACACACACACACACTTTTTTAAAGCTGTCTGTATTTTTCCTGTGTCAACTGTTGACACAAAGTACTTATTTCATGTATTTCACATTTCTGCTGCATCACTAACAGTTTTATCCTCCCAGAATAAACTGTTGTATGTTGAGCACATACTTTCTGCCTGAGGGTTTTTTTTTTTTCTACAATATCCCATGTAATTTTTATTTTGTTCTGGAAGCTTCCTATTCTCTTGTAATACATGGCTTTACCCTGTCTAATGACATTAAGTTCTTTGCGATATTATTATATCATACTGTAAGACACAGACAACAGCACAATTGCAATGAATCAAAGTTTATTCTTCTTCCAAATACAAGCAAACGACAGTTGAGAACATAGGAACAATGATACAGGCAGTTGCTGGCAGGAAGTATGAATACAATATGGCAGCAGGTGCTGACTGCACTGCACTTATGAAGAAGAGGGCTCCAGTAGATGACAAGACAGATGCTGTGCTGTGTGCACAAGACGTGGCCCACCACAGGCAGCCTCTGGTGGCCGGCCCATGCAGATGCCATTAGTGGCACATTTGAAGTGTTGTGTGCTGGTGGCCTGATGATGTGGTACGTATTCGAGTATTACATACAGGGTTATGGCACCCCACTCCTTGGGGAAAGGGCAATTCATCGATGTGGGTATCGGGGTGACTGTCAAAATGCCATGGCCTCTGCACAGCAGCAGAAGGAGCGACCTTGTACCTACTTTCCTGCAAAATATAATAAGAGAGGATCAGTGACAACGGCACTGGTAGCATTTCAGTGTCCTGTCTCGTCGTAGAACAGATGTGAAGTGGGTGGCCGCTTTGTTGCATATGACAGTATTGAAGGACCCAACATCTCCAGTGGCAGCGAAGCATCTTGAGAAAGTGCGGCAATGAGCATCAGGGTGTTGGACCCCCGAGGAGAGGCAGGGGGCAGCAACATCTACAAGAAGGGTGAGTCCCCTGCAGCAGGGACACTCCGTGAAGCTGGGAGAGATACTTAAGGGAGGAGGCAGAGGCTACAGATCCATGGCCCTCGCCTTGGTGTGACTATGCAGCTGGTCGTGGTGAAGCACCATCAGCCCATCACTGGAGCACACCATACTGAGATGGCAGCCTCAGAAGCAGTGGTGGGCCATGATCAGAATCCACTTTGGTTCATGGCTGAACTCCTGACCCCAGACAGTGGAGTCAGCAATGAACCACATCAATAGGCATTGGTGGGATGGCATGAGCAGATGCAAGAGGGTGCATGGCAGGTGATCATGGAGCATTTCAGCAAGACTCCAACCATGCACCAGCGTAAACCTGTAGGAAGTGAAGAAGCTTGTCAAGGCATCAACTGTGGAGGAATCCACAATGAACTTCCCCATTTGGATCTTGAACATGCAGATGAGACGTTCTGTCTCAGCACTAGATTGGGAATGAATAGAAGGAACAGACGTGGCAAGTGCCTTGATGTGTGTAAAAATTGTAGAAGGCCTGAGACACAAATTGTGGACCATTATCCATCTCAAGCATGTAAAAAAATCCTTCAATAGAAAAAATTTGGAAAAGGGCCTGAATAATAACTGCTGCTGACATCAAAGTACAGTGGATAACATATGAAAACTTTGAGAAATCATTAACAACCAACAAACAGTAAAAATTTAGGAAGTGTCCCATGAAATCAACATGGACACATTCCCACAGATGCTATGGTGTTGGCTATGGAGAGATTGCAGCCCACCTGTAGCTAAAAGGACAACACCATCAAATACCAAGAGGCAGTGATTGAGGGTAAAATAGTTACACAAAGGATCAGAAGCCTTGTCCAGCCAACCAAGCTGAACAATGTAACAACTTGATGCAAAACTGGATGGCAGCAACAGCTGCTGCGATCAGGGAGCTCAGAATAACGAAACCCTTCCATTGTAAGTTATGCCCCAACATCTAAGTGAAAACAGAGGAGGTTGTCCTGAGAAAAAGTGGGATATGGCCCCACTGGAAGCCAGGACACCACATTGGCATTGGCATGCTGCACAGTAGGCTGAAAATGTATTTCAGAGTTGTAGTGAAATAGAAACAAGGCCCATTGCTGGAGGTGATGTGCTGCTTTGTCAGGCAACAAATCAGAAGGGCTAAACAATGAAGTGGACATTTGAGCTATACAAGAACACATGAACTTTTAGAGGGTATAGATAATAGTGAGTGCTTCCTTTTCAACTTCGGAGTAGTGCTGCTGAGTGGAGTTGAGTATTTTTGATACGAAAGATACTGGATGTTTGTAACCATCCTCATATTGATGTGTGAGAATGGTTCAGGTCCATACTGAGAGACATCCATAGCCAAACCAGGTGGCAGCCCGGATAGAAGGTAGCCAAACAAGGAGCAGAATGTAATTTTGATTTCAAAAGTGTGAATGTGCACTCGCAGACCAGTGACCACCAGAAAGGAATGTTCTTGTGGGGCAACCCCTTGATGGGATGGGCCAATGTGGCTGCACCAGGTGTAAATATATGATGGAAAGCAATTTTTACTCAAAAATGTTTGAAATCCTTTGACATTTGTAGGGTGAGGCAGAGCTATGACCATGGTGATGTGATGACGTAAAGGCTCACCATCCCAAGAAACCTCGGACACCAAATACACAATGGATGACTGAAAAAAAGTGTCACTAGGTCAAGTTGCATTTCACCCTGCAGTAAAAGTGGCACTGCCTAATCCATCCAAGAAAAGAAACGGGAACTCTGAACAAAGAGAATCTAACTGCTGGTAAGAGACCTGATCAGAAACGTGGTGCACCATACCCGAAATGGAAAAACCAAAAGTATTGAAAGAATTCAAACCAAATAAATCCACAATGCCAGAATCATTCATTACAAAACAAGTCAAAGAACAAACCACAGGTGTATACAGAGTGGCAACTGTAAATTAACCCCAAACTTGGAGTACACGTCTTGTTGTAACTCACCAAATGTTGAGTAACCAGAAGCAATGCCTGCCAGAGATCCCAAATCCACCTAAGTTTGGGAGATCAGTAAAGACATGGCTGTACCTGTGTCCACTTGTAGTCTGAGAACTTTGTCAATCACTCACACTTCAATAAACAGTTTGTTATGGTTCCTAATCACTGGAGAAAATTAATATCCATGTCAGTGTCTGCAGAAGGGGGCTGGGAACAACACACAGATAATATACACCCATTTTTCATATAGTTGTTGAATTCATCCATTGCTTAGGGCACACAGCCCTGTCACGTTATATGATTTGGAGGTGGTTGTTTGGCATGTTGCTGTCATATGCGGTGCAGGGACCACATATGTATGGCTGCAATGTCATATGTCATCCCCCCCCCCCCCCACGACGAAAACGAAAACTGACTGATATCCAATGACCAGGAACAGGAACCACCATGGCGATGTCACACCGAGCCTCATTCTCATTCTGATCACCAGCAGCTCGAAAGATTGAGCAGTATTTAACACTTCAG
The DNA here is from genome assembly GCF_023864275.1 of Schistocerca cancellata. NCBI lineage: Eukaryota > Metazoa > Arthropoda > Insecta > Orthoptera > Acrididae > Schistocerca > Schistocerca cancellata. Next base: position 733,974,776 of record NC_064630.1, on the reverse strand, counting down.
CCAAAGATGAATTATCACACTGTAGTGATCCTTATCAGGAGACAAACAAATGATGCATTATGGACCATAGAATCAGCACAGGAATTATGATGAACATTTGTAACAAACTGACATTTGCAGCTGTGGCCATGGAGTTTGGCCACCCAAGCCCAGTAGGACCAGTGGGGCTGTTTACGATAAGGATAGAAGTCTAACACATACTGCTATGACATACATGCATTTACGGTGATAATTTGACAACTTACACATTTTGTTGAACAAAAGTGACATAGGTTCCTGGAGTGGGGCTAACTAGCAGAACAACTGGTAGATACGAGGAGAAATCCAAGCAAGGAACAAAGTGACACCAAAAGTGAGGACGTGTTACCAAAGGCACTTCTTGTAAGCCTCCCTGTCTTTGGCTGAGTCATCATAAGGAGAAAAGGGTAGAAACTATGCTGACAATCTGGAAGCCTGCATATTCAATGTAGCTGACAAGTTCATGATACCAACTGCAATAGCCTGCTGGTGTTCAAGGAAAGATTGGAGCCCTGCCTCCATGGACAGAAGAACCAAAGGAACAACCAAATAGACTGACCCCGCAGAAGTGAACACCACACTCATCACCAGTTGTAACATACTGTAAGACACAAACGACAGTATGTCCACAACGAAGCAAATTTTAACCTTCTTCCACATACAAGCAAACAACATTTAAGAACATAAACAGAAGAAGTCCAGATACTGATACAAGGAGATGCTGACAATAAGTGTGAACACCGTATGAAAGCGAGTGCCAGCTGCACTGTGTTTATAAAGAGGAGGGCTCCAGTAGGTAGTGCAGTGGATGCTACACCGTGTGCACAAGTCATATGGCCAACCACAGGCGTCCGACCCGTGCAGATTGGCAGAATATTCAAAGTGCAGCACACTGGCAGCCTGGTACTGTAGTGCTTATTGAGGTATTATGTGCAGGGTTTTAGCAATTGTATGTAATGAAGTTCTGCAAATCTGTCGTGGCTCTATATTATGAAAGAGCTCCCATTTCCTTCTATGTGGTATTACAATGGTATTAGCTACAAATCTCATCGTTTATTAATATGGGACACACACACACACACACAACACACACACACACACACACACACACACACACACACACACACACAGAGAGAGAGAGAGAGAGAGAGAGAGAGAGAGAGAGAGAGAGAGAGAGTGTTACCGACAACTGTGGTGCTAATAGCAGCTTTCATATGCTGTAGTGTCAGTCTGAACCCCCCCCCTCCCTCTCCTAGCAGAAAGTCTGTATTACATTTGTTATCTTTGTCATAATTTGTATCATCTGTTCTACGAACAGTTCGTCTATCTCTTCTGCAAGCACTCACCCCTGCCCCCTCCCCCGCTCTTTTCACTGTGGAGTTCTTCCCTTCTGGGTTTACCAGTTTGGTCTATATCACAAATTTGTTTAAGCACTTAGCATAATTGTATGCATTTTGCCTATCACCATCATTAGAATCTTTGTTAAAGGTTCCTCACTGGAATTGTTTCATGAAATTGTATAGGACGCTTGAAGAAATTTGTGACCAAGACTGAACATTGATTATAAGTGCTTATATGATTGAGTTGGACGTGGAATTTATTCAGCTTCCCCCCAGTGAAGCAAAATTTGCCAGTGGAACACCAGTACTTGAAGGATTATGCTCACTATACTGATAAATAATTTGCAGTCAGTTGTAATCAGATATCATCTGACAAAGACGAGATTCTTATTGCATTGCTTATTGGGTTCAGATTTTAACCCTCTTATCTATTGAAATCTTTGAAAACACTACACTTCTGTTATTCTGCTGTGGCTTCATTCAGTTGTTCTGCAGATGTAACAGTTGGAAAATATTAATTATGTTCAAGAAACTCTTGTATGTGTCACTATGTTGAGAAAATCCATCTCCATGAAATGATGGAGGTTTAGCAACATTGCTGTCTGGTCATGAATGAAAGCAGAGGATTATGTGATATTAGTTATTACTTGCACTTCATTATTGAGAACTCTATTAGCAATTGTTGGAAGTGGCTCCTTGTTATTTCCATAATTTAGAGTGAACTAACAGAGCAGACTGACTGTTCCCTCTCAGAGTCTCCCAGCCTCTATGTGGCCTTTTCATCACAGAGACTAATTATCAGAACAAGTGACTTCTGAGAAGGTGACAGTAAATGAAGGTGAATAGAGAGACAGACATGGTGTAGGCAGAGAGGAATATACCTACATACTAACCCTACATTTCAAGATCACTCTCATCATGGTGATCACAGGCATCACATCTCCCTTTTGCACCAATATATTTTTCAAGAGAAAATTTTGAGATTGTTCTGTAACATTCTTGAGTTCTTATGATTATTTTCAAATGTTTTAGAAATTTCTACAGCACAACTTGGACACAAGCACGTATCACACTGACCTGAACTCTGGCAAAATCATCATAACCCATGAATTGTAAACATAAAGGAACAACTCATTTAAAAGAGACAGAGGTAAATTACATGAACAAAGAATGGTTATGAGTGTGAACAGTATAAGCAAAAAAACTTGGTTCAATAAAAAATCAACACGAGGAAGGAAATAATACTTCAATCCACTGATACAATGATTAATAAAGACAAAAGCATAAACTCCCCCAGCACATTTCCTACATTCACTCAGTGTCCTTGCAAAATATGTTCTAAACATTATAAAAGCAGAAATACAAATACTGACTAGAAAAGAAAAAGGCAAGTCAGTATTCATACCACAGACTCCACATATTTGAAATAACTTAGATTCAACTTTAAAAGGCTCGTTTCCAGTAATGTTAGAGTACAGTATGACCATCAATGAAGCAAAAGGGCAAACATTCCATTGTTGTTGAGTTAATTTAAATCTTGTTTTTCAGGCAAACAATTATACATTGCATGTTGGACCAACATAAAACTTACTCATTTTTGCATCCAAAAGCACAACACCAAATGTAGTTTGTAGCAATATACTTTTGAATAAATTAGATGCAATACAGGTGAGATGATTAGTTGCACATTTTCTTCAAATTCAGAAAGCCAATACCAAAAATGACCAAGTGAAGTGGATCTTTATAGCTAGTTTACACTTTTTTATAAGTCCACTATAATTTGATTAAAATTACTTGATGGTTGATATCTGTCCCTTGCTACTACATTGCTGCCACATCGGCTGCCTGCTACTGCTGGGTTACAGATGACATATAAATATGCTGGGTCAATTCACAAGTGCTGTTGTGTAATGTGGAGCAATGTTAGAAGTGGCCGCTGAAAGGTATGACAGAAAAGGCAGACGCTCTGTCAACAGCTGATTTTAGGTGACCAATGATTAACTGTGGCTGATGATGCATTTCATACCCCTTAATTTAAATTTGTGTCTTGTCTTAACCACAACCTCGTGATGTGCAATGTATCTGAGAAATCATCAGTCAACAATCTGTGTCAGAACAAAAATTGCAGCGATTAAAGAGAACCTCTACAAGCTAACTCAAGACAAAAAAACATTCAGTTTCAGTGCTAAAAGGAAAGTAATTTCTTGCTGTCATTGCTTACCTGAAACTATACTCACACTGACTACACAAGCTGCCACTTACCAACCAATGTACTAGTCCTTGATGTCAGTTGGGTGCAGATTATGTGCAACAAAAGGAGATTCCAGATGAAAAAAGAATGATAGGAAGAAAAATAAGATCAATTAAAAAATAAATACAATGGTGAAAATGGTGCAGCAAAGTACCGTATTTAATCGAATCTAAGCCGCACCAATGAGACTCGAAATCGAGGAAAAAAATTTTCCCGAATCTAAGCCGCACCTGAAATTTGAGACTCGAAATTAAAGGGGAGAGAAAAGGTTTAGGCACCACCTCCAAATCGAAACAAAGTTGGTCCATTGTAATATGAGACACAATTTAGGTCGAATGTATGAGGGTACAGCTACAGTAGTTTGGTTCGAGTCTTTAAGCTTAGCAGTTAAGCATTGCCAGGTAGCCATTGCTATGCGTCAGGCGCTCTGTCCGTATTTATATGGGTACCCTTCCTTTTTCACGTGCTTCATCTAGTTTGAATTCATTGCTTATTTTTCTTTGATCTGACAAGTGCCGTTCTCTTTGTTATAGGTGTTCACGTCACTCCAAGCTGAAAATGCATTACTATACTGTGTTATGCATTGTTTGTCGCATTCTGATAATGAGTGTTTACGGCCTGTCGCCGCTCACGGAATGGCTTGCTTCTGTGCACGCTACCGCCGCTTACAATTTAAGAAAGAAAAAAAGGAGAGGAATCGCCTCATTAGCGAGACACTGGCAAGAGACTGCTATTTGTTGTTACTTACACTGCTGCTTTCTTTGATATTGGTCAACAAGAACCAAACAGTAGACTGCGTATGATAGAAGATGTTCTGAACAAGAGTTTAAAGAAAATTTTTCTCCATTTGAAAACCTTTGCAGATGCCTCTTTAGTACATTACATTCTGCACAGAAATTAGTCATCTTAAATTTAAAAATCTAGTCAATTGCCGTGCTTCATTTCTCACTGTATCACTATTAGGCATAAGAATAATATGAATATAAACATGACACAATACGCATATTCTTCCGCATTTGCTGTTGTCTCACTCTAGTTTCGTAGTTTATTAGGCAGACAGGATTTAAATGATATAGCAGCAAACACGAAAGAATACATGACAAAATGTTTATATTCATAATTTTCTTATCATGAAGAGAATACTGCATGTGATTCACAATTCATAAAATTTCCTATTAGCAACCATCTCTTCTCACAGGTAGGAAAAAATTAAGAACGTAGAATTGGCCATATTGACAAACATCCCAAACACTCTTGCCAGTCGGACCATTGAAATGCTGCTACATTCGAAGATGAACACTATGGAATTTGTATTTACTTCGTTGGATAATGTATGAAAATGCAGTGGTCGAAACTCGGGGCGGAGAAAAAAGCTCGTCTTCCACCTTTTTTTTAAATTTATTTACTGACGCAGAGGTTTTGGCGCCAGTATTTTTCTTTGTGCCTGCAAAGCATGCCTGTGTAGTGCTACATATATTAGGCAGCAGAAGCTAGTTGTGACGGCACCTACTAACAGTTTTCAGAACTTCTGCTTACTTTGCACTCTATTCTAAGCCGCAGGCGGTTTTTTGGATTACAAAAACCGGAAAAAAAGTGCGGTTTAGATTCAAGTAAATACGATATTAGAAATAAAGAAATACATTCAAACCAATTAACTGAATAAAAATAATAATCTTTTGATTAGATTTAGAAATAAAAAAAAATTCCTGATGTTTGACAAGATTTGAGCTTACGCTGAATTGTGCCTTGTGTGGAATTATCCAGTAGTGTTTGGTTAGTGCTGAGTAGGAAATGTGTGTGTGTGTGTGTGTGTGTGTGTGTGTGTGTGTGTGAGAGAGGGAGAGAGAGAGAGAGAGAGAGAGAGAGAGAGAGAGAGAAAATTGTTTGGGTGCAGCTATTGTGCATGATTATATACGAAATAAAAGTTCCAGACACATGATTTGGAAACCAAAGACATCAATAAAGAAAGCCGGACATGGACTTGAAGTGAACTGATCAATTGTTGTGGAAGTCTGGCCACGGCAAATGGTTTGGGCTTGATACTGAGTGCTCAGGTGGAGGAAACCAGCTCCAACACCTTAAGTGTCAACTATCAAAAAATTGTAATCTGATGCTTTAAATGCATGGTATTTCCCTACATTTTGGAAATAAAGTATTTGCAGTTTTCTTGTGCTACATCTTTCAGTACATTAATTTGTTATGCTGATCTTTCAAACATTCTATCATGGCTATATTACCTGCAAAAATAAAAATCTTTTTCCAAACAATTCCTCTTAGTCTCTATTCTTAAATGTTTCCAGGGCTTCCGGAGTTTAATTTCTTGTAATGTGCATTTGAAAGAGAGTTGAGAGAGACCATCTCCCAGTCAAACTCCTGTTACGATTTCAAAGGGTGTAGAGAAATTCTGGATTTGGTGCTATTTAACAAGCTGACTGCCGTATGGCCGCCAGTGACCAAATCAGCACCACACACCTGATGCTGTGTGGCCAGTGGCAGCCACAGCAGGGCCTCGTACCATGTGCCAGGCCTGGCTTTGTGGTGAAAGCACTCATCACTGAGCAAGTGGCAGTGGACATGTCGAGATTACTCTCATCTAGAATTTTTTTCATCAACTGTCATTTCTGTAGGTATGTTAAATAGCACTCACAGTTGATGGCATTATAGACCTTTTTAATATCTATCATTATTATCTTTCTCTCGGCATCTAATTAGGTTTATACTGTTGCAATTGTTATTTACAAACAACAGATGACACATGGCATGTTCTTGATGTCAGGTAACAAGGTGCATCCTTGCTGCCTTAACAGGTTACACTGACACCACCACAATAATTTGACATATCAACTGATTGACCTAATATAGTGAGATGACAAAAGATGTGGGGTAGCAATATGCCCATTTACATATGGCGGTAGTGTCGGGTACACAAGATATAAAAGGGCAGTGCATTGGTGGAGCTGTTATTTGTACCCAGACAGTCGTGAAAAGATTTCTGGTGTGATTTGGCCACACAACAGTAACTAACCGCTCAACGGTAATTAACAGACTTTGAATGCAGAATAGTAGTTGGAGCTAGACACATCAGATGCCAGGCGAAAGGAGGTCTGACAATATTAGGAGGTATCCCATGACTTTTGTTATTTTAGTGTACTGTCATAGTGGGAGTTATGGTCTGATAAATATTTTAATACTTTTACTGTAGATTTTAATGTTTATTTTTTTCCCCAAACCAATTACTGGGAAAGTTACTTATAAATTTTTACATAAAATGTACATGTCTAACAAAATAATTTACAAAATTGGAGTGTGTCATTAGAATGCTATTTATTAACAGACATTTTAAAAATAGTATCTTTATTTTACATTTCTCATATGTACAAATACAAAGATGCACAGAAAAATTAATTTTGCACCAACAAACAGCATTCCCAAGTACACTCGCTAAGAGAACAGCAACTACCAATGAAAAGAAGTAATGAAGTGTCACACTGATAGTATGTAGCTTACATGTGATGCTGGGAGATCTTTCACAGTTTTGTTGCCACATCTTCCTTTTTACATTTCTTAATATAGCCTATTTGAGATGCTAGCTTGCAACTTAAATGGCATACGTACTCAGGCTGGCAAAAGGTCAAAATCATCATTAACCAACACCATTGGCACATGGCTTTCATCAATACTGGGCCGGGCCTTATATTCACACAAACTCAGCTCTTTCATTTTCCATTCCCAGTCCATACACTGAACTGCATGTAGTGCTCCTGCCTCAATTCGGTGCCGCTGTAACATTGCCTCCTGTGAACAACAGAAAAATGTTTCTCTCTTCACTGTAATAGGTGTAGCATGAAGTTCAGCACCCATTCTGAAAAAACACACACACACACACACACACACACACACACACACACACACACACACACACACACACACACACACACCTGCTTAGGCAAATCAATTCTTTCTTTATGGAAAGGACAGATTGCTGCTCACTACATAGATGAAACATTGAGATGCACACAGACACAATGAAGAAAAAGGAAAAGAATGCTAGAAATGTTCAGCTTTCCAACTACCTCCTCCACCACATCAGAACTAGAATGAACACAAACACTATCCTGCCTGCACTCTAAAGCCTAACTGCAATTGCACTTGAGGTGAGCAGCAGTCTAGCTGGGATAGATAGTGGGGATATTGAAGAGGTTTGGGGTAGGGAGAGGGATGGGGAGCGATAGGAAGATAGGGTGAGAAGAATTGTGAATTGTGGTTTATTAGTCTCATAACTTACATAATCTAAATCATTTGATTTAGGTACAGGAGACACATCAAAATTTTGGTAAAGTTTTACCATATACATACACCACCTGATTTTAACAAATTGTACCATAACAATAATACAATATAAAAATACACATACAATAAAAAACTAACAATTAATTAGAACAACTGATTTTAACGAATGGTATCATAATAATAATACAATTTTGTTATACATACAATAAAAGGCCAACAATTAATTACCCCTTGCTCAAATTATCATGTCATACTTTATGAATTCTTCTACTGAATAGTAGCATTTATCCCACAGAATCTGCTGTAGCTTTATTTTTAGACTCTCTGGCTTCATATTAAATATATGTTTGCCCATTACCTTGTTATATATTGTCATCCCCATATACAGTGGAGTTCGTGCATATAATTTCAAATGGTGTGTGGGTAACATAAAATTATTTTTATTTCTTGTGTTGTACGTGTGGTTAAAATGATTCTCCTCAAATAATTTTTGTCTGCTGTGTACAAAGATTATAATTTCATAAAGGTATATGGAGGGAACTGTTAGGATTTGCAGGTTCCGAAATAATGGGCGACAAGATTCTTTTTGTTGTGCACTACACATGTATCTTATAATTTTCTTTTGCAATTTCAGTATTCGAGATACACTATTTGAATTTCCCCAAAAAAATTATACCATACCTTATGACAGATTCAAAATAACTACGATATGCTATTTTTCGTGTACTCATGTCAGTAGAGTTTGATAGTATTTGCATTGCAAATGCAAAGCTGCTTAGTTTATTTGATAAGAATTCAATATGCGTACTCCAGTTTAAGTCGTTGTCCACATTTAGTCCTAGGAATTTGACTGTGTTAACTTCTTCCATAGGACGATTGTGATGATGTATTTTAAGATCCACACATTTCAAATGTTTGGTTTTGAAATGTACCATGTTGGTTTTTGCAATGTTCAGTTTCAAGCCATTTAACTGGAACCAGTTTTCTAGAGTACCCATTGTGCTCACAATGGAGCTCTGAATTTTTTCTGCATCATCTTCAATTAAAACAGAAGTGTCATCCTTAAACAGAGCTGACGGGGAATTTATATTTATGGGGAAGTCATTTACATAGAATAGGAACAGGATTGGTCCTTGAGGCACACCTTGTGATACTGTACTCCATTTAGAATAATAATTCACTGCATTTGATGTGACATCTACCCTTTGCTTTCTGTTGTGCAAGTATGATGTGAGCCATTTCAGAGCTTTGTCCTTAATGCCATATTTGTTTAATTTGTAGATAAGCAAGTCATGGTTCACCGAGTCAAATGCTTTTGAAAGTTCGCAGAAGATACCTGCGACTTTACTCCTCTGATCTAATGATTTGCATATCTTCTCAATAAAGTTATTTACTGCATCCAATGTGTTTTTTCCTTGTTGGAATCCAAATTCGTTACTTACAGTAATATCATTTTTTACGATAAAATTTTTGATCTGATTTGCAGCTACTTTCTCTAAAACTTGTGACAGGATTGGGAGAATAGAAATAGGGCGATAGTTTCCCATATCTTCCCTCGACCCTTTCTTGAACAGAGGTCTCACTTCGGCATATTTTAACACATCAGGAAAGCACCCCTGTTCCAAAGATTGATTGATTATTTTAGCTAGCGGGGGTGCTATTATGGCAGATACTGCTTTAATCACTTTACTTGGTGCCCCATCCCACCCAGTAGAATTTTTATTTTTTAATGATAATATAACATTTTCCACATCCTTTATTGTGACTTTTTTTAAATCTGTGAGATACTCAGCTTCTTGGTCGAGTCCAAAGAGATTTACTTTATGCTGATATCCTGCTACATCAACTTCTGACTTTGCTACATTTATGAAGAATTCATTTAAACACTCTGATATTTGAGCTGGGTTTACAACAACATTATCATCTACTTTAATCTTAGTTATTTCATTACTACTGACTTTAACACCTAACTCTGACTTGACAACAGACCACACTGCCTTTGTCTCACTATTATGTTGTAAAATACACTTATTGTTTGCCATTTGTTTTGCTGCCTTTACAACTTTTTTGAATATTGCTTTATAATGTTTCACATACACAGCAAAATGTCTTTTTGTTATGTTTCAGTTCATTATGTAGTTGCCTCTTTCTGGCACTAGAAATTTTTATACCCTGAGTTATCCATTTAATCTTCCTAGTCGTTTTGTTACATTTGGCTTTAAGTGGAAAAGTTTCATTAAATATTTCAAGAAAGCTACCAAGAAATTTGTTAAAGTTAGTACTACTTGAGATACAGCTGTCATAAGACCATTCAACCTCTCTTAACTTATTGCTAAATATAGTTAGGTTTTTTTCATTGAAGTTCCTTTTCATGTAGCTTTTGTTACATGAAATTTCTTTCTAGAGTTTTGGTAGTTCAATGAATAATGTGGAGTGGTCAGAGATTCCTAAATCTAAGCAAAATTTATTAACATCTTCAAACACATAATTTGTTAAAATATTATCAATACAGGTCGCTGACTGTGCATTTATTCTAGTGGGTTGCATGAAGTTTGCTTTGAAGCCAAAGCTTTTTATTAAGTCACTGAATTTGGACACATCATTGCCGTCAGCTATGATATTAATATTGAAATCAGCAGCTATTATAATATTTTTCCTTTTTTCTTTATTAAGATTTTCAAGAAGGCACTTAAATTTGAGCAGGAAAGCTTCAATTGTAGTTTTGTCTGGTACTCTGTAAATAGAAACTACTAGGACATTTAGGTCCCTTAACTCGATGCAACAGCTTTCAAATATACATTCTATATTCAAATGATTAAAATCGTTCCTTACTTCATATTTCATGTCAGAATGAGTATGTATGCAATAACCTCCATGTGATTTCTCTCATCTACAAAAACTGTTAGCTAATTCGAAATTTTCGATTTTATTAAGAATTTTAATATTACCACATGTAAGCCAATGTTCATTGAGGCAGATAACTTTAATATTTTAAATTCTGAAAGAATAATTTGCAAATTGTCAAGTTTATGATTTTTGTTTGAAAAGTCGGCACTGAGACCGTTTATATTCAAGTGCATTATACATGGACACTCTGTTTTATGGGTTTTTTATGGGTTCAGGCATAGGCCTACTCTTCCTTGGGTACTGTTTCGGTCTCGCCATTTTTGTTAGCAATGCTAGTGCTGCCTGTGGAAGTGAGCAGGGACATGTTGGGGACAGGATAGGGCAGCTAGATGCAGCATCAAAAGTTTGTGATTTATTTGCTTCAGTCCTGTGTGTTACTGAGTCACAAGAGAAGTGCTCCTTTGTGCAACAGTGGCTATGTTGGGGAGGGGAGGTAACTGGATAGACAAGGCCTGGGAGATCAATTTCTGGACAAGATTGTGAGGGCAATTTTAGTCTGTGAATGCCTCAGTGAGGCCACTGGCATATTTGTAGAAGAACTGCTCATCACAACAGATGTGACAGCCACAGGTGGCTAGGCTGTATGGAAGGGACTTCTTGGGGTGAAATGGGTGGCAGCTGTCAAAGTGGAAGTATCGATGGTGGTTGGTATGTTTGATTTGAATGAAGGTACCAATGCAGCCATCCTTGAGGTGGAAATCAAATCAACATTGAGGAAGGTGGCTTGTTGAAATGAGGAGGACAATGTGTAATGAGTGTGGGAGGTGCTGAGGTTCCAGAGGAATGTGGAAAGGGTGTCCTCGCCCTCAGACCAGATCATGAAGATTATGAAGTATTCCTCTTAGTAGCCCATGAATATCTCAGCATAAGCCAATACCATGCACGTGTCTTTTGCTGTACCACAGATTTGATTTAAGCAGTATTGTAAAAGGAGAAGTAATTGTGGGTGAGGATTTAGTCAATCATGGTGACCAGGAAGGAGTTTGTAGGTATAAAGTCAGTCAGGTGTTGGGAAAGATAGTGTTTGGCCACAGACCTTGGGGATGCTAGTGTACAAGGATGTGATATTAACAGTGATTATCAGGGTACTGGGTGGTAAAGGAACACGAACTGCGGAGAGTCATCGAAGAAGTGGTTGGTGTATTTTATACAGGAGTGTAGGTTACAGGTAACAGCCTGAAGGTGTTGGTCCACAAGATCAGAGTGTCTCTTTGTGCTTTGTGGGGGCACAGTAACCATAACAAGATGTCCCAGAGAGAGAGAGAGAGAGAGAGAGAGAGAGAGAGAGAGAGAGAGAGACTCAGTGGAAAATCTCTGGGATGTACCTAAGGATCTGAGGAAAGTCTGAAAATTCTGCTGGATTTCTGGAATGGTGTCACTGTGGCAGGACTTATATGTAGATGTATTTGACAGTTGGCAGAGATTCTCTGCCAGATAATCTCCATAGTTCATAAACACAGTGGTGGAGTGTTTATCAGCAGACAGGGTTATAAAAAGGTCTGGATCAGTTTCCAAGTGGGGGATTGCTGCTCTTTCTGTGGTTGTGAGGTTGATTTCCATGTCAAATCTAAAAATTAACAATGAAGGTATAGAACCAGTTGAAAAATATTTCTATTTAGAACAAGAGGAGATAAAGAGTAAACAATGGAAATCCGTCACATGTGTGAGTTGCATTTGCGAGAGTGTGTGTGTGTGTGTGTGTGTGTGTGTGTGTGTGTGTGTGTAAGCGCGTGCGCGCCATACAGGCTGAAAGCTAATTTATGACAGTCTTTTTGTTGTGGCTGTCTGTGACTCCGCACCTCTGCTATATGGTAACAACTTTCCTTTTCATAATATTGTTGGAGATAAGGAGTGAATGATTTAGAAAAGAAACAACAGTAAAAATGGCCTGATGTGCTTTTGGTACACTATGTACATTTTTCAAATTAAAGATTGTGGCATGTCTCAGAATGAGAGTTTAGTATCAGTGTGTTGCTAGTTTTGACTTAAGTCAGTGGAGCACGGACTTTTAATACTATAGGCAATCAAAAATTGAAGTATGGAAAATCCAGGATGGAATAATGACAGTATTATGAAAGATTTCCACTCACCAAATAGTGGAGATGTTGAGTTGCAGACAGGCACAACAATAAGACTGGTTGTACACTTCAGAAGAAGGCAAAAGCTTTTGTTTAGCAATCTTTTTGTTGCAACTGTCTGTGACTCAAGATCTCCGTTATATAGTAAGTAGCAAGCAATCTTTTCTATCATAATTCTGTCAATCAAAAACTGAGGATAACTCAGTGAGCCACGGAGAGGTGCAGGTTAATAATTACTAGGAGAGACAGTACAGCAAGCAAATGAATCTGGTAGCAGTTAAGAATGGAAGACATAGGTACAACTGTAATGAAAATGAAATGGAGATGAGCGGAAGATGTAGCAACATGAATGGATGGTAGGTGAACCGAGGAAATATTTTACTGTTTTCCACGTGATATGGTAAGACTGAGGATATTACCTAATGGGAGGTAGATAAATGAAATAAGAAAGTGTGAGAGATAAACAAGGATTCTTTAGCTGAAGATTTTAAAGTGTGGAAAACTCTAGAGCATACCTTTACCCAGAAGTGGCTGATGGTGATTATTAAATAAAATCTAGAAGTTTTTAACTGTGAAAAGTGTTCAAGATTCACAAGAAAAATAAAGCTACTAAGAGACAGAACTTTGGTCAGAGCTTATTCAGGAGGCAAAAATTTTAGTACTGCTGATGTACTTTTAAATATGAATAAATTATTCTTAACTTATGGAACAATGAGTTTCTAGGTTGGGAAAGGTTAGAGAAAGAGGGCCAAAATGATGGGATAAGAGGGAACCACCTGTCCCCCCCCCCCCCCCCCCAACAAAAACACACACACAACCAAAAAAAAATGTGTGGATGAGTATTAGCCAGTCATTATGTGTCTGTAAAATTACAGTGTGGGAGGTGAAAGTTTATTATTCACACATGGACAATATATTCTCGAGTGATAGTCATTTTTAGTTTTGTAGGACTGTTCATTGAAAAAAATGATGGGTTGACAATGTGTGATGAATTTGTTCAGTGAACAATACAATGTTATCCCGTGTTTCCACATGCAACAAAAGTGAAGCCACTCAAATGGCAACCACTTCAGCGACACCTCTTTCAGCCATGCCACAAAAGTTTAAGTTGCTTTAACACCACTTTCTTCCCCCACCACTGATTAGCATCATTTGACTGCCAGCTTGTCGCTCAATGCACCTTTGCAAAATTTTGGGTTTTGTGTTAGTAATTTTGCCATGTGAGAGTTTCACAGTACCAAAATATGGCTGACAGATGGTTGTTAGCAAACCATTTGTACAATTTATTGAACGGTATGAAGAGTGCACAGTGCTGCAGAGACAGATGATTAAGATATCAAGCATTGCTTGAATTTGTGAATGGTGTGTGGGAAAACATCCCTGGTTGTGACTTATGAATTGCACATGCTAAAACAAGAAGCATTTGCAATACCTACAACAACCAACTCAACTAATCTTATCTGAGTGTGCCATCTGGCTCCCAAAAATGTTGATTTCTGAACCTTACGTAAAAACTGTATAGTTGTAAATAAAATGGAGCATAAAAACTTGTTACTTTCTTTTATGCAAATTTAGAAAAAAAAAATTTTGCATTTTCTGTAAATTAAAAGTGAAATAGTAGGATTAAAAATAATGCTATTACTGTTCTTAAGCCAACACAAAAAACTGCTAATTTAAACTTGAACGATAAATGCACAGCTATCGTGATAACGAAATGGTGTGGAGTATGATTTCATTATGTATGGTGAGTACCAAGCAACTCTGACAACATAATACTTGTATGCTTTTAGTTTAAATGGTATGTGCCCTGAACCATGACAAGATGATTATTTTTAACAGGAACATAATATCAACTTTCAATATTCAAGGTTGACAGTAGTTAAAGGCTTTGCCACTGCAGCTACGAGCTGATGTTTCTAACATATGATGCATGGATAAGATTCATTTGTGAGAAAGCAAGTATTATTGAGTAATTAGTAAAAGTTATTTGGAGTTTCAAACAGCTCACTTAATGCTAAATATTGTGAAAATTAATGCAATACTGGTAGTATAGTCAGATTCTAGTACTAGCTATTTCAGTGCTATTAAACACTTGCCCTGTGGATTTGAGAAAGGAAGTAACACAGTTCCATGTGGCCATACAATTTCAGCTAGAATACAGCTTTTAATAAAGGAATTCACCAACTATATTAGAGCCTTTTAGTACACTTCCATGAAGCATAATTCCAAAATTCCATCTAGAATAACTGTAATATTTCATCTTATTTACCCGATGTGGGGTACAAGAGTGGAAACACCAGCATTTAAAAGTCTTTGGGGCATTGTAAACAGCTTCTTACACTTCACACAAAAGCTCTAAAATTTTACTTCTGTGAATGTAATATGAAAACTGGAAAAATGACAGGTAATCACCAGAAAAATATTGGAGTGTTACTTCTGGCTTCACATGAGGCAGGACTGCACCTCTAATGCCAGTATCAATTTTTTTTAATAGAGCTCAAATCACTGCTCTACAAGTACCCTAATTGGTTTCTTTTATTTAAAAAGTGGGTCATGGATGGATCTTTGTTTTTGAGTGCTACTTTGGTTGTAAGTTCTTTTGAAGCCACCATGTTATTTCTGTGTAAAATCCACTTCCAGATCCAACATTTGTACTATCTCTTCTTCTTAGTGGATCTTTGGCTCAGTTCTAATGCCATAACCTGGATGACAACATGAATGTCCATACGAGTAATTCCAGCTGGTGCCATATTGGAAACACTGCCGCTGGATTCTGACTGGAGCAAGTGGAAAGGGCAGCATATGGCAGCACTTCCATATAATCCATCATGCCACTTGCTGTGAAGTCACTTTTGTTTTAGAGTGTGCCCTAATAAACTGCAGTTTGGAAGAAAAAAAAGGCATCATCCTTCAAATGAAAAACTACCATGAAATTGATATAAACTAGTAACATTATGTGATCAAAAGTATCCGGACACCTGGCTGAAAATGACATACAAGTTCGTGGCATCCTCCATCGGTAATGCTGGAATTCAGTATGGTGTTGGCCCACCCTTAGGCTTCATAACAGCTTCCACTCTCGCAGGCATACGTTCATTCCAGAGCTGAAAGGTTTCTTGGGGAATGGCAATCCATTCTTCATGGAGTGCTGCACTGAGGAGAGGTATCAATGTCGGTCAGTGAGGCCTGGCATGAAGACAGGTTCCAAAACATCCCAAAGGTGTTATATAGGATTCAGGTCAGGACTCTGTGCAGGCCAGTCCATTACAGGGATGTTACTGCTATGTAACCATTCTGCCACAGGCCGTGCATTATGAACATGTGCTCGATCATGTTGAAAGATGCAATTGCCATCCCCAAATTGCTCTTCAACAGTGGGAAGCAAGAAGGTGCTTAAAACATCAGTGTAGGCCTGTGCTGTGATAGTTCCATGCAAAACAAGGGTTGCAAGCCCTGGCCATGAAAACCACGACCACACCACAACACCACTGCCTCCGAATTTTCCTGTTGGCAGATGACATTCATCGGGCATTCGCCATACCCACACCCTGCCATCAGATCACCAGATTGAGTACTGCAATTCGTCACGCCACACAATGTTTTTCCACTGATCAATCGTTGAATATTTACGCTTCTTACACCAAGTGAGGCATCGTTTGGCATTTACCAGCGTGATGTGTGGCTTATGAGCAGTCACTCAACCATGAAATCAAAGTTTTCTCACCTCCCGCCTAACTGTCATAATACTTGCAGTGGATCCTGATGCAGTTTGGAATTCCTAAGTGATGGTCTGGATAGATGTCTGTCTATTACACATGAAGACCCTCTTCATCTGTTGGCAGTCTCTGTCAGTCAACAGACGAGGTCGGCCTATACGCTTTTGTGCTGTATGTGTCCCTTCACGTTTCCACTTCACTATCACACCAGAAACAGTGGACCTAGGGATGTTTAGGAGAGTGGAAATGTCGCATACAGACATCTGACAAGTGACACCCAATCACCTGACCACGTTCGAAGTCCGTGAGTTCCATGGAGTGCCCCTTCTGCTCTCTCACGATGTCTAATGACTACTGAGGTTGCTGATATGGAGTACCTGGCAGTAAGTGGCAGCACAATGCACCTAATATGAAAAACTTATGTTTTTGGGGGTGTCCGGATAATTTTTATCACACAGTGAACATGATTTTAAAAACTTGCTTCTGGCATACATATTTACACACAAGGATCATGAGATTCGAGCAGTCAGGATACATGGATGTTTTTTATTTTCACATGCTGCATTTGTTATGAAACTCAGAAAAGAAAGTCTCTTACTTTCTCAGGCATTACCAGGTAATGAATCAGAAAAACAAGTGAACACAGGTCAAAATAATATTTTGGTCATTCTGCTTAGTACTGACTAGTTTAATTTGCTCTAACAAGAAAGAAGACAATTTGGTACAACAGTCTCTAGTGTGCTCAGGTGACTGACTTTTTAGCACTTGTTTCCCAATTTTTAATTCAAAATTTGATTTGGGCAAACAGTAAAATGTTTCTTCGTCATCTGTGACCTGATGGGAGCCTCCCGTACCACAGAAGGAATATTAGAAACCACCTTAAAGTGAAAAGAAATTACTACAAGCTAATTTTTGTAAACAAAAGCACATTTGAAAACAATCTGTTCTGTATTTTTTTCTGGGAACAAAGTCTTACTGATGTGAGGTACAAGAGTGAAAATACCAGCATTTAGACGAGTCATTTGGGCATTGTAAACAGCTTCCAACACTTCACACAAGAGCTTTAAAATGTTACTTTTGTGAATGTGATACGAAAACTGAAAAAATGACAGGTAATCACCAGAAAAATATTGGAGTGTCATTTCTGGCTTTCTTAAAAAAGTTAATGTTGTTGTAACTGACAAGCAGTATACTCCATTTAAAAAACTGATAACTGTACTTTACAAAATATGTGAATAGCTTATAACTAAGAACTTGAGTCACAACACCTTGATGTCTTGTAAATGTGGGCTTTGTTTCTTCAGGTACAGTGGGAGCACTGCGCGGATCATGTGCACAATCACTGAACCTATACAAATCGCTTTACTTGTGAAGCTTTTTTTTCCCCAATTGTACTTTACTTGTAAGTATGTGCATATATTTTAAATGCTTAAATGCTGAATTTTACTAAAAGATGTCATTATTACACAGATATGAAATAGAATGATTTCAATTTGTCACCCAGAAAGCCCCCAGTATGCCACTTATGACAGACAGGATCTCTGTCCAGGCCCAATGGATATTACATATCTAAGAAGGTGCCATAAACTGACAGAATTCTATCAATACATTGTGTGAATTAATCAATGTAAGTTGGGGTGCAGCCAGGGCCATATCAAGAGGGTGGCAAGGTACATTCCGCCAAGGGCACAGGAACAGAGTGGGGCCCAAAAAGTGATCGGAAAACAAGAAAAAGGCAGTTGAAGAATTAACCAGAAGAGTTACACTAGTTCTCTCGAGGTCTCCCACAACTCACTATCCAATCTTCTGCCTACAAGAAGCAGATTCTCTCTCTGCTCACAGCCATAAACACACACTGCTGTCACAGTCTCATATTTGCAGTGTCATTTCATCCACATTGCATCATACAGAAACAACTAAGACTGAACATGGTTTCTGCAGCAACAAAGTGCTTGGTTAATTGAGCTGTTGCCTACAGAGCTCACACATCTGACAACGGAGTTCTAGTTACTAAATTTCTTGCTGTTTCAGGATCTCAAAGATCGGTGAGCAGGTCATGAAGCAAGTATGCTATACAACTGGAAGCTTCTGTCAAAAATGGTGTGAGACTGAGCCAGAGTGCTTCAAAGTACGAGAAATGTGCAGCTGAATTAAATGTGATTAAAAAAACTACTTAAGACTGAGTAGGGGTGAAAGCAGATTGTCAAATTTAGTAATTTCATTGATAGAACACGACACAGCAGTTTGACTTGATGCCTATGACATAATTAATGACTTTGCCTCAAGGCAAGGAAATGCACAGTAAAATTCTACCAAAACCCATGCCTGGAAACTGGTGTATACTTCGAGAAAACATCACCCTGAAACCAATGTGCATAAGTGTCATCAACAGTAAGATAAGGACTTTTTTATTTATTCACTACAATGATAAGAGTTGTGTGTAATATTTTTCATCAAAAAAGTTCATTTAAATATTAGTTTTCATGCCTGCCTCAATTTTATTAAACCTACTTAACCCCCATGAACCATGGAGGGGAGGCGTGTGTGCCTCAGCGATACAGATAGCCGTACCGTAGGTGCAACCACAACTGAAGAATATCTGTTGAGGGGACAGACAAATGTGTGGTTCCTGAGGAGGGGCAGCAGCCTTTTCAGTAGTTGCAGGGGCAACAGTCTGGATGATTGACTGATCTGGCCTTGTAACACTAACCAAAACGGCCTTGCTGTGCTGGTACTGCGAACGGTTGAAAGCAAGGGGAAACTACAGCCATAATTTTTCCTGAGGGCATGCAACTTTACTGTATGGTTAAATGATGATGGCTTCCTCTTGGGTAAAATATTCCAGAGGTAAAATAGTCCCCCATTTGGATCTACAGGTGGAGACTACTCAGGCGGACGTCGTTATCAGGAGAAAGAAAACTGCCGTTCTATGGATCGGAGCCTGGAATGTCAGATCCCTTAATCGGGCAGGTAGGTTAGAAAATTTTAAAAGGGAAATGGATAGGTTAAAGTTAGGTATATTGGGAATTAGTGAAGTTCGGTGGCAGGAGGAACAAGATTTCTGGTCAAGTGAATACAGGGTTATCAATACAAAATCAAATAGGGGTAATTCAGGAGTAAGTTTAATAATGAATAAAAAATAGGAGTGCGGGTAAGCTACTATAAACAGCATAGTGAACGCATTATTCTGGCCAAGATACACAAAGCCCACACCTACCACAGTATTACAAGTTTATATGCCAACTGGATCCGCAGATGAAGAAATTGATGAACTGTATGATGAGATAAAAGAAATTATTCAGATAGTGAAGGGAGACAAAAATTTAATAGTCATAGGTGACTGGAATTTGATAGTAGGAAAAGGAAGAGAAGGAAATGTAGTAGGTGAATATGGAATGGGGGTAAGAAATGAAAGAGGAAGCCACCTGATAGAATTTTGGACAGAGCATAACTTAATCATCTTGGTTCAAGAATCATGAAAGAAGGTTGTATAGATGGAAGAGGCCTAGAGATACTGGAAGGTTTCAGATAGATTATATAATGGTAAGGCAGAGATTTAGGAACCAGGTTTTAAATTGTAAGACATTTCCAGGGGCAGTTGTGGACTCTGACCACATTCTATTGGTTATGAACTGTAGATTAAAACTAAAGAAACTGCAAAAAGGTGGGAATTTAAGGAGATGGGGCCTGGATAAATTGACAGAACCAGAGGTTGTAGAGTGTTTCAGGGAGAGCATTAGGGAACAATTGACAGGAATGGGGGAAAGAAATACAGCAGAAGAAGAATGGGTAGCTGTGAGAGATAAAATAGTGAAGGCAGCAGAGGATCAAATAGGTAAAAAGACGAGGGCTAGTAGAAATCCTTGGGTAACAGAAGATATATTGAATTTATTTGATGAGATGAGAAAATATAAAAGTGCAGTAATTGAAACAGGGAAAAAGGAATACAAACGTCTCAAAAATGAAATCGACAGGAAGTGCAAAATGGCTAAGCAGGGGTGGCTAGAAGACAAATGTAAGGATGTAGAGGCTTATCTCACTAGGGGGTAAGATAGATACTGCCTACAGGAAAATTTAGAAGACCTTTGGAGAAAAGAGAACCACTTGTATGAATATCAAGAGCTCAGATGAAAATCCAGTTCTAAGCAAAGAAGGAAAAGCAGAAAGGTGGAAGGAGTATATAGAGGGTCTATACAAGGGCGATGTACTTGAGGACAATATTATGTAAATGAAAGAGGATGCAGATGAAGATGGAATGGGAGATATGATACTGTGTGAAGAGTTTGACAGAGCATTGAAAGATCTAAGTCAAAACAAGGCCCCGGGAGTAGACAACATTCCGTCAGAATTACTAACAGCCTTGGGAGAGCCAGCCCTGACAAAACTCTACCATCTGGTGAGCAAGCTGTATGAGACAGGCGAGATACCTCAGGCTTCAAGAAGAATATAATAATGCAAATCCCAAAGAATTCAGGTGTTGACAGATGTGAAAATTACCTAACTATCAGTTTAATAAGTCACAGCTGCAAAACACTAACGCGAATTCTTTACAGATGAATGGAAAAACTGGTAGAAGCCGACCTCGAGGACGATCAGTTTGGATTCCGTAGAAATGTTTGAACACCTGAGGCAATACTGACCCTAAAATTTATCTTGGAAGATAGATTAAGGAAAGGCGAACCTACATTTTTAGCATTTATAGAGAAAGCTTTTGACAATGTTGACTGGAATACTCTCTCTCAAATTCTGAAGGTGTCAGGGGTAAAATACAGGGAGTGAAAGTCTATTTACAATTTGTACAGAAACCAGATGGCAATTATAAGAGTCAAGGGACAGGAAAGGGAAGCAATGGTTGGGAAGGGAGTGAGGCAGGATTATAGCCTATCCCCAATATTGTTCAATCTGTATATTGAGCAAGCAGTAAAGGAAACAAAAGAAAAATTTGGAGAAGAATTGAAATCCATGGAGAAGAAATAAAAACTTTGAGGTTCGCCGACGACATTGTAATTCTGTCAGAGACAGCAAAGGACCTGGAAGAGCAGCTGAACGGAATGGACTGTGTCTTGAAAGGACAATATACGATGAACATAAACAAAAGCAAAATGAGGATAATGGAATGTAGTCAAATTAAAGCAAGAGATGCTGAGGGAATAAGATTAGTAAATGAGACACTTGAAGAAGTAAATGAGTTTTGCTATTTGGGAAGCAAAATGACTGATGATGGTCGACGTAGAGAGGATGTAAAATGTAGAATGGCAATAGCAAGGAAAGCATTTATGAAGAAGAGAAATTTGTTAACATCGAGTATTGATTTAAGTGTGAGGAAGTCATTTCTGAAAGTATTTGTATGGAGTGTAGCCATGAATGGAAGTGAAACGTGGACAATAAATAGTTTAGACAAGAAGAGAATAGAAGCTTTCGAAATGTGGTGCTACAGAAGAATGCTGAATATCAGAGGGGTAGATCACATAACTAATGAGGAGGTATTGAATAGAATTGGGGAAAAGAGAAATTTGTGGTACAACTTGACTAGAAGAAGGGACCAGTTGGTAGGACATGTTCTAAGGCATCAAGGGATCACCAATTTAGCATTGGAGGGCAGAGTGGAGGGTAAAATCGTAGAGGGAGACCAAGAGATGAATACGCTAAGCAGACTCAGAAGGATGTAGGTTGCAATAGGTACTTAGAGGTGAAGAAGCTTGGACAGGATAGAGTAGCATGGAGAGATGCATCAAACCAGTCTCTGGACTGAAGACCATTACAGCTACAACTGCTACTACTAAACGTATGGAAAGGAGTGGGAGGGGAGGGATCTTTAGCAGTTCTGTGCCAGAGGCACAGTTTCAGCTCAGAATGGCTCTTGAAGGAGCTGCAGACATTGGAGTATGAGCATACCATGCACTAATAAGGCCGTTTTCAGATTATGTATATCTTTGTTTTGAATCAGCTCGAGACACAGGTCTGTGGCAACTGGATAAAATTTAGTACAAGTACTTGGTGTGTGCCAGGGAGGGAAGTGGGACAGGGAATGAGATCTATTATGACTTATACTGTCTTTTCTGAGCAAACAAACAATCCAACCTTACACATACAATGTGAATTTTTACTAAAACAACTGCAGTTTTAACTAGATCAGATACTGCAAGACAGTCATTCCTTAACAGGATTGTGCAATACGTCTGCAGACTTGTTCAACAAAAACTACCTCCTCTTATGAAATGCAAAGAAATTAAATAATTCAGCAAAAGAAGTGTATCCTTACCAGAACTCTTCTACCTGATTCAGGTTACTAGATAAGTATATTAGAACCATAAGAAATCAATCTCCTAGTCACAAAAGCAAATCAGGACAATTACGTTATATTACCAGTTGCCTTAAAACTTATGCTACACATTCGTCTGCATAGTTGAAGAACATGTGTAGTTGATATTTTTTTAAACAGTCAAAAACTGATTTATCAAGCAACTGACCTTTATTTTCTCCCATTTATCATCAACATCTTGCAACCAACTGAGGAAAAGACGTCCATTGTAGCGTGAGCGTGCATTGCGATCCTTCTCCTCCTGTTCAGGTGTGATGACATTGTAGACTTCTTCATCCTTGAGAATAGTGCAGACAGAGAATGGCAAGGATTGATTTGCTAAGGCACGTGCAGCCCGTCCATGTACACGTAGAATTTCTTGTTCAACTGAAAGTACTAGCTTCTCCTTTTCTATAACATGCTGCAACAGAAAATCAGATAAGTTGGGAAATCTGATGATGGCTGAAAAAAAAACAGTTAAATACAAGAAAGGTGCCATAAATTGATGTTTATTCCACATATGTAGTCATGTAAAAACAAATATTAAGTTCAGCTAGTATATAAACTATTTACAGACTGGAAATGCAAAAGAGGAGAAATGTGAATCAAAAATGTATTGTATGTCTTTAGTGCTTGAATAGAAAGACAGGTGGACTCTCTCTCTCTCTCTCTCTCTCTCTCTCTCTCTCTCTCTCTCTCTCTCTCTCTGTGCTTTTAACAATATTACTACACCTACTTTTCTTGACTGTTCCGCAGCAACATCAGTGGAAATTGGGGCAATAGCAGCCTACTACCAAATAACAGAACTTAACCCTACAGTAGAAAGCCGGGGCACAGTTGACCTCACCGGCCATACCTTCATGTATAACATCGAGGTGGAGGCATGGGCACTGCTGAGGTTCTGAATAGCTGTCAATGGCATTTACCCAAGTGCGCTCAATGCATTTTCCTCATTCGTGTGCTATAACTTGACAGTAAACATCTTTGTTCTCTCTGTTTGGGTTTACTGCACCCCAGCTTTCCATACTTGTTGCCTGGATTTTCAGTACTGCTACACCCTAGGTAGTGACAGATGCTTTGTAGGCCCTTAATACTATATCACAATACATAATTACGACAGTCTTGTACTTTTCAATGTAAATAACAATTGTTCTATAACTGGGCAACTCTTGCATTATAATTATTTGATTATAATATATTACAATGCATATTACATTATATTTTACATGTCATTGTATGGTTGGGAAAGCACTAGACTGTAGAAGCTACTGCAAAACGTGAAGGAGAGGAGGAGGAGGAGGAGGAAGCCAAGAATCTAGAGGATCATATCAAATGGGACAACTTCTACCTCGAAAAGGATGGTGTCACCAGGTGGATGAAGAATCCTCCAAGCATGTGGAAGGTTACAACCTCAGAATATCATCCAAGAAGTTCCTGGACTAATGAGAAATGGAAGGAATGCAAAGGCTTCTGAGGAAGCCCTTGGTCTTTTCATTACACTAGAGATTGTCCATATCATCATTAACTACATCAACAAGAAGATATGTTCCAAAAACTACAAAACCATGACAGATAGCCTGTACAGGAAGATGGACAAACCTGAGGTCATGGCTCTCCTCAGGCTTCTCTATCTAATGGGGGAACTCAGAGCTGGATGAATGAACCTGGAAAGCTTCTGGGCCACCGATGGAACTGGTGCTGAGGTCTTCCCCTTGACAATACCATGACTCGAGTCAGATTCCTCATGCGCTGTCTCAGGTTTGATGATCTCAGGCAGTATAAACTCTGTGAAGTCTTCAAACAGTTCAACAAGAACTGCCAAAACAGTTACATCCTCAGTAGCAACATTATGATCAACAAGAAAATGGTGAGTTTCCATGGCCTATGCTCTTTCATTCAATACATCCTGACAAAGCCAGCCAAATAAGTCATCAAGATCTTTGCCATGTGCACCTCTTGCACGCAGGTGTATGTCAGAAAGCAACCTGATTCAGCTCTCCACAAGACGAAGTCCCCATCTGATGTGATTGAATGCCTCATAACCAACATATCTGGATTGAGTCGAGACCTAACAATGGACAACTGGTAAACCAGCATTCCAATGCCCATTACACTCCTATGCAAGCACAAGATGACCCTAGCTGGAATGGTTAGGAAAACAAAACAAGAAATGCCTAAGGCATTCACTCAGACACTGGCTGCCCAGTCTGCAGCAGCATGTTCAGTTTCAGTAACCAGATCACCTCGTTACTGAAAAACGAAAAAAAGAAAAGTTTGTGATTCTTCTCTTCCCCTTTCACCATGATCACAATATAGATGAATTGATTGGGGACAAGAAGCAACCTGAGGTGATTACCTACTGCAATAATACCAAAGATGGTATCAACACCATTGATCAGTTGTGTGGAACTTTCGACATGAGATGATTGTGCAGAAGATTGCCACCCAGGATCTTCTTCTCGCTACTCAACATCGCTGGAATCAATGCGCAAGTGATCCAAACTGCAGCTTGCCTTGGTCAACCCTTATATGTCCACAGTTCCTCAAAACCCTCACCCTTGCCCTTCTTCAAGGTCATATTTACAAGCATCAGGAGGAATTCGAGGTGCCTTCCCAAACTGCTGGAGTAGCACCTCGAAGAATTCGTTCCTAGTTCCAGCAGCCAAGCCGTGACACCTCCTTGCCAAAAAAGATGAAGAAGAATTCCAGGTGTGGGCTATGCGGCCGCAAGAAGGACAGAAAGATGAACTACATATGCAAAGCCTGTGGTCAAGTACATTTATCTCACCGAACATGCGACTTTCATGTGTCCCGACTGTGTCCCTGTACCTGATGCACCTGCCAAATGACTCCAAGACCATTGTGAAGATGAAAACAGGCACAAATATAGAAGTTGGACATTAATTGTATGTTGAATTTATTATGCAAATGCTAATTTGTTCATTTTAAAATGTTCTGAAGCTATAATAAAGTGTGAAAAAGAAACAAACATAAAACAACAAAGTGGTAGAGATCTTACATGGAAAATTAGAGAGACAGCGTCATTGTAGGCATTGGGGTGTACTGCACCCCACCTTTGTGTTGATGGTGTAGGGTCCATCTTTCTAATGGAGGGTTAAATGAATGTAATGTGTGTTTTAATAATTCTCCCTTTTCACTACACCAATGCTAAATGTAGCACATGGCAAAACTAAAACAACAGAAAGAGTAATGACAATCAATTGCCGTATACCGCACAGAGGAGAGACTGAGTAATAAATAGGCACATAAACAAGGATTGTAACAATGTATGTCAATACTTGCTTCAACATAAGGGCTGTTCAGATGAAATGTGTGAGCAAAGAAACAGTGTTATTGTAAAATCTGTAATGTACTTTGTGTTTGCTGTCTTTCTTCAAGAAATCCTACAAAGAATGACGTTGTGCATAAGAGAAATATACGAACTGTACAGGTACAAGTATTATGGTTTATCCCAAAGCTCAAGAAATCACTGAATACTACTATACAGACATTTATTTGTTAAGTATTTTTAAAAATTTTAGAAAGTAAACAAACACTCTATTCAATAGGTATAACTTCCTGAAATAAATACGTTTCAGGAAAAAGAGAGTAAATTTTTTTAGAATTTCCCCTCTTTAAAGCAGTTGGTTAGAGTGTCGAGGGACAAGATCACTAAGCTTGTGTATCTTATATGGAAAAACTGTAAACATGCAATACTGCTATTGTTAATGTGATCATTCTTCCAGTAACAGTCACACAATGTATGTAAATTCATAATGAAAGACCCACTTGATCACACTATTTAATTGACACCAAGTAATATGGATGACTCGCAGTACTAGTGACTGTTGGCAGCTGACTAATGTAACCTTACTCTTCAGTTATTCTTGGTTCGAATTTGCATGCCTTGTATACGTGAGAGCATGGAAAGCATTCTGGATGGTGCAGAAGCACACAGGCTGCAAAGGGAATGAAAGTAGGCCACCGCACACACAGCCATTTCATTGAAGGTTACCTGAGGAAGGTGCAGGTCAATAGCCCTCAGGTAACAGCTCTTTGTATTGCTGCATTGGGGCATCCAAAGCATCATGAATGAACACAGATAGGATCTCCTGTGATGCAAGCCCCTGCTGAAAAATGTTTTACAACCCAGGACAGTGAAAAGAAAAGGAACATTTTTAGCAGAAGGCACTTTTGTGCACAAAAGTAGGAAGCTGAGTTTTTCTCCGTAAAGCACTGGATGCCACAGATAAACATCTTGAAAATGGAAAGGAGACACAGTTTATGGGCCTGTGAAGGAATGAGAAACTGCTAGCCTTGTTTGATTCCACAAAAACCAAATGTTTATGTGATATAAAAATAACATGGGTTAACTAAAGTAAATAAATAAGAGGTTATACAGATAAGTTCAGCTGTGCCAATGAGGATTGCCACACTGATCACAAAGAGAGAGAGAGAGAGAGAGAGAGAGAGAGAGAGAGAGAGAGAGAGAGAGATGACTTATCTGTGTAAAATGGTAAAATGCGTATTACTAGTTAACCGAATAGTGTATAGCCCATGGAAGGGGACCAGTGTGTTCTAAGGAGCAATTTTACCAGTTGACACTTGGAAGATCCAAAGCCCAGCCAGTCTGAACACAGTAAGAAATGCAGCAATGCAAGTTTTCCTTTTAGAAAACATTCAATCAGGAATCACTTTATTTTAGATTTCATCTTGAGCTTCATCCTGGACTTCATTTCAGACTTGTCCACTGATGGACTGCTGCCATCAGAGCTCATGTATCGAGAGATTTAGAGAAATTTTGGGTTGATTTGACATTGTTATTGGACAAGGTTGTTGGTGCCACTGATGACTGATACTGGAGCAGTATCCACCTGCAATACTATGGTAAAATGAGCTGCAACCGTGAGATGATACACAGAGAAATTAAAGCCATTTCATAAAACCTGAATCCCTTCAAGCTCACTTTAAAGACTTGCATTTTTAATTCAATGAACAGCCTGCTTTGAACTCTGACCACAGATGCAATGTATTTATTCCCTCCTGGAGTACTATCTGCTTTTTAGTTAACATCCCAATAATCACCGTGCACTTCACAATTAGAATTAATTCACTTGTGTGGTTATTAGAATCTTTCCACCTGACCTATTTGTCATATATGCCAAGGTCTTATTATACAAATATTGTGATTATTTGTCAACTTTTTTTTATAACTTTATCAGAATAAGCCAAAGGATTTCTCTTATTTTGCTATGATGATCATTTCTCCCTAAGCAGTTGGGTGCCAACAAAATATTTTCACATACTGAGGTCAAAGTTGGTGATGTATGTTGTCTGTCTATGGAGACGGGGCTTCTGGCTGAAAGCTTACATGTTTGATACCCTTTTTGTTTCACCTATTTGCAACTCAGCATCACCACTATATGAAAAGGATGGATTGCTGATCACTATATAGTGGAGGTGATGATTTGCAGATAAACACAATGGGGGACTGTCAAACAATTAAGCTTTTGGCTAAAAGGACCTTGTTCAAGATTAGACAGCATACACAAGCACACTTTTGATTGTCCTGGTTTATTGGAGCATGTACTATCTTGTCATATGTCTTCCCTTTTCTTCAGGATGTGGCACGGGTTGTGTGTCCTTAAGTCAGCACTTGGATTATCTACTTCAAGTGTTTCCATCCCCATTGTTTCTTGACTAATTTTTTCAGGCAGCTCATTACCTGTAAAGCTGATATGACTCAGCATCCAGAGACCAATGGATGTTTTGGAAAGCTCTCATTTATGGTTTTCAATGCGCTGATGTAGTTATATTTTTTTGTAGTGCTCTATGTATTGCTATTAACTCTGTGGTATGAATACCACATTCTTTTTGTAGAGGACATGTTTGATTACAATTTTGTATGTATGCATAGCCGGCTAGTTCATTATTTTTGGATCTGTCAGTGAAAGGAGATTAAAATATGGATACCCTTGAATGGCTGAATAAAAGGCACAGCAATACAGCATTAGAGTTATAATGTCTTTGGTATCCCATGGTAGGTTCTTCCTTACTACAGATAGTGGAAAATACCATGGAGCAATTTGCGATTTGAGTATTGCACACAGGTAATCAGAGGAAGTTGAAGTTCTCAGGGGATTCTCAGCAGAGGTCTTCCAGGTGCACTGGTGTTGGTTGCCTTGTTCTAAGGCACTTCATGAGTAATTGGAATGTGAAACAAAATGGGATGACACAGGTGGTTTGGCATATGATTAATTGTGAGTGCAAATTAAATAAAGTTTCCAGGGGTGGTATTCCAACTCCTACAAGAAGGCTATCAACTGGATTAATTTTGAAAGCTCCATTTATGAAATGATTCCAGTGTGGTGGGCAGGGTCTAATATATCTAGGATGGATGGTGCTACTGACCCATGAACAATACTTCCATAATCCTAAATGCGATAAAATAAGCCCTTTATAAAACACTAATAAAACTTCAATTTGTCTCCCCAGGAACTGTTGCTGAGGAAACAGGGAGTATTTAATTTCTTCATGCAGGAAATCTTTATGTGTTGTATGTGCAGTGACCATGTAAATTTATTCGGAAAAAAGAAAGTAGGAGTCCTAGAAAATGGCACTGTCCACTACTTCCAGAAGTTGGATTTCACGGTATAGTTCTGGATGAGGATGTGTAGTCCGTATTGCACAAAAATGCATGATGCATGATTTAGCTAGCAAGAAATGGTATCAATGGTTTTGCATTAATTTTTGTGTCTTCTCTATAGCTGTCTGTGGTTCGCATTCTGCTGTTCTTAAAAATACAGAGCTATAATATAAACAAAGATCATCAACATATAATGCTGGTGTGACTATGTCCAACTACATCATTCATTGCAATTGCAAAACTGTGACATTTAAAACAGATCTCTGTGGATCTCCATTTTCCTGCACATAGCGGTTACTGAGGATCATGTCCACACTGACTATATACAGGCTAAATGATAAAAAGTTTTGTATGAAGGCAGGCAAATATTAATGAAAACTTCACTTGTGCAGATTGATAAAATGATGATGCCGCCACCATGTGTAAATCAAAAAATACTGCAATCAAATGTCAATACTGCACAAAGGCCTCTCTAAATGCAAACTCCAGCATGATATGATTGCTGGTAGTTCAAAATATTTAGAATTCACACTGGAATGAGGAAAGAAGATTTCTAGATTCCAAACACCAACAAATATTCACATTAACCATCTTTTCTTACAGTTTATCCAAGTGTTATGTTAAGTTGATCGACCTATGACTTTTTCTTTTTATCTTTCCCTGGTTTTGCTACAGGTATTGTGATACTCTCTCTGTTGCAAGGGATTCCATGTCTTGCCGTATCACGTTAAAAAATTTTAGACTAAACTTTTTACTATTTTTACTAAGATGATGTAGCATTTGATTACCGATGTTATCTGGTACTGCAGACATATCTCTATATTGTTTTAAAGCTTGCTTTATTTCCCAGGCTGTAAAGAAGGCATTGTAGGACACCAGGTTTGTTAAGTTAAAGAAATATTACTATGTTCTGTTAAAAGGTGATGTTGAGTGAAACTAGAATGGTAATTTGTGGAGGCCAACATTTCTGCATAATATATTGCTAGAAGTTCAGTACTGTCAGAGGAACTGATGTTAATTTCCCCCTGTCAAGGATTCGCTGAGGTCTTATTACTGTATTGAAGTTCACTAATCTGCTGTAATTTGGACCACACTGTGAAGTCAGGACACGTGTTGTTATAGAAGAAACATCATTCCCAACATTCTTTCGTCCTTTGTTTCACTAAGTAATGTGTTTTTACCTTTGATCTCTTGAATAAAATTAAATTTTCAGTAGAGGGGTGGGGCCTATGTTGTAATAAGAGCCCTCCACTGTTCTCTGAAGGCAGAGGTCCTGAAGAAAATGGTATGATAGTGTTTACAGCTTGGATGATAGTTTCTGTTGCATCTTCCACTACTTGATTGATCTTCTCTGTATTACTGTGACAGGTGACTTTAGCAGTATTAAAATTCCTATTGGCTCTTTGCACTGACCAAAATGGTACACAATCAGCGTCACAAAGGCAGTCATGAACATTCCACTGGATTGTAGGTGTAAGGTTAGGACTGCAGACTGTCAAATCTATTGCAGAGCAGGAACCACACTTGGTGCTGAAACGTGTTGGGGCTCTCGAATTTATTAGGCAGATATTAAAAACTGAGAATAATCTCTTTAGTAGTTATGTAATAAAATGGAACACCTACTGCTGTTCTTACAATATTATTTATTACATGGCTACCACGTTCAGCACTTCAGTACACCATCTTCAGGCCTTAACTAATGCTGAGGGGGTTAACTCTAATCACATCTATGAACTGGTTTTCACAGACTACCTGTAACAACAATGTTGTGTTGCCAATCATCATGTTCACAGATGTTGGCCACTGATGAATCCTGCATACGATTCGAGTTAACCCCCTCAGCATCAGTTAAAGCCTGAAGATGGTGCACTGAAGCACAGAAATTGTCAACCATATAATAAATAACATTGTAAGGATGGCTGTAGTGTTCTATTTTATTACATTAGTGAATGGCTGAAGTCCCTGAAACCTCAATCAGAAGGGTGGACTTTAAAAAATCTTTAGTAGTTGTCCTCTACTAGTTATCATCTTATTCTTATTATGTGACTAAGAGCACTGAAATCTGCTAGTAAAATGAAAGACAAGGACAACTGTTTAATTATATCTTCCATCTCTCTGTACGCAATATCTCAGTCCGGAGGAATATAGTTGTTACAGATTTTCATCACTATGCTCAATTGTATTCTAATGGCTATTGCTTTAAATATAGGGTTTATACATATTAGTCCAGTGAAAGTGTTTAGTTTACTAGTGTTCATACACCTCCATATGCTCATTCCAGGTTTTTTTCTATTTTGCCATATTTGTTATTTCCTCTATTATTAGGAAGATAGTCTTCTATAAGTTTCAATTCTTGTATTGCTATTACATACTGTGGGAAAGTCTGTGACTAAGTGTTGGATTTATTTCAGCTAGTGAGAGTAACCATGGCAATTCCACTACAAAATGATTGAAAAGTTGTCAGTGTGATCACCAAAGATGTTTATCAGCAAGAGTTTTCCAGTGTCTCCTGTGTGGTTGGCATAGTGTCCATAGATTCTTCTGCTGTCAAGGAGAGTTCCGATTCCACCAGAACTGATAAACTGGTTCTTTACTCCCTTCTTTTCCTGTCCTTTTCCTCCAGTTTCTTTTTTTGCTGTTTCTTCTGCATTTTTTCACGGTTTGGTACCTCTTAACCACTGACTAGTATTTGGCTGTACAGTCTTTTTAAACCAGTGACTAGTATTGGATTTTACATCAGTTATATCTTGGGAGGAAGTAGTTGTAGAGTGGGTCTTCCTCTCCCGTACTGTCAGAGGGATATCAGATGCCTTCTGCTATGAGGCTTCTGCTGGCTCTTTAAGAGTGGAAGCCAAGTTTTTTATTTTGGTTGCACATTCTCAGTCTATAGCAGTTTTGTTAAAGTTGAGGTAGGTGGGGTGACAACTGTGACCCGTGGATAATTTGTTATAATGTCAACACAATGCAGGTGTTCATATTTTTCCCTTGACTCAGTATATGACAGATGGTCCACCTCTTCATTTTTGAATTACTGGGCAAACATGAATTGCGGGGATGGTTTTCTATACAAATCACATGCAAATGCTGTTGAACCACAAGGATGACCTTTGTGAAGTAATCTTCCAGAGTTTCCACATTTTGGGTCTGTCATGGTGTGGGGTGGCAATGTATCAAAAACATAAGCATCAAAAACATCTCATGAGCAGTGGGATGTAACGTTCCATGTCACCCTATTCATCACAACTTTAATTTTTCCTTGGCAGACATTTCCTTCACAAGTACACACCAGCTACTGGATAAATTGGTTTTATTTATTTTTTACCAGTCTTCTGGCTTGTCCCTCTTTCCATAGAGTAGCCAGGGTAGGCAAAGCAATTGGATTGCAGCTGTCCACACTGTAACATCTATACCTGTTGAGACAGCCAGGTCAATATCGCCATTACATTGTTTTAGTCTGATGCATTTCATGTGCAAAACACCCGCCCTGAGGCCACCTACTCCTATCAAGGGTTCTGCCCAAAGGTGCTATCCAGCTGCAGTGAAGAACATCTGTCACAATGGCTGTTGCTAGGAGTGTTGGTACCCCAAGATGAAGGGCAACTACTCTTTGGGATGCATGAGGAGCTAGCAGCTCTGGCATTCGAAGTGTGATTCCTGTGTTTTCAGGGGGCTTTACTGAAAGGGTACGTAACAACTACACCACATGGGGCTAGCTCCAGGGTTGGTTGGTAAGCACATATGTAAGTATGTAGTTATTTTGTGTAGAGGGACTGACATTGGTTGATGCTATTTTAAGGTGCCCTTCTCCATTTGATCCACATGATAGGAAAAAAGAAAAAAGTTAGGTTAAACCGAAAAGGGGACAAAAAATTACTTCAGCTGAAAAATTTGACAATGTAAATGGATAAAGATGTAAATGAAAGAAAGGAGAACCTAAAGAAATAGCTGGTTTAACATCAAAGTCTGCTACCATGAGTTACAGAGTAAAAGTAGTTGAACAGTCAGAGATGATAGATTGCAGCACAAAAAAGGAAGTAAATGCTATAGTAGCTTGAGGCTCCACACCCACCACATGTGTACTCATGAAAGAGTTGTGAGCCCTCTGCGAGGTGAAGGGGAGGATCGAGATAGAACCAGTTTTAAAGTAGCCAATGAAATCAAGCGTGTTGCACTCAGCAGTATGAGGTACCACTGGTTGATCCAGCCTGCTTTTGGCAACAGTTTAGCAGTGGCCATTCATTCATGTGGACAGTTTGTTCAAGGTCATTCTCACATAAAATGCTGTGCAGAAACTACAGCACAGCTGCTGTATGACATAGCTGCTTTCACACGTGGCCGAGCCTCTGATGGAATAGGATCAGCCTGTGATGAGACAAGAGTAGGATGTGCTGGATGGTGAATCTGACATGTCTTGCACACATGGGCCTTCCACATGGGTGTGACCATGTGGCAAGGGGGTGGGAGCAGGTGTAGCACAGGTACAGACTACGATATTGTGTAGGCCGAGTACGTAGTAGAATACCATTTTAGGATGAGTGCTAAGGACTTCCAAGCATGATGACAGACACCTGAAGCCCTGGTTCAGTTGCTCTAGTCTGGGGTGACATTATGTGATGAGTAAGAAGTGCTTTTCAGCTGGTTATTGGTGGTGGTGGGAGGATTACAGGTATCTGAGGCTGCTGTCTGCTTGTGGACTAGGTTAGGGGGATACTGCCTGTCTAAAAATCTTAACAAGACCTTCAGCACACTGGGCGAGGGCATTCTCATCACTGCATATGTGCCACCCCTGGGCAGGTACTGTTGATGGTTAGTGGTCTTGATATGAACAAAATTATGGGTAGAATCATCAGAGAGGTGGAG
The DNA here is from genome assembly GCF_023864275.1 of Schistocerca cancellata. Classification (NCBI taxonomy): domain Eukaryota; kingdom Metazoa; phylum Arthropoda; class Insecta; order Orthoptera; family Acrididae; genus Schistocerca; species Schistocerca cancellata. The sequence goes on along the minus strand of NC_064630.1, from coordinate 733,940,369 downwards.
GTCAATGTCCAGGCATGCTGAGCAGTGAAGACCAAGTGAGAGAGAAAGTGCTGAGGCTGTGGAGAATTGAGGATTGGGTGTCTTGGCCCTGGGTCCAGATCATGAAGATATTGTCAATGAACCAGAAAGAGACAAAGGGTTTGGGGTTTTGGGAGGCAAGGAATGTTTCCTCTAGATGGCTTGTAAACAGATTGGCATAAGAGGGCACCATGTGGGTGCTCATGGCCATGCCATGGGTTTGTTTATATATCTTCACCTCAAAAGATAAGTACATTCTGCCAGAAGCTTCCATGCCATATGGACATCATAATGGGACATGTAGTTACATCTAGTCTCTCACTTCCTGCCTGCCATGTAAATGTGCTTAAGAATACTATGCTTCTTTTTAAGGTACATATAAGTATTCAGTTCTTGATGCAGGGTACAAGCACAATGTTTATACATATGTTTCTGAAATAGTTGCAAAGGCATTTTTAAGAAAGCAAAATAATCTTTTAACATTTTAAGACATACAACTGCCTATCTCCCTCAAGTAATATTCTCACCAATTGTTAAGACTTCAACCTGTTTGTTGCCGCCTTTCACTTTATAAGGTTGTTTCCCTCCACATTCAAGATTACTGTAGTTCACTATATGTATTCCTTATCTGATTAATGTATTTGGTTGGAGAGGCTCAAACAGAGAATTTCTTAACAATTCAACACACCTACACCAAACATGCATCAGTTTTGTTGGAAAACATGAACAGGCAAAGAAATTCTTTAACAGAATCATCCTGCGCCAACCTGTAATTATTGAACTTTTGTGATCTTCTCAAAGATAGACTGTAATTTCCACATATATTAACCATTTGTCACTGTCCTCCATTCACAATGATTAAAACAAAATTTTCAGCTTGTAAAAAATGATAGAATCTTTTGTGCTCTGCAGAACTGTATCATATCACCGCTGTCTCCATCTTATTTATCCATAATCTGATGCTAGCGCAGTGATTTCTTATCACACGAAAACGCTTAAAACGCACTTTAGCTCTATATAGAACAAATTTTTCCAAATGAGAAGACAAATGCAATGTATTACAGTCTATTTGTTGGGGTTCTGTCACCTAATGTCGATAACCAACTTGGTAACACATGATTGGGCAATAGCACTCAACATGTAGATAATCAGTTTGAAAACCGGTGATGCAAACATTTTCATCACCAATATTCAATCAACAAGAGGATGAGAGGTGGGGGTATAAAATTCCTGACATTATTTGCACTGATCAACTGAGGTAAATTCAAAACCTCTCTGCAGGGTCTCATGGCACAAGGTCATACAACACTGTTGAAGATGATCCATTCTTCAGATGAGAACATTTAGCACAGTGGTCTCCTTGATGGTATTCAAGAGAAGTGGACTATGGGCTAGCACTTTGTTTCCCTCTCCATTCTCTGATCAACAACACACACATGCATAGTACCCTCCCCCTCCCCCACTATACACACACAGTTACAATATGCTCATCACAGTAAGCTACGCAAGTTAGTTATACTTAAGACATACAATACACAAGCAATTTACATGATTTCAACTAGAAAGAGCCCCAAGAGTAAAAAAATAAAATTCCTGAATGGCATTATATGTGAAATCAGGGAAAGGCAATCACTCACGTACAGTGGACTGATGTGGGGAACTTATAAACATATAACAGGAAACACTACACACTAGCTTTTGAGCTCTTGCTGCTTTTCTAGTAAAAGTACACTCATTTGCACACACAGACACCCAATCGCACACTCCCGTAGCTAAGGGTAGTGGAAAAATTATTCAAAAGGATTAAACACAAGCATACCTGCATACGCAAGCGGTGCCTTTCCTTTTCTTGTTCAACAAAAAGATCCTTCATCGCAGGGTTGAGACTCTGGGGTGGATTTGCCATTGGAACTGACATTCGAGATGATGCATTACCAGCCAATAGATAAGTACAACGATTCATAAGATAGTCCTTGAAACCCTGAGGTGGTTTTGGCTGCACCGGAAAGAGACCTTTTCTTCTCCTCTCAATCTACATTTGACGAAATGTAATTAAAAATATCTCAGATGCAATGCAAATAAACAAATTTAATCATTTTTCACACTTAAGAAGTAAACACAAGATTTTCGTATAAATTTGTGACTACACATAAAAACTCTTAACACATTTAACAAGATTTTCACCAAAATGAAAAGGATACTGGTCACCCTTAAACTTTAGCTTTTAATAAGGTTCAATGACAATATCATGAAAATGAAGGATTGCTACTCACCATATAGAGGAGATGTTGAATTGCAGACAGACACAACAAAAAGACTGTCATACATATTGAGTTCTCAGCCAAAAGGCCTTTTTGAAAAATAGACAACATACACACATTCATGCACACAAAACTTACATATACATGACCATAGTCTCTGACGACATAGGCCAGCATCAGTGGCCAGAGAGCTTGTGTGGATGAACGTGTGTTCTCCTACTTATGAAGAAGGCCCTTTGGCCGAAAGCTCTACATTTATGGCAGTCTTTTTGTTGTGTCTGTCTGTGACCCAGTATCTCCTCCACATGGTGAGTAGCAACCTTTCCTTTTCATAATACTGTTGTTATTATATCATGGATTTTCATTGATTTGTGCAAGTGCTCATGGTATGTAGTCATGATTGTTTAAATAAATGATTCAGAACAACACACAAAAGAATAGTTACTAGTTCAAAAAACAGATAGATACATCAGTCAACTAATTTTTTTTACCTGGTTGACCCTATACAAGATGATTCCACAAAGACATTAAAGACTTTCAGGAATAATGGACATGGGTAAATGTATCACTTTGAGGCAAGAGACCTTGCTCCGGAACAACCAAATTGAAACTGGTCTAATACTTCTTACAGTGGATCTCTTCTACCGCAAACTCTTTGCTTTCCTTATTTTGGGAGGAGGTAGTATGGAGCAAAACAAGAAAAATTGTGCAATGAATATGGGGTCTAAAATTCATATGTTAAGAGCTATAAGTACTTGTTCAGTAGAGCAGACATATTTTACTATAGCAAAAGATGAACAACTACTCATAGCTCTTAAGGTAAGCACTCTAATCATGTTGGCCAAGTGAAATGTAAAATTAAATAAAAAGTTACATGCAACTTGTGGCTGTTCTAAAATTTTAATTACTAGCAGTTGCTGTTCCCCTGCAGGCAAATGATTGTGTTCGCCGATACATTTATCCTTCTCCATCATACCTGAAAGTATCTGTCATTTTCATTTTCATGGAATCACATTGTATATTATCGGTCCCTTTTGTCCTACACTGAAGTAAGATTTAAGGAATATGGTCTGGATTTGCGTTTGCATTCAAAGCACAACTGGCAAAACCACTAACACATAGCAACATTTTATATCTTAAAATTTTCTTGTTTTGTTTAACTTATAACATTGTCTAATTTTTATGTAGAAAGAGCATAAATGTCGTATTTCCTTAAACTCTACCAAATGTATTGCTGTAGACACTTGTGGGATATATTTATAAAAACACCTGTGTGTGTACTGTTCATGTCAACTTGGTGCGTTAAAGCAGAACTCCTAATATCCCCCAGACAAAATAAAATGGATACCAACTGTCAAAGTATATGATACACAATCATTTGCATTTTAAGGTGGTACAATCAGCTATGTTTTATGAAAAAATTTAAAACATACAAAAAACCAGCAGTTTGTTTTCTAAATATTAGGTCTTTTGAATTTCTTTTTCACTCTGTGATGTTTCTATCTTCTAACTGCTGGTGAAGAATTACTCCATTGATGATATTAAGACAGGCACTGAAGTGCAAACTTTTAACGTAAAGTAGAAAAAATAAGCAACCTTAAGAAATTTATGCCCTGCCTGTAACAGTAAACTAATACCATTATGTCATCTGCTTTTCCTTCTTTACAGAGTGAAAGGACCAATCACACATACAGAGAACATGCTCACAAAAATTAAAAACTTGTTGTTGCCCATTGTTACAGAATGCTAATATATGTGTATTATTCTGCAGAGTAAATACTTAACCAACAATAGGACAAACCTGTTTTCGGATATTGAGGAATAACTGGTAACAGTTGGTGATAGGTTGGTCATGTGGATGAACGTCAGGAGCAGTACCACCAGAGTCCGAAGCATCTGAACCGGCAGAGGACGCCTGTGCGGCAATTGTCACCTGCACGTTGGAGCCCTGTCCTACTGTCACCCCACTGGAGCTGCTCACTGCTACTGGTGTAACACCAGCTCCAGAACTGCTGCTAGCCATGGAAGCATCACGATTCTGCTTCATCTTGCGTTTTCGTGGATGCAGTTCTACTGAACTGGAAGATGGTGCTGACTGTGTCACTGAAGATGGCATATTTGAGCCAGCTTCCTGGTGAGTTGTTGTCTGTTGTGTATGAATTTGTTGTTGCTGTTGTTGTGGTTGCTGCTGTGTTGTTGATGGCTGTGCCTGTTGCTGCTGTTGCTGTTGTTGTTGTTGCTGCTGTTGCTGTGGTGTCAATGATTGTTGCTGTGCCTGTGGCTGTGGCTGTGACTGTGACTGTGGCTGTGGCTGCTGTTGTTGTTGTTGTTGTTGTTGCTGCTGCTGTGGCTGTTGTTGCTGCTGCTGTGGCTGTAATTGTTGTTGTGGCTGCTGCTGTTGCTGCTGCTGCTGCTGCTGCGGCTGCGGTTGTTGCTGTTGTTGCTGCTGCTGTTGCTGAGATTGCTGTATGTGTTGCAGCTGGGGTGGCTGCTGCTGTTGCTGCTGCTGCTGCTGCTGTGACTGTTGCAGCTGTTCTGGAGATGTCTGCTGCTGCTGGGACGGCAGCTGTTGAGGTGACTGTAATGATGGCTGTTGCTGTGCCTCCTTCTGTGACTGCTCTTGTTGCTGTGGCTGTTGTTGTTGCTGTTGTGAATTTAACAGTGGACTACTGCCACGATCTGTCTGCTCTGACACTGCCCCACCAGATGTCAGAATGGAACTTGAAATGGGAGCACCACTGCTTTCTGGTGGTGACACAGTAGTTGATGTTGAAGTCAGTGTCATTCCTGCAGACACAGATCCAGATGAAGATTCGAGTGTGTCTGAAGTAGTTATTGGAGGAGGGGACTGACGTTGCGGCTGGTGCGGCGAGGATCCACTAGGAGCAGGCGACGATGCATTTGAGGTAGAACGATTGGAAGAACGCAACACACGCTGTGGTCGTGCTCCTTCCTCAGAGGTGCCAGTCGATGTACAGGCCTGCTCACCAGAGGACGGCACCTGTGACTGCTCTGAACTGATAGCATCCTCAGCATTAGCACTGCTGCCACTACTGCCAGCACCATCTTGTGATGCCACAACATATGGTAGTGCCTGCCGTGGCACACCCACTTTACCACGCGCACCCCCTGGGTCCTGGTCTGCAGTGCTGGCTGCAGGAATTACAATCTTCAGTGGTGGTACCTTGGGAGAGCGTTCAGATTCTTCCTCTGGAGTTATCGATGCCCCGGTTCCTGCCATTGGTGTGCAGCCCATTTGGCTAGTACCACCCACTGTGGTAGTTCCTGCCTTAATACCTTTGCTTGCCAAAGTAGCACTTGTTGTGCGCACTTTGCCATCACCATCTTTCCTCTTCTTTCTTCGATTGTCTTCCTCTTCAATATCGCCTATAAAAGGAAAAGAAAAAGTGTAATAGTACCAACATTACATATGACTGATACATTTGATCATTAGAGAAACTTAAAAGACTCAGTTGGTTATTATATTTGATGTGCCTGATGCCCCCTCCATTCAGTGAGTGGTAGCCTATTCTTATAAAAATATTTACAGTGTAAAATGCAGACAAGAGTGGGAGGTAAAAGAGCAGTGACTTATGAAACATAAAAATTGCAAAAGAGACAGTGGATTAAATGAGATTTCTGAAGCAAGACAAACATCAAAAGTATACTAGCATATGTTAAGAAAATGTTCTACAATAAAAGAGCTTTCCAATACCAAATATGGACACCAAATTCAGAAAAGCGCCTGAAACAAAAATATCTACAATATGGCACTGTATGTATGTAGTGTGAATGGTGGGAAATCAGAACTATTTTTAATATTGCAATAAGTGTTGCAGCTGGCTGATAATGCATTCATCATTACTTCAAGATACTGTGTATCCCCTACCAGAAAAGTATATGCAATGTTTCCAGAATGAAATTTTCACTCAGCAGCGGAGTGTGAGCTGAGATGAAACTTCCTGGCAGATTAAAACTGTGTGCCGGACCGAGAATCGAACTTGGGATCTTTGCCTTTTGCGGGCAAGTGCTTTACCAACTGAGCTACCCAAGCACGACTCACGTGCCATCCTCACAGCTTCAATTCTGCCAGTACCTCGTCTCCTACCTTCCAAATTTCACAGGAGCCCTTCTGCAAACGTTGCAGAACTAGCACTCCTGGAAGAAAGGATATTGCGGAGGCATGGCTTAGCCACAGCCTGGGGAATGTTTCCAGAATGAAATTTTCACTGTGCAACAGAGTGTGCTCAGTTGGTAGTTGCCTGTGAAAGGCAAAAGCCCAGAGTTTGAGTCTCGGGCCGGCACACAGTTTTTATCTGCCAGGAAGTTTCATATGCATACTTTTCTTGGTCGATTGATGACTCCATGGAGTGCTGTGTCACAACGACCATATACACTGACCTTTCTTCTAATTTTCTTGGTCAGTAACTAAAGTGGCTCCCTTCTCTTACTGTATGGTTGGGATATTTTACTGCTATCAAATTCAGGTTTCTTTGGATGATTCTACAACCATTGTGTCTGAATCTAGTGGCTGTAGAAACATATGATTATTAATCAGAGTCCATGGCCACTGATTATTATTGTCTCTGTAAGTTCACATTCAGATTTGTTTTGGACTTTGCTAGATTTAGTATTCCTAAGTTTTGCTACAAATAGTCTACCACCTAGGCAGTCTAATCTATTTTACAATATTACTTCCTTTTGTTGTTGAAAATTTCCCTACTCCCTGCTTTGTGTTTTAACTAGGTTCCTAGTATTATTTGAGAATTACTGGAAAGAAGTTAGTTTTGGAATTTTTCAGTGGTCTTATGAATTTCATCCAACATTTAAAAAATGCATTTCACATACATTCTGTCACTCAAGTGCCATTTTTAGTGCATAGCACATACTTGATCCATACAGGGTCATTACATAAGTCTTCAGTCTGTTGTGCACACTGAGGCACCTGCAGCCAAAATCAACACAGTACCGACAAGCTTCTGGTTTACTTGGCTCCAGAACAGAGAAATACAATCAGTCCTTGGAACAATGCCATTGCCAACTTCAGGACCATATGCAGCTGATTCCAAGCCTAAGGTTCGAGTTGCTTTCAACCATCAGTCCCTTCTTTTTCCTCTGGGGGTGTGAGATGGGGATTGGGCTGCTGCTCAAGCAGAAGAGGCAAGGACCTTCAGCTCTAACTCACTATCAGCAGGAGAAAATATGTCTAACAACCTGTCACTCACTTCCACAGAAACATGCTACTGAAGTGGTGCTAATGCAGGGAACTGAGCCCTTCAACTGCTTCCTGTCCATGGACAAGCTACTGTTAGACTGTTCATATTTGTCAACTGGAAGAATGAACGGCTGAAATAACAAATCTGTTCATGTAAAATAATTAACTAAAAATTTATTATCCTTGGGGTACCAAGTTTTAATCATCTATTAAATGTAATAATTGTAAACTCTCAGAACATTTAGTCACTTCATAGAAGTGTACTTTGATCTCATTAATCACAATGTTGATCACACATTTATTTAACTAAATTTAAGTAAGTATGCTGCTGTGTGCAATACAGCTGCTTAAATATCTTGGTGAGAGCAAAAGGGTACCAGCTGTGGTCATTAAGCACAGGAATACCAGGTTTTCCCAACAGCCCAGCACAAAGCGTACATTGCACAAGGCACATCTGCTGCTTTCAGCACATGTGGCAATGTCTTGCCAGCTGCAGGAGATGCTTGCCTTTAGCTTGTCCAAGGCAAAAGTCAGTAGTAGTTCCTTCATGTAACCCTCACTTGAGTTGGTATCCTGACCCAGATGGTGAGAGAGCTGTTTGAAGAACACATTTGAACTGCAAAGCTGTAACTCCCCCCGTGCCTTGTTGTTAACCTTCTATTGGGCACTGTTGCTCTGAAAGCAATGGCAAAATTGCACATTGTCTTTGGTGACATTTTTCAAGTTTCATCCTTGGATGGGCAATGATGCTTACAGAATCGTTGAAATTCTCTGATCGAGCGATATTCTGTTCTTCCTGGAGAAAAGTTTATGAATAGTGTACACTTTTGGCAGATGGTGTGCTAGGTTAGGTGAAAATTGTTTACTGGAGTAGCAGGAGTTTGTTTTTATTTTGCAGTGCTGTTTTATCTTGTACAGTAAAACCTAGAAGTAAATAGAAAGAGAAAGCCTTGAAAGTGTGTTATAATGCAAATGTCTTAATGGATTCTTACCTGATGTTTATAAATATGAAGTGTGAAAAAAGTGTTGTCTGTAGGCAACATTGCCCCTACAAAGAACTTTGTAAGCACATGTGTAATGTTTCTAGTACTATTATGTTTACTCATTTACAGGATATTTGAGATGGAAGCAAACACATTTTATGGAAGGAATAAAAGATCAAGCATTACTTGACTGTCTGAAGATCCTCATCTCTCTGGTTGTGGTGGTGGCAGCGATCCGGAGGACAATATTTTTGTCTACAGCAGAGACGAATATCCGTAATATCAGCCAGAGACTGTTCACAATAGTGGATTACAGCCGATTATTTTGTGCTTATGTGCTACAGCATACTGGAAATATCGCACCAGAATTATCCCATTTCTCATGAAATGTGTACTGGCATGCAAATAAAATAGACGAAAACATGTTTTGTAGCATTGTCTTCGCGATAACTACAGACCAGTGTCGAGTGCTCTAATAATGGCCAGCTACACTATGATCTATACAAAGAAGGGATGCAGCTGTTTGTTTTTGACAATGCATGCTCTGTTGTGACATCATCCCTTCCAGAAATATGAGTGCTCACTGCATCAAGTTAGTAGTCTTTTTCAAAACTGTGTGCTTGATATAGTGCAATTGCAGACGTCAGCAGTTTTCTTCAAACTCATGTGTAAGATATTGTGCAATTGTAGAGTGTGAGGGATTTTTGAGGAGCAGTTAATGTAATAGTGCTGTGGCAGAATGGTCATGTACACTGACTGGCAATTCATTGGCTCAGGTGTGATTGGTGCTGCTACCATCATTTAAATTCCTCACAATATTAAGCTATTAATTACAAAATTTAAATATATTTAAATAGTTCAATCTAGTTACAGTTACTAACCTTATACGTCATAAGTCTATAGACGGTGGTAAAAACAGTGGGTATATGAGGAAATTTAGTATGAAAGTGTTTTCTGTAGATGATCTGGTAAAGAGGTCCTTTTCCAGTAGATCTTTGGAGGAGAATACAATATTTAAAGAGTAAGGTAGATCCACTCCAAATGTAAATCTAACAACACGAGAGTATGGCATAAGGCTTACTGATTTGGCTCAAACCATGTGAGTAGAAGTAGGTAGATGCCCCTTGAAATTCCTAACCTATTTCACCTTAGTGGGCCGTAGGAAAAGGTAAAATGCTCTCTAAAGATATGCACATGAAGTAGAGGGATTTTGAGTAGCATTTCATGTATCAGTTTGGTAGCCCAGTGGTTAGGTGCACCGACTGGCAATACTTTGACTCGGGTTCAATTCACTCTGCTACCATCATTCTTTTTTTCCCATTTTCTTTAACTCTTGACAATGTTAAAAGATTAATTATAAAACTTACATATTTTTAAACAGTTCAATTTATATACGTAAAATTGAGCCACCACTGGAAAGACAGGCAAGGCATTCAGGTGGATAAACTAAGTCAGTACAGTGTTATAGTTATGTTCCTTGTGTATGGGACAGTTCTTTTGCACATACCCTACTCCAGTGTTTCAGAAAATTCCTTAGCAATGATCTTGTGGTGAAGATGGCGAATGTATCTGTCAACAAAAGTGTGAGGTGGAGTAGTTCATTGGTATACTCATTTATATGAATATTGTAAGTATGCCTTCTTACACAGATTACTGGGCAGAGTCAACCAATCTCGACAAAATTTCAAGCATTTATGAGCTTAAAAGATTTCAAGAAACTTCATGGGCATATACATTTTGGAAACAATGAGCCACCAACAAACAGTAAAGACAGACCATTCAAGATCATACCAGTTCCAGGTTCTGTCGTACAAATATGCCATCAACAACAAGAAACTGAACAATCTATTGGTGAGGTGATGGTTTCTTATAATGGTGCAAGGCCTGGTAACCTGTGTGTCAATATACTCAATATACTCAAAGTAAGCCCTATAAATGGGGTTTCAAAATGTTTGTACATACTAGTGTGTCAGGCATTGTCTGTGATTTTATGCCTTATACAGGCAAAGGAATTCTGCCAGAGGTTACACAAAATAGGAAGTTATTTGGAATTGGTGGTCAGGCTCTAATATCTTTGTGTAGAAATACACTTAATGATTTGAAGTGTAGAGTATATTTTGATAATTTTTTCTGTACTCTGGACCTAATCGTTGATTTGAAACAGTTTAATATGGACTCAGCTGGCATACTTAGAAAAAAAAGTTGAAAAGTTGCACTTAAGAAGACGAGAAAACAATCCACAAGTGCGGTCATGGCTCTTTTGAGTACCAAAAGCACTGTGATTCTGGATACTTTAAAGAAATGGAATTTGAATGAGAAGAAAGACAGATGTGGTTTGCCCCACCACTGTGCAGCAGTACAACAAGCACATGGGGGGAATGGACATTGCAGGAGTACTAACTGAACTGTACAGGGTACCACTGAAGTGAAATGATGGTATCTTCTTCTATTTGGACTCTCTTTAAATCTGTGTGTTGTGAATTCATGTCTTCTATATTGCCAAGAAACAAAAGAGAGCAAATGTTGTTGAAGCAGATCCGAGGGGACATTGCAAATGAAATAATGTTTTCTGGGTACAGAAACCCTCACAAGCCTTCATTAGAGGCACAACCAGTTGACAAGAAGAAGAAAACAGCAGCTCCTTTACCAGTAAATGATGTATGATGTGACAGTCTTAGTCACTGGCCGAGCTATTGGCTAAAGGGGAGATGTCGGCTTTCCGTTCAGGAATTTTCAACTGCGAAATGTGGAACTGTTCTATACTTTGTTCCAAAGAGGAATCGATTTCAGACATTTCACATGATGTAGAGCAAATGCAACTCCTTTTCCAGCCACAGGAACAACATTGTGGTGTTTGATATTGTAGCACCCATTTACCTTCTACAGGTAATGTTGCTTACATTTGAAAAAATAAATTTTATAAAACCCCAAATGCAAGTAAAATTGTTCATAAAACAATATACATCTAATTTAAGAATTCTAATGTTTTTTTTTCTCCATAACATTTTTGTGTGTACCAAATAAAGATTTAAAATATCAGTAGGCAGTTGCTCTCGGTCTATCTCAATCAATGCTGCCACTCCTCCATGAAATGGGCCCATCTCATCATTGCTTTCCTTGCAGCATACTACACCCTCTCAATTGTGGTTTGCCCCTCGTAGAATTAGTCATTGGTGTGACAAACTGTATAAGAGCAATATGGTCTTTCTACATTGTCTGTAGATGTGTGTATGGTTCAATTTAGTATTATTCCATTTAATTTTAAGACAGCTCTTGCCCCTAGATATGTGCCAATGTTGGAGAAATGAAAGTGCTCTGAAAAATATTTATAGTACTGACATGTAATTGACCCTTGTTAACAAACAGGAGAAGTGCCCATTGTAGAAAACGCCAAATACAGTGATTTTGATTCACTGTGTCATTACGTTTGAGTAAGTGAGAGGAGCAAACATATTTAGTGACCAGTTGAATGCAACATAAAATACACTCATGATGAAAACACAATGTATTCATTGTTGAGTGTTATGCACAGCACAGTTCATGGCAAATAGGTGCAGAATTGTTTCCACAAGAGTTGAAGCCAGGAAGTGTTTTGGCAAAAACTCCAGCAAAGTCTCCATTATGAAACTTAGTAGCAAAATGATGTGAGTAGCAAAATGATGTGAAACAGGCTCTGTAATGAATAAAAACTGTAACTGTCTGAAAGAGTCCTATGACCAGAAAACATTGCTCGAGTCAACAAAAGCCTAGAAAAATGTCCCACGAAATCTCAGTGCCATTTATCTGAGCAAGTGAGAATCAATAGATCATCGTGCTGAGACATTATCAGAAAGAACCTGAATCTGTAGTCTTCCAAAACTCACTGTTGTGCACGAGTTAAAATATCCAAAAGAACTTTCACATGTTGAGTTCAGCCCATGGTTTCTGAATGAAATGAAATGAAATGAATTGTGATTTTGCCATTATTGACTAGGAGACCTGATCTGAGATGTTTGACTGCCTAGTGCAAGTCTCCTTATTTAGCACCTCCTCAGTGAGTTGTGGGTAAATGATAATGAAAGATGACGAGGACTAAACACACACACACACACACACACACACACACACACACACACACACCATTGTGGCCCAGCTGGTAACTGACTCCAGGCCTCATGATCAAGTCAGCACTACTAACCATGAGACTGTCAGCTGAATGAATGAAGTGGAATAAGGGGTTTTGGATAATCAGTTTCCATTTCTTCAGATGAGGCCTTGCTTAGTCTGTCATGATATGTGCACTCACAGAACATGTATCACTGAGCATCAGGAAATCCCCTCGAATGCTGAAGAGCCATTGTATAATCTCAAGATAGTGTCTGATGCACAGCATCTCGTGTCAACGTCACAACATGATTCTTTCATCAAACTGTTAATGCTATCTACTATGTCCAGAAACAATATAATCCATATGTGGATCAACTCACAAATAATGAATGGAAATTTTCAGCAAGTTGGAGTAACAGAAAACAGCATCTTGACGATGTTGTCACGAGTGCATGTGGTGTTCAGGGAGGTAATAACAATCAGCAGAGGCACTGTAACCTCCTGGTCAACTCGATTACCTGATCTCTCTCCATGTGACTTTTACCTGTGGGGCAAATTGAAGGCCAGGTGTACTCAGACAATCCTCACACCCTGGAAGAGCTACAGTGGAACACTGAAAACACTGTTGCTTTTATCCCCCAGGCAGAGCTGCTGTGCTTGTCTCTGAGCCTGATACATCGAGCACAGTGCTGCATCGACATCAATGGGGGCCTGTTTCAGCATCCTTTTTGAAGTTCATCAACAAGGGACACTCCTCCACCAATCTTATTGTAAATATTTTCTGGGCCAGTTTTATTTTGCCCACCTTGTATAAGGAACACTGTTCTGGTAGACCAATTTCAAGTATTTTCCCGTTGCTAATGGCATCAATAAACACTTTTGTTATGCTCTTACGAATATGACCTTCTTGTGTTGAGTAACTGCAGAAGGTAGGAGATAATGATAGATAGTAAATCCACTATTTTCAAAATACAGGAATCGAACCCCTCCTGCAAATAGGAAGATGAGTATGAATTGCTTCTGCAAGGGACAAACGATATTTATTGCTGTTGCATGTTGAATAACTTCACAGCACAACAACATCTCCCAGAAGACTATTCCTCCACCACCTTCCATCATCTCTTCTCACCCCCTCCCCACCCTATGCTCAAGTATGATAATAAATGTAGTGATGTCATAATAGTTATGTTGTACTCAATGCATTGAATTCCAGCTAGCCGATCTCAGCTACAGACACCCTTGCTGAAAGAACTACCACATGCTTGTGTGTTACTACATCTCTTGAGAAAGAAAATCTCCTCTATAAATATCAACATAGATCCTGCAAATCGAGATCCTGTAAAACGTAGCTCACTCTGTTCCTCCATGAGAACCACAGTGCTGCAGACTTCGGCACTCAGGTTGATGCCGTGTTCCTCAACTTCATGACAGCATTTGACACTGTCCCCCAAGGACATGTGATAGGACTGTTACTACTTACAATGTGTATGAATGACCTAGTAGAATGTGTCAGAAGCTCTTTAAGCCTGTTTGCAGGTAATGCAGCTGTCTTTAAGAAGTTAACAATATCAGAAGACAGTAATGATTTGCAGAAGGACCAACAAAGGATTAGTGCATGTACTGGCAGTTGACACTGAGCATAAAAAAATGTAACACATGTGCACAAACAGGAAAAGAAATCCACTACTGTGCAACTATACTGTTGATGACAAATTGCTGGAAACAGTAATTACCATAAAATACTACGAGTATCTATCTGAAATGAACTTAAGAGGAAAGACCACATAAAGCAAATAGTGGGAAGATCAGATGACAGACAGAGATTCCTACAAAGAATCTGAAGGAAATGTAATTCATGCACAAAAGAAGTAGCTTACAAGGCACTTGTTCAACTAGTTCTTCAGTAGTGTTCATCAATTTGGGACTCTTACCAGGTAAGACTGAGAAAAGAGAGAGAGAATTCAATGAAAATTGGCATGTTTTGTCATACAGTTGTTTAATCTGCATGAGAGCCATACAGAAATGCTCAACAAACTCCAGTGGCAGATGCTACAAGAGAGGTGTTGTGTGTCACAAAGAGCTTTACTATTGAAATTTCAGGAGAGTACTTTCCAGGCAGAGTCGGACAATATATTATTTCCTTCCACTATATTTCACAATATTACCACAACAAGAAAATTTGAGAAATTATTGTAGTAGCTCATACAGAAGTACTGACAATCATTATTCCCAACACAATTTGCAAATGAAACAGGGGAAAGTGGACCAGTTCGCGATACAAGAAGTACCCTTCACCACACACTATCAGTGGCTTGCAGAGTATTGATGTAGATGATATAACTCTCATAGATGCAACCTAGTGAATAATGAAAAAATGTCAAGGCCCAACAGGATACCTGAGTCCTTCAGCCTGAAGACTTTATGAACTCTCTAACCTCCACAATGATGGGGTGACATTACACCCCACTGTTAGCAACTGGGCTCCAAAATATTTGCTGGCAAAATACCTGATAGAAATACTAAACCCATATGCAAGTAAAATGCCTGCATCACACCTCCAATTTTGTGGATTTTGTGAAATGCCTCAACAACTTTGGGCTGAAGGACTCATTTCCTGTTGAGGGTTGTTGATGTTTTTGCTATTCATCTGTGTAACAGCGTGCTTCTATGGGAGTAACTAGAACTGACAGGTCAGAAATTTTATGCAAAGACCGTGGGCATTTCCATAACCTAAACTCCATGTATTTCCTATTTTATGTAGAATACTATGAACAATTGGAGGGAGTCACAATGGGCAGCCCATTCCTGTCTGTGGCTGTGAATTTATGTATGGAGCATTTCCAAGGAAGAAGCCCTGACTTCATCCACATGGATGACACATTCATCATATAGCCCCATAGAAGGAACTTCTTTGCACATCTAAACTCCATCCATTCCAACATCTAATTTACAGTGGAGACTGAAGCAGAAGGAATACCACCATTTCTAAACATCATGGTCAAGAGAAGAGCTGATGGCACCCTTGGCCATGGTGTGTATCAGAAGAAAATACACAGTGAGCTCTATTGCATGCTGACAGCTGCCACCACCCTGTGCAGAGGAATGGGGTACTAAAAACACTAGTACATAGGGCACACACCATCTCAGATGCAGTATGTCTGCTCCAGGAACTGGAACACATAAGAACTGTATACCGAAAAAGCAGTTACTCAAAATGGCAAATTAGGAGCACACTCTGCTCCACCACAGCAGTACAAACTGTGGAGATGGAAAAAGTCATGGAGGAAGAGGCAACCATTGCCTTCATACCATACACCAATGCAATTTTGGAAAAAACCAGCTGCGGACTGAATAAGTACTGAGCAAAAACTGTCTTTTGCCCACCCAATAAAATATGGGCATTACCGGGGAGTTTGAAAGATGACCTCAGTTTGTGGAAGGTCGTGAAATATCCTATTTCATGCCAATGTGGCAAGACATACATTGGAAAAATAGTGCACACCACTGATGATCAATGCCAGCAGCACATTCATCTAATATATCCCAGGTCATCAGTCCCAGAGCATTGTTTGTCCGAGAATCATGTAATGGAATACAAACATACCAGGAGTTTAGCACATACTTTGAAATACTGGAGCAGTGCTGTTAGAGAGACCATCAAGTTTCATACTAGGGACAATCTCATCAACCAGAACTGCAGCTATAATCTCAGCAAGTCTAAGAAGACACTCAGGGAATCAATCTGGCAAGCAGGGTGGATTGAGTATTTACACCTACACTACCACAGACACCCATGCCATCACCTCTGGGCCGCTGATGTCATAGGAAGAGCTCAAGGAAAGAGGGGGAGGGGGATGTAAGTCGGCCATGTGCCACCAGCAGCTCTTTCTATCAACCTGTCAGCACAGCTGATGATGGCAACATGTCTGGTCACCAAAATATTGTGAACATTATAAGCCAACAGTAAAAGCAAGGACTGTTCGACCAACAAAATATGCCAAGAGAAACTGAAGAATTGATTCTCTGATATTGTTAATAGTTTGTAGTTAAATTTTGACAAAGTTCATTGCACAATATCTGTTCAATGACCAGGATAAATAGTCATCTCATTTCTACAAAAGAGCTGCTAACACTTACAATAATGGAAGCAGACATTACATGGACACTGACAATGACTAATATTGTAAATTTACTCCGTTTTTCCCACAAATGGCCCTGAAGTGTGTGAATGCCAAAAGTGTTTTACTATTTTGACTGTATACAAATTAACCTAATGTACTTTCTCAAAACTTCATTATACACTCAAGTTTTTATTTAAAGCTCATATGTAATATTCCTGTATTTCAGCTCTGATCACAAAATTTCTCAGTATCAACACAACAGAGTACTAAAACATTTCATGTTTTCTGTTAGGTGTTTCTGCCACTGTTGCCTCAGAAATCACTTTCACCAAGACCTTACTGTGTACGGCATTACATATTCCAGCAATTTCAGGTCCAAAGCTGCCTCAATAGGTAATTTACCAATATCTGTTACATTCCCAAGTGATATTTCCAATATGTATGCTATTGGTTATAACAGTTAATTATTTGTAACAAATTCCACATTTTCTAGATATCCCCAGGGTCTATGAGGCTCCACTCTGAACTTCATACAGAGCAATTTTCATACCATAGTGAGTTACACATGTTGGTACCAGAGCAGTAGGATGGTAAAAGAAACCCTTGCTAGCACTCTCAGAAAATGTGGAAAATCCACTTCAAAACCCATTTTAAAATGTGATGCAGTTAAATTACAGCTACTCAGTGACTATAAACATGGCATCAGGGCATCTAATGTTCCATCTGTGATAGGCAATTAGTGTACCACATGTAACAAGTAAACAGATTTGTATCTACTGCCACCTTCCGAGCTTGACACATGTACAACAGAAACAGGAAAAAAGCACCCGCAACATGAAGAACTTACCAGGGGCTGTGTCAGGGTCATGAGTTCTCTTGAGTGCAACAGAAGAAGAGACAGCATCATCCAGAGTGGCACTGCCCGTCTCTCCTGCGACACTGACATTGCCGGCACCTGTAACACCTTCCTCCCGACTGCCACCCTCAACATCTGCAGAGCTTGGACACGAGCTGCCACTCTCCGGCTCTGCCGCTTCTTCTGTTGCACCTGGCCTGCAACAAGGGTGGAGCAAATAGTGTACATCGTCACAGCTGAAAGATGGAACATATACCAGCAAAATACCAAGATCAAAGAACTCTATAATGCCAGACACATGTATCTTTGGGAAAAGTAACAAAGAGAGGATCCAACACGAACATAAACTATCCATTTATAGTAGGTGCAAACTCACTCAGTATTTGGATAAGAAAATCAAGCCTTTCAGAAGGGAGAGAAAATCGGCATTTTTATCTTGAAATGAAACTTACTGTTTAGATTATTACATCAGTATATCAACAACTCCACAGTGGGGTCCCTTACATACAATACCAGACAGACAATGCTTGACGAGATCTGTTATTTAAGAATCAATAACTTCAGTTGAACCAATGCTGACTTATGGATTGTCTGCTGCCAGTGTCTAGTACAGTATGCAGAACCACAACCAAGTTGTAATCAAACAGTTTGTAATGTCCAAATAGTAGATCTATTAAATGTGACGTAATAAGATAAATTTTTTGACTGTTTTCCATTTCATGGTTGTTATCTGGCAGGCACTGACAGTTTGTGAGCTCACACTGAACCTGACAGATGTAAATTGGTATGATATAATGATATTAGCAGCTTGCAAAGACTTTGGTGTGAGGCAGTATGCAACTCACAGTACGTAAATACATTACACACATCCTGTCTAAATAGCGGACTTTTGCAAATCTTTCTCACTTTTGCATACAGAAATGGTATTTGCTACATTTGTCCATCCATTAAAGAGTGACTGCTGTTGCACACAACAGAGGAATTAAAAGCTCACACCACTCACAGTGCTCCTCACTACATGGGTGCAGAAACACACCATTTGAGCAGTGCACAAATCCCAATTTGTTTTGAGCAATGTATGTGCATTACAACACGTCTGCAAACTACCATGGACTAGCAGGGAGTCTGTTCTTGAACAAACTCGCACAGTGATCTTTTCTAACCTCGAACTGTCTCATTTCTTCCTCTCTCGATTCTAAATGCATTTCTCACCACCCATGCCATTTGAGATCACTGCTGACATCCCAACTGGCAGAAATGGGCAGCCCTGGCTTAAGGGCCAAGCTACACATGCCATCACTTGGTGCACTGAGCTGAGAGGGGGCCTAGAGGTGCCATAACTGTATGGTTACTATACAGCAGGGCTTCACAACATACGTGCTCGCGGAGCAAGCTGTGAGCAGCCAGGCGCGAGTACAGAGCAGCGCGAGCATGCTACCCCCACTACCGGACCAGAGCGGACAGTGGGGAGAGTCATGTGGAGCACACAACAGCTGCCGCCAGTCAATGTAAATCCGCGGCCACCTGCAGGGATATCACTCATGAATTATTACTGCGACAAATGAAACAAATGAAGGGGAATGTACACGTGCCACATAATTTTATTAGCTTAGTGTTGTATGCCTCTACATTCGCATTAATTTGTGAACTGTTACACAATAAAAGGTGTCACTGAAGTGTGGGATTCCGGTTATCTTGTACTTTTTGCCCTTTACAATTGTGCTTATGTTCGGAGTAATTGTTCTTGTGCATTGTAGGTGCAGTGTGCAGATTAAATTTCGATCAGACAATGTGTTTCTCAGGCGCGTCTTGTTGCATTTCATTGCAGAGAACAGTTGTTCACAAAATGTTTTTCTTCTTCTGAAATTTGTCTCTGTATTCACCTAAGTGCAAGATCAGTATATACTGAGTTCCAGAATAAGAAACGAAAACTGACACAGGTGAAAGCCTAACAGGGAAATGGGGTGAAGGGATGGGTGCCAAATGTACATCGCTTGTATGAAAAAATGTTCTTGAACCAGCCCTGGAACTGGGACGACAGTCACTCAGTGTTGGGAGGGGTTGGGAGGGGTTACACTACCTATTCCATGTGCCTGCCAACCGTTCAGTGCTCTCTTTTTTAATGAAAAACAATCTTTCCGCCTTTACATATTATAATACAGCTTGTATTATGCATTATTAATCAAAGCATACCATACTGGAATCTAAAAATGCAAATAGATGCGCAAAACTGAATTCAAATACTTTTGTGAAACTGAACGAACTTCATTCAAATGAAAATAAAACTGGGACTCGTCAACAGTGTCCAAGTGCTGTTGAGACTGTGCAACAACATCCAAGGGCTGGCTAGCTAAATAGAGTTCTGGATGATGACGAACTGCGGTAAAATGACAAAAATGCATGACCTGCATTTTTGCAGGAGAGAACTGGAAACCATGAGCTCCAATCAGAAGCTTGTCTGATGGTGCCTTGGAGCTGATGTTCAGCCGAGGATACAGATTGGGAGCTGCACCAAATGCAAAGGTCATTGACATGCAACGCAGTGTGACAGGTGGCCAGAAAGAGGTCATCAATCCATGGCTGGTGATGACAAAGAGTTTGATACTAAGCACAAAACCCTGCAGGACATTGTTCTCATGGTCCTGATGACAGTTGAATGAAGTACAAATTCCAACTCAGAACAACTGGTGGGATTAACACTGATGAATAAAAATTGGTATTAAGTAAAATGTAATGGTGCCAGGCAGTATTGTATAGCCTGTTGCAGATGAAAAAAATACTGCACTGAAGTTTATGTTTAAAAAAAGCCTATCAGAGTGCCATTTTCATACTAACCAGATGGCCGGTTGTGGATTGTCTTTCCAGAAAACCACACTGATGGAAGACAAAAGGCCCTGAGATTCAAGTACCCAGTGTAAACGGCGAGCAACCATTCCTTCAAGCAATTTGCAGAGCACATTGGTGAGGCTATTCTGCTGGTAACTGTCATTGGATGTTGGGTTTTGCCTGGCTTAAGGATTGGAACAATAACACTATCTCATCACTACAAAAGAAAGACAACATCAAGCAAAATATGGTTGATGACCCTGAGGAGATGGAGCCAATGAGTAACAGTTGGATGTTGTTTTTGTCTGACTGTGAATGGAATCAGGGCCAGAGCCATATTGTGAGACAAGGCAAGAGCCTCAAGAAATTCCCAGTCACACTGCATTATATGATTTCACATTCCAAGGGGTGGAGGAGAGGGGATGTCTAAAATTCATCCCCTACGCATCCAGAAGGTTGTGTAATAAGAAGATGCTGATGCTGTCACAAAGAACGTTGCAACGTGTTCAGCAAGAAATACGTATCAGTAAGTATCAGTACACAAAACCATCCCAAAGGAAGAGACCTGGCATGGTTGTGGATCTTTGGCAGTCCTGAAGACTACGGAGCACAGCCCACATTTGGGATGAAGAGAGATGCATTCTCAGGGAGGAGATATGCCACTCCCAGCATTCCTTCTTTACTGCATTTGATTCCATAGCAGGCCTTAGCATGAACTCATTTAAAAGTAATGAGGTTGGTCTGTGAAGGACGTCATTTGAAATGTTGCAGGGCTCTATGATTATCTTAAACAGATGTTGCAATGTTTTTGGATCAGCATGGCACTGGCCAACAATGGAGGAAACCTCCAGAAAGGGGAATAGCAGTTCCAGAACCACGGGTAATCATGTTGGAGACGTCTTGCACAACCTCTTCGATGCAATCAGACGGGGCGGTGAAGGTAACAGCAGAGGTATACAACTGCCACCTGGCTCTTTGAAGCACCCAGTGTAGTAGTCTGTCCATGTGGTTGTGGCAAGGAAGTGTCAGAATCACCAGAAAGCAGTCACTGTCACCAAGACTGCCATGTAGTGACCAATGTAGCAAAGCCACGAGACTAGGGGAAAAGGTCACTAGGTCGGTAGCAGAAAGGGTCCCATGGGTGGCACTGAAGTGGATGGAAGTACCATTACTGAGCAGACACAGATCGTGGTTGGTAGGAATCTGGTAAATTAGAGGGCCCCAGTCAGATGAAGTGGTACTTATCCACAGGGCATGGTGGGCACTGAAGTCCCAAAGTACGAGGAAAGGGGAGGGTTGTTGGAATACGGTGGTCAACTCAATCTAAGTGGCCTGCACAGAGATAAACATTGCAAATGATGACTGCTGAGGTCGTTTGTATCCGAATTGCTGTTGCTTCCAATATGGTACAAATGGGAATCCACATTAACAACATCTGTGTGAACCAATGTATGGCCTCCCAGGGCCAGCACAGTTCCGACAGAATGCACGATAACCACGGGGTGTTTGGGGAATAGTCATCAGTGAAATGTGTTTCTTTAGGGCAACTCTAATTGCAGAAGATGAGGAAACAATGTGAAGTTCTTGCAGGTGACAGTAATATCCATACTGATAATGTTGATAACATTATGGGTCTCAATGTTAGGTTTGAAGGATACAGGAGGACCAGTCACACCTGAGGTTGGCTGCTTGTCACATCAATGAGCATTTGTTCAGAATCAGACTGTGTAGAGCGATCTGGTGTCTCCAGGGTCACCAGAGTAACCTTCTCCCAGTTCCTCCTCCTCCTCCTCCTCCTCCTCCTCCTCCTTCACAGCCTTTGCTGACCAAGTCTTTCAAGGGCTTATCCACGATGAGCATGGCAATGGATGAAGTATGAGCAGCCCTGGGACACACACCCATTCAAGCTACTCACTGCCATCAGGCCTCTGATCTGTGAGTTTCTGAGGAGAACGTTCCTGGTTGGGAACACTCGCACTAGTAGATGCCTGAGGAGGAAGCTGCATCTCTAATCAGGTGCGGGAAATGGTTCCCAAAGATAGTGTCATGGTAACCACAGTAGAGGAGAGTGGTGAGAGAATTTGTTTGGAAAAAATTTAGCTAGTAGGGGGGATGGTTGTAACTTTCACATAATTGATCATATAACAGGCTGTGAGTGTTCATATTTTTTGTGCCCTAGTATATGGCAGGCAGCAGTAAATAAGTTTATGTTCATCTACTTTTCTTTTCAGCACTGAATGTCTAGAACTGTTTATAGGACTGACAGATCAGAACAGCCATTGTTTTTGTGTAATGTGATATGTACAATGTACGAAACTTCTGCCCAGATGCCACCTACTCCTATCAAGGGTTATCCTCACCGACACTGTCCAGCCACAGCAGCAAAGGCCTTCTGACATGGTGGCCACTGCTGGTAATCCTAGTCCCCCAGGAAAACTGACATCTAGTCCTCAACAAGTGGGGAGTTAACATTATCAGCAGTGTGACCCTTGCATTGTTAAGAGGCATAAACGAAAGAGTATGTAACAGCTCAACTGAATCAGATTGGCTGCTGCATTTGCTTTGAAATGCATATAAGGGCCTATGCAGATATTGGGCACAGATGATTTATGTAGTACACTATATTTAAGATGTTCTTCCCCAATCAGTTGACACTAGTGAAGAAATTCAGAAGAAAAGACCCACAGGGGAATGAAAAATTACCTCAGCTGGAAGGTGATGTAAACTAAATAAATGGTTACTCCAAGAAAGGAAAGCAGAACCTATGGAATTGCAGGGTCAACATCAAATGCTGTGACAATGGGAAAGGCAGTGAGAGTAAGAAGAGTAATCTGAGGTGAAAGGAAGTAGGTGCTGCAATAGCTTGGGGCCCCATGCTCGCCACACACACACAGACACACACACACACACACACACACACACACACACACACACGAAAGAATGGTCTCAGAGGCGCCAAAAGAAGTAGGCGAGTTCTTCTACATTGACTATGACAAGAAGCCTTTTTCCTTGCCCTGCAATTGTCATTTTGTCCAAGTGTGAAAATAAAGAAACTGTTACTGCGAAGATGACATCTATAAATAACACTATTTATGTGTGAGTTAAGTTCACACAGCTGCCACGTACATAGCTCATTTATGTTCAACAACAGAGTTATTGCTGCTATTTGACAATGGTTTGTAGGATCTTAAAGGTAGTCAAGTTCACACTGAAGCAAATATACTATTTAACCAAAACCTTCTGATTTTTGCTGAGTGAGAACTGGGGTGAGGTGTGACCATGGAGAAATCACACTTGAAAAGTGGAGGGGTTATGGAATTCACTTGCCCCTCCAGCCAGTATTTTGCTGCTCCCAAGTTCTCATTGGTACAGTTTGCTGTGTAAATAAGAAGAGATTTCACGTATAAACCCTCTGTGACTGATTAATAATATTACGGGAGTTGTTAGTAATTTTGCCTACTCTCTTCTTACAAGTTGAATCCCTATCCAAACAAACATATGCTTTGTTGTCATAGACTTTCATTGCTCAAGCATCCGGTGCCTTATGACTGCTGGAATAATGCCGTATTTTGTTATTATTCTTATTCTAGTGTAAATGAAACACTGACATGTGCTAAGGCATCACAAACCTTAAAGTTTCTTTGTTAATCACTATGCTGAATGTTTAACCCAGCTCTTGCACCAAATCTCAGTGGACTGTGAATTTCACTGTGCCTGTCTATCATGCCATATGGACATGTCCGAATGCACGTATCCAACCAAATCACAGTGAGAGGGCAGGTTTGTTGCAGGTTAAATGTGCCAGTAATTAGTAAGTTTGTTTCATCACTGCCAGACTGCACCGGTGCTGTGCCAGCAGTGAGACTGCAGCATAATCATACTGACTGTGCACAAAGAGGAGAATCCAACAATGTAATAACACACATGGAGGATTAACAGAGTAAAGTTAAGTGCAGTTTGCACTGCTGGCAGGTGCTGGGCCTGCAATAGTGTTAAGAAGTGTGCCTCCTCTCCACCACCTTTACTTTATTGTCGTCATTTGTATCCTTTGTTTATTAGAGATCAGGCGTGACTAGTGACCAAAAGTCTCTCTCTCTCTTTCTCTCTGTCTGTGTGTGTGTGTGTGTGTGTGTGTGTGTGTGTGTGTGTGTGTGTGTTCCAATGAAAAGCCAGATGTTAACTGTTTACAGTTTTGCTAATATTTTTATTTCTGAAGTGAACTGGAGTCATTGTTGCATCTTTTTAATTTAAAGTTTTCAGGAATGTAATCAAAACAACTAATGCACTACTACCTTCTCAATCCTTGAACTATAGAAACTGAAGGCACATTTTGCAGTAAGCAAATTAATAATAACTGAGACATTTTGCGAAAGATTTAATGGGAAGATCCATGATCAAAAATTAAAGCAAATGATTTGTTCTGCACTAAAACATATCAGTCTAGCCATCTCTTCTTTGTTCCTTCATAGTTGCTTCTTACATGTTTCAGCTTCTAGTTGAGCAACGTCTTTGGAAGTCCAGCCCCATCCATTCTTTCCACATGTTCCTTCCAATTCATTCTGTACTTAATTACATTGAGGTTTCAGTTCTCATCTAATGTCTTCACTTCTCTTCCTATCCAGTAAGGTAGAGCCCACCACACTTTTAAGGTGTCTCATTTCTGCAGATTCTACTCTGTTCTCTTATTGAATTGGTGTTTGGTATTCATTTCCATAATGGCACTGCAATTACTCCCATCTGCTGTTCAGAAAGTTCCACTTGATTGCTCCACACAAAATACGAAACATTCATAGCTTTGAAATGATGTCACGATGTTATGTATATGTAATACCGCATCTCAGATCTAAGAACTTATTGGAATCAACTCTATGGTACTTCCATTGGTTTCTGATTCAAAATCTAAAGAATCCATGCTGAATTGATGAAAAAGAAGTAAGTTATTGATTTGATATGATCACTTTGATCCAAGTTTGTCTTGTAATCTTCAAGAAATGGTCAGAGGGATTCTGGGCATACCAGTACAGCAGTGACTGTCAATCCAAAGGAACACTATTTCAGGGAGATTAGCCTTCTGTACCCAAAGCAAGGACTGTGACAGTAAAACTTGCTGTAATATGTACCAAAAAATTTGTATGCACAATAAGTCAGGACAAAACATGTCCAAAATGCACAAATGAAGGACAATAAACAAAGCAAAGGATTCTTTGATATACAAAACAATTAGTACTGGTACTGTAAAAATTAGTACAGTACAATTAGTACTGTAAAAAATAACATGCTTTAATTTTGAATCCTTATTTATTAAGTTTTTAATAAGGGGTTCTACAGTACCACAGGTAGGGCTAAAGTAATATCTGGATGGGTAGTATTTGATGGTTAATGGGTGTCATTCATCAGTGGCCAATGCGCAGATTGTGCAACATCTGCACCGAACAAAACTGACTGACTGACTGACTGACTGACCACCTCATTTGACCACACAGTGTGTTCATCCTCAAAGCAGTGTTTATTCAGCACAAGCTTCCTGCTAAGAGTCCTCTGCCACAGGGTCCGTATCTACTTGTATGAATATTGGGCTATCTGTTGTTACTACCTCATTTTGTCTCTTTCTCAGACATAAAGATGATATTTCTGCCAATCTGGTCAATTCTAAAGTTTTCTTTCTACATAACATTAATTACTATGCATGTTATTATTAACCAAACATAATAAGTCTGTGTACTAGTACTCTGTTCACATCCTGACTTGCACACCCACCTGTCACACTTACGTGCATCCAACCAGGAAAACAATTTACTTACGAGACATGAATTTTTAGTATTCCTATTGTACCCTATGTTGTCATTTAAACTGGGCAAACAGCTTTTGTCATCAAATAAACACAGTTCTTTGCCTGCTACTGATAATGCTGAAGTGTTGCTATCTGCATTTACAATAATCTTGACTGAACATTTCTTAAGAATGTCAGCTGAAACGAAATAGTGGAAGAAACATGTTAAGCTCCCTTCTTAGCCCCCATCCCTTTCTGATGTACTGCCAAGTAGTGTGCTATTTTACACCAGGAAGTTGCAAACAAAAGAAAAATTTTGTAGAATTATATAGGTAGTGTTGGATGAAAGAATGGTTATTTCCTGATTTCTTTACAAATTGGTTAATAAAAACTCAGTTCTGGCAACGAATATTTTCTCATCTCTTAATTATAGCCACTATTTTTTATTTATAATTAGTAAGTTATGAATTATCAATAATTTGTGAGGAGCAAATAAAATTTATTTTTTATTATACATCATAATAAAACCCATATATATTAGTAGCCAATAACAATAAGATATAGATTTTGTTTTGTTTCCAATTTTTTTGGGAATGTTTATGCTGCTGGTTATTTACTTAGTCCAATGACGCACTTAATTTGATGCATGCAATACTTTTCAATAATATAGTTAATTTAAGCAACATTTTCAATATCTGTGTAGCAAAAACTGGAAAAGAAACAATTTTGTGTGTGTGTGTGTGTGTGTGTGTGTGTGTGTGTGTGTGTGTGTGTTGCAGTGGTGTGGAAGGGGGGGGGGGGGGGGTCAGAATCATCTGGATGGGGCTGTGGAAAGGACAAGTAGTTTACTTAATGGAAGATGGGTTTGTGACAGAAAACATGAAGGGCTGAAAGGTGCATATGGGTAAGGACTTTGACACATTAAAAAATTAGGGCATACTTTATCCAGCAGTGCATGTTTTGTGTGTGTGTGAATGAGTGGGAGAGAGAGACAGAGAGAGAGAGAGAGAGAGAGAGAGAGAGAGAGAGCACGTGTGCACATGTGCATAGCTATCATCCCACACATCAGCAGCATATCACAAAACATTGTAAAATTCTACATAATACGCAAGGTAACAGAATTTATACATCCAAGCAACTGCATCAGAAGATAATACTGAATGTAAATTAAATCATGACCTATTTGGATACGTGCAAACCTGTAAAATGTTTTATGTCTCACCGAGAACATAAAGATGAGGAATCCTGTGCCCATATTCTAAACAAATGAGTGCTTACACACATACACAATACACGACTTCATTTGGAAACGTACGATAAAATTCAAAAGCACTCCAAGAATCAAATATAGGTCATAAAATGAGTTTGCTGGAAGAACTGAGATGTTCTTTAATACAGAAGCTAATACAGAATATGTCAACTATCCTATATAAGATGTAATTGAGCAGTAACTTGACAATGGCAGTTATTTCCAGCAACAGATATTGTGTAAGATACATTAAGATAAATTGTCATCAATGCAAAGATCGGTTTGACATGATAGTGCTTTACTAGGCATGGCCCTATAGGACATGGTATGCCTTGAAACCATGGTGCAACTTTGAATTTTTCACTTTAATAGTGTATTGCCAGAGTTGAGAGACGGTATAAGCTTTGCATAGTGCTCTCAGTGCTAACAGACAAGCAACACTGTGTGAAATAATCACAAAAGTCTGTGTGGGACGTACAATGAATGTACCCGTTAGGACAATGCGGTGAAATTTGATGTCAATGGGCTATGACAGCAGACGAAGGATGCGAGTACCTTTGCTAAAAAACACAGCACCACCTGCAGTGCCTCTCTTGGGCTTGTGACCGTATCAGTTGGCCCCTACATGACTGTGGCCTAATCAGATGACTCCCGATTTCAGTTGTTAAGAGCTAATGACGGAGTTTGAGAGTGGTGCAGACACCACGAAGCCACGGAATCAAGTCGTCAACAAGGCACTGTGCACACTGCCGGTTGCTCGATAATGGTGTGGGCTGTGTTTACAAGAGAACCAATCGTAGATTGCAAATCGTGATGTTCGGTTGCTTGGAGACCATTTGCAGCCATTCATGGATGCCACGTTTCTAAACAACAATAGAGTTTTTACGGAAGAGAATGTGCCATGTCACTAGGCCACAACTATCTGTGATTGGTTTGAGGGCTTTGGAGACCATTCTGGACAATTCGAGTAAATTATTTGGTCGCCCATCAAATATTTATGATAGATAATCGAGAGGTCAGTTCGTGTACAAAATTCTGCTACAGAGGCAGCACGGCTCAGTATTCCTACAGGGTACTTCCGACGACTTGTCGAGTCCGTGCCACGTGAAGTTACTACACTACACCGGGCAAAAGGAGGTCCTATGTGATACAAGGAGGTATCCCACGACACCTCAGTGTATACTGTATTGTCAGTCCACAAGCCTGCCCAAGAATGCCACCCTGTTATATATGAAAAGTAAATAACACACAGTGATGTAGTTACTGTAAGACGTTGTTACTCGGTTGATTAACCAAACAGTTTTTGGTGGCAAAGTGGCCAACCTACTGTACAGCAGAAAATGAAGAGCAGTTCCACCTGTTTGCTCCGGACGACTGGGCGGCGGCCTCTGACGCCTCCTGAGATGCTGCGGCGCCGCCCCCGCGGCGCTTGTCGTCGCCGCGCGCCTTCACCGGGTGCAGGCGCAGCGTCACCCTGGTGCCGCCTCCGCTGGCAGCGCCGGTCGCCCCTCCCGCCGCCTTGCCACCCTCGGCGGGCGCCCTGCCGCTTCCTCCTCCTCCTCCTGCCGCTGCCCCACCCCCGCCGCCCCCGGCCGCCGCCGCCACCTGCGCCGAGCCGCCGCCCTGTCCGGTGGCGCCGCCCGCCGGCTGCTGCGGCGGTGTCCTGCGCATCTCACAGGGGGCACTGGTGTCGCCCTGGCCCGCGCCCGCCTGTTCGCCTGCCACGGCAGCCTCGCCGCCTCCTGAGGACAGGACAGGACCGGACCAGTCCGGGCTGCCGCTCTGGTCTCCCGCCACATCGCAGTCGCAGCCGCTCCTCCGCCCCGCCCCGCCCTACCACAGCTCGCCACTGCGCTGCCGCACTGCGTCCGCTGCCGTCCCTGATTGGTCCTCTCCGACCAGTAGCAGCGCGTCCTGCTCCCTTCTACCCAACAGGACGCTCGTAGGCGCCGGTCGATGCTACCCTTCTCAGTCGTGGATGTGCGTTTAATCAGTACGACGTGATCAACAATGCTGTCGAATATCTTCGTAGATTGAAATTGTATCCACCCGCAAACGTTTTTAAAACTCTTATTCTACTGCTTAATCTAATCGAATAGATACGCCCACCTTCAGACGGCTATATACACATTTCTTATAGACATCGTCATTTTATTAGTTTTCTGCCGTTCCTAAGTTGCTTCAAAACCTCCACGAATTTCTTACAGCGTCTATGTCTAGCGAATTTCCTATCGCAGTGTAGCTTAGAAATGTTTGTGCTTTTAGGGGTACTTTCTTATACGAAATGGCTAAAGTCAGTTAAAAAATGTAATATATATGCTACACATATGATGTCAAAAAGTGAATGAGATACAGCTCATACTTGATCCACAGACAGACTGGTGTATCAATTTTTATGGAAACATTTAAAGCCTGAAAGCAAATGGTAACAGTTAACAGCCCTTGCATACCACACAAATTATTTTGTAACAGTATACACAGTGTCGTGCGTTTGCTTCACGATAAGTAATTACCACAATCGTTTTTTTCTCGTTTAAAAACCTGCTGCCGCAGTATCCATAGTTTTGATTAAAATATTCTAAAGACAAATGTGTTTGACTTACACCAGAACATTACTTATTAGCCCCGAGTGACAGCGTGTGTTTAGTATGGTGGAAAAAATGCCAAGTTTCCATTCATGATAAAAAAAAGTGTGTGTTATTCCCTACTTCAGGCTAAGCATGTTTTCACTGAGATCGGACAATCAAAGAATGGCGCAGGCGTTAAGTTAGTATATGTGATTTATTTCCTGTATATTCCGGTAATTAACATAAGAATATATACACATTTGCTTTTTAATCATTTGGAGGGCTTTCCAAAAGCATTTGTGGATGATTGCGGCGTCTTTCAATATTTAATTGAATAACAGCTGGTGAATTATCTTCCAATGAAAAATTGACGTAGTATGTGATCTCTTTAGTTTAGTTGACCTAAGCGGTCGTCCATCTACGCAGACGCAGATTACTTTCCAGGATCACTGAAGCCCCGGAAATCCCAGAAACAACCACGTTTTCAGTAGAGCACGTAACTGCATCCACTATTAGGTACCGAAAGGCTATGATGACTAGTACCTCTTTGTACAGGTAACTGGGACGCAAAATATTTTAATAATTGTGTACCGTCTTAAGTTAGCATTTTTTTCTCCACTCTCTATGTCCATCGCTTGCGGAAGCTGAAAGTCCGTTTTTCAAAGACTACGTTAAACTTTCGAGAGCTACATTTGCTTTAGTTTTTCCGTTTCATAAAACTTCAGAATATTTGTCTTCTGAACCGGTGAAAAATATTTTGTGGCTCAACGGAGGTAAACAACTGAAAGAGGTTTAAATCCTAATAAAACGTTACACTATTCTTGAAAAGTAGTGGTGGCTAGAAAAGGAACTATATCTGAATTACCGAAGTACTTTTATTCTGACAAATATCTGCTACAGACTGGTTAGGATGACGAAATGTCTTTTAGTGATGCAGGTATTAACGACGCATCAGCCAGTTCATACTCAAGTAACATTTATAGGCATTAAAACACGTAGAGGATTGAAAAAGTGCAGTTGTCATATTAAATTAGCCGCCATCTGCGGCTGGAAAACTATTTAATGGCTAAATAAACGACAACTCGAGCAAAAAGGTGACTGCTTGCTGTCTCCTCAAGAATTATGGTTAAATAGGGTGATGCGATACATTTGCTGTGGCAACTGTTGACATACAGATAAAAGTATTCAAAAAAAGATTGGCAGCTCGCCCGTTTCAAGTCGACTGTCACTGCATCTGAATACCATTCGTTATTTCATTTACAAATAGCTGGTAACATTCCACTGGTCTTTTACTCATTTACTCTATTTTATCGGACATGAATACCAGCGGAAAAATGTTACTATCGGAGCATAGAAAAGGCGAATATGCTCCCGTTTAAAACACTGACTGAAAAGTGGGGTACCAGCTAACTCATTCTACCTGCCTCAGCACCTTTAAAAAGATCCCCAAAAATCTGGACATGTGGACTTATTCGCGCTCAGTTCCACAAGTTCCCGTAACTGTAACTCGATCACACGCACAAGTCACTCACACCCACCCACTCCCACTTGCCCATTCCCACTCACTCATTCAGTCCAACTCATCGCTTTGTGTCCCTGTGTCACAGCCAAGTCCCCTTCGTTCTGTCCTACTACTACTGTGCCCTCTCACTGTCACTTGCTCCCTCTTACTGCTAATATCTCACTCTTTCCTTCCTATTGCCGCTGTCTCTTCTCACTATCTCTCTTCTTCCTCATTGTCATTCACTCTGTCTCTCATCATCACTGGCTCTCACCCACTTCCACTTCTCTTTATTCCTCTCCCACTAGCATCACCTCATTCACTCTTTTCCTAGCATTGTTCTGTCACTGTCAACTATTTTCCAGTGCCACTGTATTCCTCTTTTTCTCTCTTACTGCCATAGTTTCCTTCGTTCTTTCTATACCACAACTAGTGCGTCTCCTCCTGTCCAGCATAAAAAAAGGGGAAAATTTTTAAAGGTGCTGAGGAATTTAGTATGATGCAACTGGTCTGTTTTAAAAATTAGCGTATTCGCCTTTTTTGTGCTTGTAGAAGATTTTTCTGCTGATTCCCTTCTTTTTCCTGCCACGGCAGGGAATGTCACTAATAGAAAAAGAACTTCACAGGTTGGTAAAATTTTGATAGTTTACTTAGGTGAAACTGAAATAACGCAAAACTTTACACGTCGGGCCGGATTTTACGTACACAGAACTTCTGCATGTGCTTCAGTACTACAAGGGTTCCCAGAATCCTCCTGACGGTCACGGAGACACTTTGCTGCATATTTCTCTGTGCTACGTCGCTTTTGTTAACCACGCTTTCGCCTCACACCGAATATTACGTACGTATTTTATGTAAATCAGTAGGGTAAATTTGAACATCTGAATTGCGGAAACGGCTAAAGCATCAAGAAAATTTTCAACGTTGTTCGAAATCAGGATATTAGTAACATACCGCATAAATTACAACCATTTGCTATGCGTAGCTGTCTTGGAATCTGCGGCTCGATTTTGGTACAACAAAACCAAGTTTTGGTGGTGTTTCTCGATAACGGATAAACGTTGAAAACTGGAAGGTTGCACTTCTACATAAACACTTAGAGATCGACAATATAAAGTCAAAAGTTGAGCAATTTGCTGCAGTTATTTATCATTTAGATTTCGTCTCGCCGGAATTTACGCTGCGCATTTTTTCTTTTTTTTTTCTTTTTACATGTAGGGTCGGAAACGGACAAAAAGATCACTAAAACTGTCAGGGTTGTTCGAGATCGGCATCTTAGGAAGAAATCGTAAAACCTTCAGCCATCTGCTGTGCATAGCAATCTTGGAATACGCGGCTCGATTTTGGTACGAAAAAAACTGCAAACGAAACTTTGTTGGGGGTTTCCACGGAACCGCCAATGAACAAACGAAGCCACCATAAGCGTCTGGGAAGGCCCACTGTAGATCATATCTAATGCAAAAGGAACCAAACGATTTGCTGCATTTGCGTAAGCAGGAGGTGGAGTGTAATATTCATACTTTGGTCATATACTGTAGGATAGTGATACTAGGACGACCCTTCCGTTGGGTATAGAAATGGTCCTTAGCCTAAGGGCTATCCAAAACACCTTTCCATCACCAAGGGAGCCTGAGGTATAAGCCATGGAAGAATTCCATTTTTATGCGCGGTGTTTTGGAACATATGATGAGGTAACGCATGCTGCCTTATAAGGTTCTGCAGAGGTCTTTTCGTTCCATTCGAAACGTTATTGTTAGTGTTGAACATTAACCCTTTAAGTGACAAAATGTCTTATCCACCATTACAGTGAAATACATGTCAATACGTACTCTTTGGGAACTGTAGCCAATAAAACTGCTCAAATTGTCATGTACTAGCTGAGAAACCCGGTACTGCTTGAGCATTTATTTATTCCAGTCTTGTATAAGTCCATCTCTTCCTCCATCCTCTCTCTGTTCATCCCTCCTCCCTCTCCTTTGTCATCGCATCCTCCCTCCCCCCCCCCCTCTCTCTCTCAGCCTTCGCCCTCTCACTACTCATCTCTTCCTCCCCATCTTTCTGATAATGTCCCATCGCACGTATTCCTGTACATCTACATCGTACTCAGCCACTTAATAATGGTGTGTGGCGGAGGGTACTTTCGGTACCACTATCTGTTCCCTCCAACCCTGTTCCACCCGCGAATAGTGCGTGGGAAGAATGATTAATCGGTAAGCCTCTGTATTGGCTCTAATTTCTCGAATTTTCTCCTCGTCGTCATTACCGAGATGTATGTGGGGGGAAGTAACGTATTGTCTGATTCCTCCTGAAAAGTACTGTCCCGAAATTTCAATAGTAAATCTCTCATTGCCGAATATTTGATGCTAACTGCTGAGATATTCTGAAATTTGTATTCTGTCACCCTTGCTGAGAGAATATACCTGCAAAACACGTCGGACGTGCAAGGCAGGTCAGATATCAGGCGTTATCAACCCTTCCCCCCCCCCCCCCACATATATGGGAGCCAGGTCGTCTTTACCTCCTCCTCTCCCCCCCCCCCTCCAGAGTGCTTCCTTCCAGATCAGAAGTGATATGGTTACGAAGTTTTATTATACATTTTCTGTCGTCTTGTTGACACTGTAGACTTATACCATCAGAAGCAAGGAGAGGATGTGGTTTTGTGGCCGGTGTCCTCTTTCTATGACACAACTGCACGCATGTATTAACAGAGGTTTTTATTAACATAAACAGGATGCTCCGTAACTCCATGTGTTGCGGTACAAGCTCTCTGTAATTGTCCACGTTAACTTCACTGCTGGTGAATTACATGTCCGCTATGTATACTACTATGATGGCTATGTGCTGCCCTAGAGTGAGACTCTGATTGCTACTGCGACTGATGACTCGACTCTCTCTGCAACTGGGCTGTTACTGATGACTCGACTCTGTGACTCACTGGGTGACTGACAGGGCCCTCCGGTCTGCGGCAGCGATCTAAATACTGGTAGTCGAGAGGGCGTTGGTGGCATGTTGCTTGCACGGTTCTTTTCTGATAGGCTATCTTCCTCCGATGCCTACTATCGATCTTCTCGCAGCCTCTTTGTCGATCGGAGTGCTGGCGACAGCTCACACCAACACAATATGAAAGTCCGGCATGAGTTATCAGGTCATAAATATCAGGAGCGCAAAATCCGTGCTGATGAAGATTGAAAAATCTGCAGGAAATTAGCAATGTCAATTTCTGTTAGTATACATATATCCTTGGGAGGAATATATTTCGCAAAGGGCTTGGGTTCACAACCAGTCTTAGACTATGCATATAAATCCACAATTGCAGCCACTTCAGTGCCAGAGAAACGCTTTTTCAAACACAGGCAAACAGTCTACCCCGCCTGCTACATCTATACTAGATGTGTGTACGAGACATATTCACCCACTGGTCCACTCGACGCTGTGTTACCCAGACTGCCAGTAGTATTGGAAACTGTAGAAATAGTAGCTACACTATCTGCATCACAGTCTTTTCCAAATTCTGAATGTTCTACGTGCTCTTCTGCAACCTTTTCCCACCAGTTCATTACACGATAAGTCAGAATTTCATCTGTCATGAAACTATGTCACTTCCATGAAATCATTTTTATAGATCTAAAGGAAATATCACGAAT
Organism: Schistocerca cancellata; assembly: GCF_023864275.1. Lineage (NCBI taxonomy): Eukaryota > Metazoa > Arthropoda > Insecta > Orthoptera > Acrididae > Schistocerca > Schistocerca cancellata. The sequence continues at coordinate 733,905,272 of NC_064630.1, read as the reverse complement.
GTCAGTATGATGCCTTTAACTATAAAAACCAACCAAAAACGAGTAAATAATATGCCTATTAAATTCAAGTGTGTGCATAAACTGTTTTCATCATGTTGCAGTTTGTCAGTAATCATCCTTCAAGGGCACTGTCAGCGAAACTCCATAGACGATATAAAAATGGATATATGTACATACGTATGTTTGTTCCACATCTCCTAAACCACTGGACCGATTTCAAACAAACTTGGTACACATATCACTTACTGACTGGAAAGAACTGCTGTAGAGTTAAAAACCACCTACCTAACAAATTGGTGTTGTGGGGGTGTAAAAGCGAATACCCATACTGTAAGTCATCCGGTATTTAAGAAGGAAAGCACTTGGAGACTTGCAATCAACATCACACACAATCCCAAACTTTTACGAAACTTTTTCTCACTGACGACCCTCATAAAATGATGAAAGCAAAAAAGTTTTTCACTTGCATTTTCGATGTTTCTGCAGTAAAACTGCCGCACGAAGAATGACGTTTTGTATATGTGGTGTCTGTTCTTTTGGATATAAGCAACATTGAGGGCAACCCCAACGGCTAAATCTTCCACCACCAAAGAACTTACAATAGTGCAGTTAAAGCGGCATTTGTCAATGCTACCACTAGCAACATTCTCCATTAATAATGGATGTATTTTAGGAAAGAAGGAAGCATTACTATCTGACATTTGCAAGAAGCATAACTCTGATACATTACTAGTCCAAGAAACGCACAAAGCACAAAACGACCATCGTCCGCGGGTGACTGGAAGGAAGCTTATCTTAGAGAGACCGAATGAAGAATATGGGAGTGCAATTTTCACAAAATAGGACAGTGATATAGTGTCTGCAAATATGAATTGAGTACGCGACATATCCTAAAAGTAGAAATTCAATCTTGCACTATTACATATGTCTACAAGCCACCAAATAAGCTACACATATTTACAGAAACTTGCAATTTTGAATCTCGGCTAACAAAGCTGGTCGTGGGTGACTTTAATTGTCATGGTATTTCTTTGGGATATAGGGAGACACACAAACGGCAAACACCTAGTAGACTGAGCTGAATGCATTTGTTTAAAATTAATACATGGTCCAAAATTGTCCTAGTTGTTTAAAAGCAGACGATGGAGGAGTGGTTTCAACACGGATAACATTTTTCCATCTGAACATACTGCTCACTAAATCAAAAATCACATGGCAGAACCATTTCCAAGAACACGACACTGACCTCTTATGTGTACTGTAGAAGAAGTTAAACCAGAAAAAGTTTTATCCAGAAGACGTTTCAGCTTCGAAAAAGCTCGGTTGGCTCAATTTTCTCAAAACTTGAATGATGTAGTCATAAAAATCAGTCCTGGTCCATAAAATTATGGAGATTTTGAGGAGCTAGTAAAGAGTATCTCCCGTAAACACATTTCAAGAGAATGTAGAACTGTGTACTTACCTGGACTTTATAAAGACTCAAAATTACTCCATAAGAGGTACGAACCGTTTTCTAAAGCGATCGATTCTCAGAAGAGACAATACAAACAGTAGAACAACTTATACCAGGCATATCAACATCACGAATAGAAAAGTGGCGTAACATCCTCGAAAGTTTTGATACGAAACATAGAAGTCAACAAAATTATTGAGAAACCTAAACGGTAATCCTTGTCAGCAGTGTGACCCTTGAACAAATAGCACACCAACTGATGTTCAATGGCAAAACCACAAAAAGAAAAAAAATTAACAAAATTCGAACGATGTGAAGATGAGAATGACCATCTTGGCACTCCACTCACATATGAAAAACTGAGGACTGCTATTCATCAGATGAAAAGTAATAACAGAGTATTAGGTTTGGATAACATGAGATCAGAGCAGCCCTATACCTATCAACAGGATTCTGCAAATGCTGAACACTTGTGTTGCTAGAATAATAATCCCGAAGATCTGGCGCAAGGCAGAAGTGACGGCGTTGCTTAAACCAGGCAAAGAACAGAATTCAATATAATTATGGTCGTATAAGTATCAACCTTGTCACGGACACTCCTAAGCTGCTCTAGTTCATAAAAAAAGTCTCTGTTTACGATCCCCATGATTTTAAATGGACAAGTGACGTTCGTTAAACGTATCTATCTGGAGTACTTTCCGTGACACTTAAGCTCCTTCCTGCCTCTCAACCATATGTAGCCACTGATTAGTTAATCATGTGATCGTACTAAAATTAAAATGCCAATGTAACAATTTCAGAGTACGCATTTAACACAAAACAATAAACATTCGTGATTTAACATTCGGTGTACACTAATACATAACTTAAAAGACACTTGAACCTCAACTATAAAGTCTTCATCTGCAACTTTTCGAACGACAAGTTTGGGGAAAAGCCTCACTGTATCGTCGGGTTAATGCGGTACTTATACCCTTCCCGTTCTATTCATAGTAGCTTCACAAACCCTTTCTCTACGCCTTATTTTATCACTCAGGGGATCACAAAGACCCACCGCTAGGACCTGTGATCTTTTTAAGTAACAGTACGTTGTCCTCGAGACGGCGGGAGTTCATCAGAGATATGAAGGCAGCTTTGCCTGCGGTTATCGAGCGTGCAGGGTGCAGTCAACCGCTAGCAGTGGCTCAGGCTACTGGCCTCACGTGTAGGGTGCAAGCAGAGCTCGCAATTTGCAGCATTGTTCCCAAAGTTGATCGGGGTCCTTTGGTGTGGAGGGTCCGAACCAAAGGATTCGTTCAGTCTTGACTGCAAATTTCTAGACCTGCGTCGTCAGTTGGGCATTTGTAGGATTCTCCTTGATAGGTCAGGGGAGTACTGTGCAGAGGAAGCAACAACTCGGGTAGCACAGTACATGTGGAGCGTACATGAGGTTTTTTTTGGGATAGGCGGTAGTTTCAGGTACTCTGATGAACACCCACCAGTCGACACGCAGTAAGGGAAGTCAGACCGCGTACAGAGCAAAATTCTTAACAAAGATCCTCAATTTACTGCCCTCGAGGAAAGATCTCGCGCTTAAATTATTCTTGGGATCGAGAGCTGGCTGAAACACTATGTGGAAAGCTCTGAGAAATTTAGCGATTCATGGAAAGTATATGAGAAGACAGATTAGAGATTATACGAAAGGGAGTGTTCATTGCAGTTGACAAAAATATTGTGTCTATTGAGACCGAAGTTGAGTGTAACAGTGAAGTTATCTGGTCGCGTATAACAAGACTACGTGGAGCCAAGCTAATTGTTGGATGTTCTTACCGGCCACCCGATTCTGCTGTGACAGTTCTAGAGTCATTCAAAGAAAGTCTATGGTGTTGAGTGTAAATACCCAGATCATGCAATAGTAGTTAGACGCGACTTTAACCTACCGAATATTGACTAGGATCTACATACATACTCCGCAATCCACCATACGGTGCGTGGCGGAGGGTACCTCGTACCACAACTAGCATCTTCCCTCCCTGTTCCACTCCAAAACAGAACTAGGGAAAAATGACTGCCTATATGCCTCTGCACGAGCCCTAATCTCTCTTATCTTTGTGGTCTTTCCGCGAAATGTAAGTTGGCGGCAGTAAAATTGTACTGCACCCAGCCTCAAATACTGGTTTTCTAAATTTCCTCAGTAGCGATTCACGAAAAGAACGCCTCCTTTCCTCTAGAGACTACCACCCGAGTTCCTGTAGCATTTCCGTAACATTCGCGTGATGATCAAACCTACCAGTAACAAATCTAGCAGCCCGCCTCTGAATTGCTTCTATGTCCTCCCTCAATCCTACCTGACAGGGATCCCAAACGCTCGAGCTGTTCTCAAGAATAGGTCATATTAGTGTTTTATAAGCGGTCTCCTTTACCCCATCTTCACAAAATTCTACCAATGAACCGAAGACGACTATCCGCCTTCGCCACAACTGCCATTACATGCTTGTCCCACTTCATATCGCTCTGCAATGTTACGCCCAAATATTTAATCGACGTGACTGTGTCAAGCGCTACACTACTAATGGAGTATTCAAACATTACGGGATTCTTTTTCCTATTTATCTGCATTAATTTACAGATATCTATATTTAGAGTTAGCTGCCATTCTTTACACCAATCACAAAAGAATGATTCAAATGGCTCTGAGCACTATGGGACTCAACATCTGAGATCATCAGTCCCCTATAACTTAGAACTACTCAAACCTAACTAACCTAAGGACATCACACACATCCATGCCCGAGACAGGATTCGAACCTGCGACCGTAGCAGTCGCGCGGTTCCGGACTGAAGCGCCTAGAACCGCTCGGCCACGGCAGCCGGCTACACCAATTACAAATCCTGTCCAAGTCATCTTGTAGCCTCCTACAGTCACTCAACGACGACACCTTCCCGTACACCACAGCATCATCAGCAAAGAGCCGCACATTGCTATCCACTCCATCCAAAAGATCATTTATGTAGATAGAAAACAACAGCGGACCTACCACACTTCCCTGGGTCACTCCAGATGATACCCTCACCTCCGACGAACACTCACCATCGAGGACAACGCACTGGGTTCCATTACATAAGAAGTCTTCGAGCCACTCACGTACTTGGGAAATAATCCCATATGCTTTTACCAACTAGGAGTCTGGAAATCAAGGAATATGGCATCCGTCTGATACCCTTCATCCATGGTGCGCAAGATATCATGTGAAAAAAGGGCGACTTGCGTTTCGCAAGAGCGATGCTTTTTAAAGTCGTGCTGATGCATGGACAGCAACTTCTCTGTCTCAAGGAAATTCATTATATTCGAAGTGAGAATATATTCGGGAATCCTGTAACAAACCGATGTTAAGAATATTGGTCTGTAATTTTGTGGATACGTCCTTCTACCCTTCTTATATACAGGCTTCACCAGGGACTCACTGCAGGAGGTACCAACAGACAGTCGTGCGAAGTACTTTTGAACACGTTTACTGAAAATTGTCTTGAGCAGCTAGTTCCGAAGCCCATAGGCAAGGGAAATGTCTTAGACCCTGTACCTGCAAAAAAGCCGGACCTTATCGGCAGCGTCAATATAAAAACGGCGAATGGCGATCTTGATGTCATTATAGCAACTATGGTTACGAAAAATAATAATACAGTTAAGAAGGCTAGGAGAGTGTTTCTGCCAGAAAAAGCAGATAAACCGTTGTTAGCATCTCAGACAGTGAATTGACATGACTTAGTTCCAGTAAGATGGACGTAGAGGAACTATGGACGAAGTTTAAGCAGACTGTAAATCGTGGTCTGGAAAATTATGTGCCTGGTAAGTGGATTAAGGGGGGAAAAGACCCACCATGCTTTAACAACGAGATTCGGAAAATGCTGACGAAGCAGACGTTGTTGCACTCTCAGTTCAAAGAAGATCGCGCAAATGACGACAAGCAAAGGTTAGTAGAGATTCGTGCGTCTGAGAAAAGATTTTTGTGCGAAGCATACAACTAATACGACCGTCAAACTTTAGGTAAAGATCTGGCACAGAACCCGAGAAAATTTTGGCCCTATGTAAAATCGCTAAGTGGGTCAAAGGCTTCCATCCAGTCCCTTGGGCGACCTATTCTTGAGTTCTGCTCGAGTGTTTGGGATCAGTACCACGTCGGATTGAAGGAAAACACCGATGCAATTCAGAGGTGTGCTGCTAGATTTGTTACTGGTAAGTTCGAACGGAGATGCTTTGGGAACTCAAATGGGAATTCCTGCAGGGACGGCGACATTCTTTTCGAGAACACTAATGAGATAATTTAGAGAACCCGCATTTGAAACTGACTGCTTCCAACATACATAGCGCATAAGGACCACGAAGACAAGGCACGAGAAATTAGGGCTCATACAGAGACGTACAGGCAGTCGATTTTCCATTGCTCTATTTGCTAGTGTAACAAGAAAGGAAGTGTCTGGCTATGGTACAGGGTACCCTCTGCCACGTGCCGTACGGTGGATTTCGAAGAATGTCGATGTAGACTGATCTGACCGATAGGGTCAGCAGCATCTGTTTGCTGATGGCGTTGTAGTATACGGGAAAGTATAGTCATTGAGTGACCGTGGAAGGATAAAGGATGGCAGACAGGATTTCTACTTGGTGTGATGAATGGCAGCTAGCTCCAAATGTAGAAAAATGCACGTCAATGCAGATGAGAAGAAAAAACAATCCAGTAACGTTCGAACACAGTGTTAGGGTGTGCAGCTTGACACGGTTAAGTTCATTAAATACCTATGCGTAACGTTGCAAAGTGATATGAAATGGAACAAACGATGGAGCTGATCCTCCTTGGTACACAAAGCGGGTCAGAACAATGTGACAGAAACAACGAAAAGATATACCAATCTTAAACATGCACAAAATCCCCAAGGCTGACGATCTCTCACAGAAGTTCGAAATTTAGCGCGGACTTCAATGCGAGATGCTTATAATAGTTTTCGCAGCTAAACTTTGTTTCGAAACCTCGCAGAAAATTCAAAGACATTCTGGTCATATGTAAAGTATGCTAGCGGCAAGACACAATCAATGCCTTCCCTGCGTGATAGCAATGGAGATACTATCGAAGACAGTGCTGCCGAAGCGGAATTACTAACCATAGCCTTCTGAAATGCATTCACAAAAGAAGGCGAAGTAAATATTCCAGAATTCGAATCAAGGACAGCTGCCAACATGAGTAACGTAGACGTAGATACCCTCTGGGTAGTGAAGCAACGTAAATCATTCAATGAAAGCTGGTCCAGACTGTATACCGATTACGTTCTCTTCAGAGTATGCTGATTCAATAGCTCCATACCCAACAATCATATACAACCGTTTGCTCGACGAAACATTCGTGCCGAAAGACTGGAAAGACACACCAATGTTCAAGGAAGGTAGTAGGAGTAATCCACTAAATTACAGGCTCATATCATTAATGTCTATAAGCAGCAGGATTTTGGAACATATGTTGTGTTCGAACATTAGGAATTACCTCGAAGAAAACGGTCTATTGACACACAGTCAACACGGATTCAGAAAATGTCGTTCTTGTGAAACAAAACTAGCTCTTTACTCACACAAAGTGTTGGGTACTATTGACAAGGAATTTCAAATTGATTCCGTAGTTCTGGCTTTTGACACTCTACCACACAAGCGGCTTGTTGTGAAATTGCATGCTTATGGAATATCGTCTCAGCTATGTGACTGGATTGGTGGCTCTGAGCACTATGGGACTTAACATCTATGGTCATCAGTCCCCTAGAACTTAGAACTACTTAAACCTAACTAACCTAAGGACAGCACACAACACCCAGCCATCAGGAGGCAGAGAAAATCCCTGACCCCGCCGGGAATCGAACCCGGGAACCCGTGCGTGGGAAGCGAGAACGCTACCGCACGACCACGAGATGCGGGCTCTGGATTGGTGATTTCCTGTCAGAGGGGTCACAGTTCGTAGTAACTAACGGAAAGTCATCGAATACAACAGAAGTGATTTCTGGCGTTCCCCAAGATAGTGTTATAGGCCCTTTGCTGTTCCTTATCTATATAAACGACTTGGGAGACAATCTGAGCAGCCGTCTTAGGTTGTTTGCAGATGACGCTGCCGTTTATCGACTAGTAAAGTCGTCAGAAGATCAAAACAAATTCCAAAATGATTCAGAAAAGATATCTCTATGGTGTCAAAATTGGCAATTAATCCTAAATAACGAAAAGTGCGAGGTCATCCACATGAGTGCTAAAATGAATCCGTTAAACTTCGGTTACGCGACAAATCAGTCAAATGTAAAGGCCGTACATTCAACTAAATACCTACAATTACGAACAATCTGATTTGATCCATTATAAATGATTCTGAAAGCCTGTGACAGCAAAAACAGCAGATTTGTTTATTTATAAACAGGCAGCATACAGGTCAATGCTACACAGGCAACTAACACACCACTGAACCAAGAAAACATGCAACAAGAAATAAACACAGTGAAAAAGATTTCACTTGCCAATGGTTACAATGCTTCCATGGTTGACACAATCCTAGACAAAATTAAGAAAGACCCAGGTGCACCACAGAATAAAAAGAGAAAAACAAATGTGTATCTAGTATCTCATACACTAGCCATGTATCACAGAAGATTGCAAATATTTTCAAAAATCACAAAGTAAAAATTAGTTTTCTACTCTAATAAACTACAACAAAAGCTAATACATAATATAAAGTGTAATCACGTCCATATTCAGACTCTGGAATATGCAAGGTAACATGCCAGGAATGCTCCATGATCTACCTACAACAAACAGGCCGAAATTTCAACAGCAGGTAGACAGAGCACATTAAAGCCTACACACAAAAAACAGACACACTACATCAGCCATAGTAACACACATACATAATACAGGGCACCCATTTGGAAAAATAGAGCAAAATTTCTGAGTACTCTGACTAAATAAAGGACATAAAATGGATTTGTTAGAATAACTGGAAATATATTCACATTACAGAAGATACGAAGATAAAATATTAAACGAAAATCTTTAAAGTGAATCAGTGAAATACTTCAGCTGTTTCGATGGTATAATTAAATAAAAATAGTAACATATAGAAATAAGCACAATTATAAAATCAATATAAGTAAATTATGATCCAAATTGTTAAAATAAATAACCTCTGTACAAAAGCATATCATACTCTGTGGAGGACCTATGATGTTATCCATGTTGACTACTTGAAGGAACATCTTTGTAACTGTTTTGTTTATGTAAGATATTTTCTATATTTAAAGTGTACAGCAAGTTGTGTATGATGTTTGGTGTGTGTGAGACTCTGCAAAAATCGACCATAAGAAAACTGTAAGGGCAAATTATTCTAAATTTAGCCACTACTTCACAAAAAGATCGACAACCAACTAAAAAATCGCATATTTCTTATATATTGCAGTAAAGTCAACGAAATGCAGCAGACACACACATCGACAACGTCACACAGAAATAGCATACCAAACAAAAAAGGCACTCGAAAATGGGAATCATTTCCCGAAACGCGTCGTGTGAAAAGTAAAATAAGTAAAATCGTGACTGGTAGCCGATGAATTATTATAATTACGAACGACTTAAATTGGAAGGAACACACAGAAAATGTTGTGGGGAAGGCTAAGCAAAGACTGCGTTTTATTGGCAGGACACAGAGAAAATGTAACATATTTGCTAAAGAGACCGCCTACACTACACTTGTCCGTCCTCTTTTAGAATACTGCTGCGCGCTGTGAGATCTTTACCAGATAGGATTGACGGAGTATATCAAAGTTCAAAGAAGGGCAGCACGTTTTGTATTACCGCGAAATAGAGGAGAGAGTGTAACTGAAATTATACAGGATATGGGACGGGCATCATTAAAACAAAGGCGTTTTTCTTTGCGGAGGAATCTTCTCACGAAATTCCAATCACCAACTTTCTCCTCCGAATGAAAATATTTTGTTGACGCCGATCTACATAGGGAGAAACGATCACCATGATAAACTAAGGAAATCAGAGCTATAGGTGTTCGTTCTTTCCGCGCGATATACGAGATTGGAATAATAGATAATTGTGAAGGTGGTTCCATGAACCGTCTTCCAGGCACTTAAATGTGATTTGCAGAGTACCCATGTAGATGGCAGGGAAGGAAAATGGTCGGCTTAGGTTTAGTGGGAGAATTTTAGGAAAGGTTTACCTGTAAATGAGACCGCATATAGGACGCTGATGCAACCTATTCTTGAGTGTTTGGAATCCGCACCGGGTCTGATTAAAGAAAGAGACTGAAGCTATTCAGATGCTTGCTGCTATATTTGTTACCTGTAGGTTCGATCAACACGCGACTGTTACGGAGATGCTTCGTAAACCCAAATAGGAATAACTGGAGGAAAGGCGACGTTGTGTGTACAAATAGCAGATCGCCGCAATCGATCGCTTATCGCTTGGAATCCCCATTGCAATCAGATGAATCGCCTGCGATGTGTGAAAATATGGCTGCAGGGCTGTGACCCGTTTTTGTAGTTTTGTTTCGTTTCGCTTTGCACACTTTACGTTAGAAGTGTAGCTATTCAGCGAACACTAACTACTCTGAGAAGTAAATCTGAAGCTAAAGTTGCCATTTATATTACGAACGAATACAAATATAAACACATTGACGTCCTCAGATGATTAGTGTTTTTATACTCGTGCTGAAGATATAGAAATTTATGGGGAGGTAACAGTAATAGTCGAGACGTACTGGGCTCCGTACCGTGATTTTGAGTTATTTATGAACCAACTATAGACATTATAGTTGTCTTCTAAATAGAGTTGCGTATTGTGGTGTTGAGTGAATATTTTAATATAAATATTCATGGCAAACCTACTCTCGACAGCTATACTCCAGTACCTTGTCATTTCACACAGATTACCTCACCTTCACAGGACTCAACAAGAGTTATGGAAATCAGCAGAGCTGCTGCTGACAACATTTGTATAAACAAATTGAGATTGCAAACCCATTGTGTAAATATTTGCATTTAAATTACAAGACTACTGTATGAAACAGCAATTAAGTACTAATAAATGAAAAAGGAATTGCATTAATACACTGAAAAGATGCACGTATCACACTTGACGTCATTATGAGCTATAATGTTTTCTGTAGAGTTCCCAAAAGAAGCTTTAAAACACGTGATTTATGAAACAATTCCCGTTGTTTAAATTCATTTTTTGCCAGTATTCGTGGGGATACAGAGATCAACTGCCACTGTTGCTAAACTTAGGAGTTCATTTTCCATAGCAGAACCTCTCGGTGTAGCGGCGTTCATAACACTGGTTGAAATTGCTTGATAAAACTGCTCATGTGTGTGTGCGCGCGTCGAAGCTAGGGACCGACTGCTGGCGATATCGCCAGTGATCCCTCACTCGTGCGTGGGGGCCCTACGATCTTGTAAGTGGTTGTGATAAGGAGGACGGGGAACTGCGAGAGCAGTAGCCATACAGTATAAACTGTGTGTGTGTTTTGAGGCAGAGTCACTGACGGCGCGCAAATATCCGGGCTTCATCAACCATTATCTGAGAATGAGAGCACTCAGCTACTTCCAACAAAATTTACATATAATTTCAAGCCGTTATAAAAACACTTTCTCTCGCTGCCCCCCCCCCCCCCTCGCCCACAATGATTGATGAATGGAAATAAGTTTATCGCTTACTATATTTCGCTGTTCATGCGGTCAAACTTCAGCATGACGCATGACGTTTTAATTTACTACGTCTTTACTTCTAACTCTGTTCGCAACATAGTTTCCAACAGTGTCTACATATATCACTGAATGGGCCTGCAAAATTATGTTACTGTACGACACATATTCAGGAGATATTGACTACATAAACATTTCTCTGTGACAGAGAAAGACACTAAAACACTAAACGCCGTTTTCCAAAACTGTTTCACTGAGGAAGATCACACTGTAGTTTCTCCTTCAAATCGCCGCAAGCACGACAAAATGACAAACATCGAAATAAGTCACCAATGGCTACAAAAGCAACGAAAAAGTTCAACAAACGAAAGGGTACTGGACCTGACGGGATACCAGTCACAGACTATGCGAAAGAACTTGCCCCTCTTCAAGCAGCAGTATACCGTAGGTCTTTTGGGAGTGATGTGTTACTGATGATTGGAAAAAAGCATAGGTCATTCCCGTTTTCAATAAGGGTCGCCGAACAGACGCACAAAACTATAGGCATATATATCTCGGATTTCTGTCTGTTGTAGAATTTTGGAACATTTTTTATGTCAGGTATTATAACATTTCTTCAGATCGAAAATCTCCTCTGTAGGAACCAACATGAGCTTCGAAAACAACGATCGCGTGAAAGCCAGCTCGCTCTGTTCGTCCACGAGACACACAAAGCAGTAGATACAGGCGCCCAGATAAGATACCGTTTTCCTTAACTCCCGAAAGGCATTCGATATGATTTCGCACGGCCGTCTAATGAGTAAATTACGACAGCACGGAATATCAGACCAGCTGTGTGACTGGACTGAAGAGTTTCTAGCAAACATAGCACAGCATGTCATTCCGGACGGAGAGAAGTATATAGAATATGATCTATTAGATAATATAGGAAGACCTGCAGACGAGTGACGCTTGGTACAAGGACTAGCTACAGACCTTCAACATAAACAAATGTAACGTATTGCGAATACGTAGAGAAACCCTTTGCTGTGAGATTACAAAAAATTAGAATGATCACTGTAAGTAGGTACATCCATAAAACACCTAGGCGTAAAGACGGTTCTGAAATGGAACGGCCACATAAAATTAATGGCGAATAAGGCCGATGCCAGCATGAAATTCAGTAGAAGAAATGTAGTCCATCAACAAAGGAAGTATGTTACAAAACACTCGTTCGACCTATACCTGAATACTCCTCATCAGTACGGGATCTATGCCAGGTAGGATTGATAGAGGAAACAGAAGATCCAAAGAGCAGCACGTTTCGTTAGAGGTTCATTTAGTAAGCGCGACAGCACTACGAAGATGCTCAGTGAACTCCAGTGGTAGACCCTGCAAGAAGGCGTTCTGCATCACTGTACATTCCTAGAAGAGTCAACCAATATATTGCTTCCTCCTCCGTATATCTCGCGGAAAGACAGTGAAGATAAAAGTACCTCCCGCCGCAAACAGTAAGGTGGCTTGCGGAGTATAAGTGTAGACTTTCATGCGCGAAACACTAGCTTCTGCTTAAAAAGGCGCGCAATAAGACTTTATTAGGCATGACGTCTTAATTTATTACTTCTTTACTACTAAATATTTCCAACGCACTTTGCCTACATACATAGTGGGTATCTACTATCTAAATACACTCATGTTCATAAATTAAGGATAATGCTGATACATGGTGAAACAACGCTCTGGTGGGCGGTTTGCGAGTTTAAACCACCTCGGGGTATGACCATGCAGTGCATGGTCGCACCGTGGCGCTGGCAGCAGTCCACATACGCAGAGGTGTGTAGGTGCACGTGAGAGTACGGTATAGCGAGTGAGTGTGCAGACGTGCTAATGGTGACTGTGTTTTGAAAATGGCCCAAAGAACAAATATTGATGGCGTTCTGAAGGGTAGAATACTAGGGCGACTGGTGGCTGGACAAACACAGTAGGTCGTAGTACAAGCCCTCCTTGTGCCACAAAGTGTGATCTCAAGATTATGACAACGATTCCAGCAGACAGGAAACGTGTCTAGGCGCTACAGTAAGGGACTTCCACAGTGTACAACACCCCAAGAAGACCGATATCTCACCATCAGTGCCCGCAGACGGCCACGGAGTACTGCAGGTAGCCTTGCTCGGGACCTTAGCGCAGCCACTGGAACAGCTGTCTCCAGACACACAGTCTACAGACGACTGAACAAACATGGTTTATTAGCCTGGAGACCTGCAAGGTGCATTCCACTGACCTCTGATCACAGGAGAGCCCATAAAGCCTGGTGTCAAGAACACAGTACATGGTCATTGGAACAGTGGTCCCAGGTTATGTTCACAGACGAGTCCAGGTATAGTCTGAACAGTGATTCTCGCCGGGTTTTCATCTGGCGTGAACCAGGAACCAGATACCAACTCCTTAATTTCCTTGAAAGGGACCTGTATGGAGGTCGTGGATTGATGGTGTGGGGTGCAATTATGATTGGTGCACGTACATCCATGAATGTCTTTGACAGAGGAACTGTAACAGGTCAGGTGTATCGGGACGTCATTTTACACCAGTATGTCCCCCTTTTCAGGGGTGCAGTGGGTCCCACCTTCCTTCTGATGGATGATAACGCACGGCCCCACCGAGCTGCCATGGTGGAGGAGTACCTTGAAACAGAATATACCAGGCGAATAGAGTGGCCTGCCTGTTCTCCAGACCTAAACCCCTTTCGAGCACGTCTGGGATGCTCTCGGTCGACGTATCGCTGCACGTCTTCAAACCCCTACTACACTTCACTTCAGGAGCTCCGACAGGCACTGGTGCAAGAATGGGAGGCTATTCCCCAGCAGCTGCTCGACCACGTGATACAGAGTATGCTAACTCGTTGTGCGGCCTGTGTACGTGTGCATGGTGATCATATCCCATAGTGATGTCGGGGTACATGCGCAGGAAACAGCGGCGTTTTGTAGCACATGTGTTTCGGGACGGTTTTCTGAACTTATCACCAATACCGTGGACTTACAGATCTGTGTCGCGTGTGTTCCCTATGTGCCTATGCTATTAGCGCCAGTTTTGTGTAGTGCCACGTTGTGTGGCACCACATTCTGCAATTATCTTTAATTTATGAGCATGAGTGTATATCGCTGAATATATCGGCAAAACTGTATCATTGTGAGAGACGTAGTTCAGGAGATACGTCACAAACACTGAGATGCACGAAAAACTCGCTTTTGCTTAAAATGGAGCGCAAGTTGCCCAGTTTATATTCATACAGTGTTTGATAATGAGGACACTTAGCGACTTCTAACAAACTTGAAGCTTAATGTCGAAACTTTCTCTAGCGTGCATGTTTAAAGGCATAACGGATTAACTCACTTGTGAAGTAATCAGAAGTTTGTAGCTGTTTTACACATGGAAGTTCGATTATTTAAGAACTCAGAGGTTTACTGGTTCTAGTTGCCTGGCACCTTACTCATAAGACATCGCATTAGAACACCACAACTTGTGTGTGTGTGTGTGTGTGTGTGTGTGTGTGTGTGTGTGTGTGTGACTATTACGTCCGTAACCTTGTGACTGGATGGCACACAATATTGATGAAATACGCAACACGAATAACAAACATTCAGCCTAAATGCGGGGCAAACTGCGCACGAGACAGCATCCATCTCAAGCAGTTACCCTCTGTGGCTACTAAACATTTTTTTCATTACGATCGAGTTGATTCACTCTTTTATTTAGTGTCTGTTTAACTTCATCAATGTGTCAACGAAACAATGTTATAGAACACGTTGTAACAAATTCGAAACATACTTTTAGAAAGTCAGGAAAACAAAGAAAGAACTATGCAATGAAAATAATAACAAACACACACCAAAATAATTTACTACATTTTACAAATAGCAGCAATATGCAAAGCCAGTAATCAGCCATGGCCCGACACGAGAAATTAGCCTAGCATTTACTGGGAATGATTTGTGGAAACCCAAATTAGAAGGTTAACACTTTGCATTTACAGCATTTCGCAGTTTTTACTTTATTTTAGTGACTTTGTAATTACTAAACAGACATAAGCGAACCTAAAAAATTATAAATCAATAGTATCGTCTACTGGTCAGTTCATTTCCGTAAATTATATTCTCATAATATAATACGAATATAAAGTATTCCTGCGGAAACAGAAGTTTATCAGAAGAACACACTTCGACGTGAATTCGAACGACTCGCCACTTCTGTGGAATTTTACGAAACCTTCTTTTATAACAAGCTGCAAACTTTTCACGACAGTAACATTTGCTCGCAATATACAGACAACTCCTCTGTCCTGCGTCCAGTGTACAATAGGTGATGTTCCTTTTGAAGTGTATGCTGTCAGGCGGAAATCATTTGAATAAATTCACTTGTAAGCCAGTACGAGAATCGCCGGCTCTTCAAATAATGGCTTAAAAGACGTCCGCCCTCGTATCCGCCAGATGACTCATTTTTCGGTTAAGAACATTATTTGTGCCGAGCTAAATTGCCCTAAAACTTTATCCCATGCGAGATCGAGCAATGAAAGCAGGTTTCAGCCGTCGCTGGTACAGTTTTTTGATAACCCTCTAAAGGTAGCTGGATACAGCAGGAGCTTGTGTCTAAGAGCCTTCCGTGCGAGCTAGTCATTGATCCATCGAACCTAATCCGCACAGCTATAACACTGTCCGAGAGCTGTATAATTGTGTGCAACTCACTTTGGAATCTACCTCCTCTAAGAGAAGACACAGGACAAACCCTTTAACTTACCGTGTCAAGGGGGGAAGAGCGTTGTGAACGAATCTGCTTAAGAGGAAGAAACTTCTGTGATTCCGCAGAGAAGCGAATGTAAAGTTGCTGACATATCAGTCGTTTATCGTTTAAGAAACTCGTAAGAACGATTAAGATCACAAGTAAATGTTGGCACACACCAAGTTAAGCGAGGAACGATTATCGCCATAAATATGTTACGGACCTTTCCCCCTCCACCTTGATGCACACAGAACAGAGCATCACGCAGAGGTGTGTTGGCTGGAAATTTAAATGGCAGCGTAATCGCCAGCAGAAGGGAACGTCTTTCCTTGTCGACTTCCGTTTCAAACATTACGTGGACAGCCACGTGACCACTGCAGCTTGTGTCGTCGCCATGACGTGATTAATGTTCGCTCGTTCTCGCCGAGATTACTTTAACACTTGCTTTGTTGGCATTGTCTCACTTACTGTTATCTTGTCAGTTACGTGACGGTGTCAGGAAGTAATATCTTTCACAGGTACATCTTTACGCGAAAGAGGCATATAACCAGGAGGAGAAAAAAAATGGCAGAGACAAAATATTAATATCGTTGTGTCTACCAGCTATACTGTTCAACTGTTCCTGACATAAAACGTCAGTACCACGAACGGGAGGAGGTAACGAAATGAAACTTCACGGGTTGAGAAGCTATATTATGTTATTTTAGTGATTGCAATATGGAGTCAAATTTGTAAAGAAATCGGCTGTGTGAACACATCCGTGAGACGTTGCACTCCTTTTGGCGTGCACTGACTCGGTTGGGAAGGAAGTCACAGAGCTGTTGTATTCTTTTCTGAGCCCAAGTTGTCTCACAACTAGTGTAACTGGTCCTTGATATACTGGATACTGGCATTGGGACTGAGATACTGTCGCGTGAGAGGAAACACATGCGGACGCAGGATGTCTACGGCGTACCGTTGCGCCATCTGAGTTCCCTCACTCACTACCAGCCACAACTTGAAGTCATACTCGATGGTTCCCCATAGTATGACGCCAGGAGTAAAACGCTGTGTCCCTCGAAAATCTCGGAAGAACGGCACGACTCCTCAGATCGCTGCCATACTCGTTGCGATGGTCCACGGTGGTGAAGAACCATGATCCACTGTTAAAAACAAGCTAACGCCATTCATCAGCAGATCGTGCTTCCCAATCACGGCAGCACTCCAAACACAGCCGTTTGTGTTTTGCTACCGGCAGCTTACGCATAGGATAGTAGTCCCCTAATTCGGCTGCCGCTTGTGTACAACCAATGCGGCAATATGACACAGAATGGAGGTCGTTACTTGTTCTTGGATGGCAAGCGTATAAGTGAATGGGTTATCATGTGTTTGCTGCGCAATACGGCTATCCACCCTCGTAGCGGTCGGACAAAGGCAACCGGATCCTTGACGAAGAGTATGCCTGCCGTCTCGTTCCCCTGCATTCCAATATCATGGCACTGTCACATCCATCCGAATGCCCCACAAATCTTGATATTGCACGATTCGAGCAGCCGAACTCATGGAGACCAACAATGAGGCTGTTTTCAAACTCTGTCAAGTGCTGTTAACACAGTTCACGCCCCCTTACGTACCCTACCAGACCTGGGAACAATACTAAATACGAACAACACTAATGCTCTCTTGTCGTTTAACTTGTCACACAGAATTACAGCTCTAATCACTTACCCGCCCGATTATGTGTGCGTGTTCGAAGTTGTAATCCGACCATCTCTTCCGGAGCTTCACTGTTTTTGTCAGGCAATATGCACGGAATTTAGGCGAATAGAAAGTTCTACTTATTATACCAATATTCTGAGGCCATCTCCGACAGTTCCTGGGAAATATTACTGAAATTTTACAACATTATGAGAATGAACTAGGAAAGATGATAAATTTCATAGCCACATTATCGTAATGAAACAATTCTAGTCTGGCCACAAGAGTTCTCAATGTTCCTTGCCGAGAAATGTTACAAATAACTGCCTATTTGAAGCTGAATGGGAACTTCCGGCAATTGATCCAACGGATGACATTACAACTGACTTATGAGTTTACGAAAGAACCATGCTGAAGATCTAGTAAAACAACGGCAGAATAAAACTTGGAAGGAGAAGATATTTTGGAACCATGGCAGGGTGGGTATTTGAATGCCGCTCCTTTTCAACGCGAGACGGGGGAATAAGCGAACCCAGCAATCAATTAGTCCTCGACTAGGCATAACAGTTAAAAAAATCGCATTTCTTCATAAATTCTGTCCGCTGCTATTCAAGCTAACCTTTGCCCATTGCTCCCCTATCAGCTTGCGGACTCCCGTTATACACCGGTGCATGCGCATTGTCCTGTGGAATGTCCGCTACCCCTCCCCCCGCGTCTTCAAAGGTAGAAGTCTAGCCACTGTTGCTAATTGCTGTCCACTTCGAGAAAATATTACCACTCTTGAAAAATACTGTTTTCCCTATTATACTTGTCTGAAACATGGGTCCAACTCTCCATCCTTGTATAATACCAGTCAACAGTGAAAAAATTATACAAGTTATCTGTTAATCGACTACACTGATAATTCTAATATCAATTAAAGTTTGATCTACTTCTCACAAAATAAAGGTAGTGATCCCCAAGTAATATTATGAAACAGTGCTGTCCGAGTTAAACTGTCTGTCACATCTGAAGTCGCCTACGGTCAAGCACATTAATTTACTTCAGTGGAATTGTCTTTACCAGACGGTAAATGTAAGTACATTCCAGTACTGCTCCTTTTCACAACTTAATGTGATATATTGTAGTAATATAGGCTACACTGAATTACGTCTCAAGTGTTAACATGTTTGAAGTTAAGATTTCACTTATACGCATCCCATAATTCGACAAGTACCCAAAGATGAGATATTAAAACTGGAAACGCGCCGTACAGCAGTTATAATCAGCTATGATTCGTTTACAGTTTTCATAGATCACATATAAGTGCTGGAGCAGAATAGCTTTCTCCACCGCTCAGAAGAAAATGCAATATACAGTATCACCTACCTTCGACTTCCATAACAACAAGGCGTGCCGTGAAGTAGCTCCTGCCTCCGTGACCTGCCCAGACCTCCAATGGACGAAGATGAGCTTTCACGGCTGACTGCCTTTACACGCCAACCTCTGAGCACAGCAGAAACGTCGAGATACTGTCTTCCCCACTGCGCACAGTATACCGAAAACTTCCCGCTTCTCTCTGCGGAAAACAGGCCACTTCCCGCATTCACGAGAGTTTTTCAACACTTAGCGTCTTGGCCAATCAGCCCCGCGTTTACAAGACGACCGACTTTAGCTTCGGATTCGTACATTCTTATTGGCACTACCCCCTCTTACGCAGTTATGCATCTGTGCTTTGTGCTGCCTCCTGGCTGAACTTCGTGATACCATCATTTGCACAATGACGTCCACTGACACCATTAAGTTAAGCCTCTGACAACAAAGGCTAGTTCGGACCTTTTCGCAAAGGAGTGTCATCATCCTGACGGGAGACCCAAGCCTGGGAAAACCACACTGTCCACTAATGCTTGTATCCCATTGTCGGAAATGCGTGAACGCATTCTTCCCGACCACGGTCATTTGACAACATAGCAAGCAATCACGGCAATGCTGCGGTTCCCTCACGTGACGCAGAAATGAAGAAGGAATGTTAGGGTTTAACGTCCCGTCGACAAGGTCATTAGAGACGGAGCACAAGTTCGGCCTGGGAAAAGCAATTCGGCCGCGTCCTGTTCAAACGAAACATCCCGGCATTTGTCTCAACTGATTTAGGGAAACCACGAAAATCCTAAATCTGAATGGCCAGACTGGGATCTGAACATTGGTCCTCCCGAATGCGAGCTTACCACCCCGACATGTCGCTTGGTGATGTGCGTAAAATCAGTATACAGATCAAATAGTACATTTCTGCGAGAGCTCGAACCCGGAAATTATAATCGCAACACATCTCTGTACGATCACGTTGCAATGCCCTTCATTGAATGATGTATGTTCACCTCACAGTGAATTATTGAGGTTTTATGTACACGCCGAGGGTGGGTTTGGTTGTTGGGAGTTCAAAGTCTAAACAGGGAGGTCATCAGTCCCTCGGTCACGAGATAAACTATCTCGAGTTATTGAAGTCAAGTCAGAAATTTTATCTAATTGTGAAAATACGTAGAAGAGGTAAAATCGAGGTACTGAAAGCGTTATCGATCCCAGAGTTGAGAAATAATTTAAGGAGAAATAAAATTGTATAGGTTGGACCGCTACGTAGGTCAGAGCAGACGAGACATCTCCCACGGCGAGATAATCTCCCGCAGCCAGACCGATTAACGGCGAAGACAGCAGTTATAGAGTATAGAATGCTTTCCAGTGGGGAGATTCGTGACAGCAGAAGTGAGAACACTAAAAACACAATAATACAACAAGGCGAGAGAAATAATTAGCTCAGTTGGTGCGCGTGTGGGGAGGGGGGGGGGGGGGGGCGCCCCCAGGAGTTCTGCGGGTTATGGGCGCCGTCCATCCAACAACAGCAGTCCCACACGAACATCACACACTATTCATTGGAGTGCTATAGCTAAAACGGAAAATAGCGTGCGGTAAAAAGAGGGGTAAACACCACATCTAGAAGCAGTTAAAACAGACTAAAAGAGGTGTGACTAAGGCAGCTGGAAATGGAGATAGGGTCGATGGTCCACCAGACGCGACGGGAGGCGCGATGGCGGGTTTGTTGCAAATTTTGTCAGTTCCATAATTTCTTCAATCTTTACACAATCCATATCTTTTCTCAGACATAGCACGACGCACTCGAACCAATTACAGGTCGGCAAGGCAAACTGTAATACCGTTTACAGCAGCAGCTGCATCACGTAGAATGAGACATGAAGGCACAAGCCCGCTACACTCTGATATTATTATTTTATGCGGCACAAGTGACTGATCACTGTACAGGAAACAACCGCACTCGTTTCTTCGCAGCTCAGGACAATTCGCTGGTTGCATTCTTGCAGTTAATTTCTTTGGTGATATGTCTATGTTCCGATCGCGCAACCCTCGGACAAACGGTGCAATTTTAAACAAACTTCGTACGCATTTGAGTTACTGTCTGAGGCCATGGGGTTAAGAAACCGATAGAATTCCAAGGAGCGCAGTAATGATGTGAATAGGAACTCTGAAAACTTTGTGCAATTTCAACCAAACGCGAAACTTACTGCCGGCTATTACACACTCTTAGTAACCCTTTGACGGTGGTGCAAAAGGGGCGACACGCAAAAATAATCGCAAAAGACGGATACTAGTGTCGAACTGAAAGTTTCTTGGGTCGCTGGAATGATTGGCTACAGCCTCGTTGGCATTTGAGTCGAAGGCAGATCGAAAAATACTGTGCAGAAACTTCTCAAAAGTTTTACAAGTATTTCATTTTGTATTTATGGACTGAGAAATATTAATCGTCCTTTAGAGACACGTAGAGTTATATTTATATGTAGAGACTGAGGTGACAGGTTAAGGAAATGGGAGTTACAATCAGGTGGTGACTGAGGCGACATCCACCGTACGGTCTACTAATTCTGTAGAGTAAACGAAAATCTGATCTATGATAATAACAACGACAATAGCGAGAACATTTTCGAGACTTAAGTCTGAAAGCTATGTTGCAAAGGGGAGGATTAAGAACAAGCAGGCGTAGCAAAGGCCTCTGGCGTGGCGCACAATTCGTTGCTCCAGGGCATCCTAAGTTATGCTGAAACACGAAAACGACTGCGCGCGCACACACACCTAAACATTGACTCTTGTACTTGGATGGGAAACAAAAGGTGTTTACAACTAAGTCGTACTATTACAAACAAGCAAATAAAATTACCCGGACTTCAGAGCACCGATACTTTTGATTCCCCTTCCTGACCAATAGAAGCCTGACGAGAAGTAAGTAACCGCAAAGCGTCCGATAATCAGCTGATGGCAAAAATGCCCGGCCAATACCAAGCAGCATACAGCCATAATATTACCCGAGCACGATATTACTGCACTTGCCCTCCCACGGTCGTTACTGAAATGAAACGGTGACATAAACACGTACGGTGGAGACTACGGAAAACGCATCGCATTATCTATTATTTCAAGGCAGTTGTGCATATAATATCAAGCGGTTTAGCGTGTCCTCGTGAAATATCGCTATAAAACGTGAAGATAAGGCGACCGAGGGACCCTGACTCCCGCGTATAATACTGTTGTGGTCGACTAATAACTGCATTGCAGCTTTTACAGATAACTATATCGCTTCTGTCTTACGTCCCCTGAGGTACAGCGATAATTTCTCCAAGAAAACCGACAAGTATTCCCAAAATATCGCGAAACGCAATTCGTTCTCTTCACACATGCTATTCTAAGCGGCGTGCACAGAGATAACCAAGTCTACTCGTATTCTGTGTTTCTATACTTTCTAAAAAGTTTGACTCAGTTTCACAGTTTTTTCCACCAAATAAATGCGTTCATACGGGGCCAGCAGTTGGATTAAAAGTTTATTGATAGGCAACATGTTATCCTGGTTGGGGAGTCATCTACAAGTACAAAAGTAAATCTTTTTTGACATACGGACGTGTAGCAGACTACTGCCGTTCGTGTTATATTACTAATAACTGAGCTGGTACCATCGCCTGCGATCTTTTTTCGCGTGTGAGGTGTTTATTTATGAGGATGAGTTATCTTACACAATTTGAGATATCCATTTAAATTCCGACACAGTGTCCGTCAGTCGCAAAAGTAGAAAAATGTGTAGCTTGTGTACCTCTTAAAATGCACGAGCTAGGAGTCACAGCTAGAGACAGTCACGTCGTAAGAATTGCAGATAGTAGAAATACTTGGGGAAACAAAGCGGAATGATCACATAAATTCTATTGTAGGCAATGCAAATGGTACGCCTTGACTTATTGTATGCTACTCGGAAACAGCGCTCTTTTTGCGAAAGAGAATGCCAGCAAAATATCTGTAAATTACGTCAGACTCTCAGAGTACAGCCCAAGTATACAAATAAGAGTGAGGTAAATGGTCGGCTGGCAGTTACTTGAAGAAAGGCGCAGAAAACTAAGAGCACTCAGTTTAGGTGGCCTATAGGAGCATTCTTCAGTGCCCTAGACGTCGCTCACTCCAGCCCTCAATTACATCTACATACAGAAAACAGACAAGTCCAATCCCAGTCTCGAGCTCAGATATTGACGTTGTATAGCTGTTGGCAAACACCATGGTAGCAATCTTCGTAGACAACTTTACGGACAAGAAATGTGGAAGGACTGCTCACCTAACCACACTACTGACAGCATGGCGTGTGGAGCAAATGTCTACTACCCTCTGGCCGACATGTATAACGGATGTCACAAAGACTGATTTACTACCAAATGTTGACAACATTTTGAGGGCTCTGTTGGTACATCATCAGCACACGAACTGCTCGTGTTGACGACAGGCTCTGAGATTCAGAAGTACCGTACTGTCGCCTGAAACTGCTGTGGTCTTAGCTCTCCTGTGGTTTAGCACTATTCACGACTCTCGCGAAAGTCTTCTGTCCCTGGCGGGCCATTGGTGCTGGGACGTTGGTATTCCAGTCTGGGAAAAGGAACATCGGGCGTAGTGGACTCTGAGGAAATTCAGATAATGGCTGCAGGCCGTGGGCTATTCTCGCTGCATCTGCACTCGCGCCAAGCTTCACGAGTTTTAGCTAAATACGTAAAAACACTGATCTCAGAGTCCCAGCTGCTCCTGTTATCTTTTAATAACTGATATCAGGCGGAACTATAGAATTTGCGTTTAGGTTAGTAGATTTGGAAAAGCAATATTATGAGGAATAAATGTGATACAGCAGGGTTCGAAAAAATGAAGTCAAATTTAATTAACATCAAGGCATAGATTTTACAACAAATGAGCATGGCTGAAAAGTAATTCAAGTGTGTGCTTTACTGTTAACAAGAAAATAAAAACTAACAATATTACAGATATTAAATAAGCCGAGATAGAATAGCAAGATGTATCTTAAAAATAAACAAAGGATATTACATGGAAATCATTAAAGTCCATTCACCAACGTGATCATAGTCTGATGAAGTACAGGCCTTCTGCGGACTGTTACAGAAGCTGATAATCGGTAGTAAATTCCACCACAAAAGATAGCGGTGAATTTCACGACAAACTTAGGTTATTATACCAGAAATGACAGACGTCATGCGTTAATATAATTTGCCTAGAATAACATACACTCTCCGAACAAAAGTATCCGGTCACCTATTAGTGGACATTAATGTATGGCGTACCTACCCTCCGCCTTTACGACAGCTTGAACTCTGCTGGGGACACTCTCAGTGAGGTGTCAGAATGCTTGTGGTGGAACAGCGTCCCATTCTTCCTCCAGAGCCGAAACCACATATGGTAGTGATGTTGGACACCTGGGTCTGGAGCGAAATCGATGATCTAACTCATCCCAAAGGTGTTCTGTTGTGGCCAGTTGGGGATCCTGGGCAGGTCAGCCCATTGCAGGAACGTTATTACCCACAAACTACAAAAAGCTGCTTTATAACAGTGTGCATTGTCACGCTGATACAAAGAACTGTCGTCTCCAAGCTTTTCCTCTACTATAAACATTATATAATTCTGTAAATTGTGTTATCATACCGCATTTAGCGTTTTCTTAGGCGTAATAAGAAAACTACTCCGTAACCACGAAAAAAACAATCATACTGTAACACAACCTCCTCCGTACTTAACTGTTGGCACTACACATGATGGCATTTGCCAAACTCAAACCCTTCCACTGAATTGCCACTAGGTATAGCGTGATTCATCACTTCAAATTACTCGTTTCCAGCCATCTACCGTCCCGCTGGCGTCACTTTTTACAGCGTCGCGCAGCACTAAGTATGGAATATTTTTGCGTATTGCCCACTTAGCTTTACATTTGTTTACGTCGAGGTTGGGTAATAGTCGGTTCTCTTAGGCGCTGCTGATCGCTTACAAGTATTTTTTTTTTCATTTCGCGACCATTTTGTATCGCTTTGTCCTTGCTCTATCGTTCTACCTATCTGCGAACTAAGTTACAAAGTTTGTCTTCCATGCTACTTACATTTAGTATGAACATCTACTGTTCTGTAATACTTCTTGAGGTAAGTCGAGCGTTACTTTCTCTTCTGACTGCATCCCTAGATCGACAATGACGCACCGAGTCCTGTTCATCTAACCACCTACCTGGTATGACATCCCACAGCATGTATTTTCTTCACTGGATGGCAGTTTGAAACTGTACGGAAAGCCTTACAGATGTCAAGATACGTAGCTGCAAATTGGACCTCGCTAACTACAGCTCTCTGTATCTCTTTAATGAAACGAATGAACTACTCTTCTGATAGTATGAAATTAGATTCCGATAACATCGCTTGCTTGAAACATAATTCGCTCTTTGTGTTCACAGTATGTAGAGGGCAGTAGATAGTGAGGCTGGTGCTGTGTTTCAAGATGTCTTGAAAGACTCGACACTATCTTCGGATAGTATAAATATTACGTGCGTGTACGGAACAGGGTACTAAGTGAGTGACTGGGCGGAAAACCTCTTGGCGCGTTCTCGTTGCGGAGATATTGCCAGAGGCGAAAATAAAGAAGAAATGTTAGGGTTCTATGTAAAGTTGGCGACGAGATCATTGGAGACGGTGTATAAGGTCGGAGTGTGGAAGGAAATTGGTCGTGTCCTTTCCAAAGGAAATTGTCCTTGCGTTATATTGAGAGTAAACTGAAGAAAGACAAATGTAATGAGGAATAGCAGAAATGATTATTAGTGATGAACTTATCAAAATCGGAGACAACGGAGCAGACGAAGTTAATGAATTCTGCTACTTTGCAAACAAAGTAATACATTACAGGTATATTTTACAGTGCACGTCAGAAGGAATAGACACAGCTGTCGATCCTCAGACATACTAAATATTACGAAATTTATTCGCTGACTGAGCCAAACCGCCACATGCCACAATGCTCGCAACATTACTTAAATCCCCGCAATAGGGAGAATGAGACTACGACGAGTCGAGATCAACATTGTTGCCTGTCTAGGCAAGCATTAAAAGCTTATTTTACAATGTCTGTTCCTTCACATACACATGAATGTCTGCATAATATAGTTGACATCAAAGAATTCGCAATCAGCGAATACGTTGCGCAAAATAACATACGATGAACAAAGCAAGGGCGATATAAAAAGCAGAGAAGTACAGACAAGAGGACTTTCGTGGCCTCTGTTGGTGTCAAAAAACAGTCAATTTGAGGAAGGAATTTCTGAGAATGAACGCATTATAATGATCTTAATCACGGACTGTGCGAGAAATGAAAAGAAGAGAACCAATGCGTTTGAAGTATGGTGGTATAGAAAGATGTTGAAAATTAGGAGGACCGATAAGAGAAGGAATGAGGAGGTTCTCCGCAGAATCGGCGAAAAAACATTCGGAAACACAGGCAAGAAAGAAGGGACAGGGTGATAGGACATCTTAAGACATCGGGGAATAAGCTCCATGATACTAGAGAAGTTGCACAATGTAAACAGCGTAGGGAAAGACAGGGGTTGGATTACACCCAACAGACAATTGAGGGTGTAGGGGGCAAATGTCCACAGCTCGTGGTCTTGCGGTAGCGTTCTCGCTTCCCGCGCACGGGGTCCCGGGTTCGATACCCGGCGGGGTCAGGGATTTTCCCTGCCTCGAGATGACTGGATGGTGTTGTGTCGTTATCATCATCATCAGGGTGCAAGCGCTGCTCAGAGACGTGGTTGGCACAGGAGACACACTCGTTTCAGGTAACAGCAAACAGAGAAGAGAGATGGAAAAAAAAAAAAAAAACGATCCTGCATTTTCTCGGTCGCTAGTCACGAGGTACGGCAAGCCGCCGGCCTACAGAATGCGAGTCCAATGTGCCGCGCCATCTCGCCTAGTATTATGATATGAGCCGCTGAAAACTAATTGAATGGCGGAAGGGAAAGATGCTGGGGGACACCTATATACGAGTATATAAGGCAGATTGTTGACGGTGTGTAATCTAGCACTTACGATGAAATGAAGAGGATAGCTTGCGGACGACAGGAATGAATCAAACCAATCTTACTGCTGTGAACTGCATAAAATCAACATGAGGGTTGGTTGATTACACAGTATCTCGCGCAATGATCACGATTGCACAGAAACAGAAATTTTAGCTGGACGGAGCTATAGTGACACTGACTAGGTTGGAAAATGAAACCTGATGAATTGTGTGTCGGAGCTCTGAGCACGGTAATTGTCGCTTATTGCACACCAAAGGTAGTGCCGGATCGGCGGCACACAGCTTTAATTACAAGAAAGCTTGGCACTTTCCTGCACACGGCTGCATAATCTGGGCAAAATAATATTGTTACACTACGTATATCTCTATTTTCTTCTTGACTGATAGCTCATCCCAAAGCAACAAACTAGGAAGGGAGCCGCAATTGCTTCACTTACATCATTTAATCAGTCAATGTACTTACACTTATAATACTAATTTTCCTATATTATATGGTGTTACAGTGAATGCAGTTTGAGGAGTTGAATACACAAGTTTTGTTCTGTATTTTAAAATGCAACAGCACTTTTTTATGAATTGCTGCAGAAACTGTTAATTAGCAAAAATTCCTCGATCGCCAGCGAGACGGCGGTAGGTCCGTTTTATGAGGTTTTTATGCGGAAAAGGATGGAAGAGGTGTGCTCTGGTAGATTTTGAGGAGGATTCGAGTTGAAAGTTAAGCGAGTTGTATTGTATTGACGTGAAGAGGAAAATGGTTCATATGTCTGATAGAAAATTTTCGAAGTATCGATTTTAGATAAATCCCCAGAGTGGTATCAAGACTGACAAAGTATCAGATATAAAATATCGATACTTGATATATACTGGATTTTTCATAAATTAAAAAAGAGTTTGTCTCAATTGAAAAAAAATGAGATTTGAAACTCTAAGCCACTCCACTACACAAATTTTGTAACTTAAATCACTCTCGCTTGTCAATAAAGAATCAAATGCAAGCCAATAATTAACACACATTACACGGTCTTGACTCAATTGGCGAGCTTAACGGATGGAGGACAGTTTAGGTGCGAATTATCGACTCAGTATGTTCACATAGTCAGGAGCCGACTGAATTTTCAGATACACTGACGGACGAAAAAAATCGCAACACCACGAAGGAGTCGTGCAACATGAACGAAAGTTGGTAGGCGTGTTTCTACATCTGAAAGGTTATGTCTATTCAGATTTCGTGCCAGTCACATAAGAGTGTCGTTAGTAACGTCACTTTGAGGATGCAAATCAGGTGTGCTTTAAATAAATTCTGTAACGGTCGTAAGCGTTAAGTTTGGGCGTGGTGAGTTAATATTAGTCAAGAATGCTTTTAAGGCAACAAATATGACATTATCAACATACCACCAAGTTTGATCGAGGTCGTGTAATAGGCAGAAGTGTAGCCACTGTATATTGCTGCTGGCAGCGGTGGACACGGGAAGGTACAGTTGCAAGACGACCAGCCTTCGGACTGCTATTTGGCGCTACCGAGAGGGAAGACCAACGCGTTCGACGTTGACTCTGGCGCATCGTGCTGCATCTGCAGCAGCAATTTGAGCAGCAGCTGGCACCACAGTGACACAACGACCTGTTACAAATCGGTTACTTCTAGGACAGCACCGAGCCAGATGCCCTGTATGTGCACTGCACCGACCACAAACGACCGCCACTTGGAACTTCAATGGTGTCAAGCGAGAGCTCATTGGACGGCAGGATGGAGATCTGTTGTGCTTACTGATGAAAGCTGGTTCTGTCTCGGTGCTAGTGATGGCTTTTTTTTTTTTTTTTTGTGGTTTTAGGGCGCACAACTTCAATGGTCATTAGCGCCCTGACTACTCTAAGAATGCACCGCGAGGCACAAGTTGACAACAACAACTAAAAGGGAAAACACGATAAAAGACAGACTGACATGCATAGGATTAAAACACAACATCATCAAATGTCCTTAGCGAGGTTCGTCAAACTGATAAAACAAAGAACACGAGCAGCTGCTCGTGGGTCATCCGCTAAAATTGCATCGAAAGTATTAGGCAGTTTAAGATCGAGGCGCAGTTGGTTAAGATCTGGACAGGACATTAAAATGTGTCTAACCGTCAGCAAGTGCCCACATGGGCAGAATGGCGCAGGCGCAGCCGTCAGCAGATGGCGATGGCTGAACCGGCAGTGTCCAATTCGTAACCTTGCTAAAACGACCTCCTCCCGCCGAGAAGGGCGTGAGGAGGACGTCCAAGCCACGGGAAGAGGTTTTAAGGCCCGAAGCTTGTTGTCGGTAAGTGCAGCCCAATCGGCATGCCACAACGACACAACGCGCCGACAAATGACCCTGCTAAAATCGGACGAAGGGACACAACAAGAAGCTGTCCGAGGCTGGAGGACCACAGCCTTGGCCGCGGCATCTGCAGCTTCGTTCCCAGGGATACCGACATGGCCAGGAACCCACATAAAGCTAACCGGAGAACCGACGTCCACCAGCTGCTGAAGAGAGCGTTGGATCCGGTGTACGAAAGGGTGAACCGGGTACGGATCACTGAGGCTCTGGATGGCGCTCAGGGAGTCGGAGCAGATGACATAAGCAGAATGTCGGTGGCGGCAGATGTAAAGAACAGCCTGGTAGAGGGCAAAGAGCTCAGCTGTGAAGACCGAACAATGGCCATGGAGCCGGTATTTGAAACTTTGTGCCCCGACAATAAGGAACACCCGACCCCGTCATTGGTCTTAGAGCCATCTGTATAAATGAAAGTCATGTTGATGAACTTCGAACGAAGTTCCAAAAAACGGGAGTGGTAGACCGAACCGGGGGTGACCTCTTTTGGGAGCGAGCTGAGGTCAAGGTGAACGCGGACCTGAGCCTGGAGCCAAGGTGGCGTGCGGCTCTCGCCCACTCGAAAGGTTGCAGGGAGTGAAAAATTGAGGTGTTGAAGGAGGCGACGAAAGCGAACTCCAGGGGGTAGCAGGGCAGAGACATACAACCCGTATTGAAGGTCAAGAGAGTCGTCAAAAAAGGAACGATAAGACGGATGGTCGGGCATTGACAGTAGCCGACAGGCATACCGACAAAGCAGTATATCGCGCCGGTAAGTGAGTGGCAATTCGCCAGCGTCAGCATGAAGACTCTCTACGGGACTGGTATAAAATGCTCCGATCGCAAGTCGTAAACCCCGATGTTGTATGGAGTTGAGGCGGCGTAAGATGGATGGCCGTGCAGAGGAGTATACGAAGCTCCCATAATCCAGCTTGGAGCGGACGATCGACCGATATAGACGAAGTAGGACGGTTCGATCCGCTCCCCACGACATACCACTGAGAACACGGAGGACATTTAAAGAACGGGTACAACGGGCGGCCAAATATGACACATGTGGAGACCAGCTAAGTTTCCTGTCAAAGGTAAGGCCTAAAAATTTGGTGGTCTCCACGATTGGGAGAGCAACGGGACCAAGTCGTAAGGACGGTGGGAGAAACTCTTTGTAGCGCCAGAAGTTAATACAGACCGTCTTCTCGGCAGAAAAACGGAAGCCATTGGCGACACTCCAGGAGTAAAGACGGTCAAGAGAACGCTGAAGACAGCGCTCCAGGACACGTGTACACTGCGCGCTGCAATAGATGGTAAAATCGTCCACAAAAAGGGAGCCTGATACATCAGCTGGGAGGCAATCCATTATTGGATTAATCGCGATGGCGAACAGAGCGACGCTCAAAACTGAGCCCTGTGGCACCCCATTCTCCTGGCGAAAGGTGTCGGACAGGACAGAACCCACACGTACCCTGAACTGTCGATCCATTAAAAAGGAACGAATAAAAAGAGGGAGGCGACCGCGAAGGCCCCATGTATGCATGGTGCGGAGAATGCCCGCCCTCCAACAGGTGTCGTAAGCCTTCTCCAAATCAAAGAACACAGCCGCGGTCGGGCGCTTCCGCAAGAAGTTATTCATAATGAAGGTCGACAAGGTAACCAGATGGTCAAGAGCAGAGCGGCGCCTACGAAATCCACATTGTACATTGGTAAGTAGGCGTCGAGACTCGAGCAGCCAAACCAATCGAGAGTTAACCATTCGCTCCATCACTTTACAGACACAGCTGGTAAGTGAGATAGGTCGATAACTGGAAGGCAAGTGCTTGTCCTTCCCTGGCTTAGGAATCGGGACAACAATAGACTCGCGCCAGCATGCGGGAACATGTCCCTCAATCCAGATGCGATTGTATGTACGAAGAAGAAAACCTTTACCCGCAGGAGAAAGGTTCTTCAGCATCTGAATATGAATAGAATCAGGCCCTGGAGCGGAGGACCGTGATCGGCCAAGTGCGGTTTCGAGTTCCCGCATGGTGAATGGGGCATTATAACTTTCACAATTCGAGGAGCAAAAGTCAGGTGGCCTAGCCTCCTCTGCCTGTTTGCGGGGGAGGAAGGCAGGGTGGTAATGAGCGGAGCTCGAAACCTCGGCGAAAAAGCGGCCGAAGGCATTGGAGACAGCCTCAGGGGCCACAAGGACTTCATTCGCGACCTTCAAGCCAGAAACTGGGGAGTGGACCTTACTTAGTGCCAGATAGCCGGTGCAGGCTACCCCAAACAACAGAAGAAGGAGTAAAACTGTTGAAGGTGCTTGTGAAAGCAACCCAGCTGGCTTTCTTGCTTTCTTTAATAATACGACGACACTGAGCACGTAAACGTTTATAATTAATACAATTCGCCACTGTAGGGTGGCGTTTAAAGGTGCGTAAAGCACGTCGACGAGCACGTAAAGCGTCTCTACATGCTGCGGTCCACCAGGGGACCGGTACGCGACGTGGAGAAGAAGTAGGGTGAGGGATGGAATATTCAGCAGCAGCGAGAATGACTTCCGTGAGGTGTGCGACCTGACGATCGCAGCTTGTGAAGGTTTGATCCTGAAAGGTCGCCCTGGAAGAAAAGAGCCCCCAGTCTGCCTTGGAGATGGTCCAACTAGAGGAGCACGGAGAGGGAGTATGCTGCAGGAGATGGATAACACACGGGAAGTGGTCGCTCGAATATGTATCAGCAAGTGCATACCACTCAAACCGGCGTGCAAGTTGGGGAGTACATATAGAGAGGTCTAAATGGGAATAGGTATGAGATGTGTCCGAAAGAAAAGTAGGGGCGCCAGTATTGAGGCAGACAAGATTGAGCTGGTTGAAAAGGTCCGCGAACAAGGAGCCCCTCGGGCAGGAGGCTGGAGAACCCCAAAGGGGATGGTGGGCATTGAAGTCTCCAGTTAACAAAAACGGTGCAGGTAGCTGAGCAATAAGTTGCATCATGTCTGCCCTGGTAACGGCAGAGGACGATGGAGTGTAAACGGTACAAAAGGAAAACGTAAAAGTGGGGAGAGTAATGCGGATGGCAACTGCCTGCAGGCCGGTGTGCAACGTGATGGGATCGTAGTAAATATCATCCCGGACCAGCAACATAACCCCTCCATGAGCTGGGATACCTACCACAGGGGGTAGGTCAAAACGCACAGAAGTGTAGTGTGCCAAGGCAATGTGATCGCATGGGCGTAGCTTCGTTTCCTGGAGGGCTACGACGAGCGGACGATGCAAGCGGAGCAGCAACTTCAAGTCCTCTCGGTTGGAGCGAATGCTGCGAATATTCCAGTGAATAAGTGCCATCGTAAGAAAAGGAAGAGGAGAGAAGGGGTCACCTCGAAGGCCGCTTAGGGCCTGGCTTCGAGCGAGCACTGCCGCCGCTATCAGTAGGCGGACAGTCATCGTCCATGGGGTCTATAGGGTCATCGGCCATCTCGGGAGGATGGCCGGGAGGGGGAGCTTCCTCCGCCGGTGAACGGCCAGATATACGGCTACCGGCGGTGCGGCCAGGCGAAACGGATGACGGCCTGGGGCGGCAACCGCTGGGTGGCGCAGGAGAAGAAATGCGCCGAGGCGGAGAAGGAGAACTGTGCTTCCTATGCGCCTTTTTGGAAGGACGTTTGGTGGAAGTACCGGTCGAAGGCTGGGAGGTCGAGGGACGGAGGAAGTCTGCACGGGATGGTTCCTTCTTGAAGGACCGTGCATCAGACTTCGGGGTCTTCGACTTAGCAGAAGCTGAGGAAGTGGCTGGTGTCTGTGGTGTGATGGGAGGAAGAGGAGACGTCGACCGCGCGATCTTAGCACTGGCCGAACGGACGACCGTGGTGCTGAAGGTCAGATCGCATGTCTGGGTTGCTACCTCCCGGGTAGTCCGAGGAGAGGCGAGGACAGTACTATATTTCCCCGCTGGGAGCAGCGTGGGCTTCCTACTAGCCAATAGCTTGCGAGCAGCCGAGGTGGACACTTTCTCTTTGACCCGAATTTCTTGGATGCAACGTTCGTCCTTATAGACAGGACAGTCGCGGGAGGATGCGGCATTGTCACCCTGACAGTTCACACAACGAGGAGACGGAGGTGGACAGTCACCCTCATGGGCATCCCTGCCACAAGTGACACATTTAGCCGCATTGGAACAAGACTGTCGAGTGTGATTGAAACGCTGACACTGGTAGCAGCGCGTAGGTGTCGGGACATAGGGGCGAACAGAAATAACCTCGTAGCCTGCCTTGATGCGCGATGGCAGCTTAACACTATCGAAGGTCAAGAAAAGTGTCCGGGTCGGTACAAGGTCGTTGTTGACCTTTTTCATGACCCGATGGACAGCCGTCACGCCCTGCTCAGCGAGGAAAGATTGAAGCTCCTCGTCAGTCAATCCGTCGAGGGAGCTAGTATAGACTACACCACGAGACGAATTCAAAGTTCGGTGGGCCTCCACCCGGACAGGGAACGTGTACAGGAGGGTGGCCCGAAGCAGTTTTTGTGCCTGAAAGGCACTCTCAGTTTCTAGTAATAAGGTGCCGTTACGCAACCTGGTACAAGATTTGACAGATCCGGCTATGGCATCAACGCCCTTCTGAATAGCAAAAGGGTTGACAGAGGAAAAATCCTTTCCGTCCTCAGTGCGAGAAACTACGAGGAACTGTGGGGCAGGCGGTAGTACTTTTGTCACTGTTGGCTGGTCACGTTTCCGTTTTTGGGTCGAAGTCGAGACAGATGGAGTAGAATCCATTGCGGAGGAATCCCCCATGATTGCCAGCGTCTCCGATGGCGCGCTCCTTCCTTGTGGGGACCCTCTCAGAGGGCACTCCCGCCTTAGGTGAATGTTTACACCTCAGGTCACACCTCCCGAGAAACAGACGGAGGGACCAATCGGCATGGTCAGAAGGTATCAGCTCAGGCAATCACCCCTCCCCGGGCCTGGCCTTTACCAGGGGGTACGCGCGTGCCTTACATGTCTACCCAGGGCAGGGACTTACGCGTTACCCCGTCACCGGCTACGCGTGCGAACGCGTGGGTCGGCCTTCAGACACGCACAGGGAGGAAGGAAGAGGAGGAAAAAGAAGAGAGAGAGGGAGAAAGAGGACAGACTGTCTCAAACGCCAAGGCGGAGACCAGAGAAGGCAAGGAGAAGAAGGCAATGAGAAGGCAAGGAGAAGAAGGCAATGAGAAGGCAAGGAGAAGAAGGCAATGAGAAGGCAAGGAGAAGAAGGCAATGAGAAGGCAAGGAGAAGAAGGCAAGGAGAAGAAGGCAATGAGAAGGCAAGGAGAAGAAGGCAATGAGAAGGCAAGGAGAAGTCAAGGGGAAGAGTAAGGAAGACAGTGAGGTGGAGAAGAGCAAAGAAAGGAACCAACAAAAGGAAGGAAGAAACGAGAAGTGAAAAACCAAAAAGACCACAGTAATAGGTCGAGGAACCGTCCGTCTCCGGACGCAGGCGCTAACTACCCCCGTGAGGGGGATCTTTTAGTCGCCTCTTACGACAGGCAGGAATACCTCGGGCCTATTCTAATCCCCGGACCCGCAGGGGGGTAGTGATGGCTGTGTGTTCGTCTGAACGGTACCCGAAAGCAGGGTCTACAAACGACCTGTCTGCTTCCTAGTCACGCTGGAACCACATCTGGAGCTATGGTATGTGGTGAGATTTCGTATGAAAGCAGGAGCACTCTGCAAATTTGCACTACAACCTGATTCGACCTGTTCAGCTGCCATTCACGAACGGCACTCCAGGGGGGGCATTTTACAACAGGACAACGTTAGCCCACATACCGCTGTTGTAACCAAACATGCTCTACAGAGTGTCGACATGTTGCCTTAGCCCACTCGATCATCAGATCCGTCTCCAATTGAGCACATATCGGACATCATAGAGCGACAGCTCCAGGGTCATCCACAAAGAGCATTAACCGTCCCTTTACTGAGGTCATCCACAAAGAGCATTAACCGTCCCTTTACTGACTGATCAAGTGCAACAGGCCACGAACTCCAGCCCACGAACTGACGTGCGGTACCTCTACAGCATAATGCATGCATGTTTGCACGCTTGCATTCAGCATTCTGGCTCTTACACCAGTTGTTACTGTACCAGCAATGCACATTTGCAATGGATTTCCTCGCGCTTACATTAGTCTGTAATCTTGCAATGTTAATCACTTAAATATATTACCTAGATAAATGTATTCCCGAAAATTCACTACTCTACATTAATAATTTTTTAGGTGTTGTTATTTTTATTTCCATCAGTGTGGCTCAAAAATCAGTACAAATGTTCAACTTTTATCTAGAGGAAGCAACATTAATAAGCGCCATATATGTGACGCACCGCTGTCGGCGCAGACGTTTTTGTTGTGGCAACGAGGTAAGCCGCAACAATGGTGGCTGTGCTGTCTTGCAGCAAACTAGCTCATTCCCGAACTCAGGCTACGTGACTTGACTGTACAATGTTGCACAAGCGAACGAGCAACACGCGTGTCATTCCGGGCCCTATTGGTGGTGGGGTTGTTGAAATCTTGCATGGCGTTCACTCCTGACACTATCGATTTCGGATGAACATGTCAGCCGTAGGATACGCATCAACGTGAGGAGCAATATCGCGGAACTATAAACTGCAGTCCCGATAGCGCATGATCCTGCTGTTGTCGAAGTCGGTCACTGTGCTGGTAAACGTTTGTCATTTTTACACGAGGCACTGTACGATCTTCTCACTAACAAACAACACCCTAACGAGATTTCTGAATCAGAAACCCACTGCGAAATCCCGCTTCAGCCCCTACAGTTTTAAGAAGTTACATTAGGCGGTGGCGCTACACGAAGCCTTCAAGATGGCATCTGTAACGGAGGCGCGTTCCAACCAGAGAGCTGTCACTGAGTTTCTTTTGACGCAAAACCAGAGCGTCGCAGATATTCACAGGCATTTGCAGAGTGTCTACGGAGACCTGACCGTGAACAAAAGGACTGCGACTCGTTGGGCGAGGCGTCTGTCACCATGGAAACAGGGTCGCACAAACCCATCCTATCTAACGCGTGCTTCCGATTCGTGATGATCGACGGTTCACAATCAAACACTTCGCTGCTCAGCTGGACGTCTCTGTTGGTAGGTCTCACATACTCGTCCACCAGTTGTACTCAAACACGTGTGCCCACATGGGTTCCCCGTTCCCTAAAGGAAGACCATAAAGAGCAACAGAACACCATCAAGGTGGAACTGCTTACGCGTTACAAGACTAATCGTGACAATTCTTTGTCGCAGATCGTTCACAACCGATGAAGCATGGGTCCATTACTTCGAACGTGAAACAAAATGGAAATCCTTAGAGTGGCGCCATAGCACTTCTCCTCTGAAGTAGTAGTTCAAAACCGCACTCTCAGGCGGTAGAATCGGGGCGACAGGCTTCTGATGATGATGATGATGATGATGTTTGGTTTGTGGGGCGCTCAACTGCGTGGTTATCAGCGCCCATACAATTACCCAATCTTTGCTCAGTCCAATTTCGCCACTTTCCTGGATGATGATGAAATGATGAGGACAACACAAACACCCAGTCATCTCGAGGCGACAGGCTTCTGAGTCTGAAGTGGTTGTTCTGCTTAATGTCCTTCCTCGCGGTGCAACGATCATCTCTGATGTGTACTGTGCTACCCTGAGAAAATAGGAGAGACGATTTCAGCATGTTCGCCGCCAAAAAAAATGCAAAGGAACTTCTCCTTCAAACGCAAGTCATCACAAAAGCCCGGCATCCTGTAGATGTATTGGAATCCTGAATAAAACCAAACTCCCCTCAGAAAGAAAGGTGTTGCGAGGGGCGTTCAACAGATTTTTTTAAAATTATTATTAAAATAATAATAATAATAATAATAATAAATCTGTTGAACGCCCCTCGCAGTTTGAGCAGTTACGATGAATTACCAGTCATTTGTGTACCCAAGCTTGTAGCACATTCCATGTTAATTTGACGTTTGTTGCGTGTCGCCTTCATCATGTTGCAATTTTAATGGCTAGCAGTATACTTGATGAATGTGCGTATTGTCATGTTCGTTTTAGCGTCACAACAAGCCGATAAAACATCCGTCGGGAATGCGGGCTCTTATCAGGACATCGCTCTCTTAAAATTCATCTAATTCAGTAGCCTTACGCCTACCGTCAACCGCAATACAAGAAAAATGGTGATGAAGTTTTTAACGCTAGAACACTAAAGCGGGGAGGGAATGTTCATTGTTACCAAATCATCGTAAATTTTGCTACTCTATATTTTATTCAAAATAGTTTACGCACTAGTTAGTTACCGTTTAATTTCTCTTTTTCCATCCCATACAGACAGTACTAGACTGGTAGGAACCGCGAATTTGTACCATCTGCAATCGCAAATTTTAAGAGGGTTTAGTAATCTAGGGTTAATCAAGGACTGCTTTCACTGTGCGCGACATATCA
Organism: Schistocerca cancellata; assembly: GCF_023864275.1. Lineage (NCBI taxonomy): Eukaryota > Metazoa > Arthropoda > Insecta > Orthoptera > Acrididae > Schistocerca > Schistocerca cancellata. Next base: position 733,867,508 of record NC_064630.1, on the reverse strand, counting down.
TTTAAAAGTACTACAGTACTGTACTACATATATCCGTATTGCAAATAAGGTAAATGACACGTTATGCAAAGATGAGTACCATTTCCACTTCCTCTTCGTTGCATCATTGTATTCACGCAAACCTTCAAGTGAAGACGTTTGACTGAAAGACCGATGTGTCGTTTCTGTGTGTTGGTTTACTGCCATCTCCAGCAAATGGAAGATTTACGTCGCCCCGAGTACCAGAACTGTGTGCTACTGCACGAGAGTCAAAGTCAATGTCGTGTTACGTTTTTAACAATGTTATGTTTACATTAATTGTACACTAGGGCACGTGTTTGAACAGGTCTTGAGGAGAGGAAGCGTATTATCGCGTCAAACTTTGTACAAATTGTATATAATATTTAAGTAGTAACCCGTATTGCTTAACCTATTTCGAGAAAATCACAAGAAAAGTTTCACGCGTACAGGTGCGTTGCGTCCCTGAGCACGAGATGGCGGCGGTCATGTGGTTAGCGTTCATACTCCGTAATCGGTGGATCGCTGCATCTAATCCAGCAATGTTTTTTTAGTTCATATTTTTTTCAATACTGTTATTTCAGACATATTACCTTTAAACGGTAACACAATGAAAAGACACGTGTATTTGCATGAACTGCTACTGAATTTCCAATGTTATTTGATTGATTGCTACTTTTTACTTTCACAACAAATACTGTATAACTATCGACAGGGAAAAGACCAAAAGAATAAAGTTTTACTGAAACGAAACGGTATATCTATCCAGATTTCCGAAAGCCCATATGTTATACCCGGAATGCTTTGCACCTGCACGCTTCGCTCCGGAGACACAGGTTTCAAGGACGAGGAACAGGTCTCGAAACCATAGCTAAACATCGATAAATGAAGGTGTAGGCAACTGTACTCAATAACACAATAAGTTACTATATGCCAGAACATGAGGGTAGTGTACAATTAATCGTCGGATGTGCTTTCGACACAACAAGTTGCTGGATCATATTTTTCATGAAGACACGGAAAACGTAACTTAAAACGGCTTCTAATACGTCGAATGTGCAGAGTTTCGATGGAAAAACAAAGCTCATTGAAATTTTGAAAAATTTCTCTTTCTTTCGACAATTTTGATGCATACCATGCGAACGCAACATTTTCGAAAATATCGCTGCCGAAAACTGGCGATTTACGAGTTTGAATTTATTTTAACAGCATCTTCACGAGAAGTAATTTCTCTTTCGTTTTCAACCACATATGAACAAGTTTGAAGGCGCTTGTTGAAGATTTCAACTGCGGTATAGAAATAAAAGCTGGATAATGTCTGTTGTAACACTAGTAATTAGTAAACAGCCATTGACATTGGAAATTCAATAAAAGTTCATGCAAGTACACGTGTCTTTTCATCATATTACCTTACAAATGTAGTCTGTACGAGATGATCAACATCTACGTGATTACTCTGCTAATCAGAATAAAGTGGCTGGCAGAGGGTTCAATGAACCACCTTCATGCTGTCTCTCTACCGTTCCACTCTCGAAAGGCACGCGGGAAAAAGAGCACTTAAATTTTTCTGTGCGAGCCCTGATTTCGCGTGATGATCATTTCTCCCTATGTAGGTGGGTGCCAACAGAATGTTTTCGCAATCGGAGGAGAAAACTGGTGATTGAAATTTCATGAGAAGATCCCGTCGCAACGAAAAACGCCTTTGTTTTAATGAATGCCACTCCAATTCATGTATCATGTCTGTGACACTATCTACCCTATTTCGCGATAATACAAAACGAGCTGCCTTTCTCTGTACTTTTTCGATGTCATCCGTCTGTCCCACCTGATGCGGATCCCACACTGCACAGCAATACTCCAGAATAGGGCGGAAGAGCGTAGTGTAAGCAGTCTCTTTGGTAGACCTGTTGCACCTTCTAAGTGTTCTCCCAATGAATCGCAATCTTTGATTTGCTCTGCCCACAACATTATCTATGTGATCCTTCCAATTTAGATTATTTGTAATTGTATTCCGTAAGTATTTAGATGAATTTACAGCTCTCAGATTTGTGTGACTTATCGCGTAATCGAAATTTAGCGGATTTCTTTTAGTACTCATGTGAATAACTTCGCACTTTTCTTTATTCTGGGTCAACTGCCACTTTTCGCATCATACAGATATCTAAATCATTTTGCAAGTCGATTTGTTCCTCTAATGACTTTACAAGACGGTAAATGACAGCATCATCTGCTAACACTCTAAGACTGCTACTCACATTGTCTCCTATGTCGTTAATATATATCAGGAACAATAGAGGGCCTATAACACTTCCTTGGGGAACGCCGGATATTACTTCTGTTTTCTTGGATGACTTTCCGTCTATTACTACGAACTATGACCTTTCTCACAGGAAATCACGAATCCAGTCGCACAACTGAGGCGATACTCCGTTAAGCACGCAGTTTGGTTAGAAGACGCTTGTGAGGAACGGTGTGCAAAGCCTTCTGGAAATCTAAAAATATGGAATCAATTTGACATGCCGAGTCGATAGATTAGTGCCCTAGTCGATAACACTAGTGTTGAAAATAAATATAAATTAAAAGATGAGCGGGAGTCGATCCAGCGATCCACCGATTACGCGGCTTGAACGCTAACCACATGACCGCCGTCTGCTCGTGTTCAGAGTCGCAACGCACCAGTGGTTCGCCGTACTACGTGCACATTATGTTGTCCTAACTGAAAAATTAAAGTGTACAATGTTATTAGGACAATTGAAAGTGTACAATGTTTGAAGTATATCAGTGATCCCAATGACGTGGCCTGCTCTTGTTAAGTTCCCCAAAAGGTAACCTGGGTGAGCAATGTCCTCTGATAGCTCGACATTTGCTTGATACATTCTTTTTAATTTTGTTTCTGAACGAAACGTTTTTTGGGGGCTCAAAATAAATGGGACACTCAGTGTGTTGTTGCCACCTCTGCTGAAGCTTGATTTCGTGGCCGGACAGAGCGCGCAGCTGAAGGGGGGCAGAGAGGATGGTTAGTACCACGCCTGTGGGACATCCGTGGAGTTGTGTAAGCAGCAGGTGCGGCCTACCTGCGGCCGGGCCGGCCTGCAGCAGCAGCGCGCGCACGTGCGGCTGGGCCACGTCCATGGCGGCCTTGCCGCGCCGGTTGCGCAGCGACGGGTCAGCGCCGCGCTGTAGCAGCAGCCGCACCACCTGCCGACAGAACACACGCGTCACACTAAGCAGCCTCGCTCGCGTCCAGCAACCTGCCAACACGCCCACACCACGCTATGCACCAGAGTTAAGCGATCGCGTCTACCACGTTGAGTACACGTACCGTACGCACAGTTGCATCGCTTCTAAGCGTTCAGCAGCAAGTTGAACTCGGTCCTTACGCCGACGGCTGTACCCCATCCTCTATTCTGTCCTACCGCCCATAATCAGGCAACCATCACACGAAACACTAATGGTCATCTCCTCTCTTAGCCATCTGGTATACTTCCGCCAATAGAAAATTTCCCGAAAGCCCCTTGCAAATGCTCGACGATTCCACTCTCTTTTATTTTCAGAAGTCAAGTAATTTAGCTTCGCCCATTCAGTCCCAAAACTTTTACAACAATACTTGTTATATTGTTTTATCCCTCTGTGTTTCATTGGATTGTGGGGCTAGATTTTGACAGGATTAGGAGATCGCCAAATGCAACCAATAATATAAAAGAAATAAACGATGATACAACTAGCGGAGGCTGGATATGATGCGCTAATGTGCTGCAGCACACTGCACTAAAATTATGCTTTTCCTCTTAGAAATAAACTGCAGTTTATGGCGGGTCATGGCCCATCGAACATAGGCCGGTGTGAGGTGGAGCGTACACCATTAAGTAGTGGTTTTGACCTCGTACGTATGTACTGTTTGTGTTTTCCTCTTCTTTTTCGTTTGTAAATTCATAGCTATGGTGTTCTTTTAATCATTGACGAAGGTCTCTTAGGCACTTGTGGGTTTTATTGTTGTTCTGAAGAAGGTGTAGTTATCTACGCCGAAACCTGGGTTAACACTTAACACAAGTTGTTTTTTTTGCAATCGAGGCGGCTTTTTAGTTAAAGAGCCACACCTGAGTTGCAGATTGCGAAGACACCAGTGCACCGCGTCCTACATAAACAACTTCTTTCTTATGACTCTGCTGTTGCAATGATGGCTGAGACTGAGGAATAAGACTATTTGAAACGTGTCCCTTTCTCAAAGGAGGCCACATTTCATTTGAACAGTGTTATCAACTGACACGATGCTAAGATCTGAGAGTACAAGAACCTCCACGCTGTGTTTGACACCGTCAGAGATTCAGGATACTCCGGACTATATTCCAACAAGAATGAGATTTTCACTCTGCAGCGGAGTGTGCGCTGATATGAAACTTTCTGGCAGATTATAACTGTGTGCCGGACCGAGACTCGAACTCGGGACCTTTGCCTTTCGCGGGCAGAGTGGTTGAGCACTTGCCCGCGAAAGGCAAAGGTCCCGAGTTCGAGTCTCGGTCCGGCACACAGTTTTAATCTGCCAGGAAGTTTTATATTCCAACAAGATGGTACACCATCTAACTGAGGATTAGAAGTTCGTGTCTGTCTGGATACAACATTTCCGGGAAGATGGATCGGGCCTGGTGGTCCAATCAACTGGCCTCCGCGATCACCACACAACACAGCTGGATTTCTTTTTTTAGTGTTATGTCAAGGACCAGGTTCACCAAAAACCAGTGAAAAACATCGCAGCATTACAGCGCAGAATTATGACGTCACAACATCTATCCCTCAAGAAATGTTGACCACCACATGGGTGGAACTGGAATGTCGCCTGGATATCCTTTGGGCAACGACAGGAGCACACGTCGAAATTTGATAAGTGCGCGCGCACACACACACACACACACACACACACACACACACACACACACACACACACCACTTAAATATGTTAGATGTACTTCACGATAAAAGATGTGTGTATGTGTCATTTTTCTTCCTTATGCACTTTGTAATCGGGACTTCTGGGACACTGTATTTTATCAAGAGAGAAGATGACAGTCTATGAACCAGTTAAAAAACAACATGAGCACAATGTGCAAATATAAAATATATTGCATATTTTGAAGTAGAAAAATTTATAAATTTCCTACATGTTACGATTTCGAGAACCGAAGAACACATTTTTCAGTTTATACAAGAAGCCGATGTCTGACTACAATAATTAGTGCCACATCGAATCATCCCGAATGCTATAAACACACGTATATCTTTGTCTATGCAACATAAACTTCTGTGGTTGCGGCTGTTCAACAAGGAATTTGAGAATACGAACAGTAAAACAAATTTCCATCAGATTATAATGATTTTCATATGCACAAGTAAACGTAACTAATACACTAAAACTACAACACACAAAAGTACTAATAACAAGATAAAACGAGCTACTGTACTATGAAATATAATAGAACCACACGAAATAAAATTGAAAGGTTACTCCGAAAAAAACGTTCCGTTTAAAATAAAATTTCAAATTTCGTCATTGATACGGCATAAAAATTATGAACAGATTTATAAGCTCCGTTGTGTACAATATTACATGTGATAACTACGAAAAGTATTATGTACGGCAAACGATAAGAAAAACTCTGAGGATTACAAAGTGTACAGATATGCTACTAACGAGATGTTGGGTTTTGACTTGCAAACTGAAAAACATAACGTTACAAACATCGACAACAATTTAAAAGTTTTGCACGCAATCAACATGGGACATTATCTAGACAAAGCTGAGGCGTTGCAAATTTACACAGTAAACATAACGGAACCGGATAAATTACACAACGGACGGAATGAATTCACCGTGGACGTGTATTTCAGTTTATACGGGCACCTCCTACTATGTAAAGTTACCCGGTAGGCAAAACATGCCTGTTGCTCCGGTGTACCTGTCCTGCTGCTGACGCCTGCGAGGATCGACTGACTACGATGTAAACAGACCAACAGTTGGAAGGAAGCGTCCTCTATTCTAAATTACCCAACTCTGCGTCAGTATTTTATGATTTCGAATACTATTTTAACTGTACAAGAAATAACTATGATATGTCTATTAACGAAGTAATGGAATTTTGGATAGCACGTTAAAGTTCCTCATTTTAACGAAATATTGTAACACATGCAAAGTATTTTATCGCTTTTGTAACCACCACAAGATATCGGTAGTGGATGGATTTTTATTTTATTTTTTGATTCCACTAAATAAAACGTTTCAAAATACTTTTATATCAGTTTTCTTCACCACCGCCCTACATGTGTTACAACCATCAATCTCATCTGCTCCTGCATATTTCACATCGCTCCAGGGTGTCCCAAAGCTCTTTGACCCTGTACGCTGCAGACGTTCCCAACCGCCTCCCCCCCCCCCCCAACTCCCTCCTGCAACATGCTGACGACATCACCCACCTAGTCGCTCACCACACACTCCAACTCCCCCATGCCTCCCACCAACGCCACCTGAATCTCCTTTACGAGTGGCGTAGTACATGGAAAAATCCATAGAAAAGTCATCATGTTTGGTCGCACCGCTCGGCGTATACATCGTCCACATTTCCAGCTCTCTGTCTACAGCCATCCTATCACTCTGACTAACACCGTAAAGTATTTAGGACTAATCTTCGACAGAAAACTAACATGGGATGCTCACCATCTTATCGTCAAACAAGAAAGCCTGAAACCGACAAAAACTACTGAAAGGACGCAAATGGGATATACGTCCTTCCACTATTAGCTCCACCCATAAATCGCTTATCTGCCCCATCCTCACCTACACCAACGTTGCCTTGATCTCCGCTTCCCCTAAACTCTAGAAGTTCCTTGCAGTCCCGGAAAGACACGTAGTCCGTCTCGTCTTCTGCATCTGCCTACCTTCACCAGCTCAATTCTATACCGATTCATCCACTTCCCACACCTTCTTCTCTTCCTAGAGTACCTCCAGGTCCAGTTTACTAGTCACAAAACCCAGCCCAGGCACCCAATATCCCACTCACTAATCACCCATACAGTTACACTGCTGCTCCAGTTTAAAACATATACCACCTACCCTGCACCTTCAACTCACTATCCACCCTCTTCCGATGGAATTTCAACCAACTCTCAATCCCCAATGATGAAATCAATCCCGAGATATACATTGCTTTCCCCCACCTTTTATCTTTCTCCCTCCTCCTTGCTGACTTTTAATCGCTAGCTTCACTTTCACAGAGTCCTATAATCATATCTATGATCCCACTTATGTCACGTCCATGATCATTTTCATGCATCACCAGCATCACAATTACACCATAGCATCATTCACAGTAAGTGAGTACAGTTTAACTGTGACATAAAAATCATTGATATTGTCCACCAATGTAGTTTTTTTGACAAACTCGTCATCAATTTTTATGTAAAAATTGTAAATATTGTCCACGGCCGTGTATTTTAAAAAAAATCATCATTTATTGTTTTTATGTATTTTAAAACATCTGTCCAATTTGTATAGCCTGTGGCTGAAGAGCGTATTTATCCACTGCCTGCCCACCCCTTGGAGGAGAACTCAAATAACAATAACGAAAGAAAAGCTATTTTACGTCAGTTTCCTTCATCAACGTCCTATACGCCGTTACAATAACCACCTCTGTTCCTGCCTATTTCACCACACTGCAAGTGTATTTACGCCATGTACAGTGCAGGCATTCGCAAACCACCGCCTACCCCTGCAGTATGGTGAGAACACTGTCTACCTATTCACAGACCATAACCTCCAACTCACCCAAGCCACCCTCCAGCACCATTTCAATCTCCTAGTCGAGTTGTACAATACGTGGAAAATTCAAGTAAGTCCACAGAAAAGGTAAGCCACCATCTTTGATCTCACCACTCAGTGTTTCTGTGGTCCAGATTTCCACCTCTCCATCTACAACGAACCCATCCCTCTGACTAACACAGCAAAGGACTGGTGGTGCTGTAGTTTAGCTAGATATGCTTAACAGATTTTTGCAATTGATGTTACTGTTGAATAGCACGAAACGAAACAAAAATAAGTTCCTAAGATGAGAAAAGGCAGCACGCAAGGATCTATGGGGGGACCTCAAACGGTTCAAATGGCTCTGAGCACTATGGGACTCAACTGCTGTGGTCATCAGTCCTCTAGAACTTAGAACTACTTAAACCTAACTAACCTAAGGACATCACACACACCCATGCCCGAGGCAGGATTCGAACCTGCGACCGTAGCAGTCGCGCGGTTCCGGACTGCGCGCCTAGAACCACGAGACCACCGCGGCCGGCATGGGGGGACCTATCTTCTGGGACCTAATTATGAACGCCTTCTGTTTCTCTTTCACGGGGAGAACACTGTCTATGGGGTAGTGAGGTATGAAAACGAAGTCCTGGTCGTGGAATCTGCAAACTCTTGGACAAAACTGGAGAAAGGGCTGTTGGTGCACTCTAACAGATACGGCGGTGGTGTTCAAATAATAAACCAGCAGTTGTTGTTGTTGGGGTCTTCAGTCCTGAGACTGGTTTGTTGCAGCTCTCCAAGCTACTCTATGCTGTGCAAGCTTCTTCATCTCCCAGTACTTATTGCAACCTACATCCTTCTGAATCTGCTTAGTGTATTCATCTCTTGGTCTCCCTCTACGATTTTTGCCCTCCACGCTGCCCTCCAATGCTAAATTTGTGATCCCTTGATGCCTCAGAACATGCCCTGCCAACCGGTCCCTTCTTCTTGTCAAGTTGTGCCACAAACGCCTCTTCTCCCCTATTCTATTCAAAACCTCCTCATTAGCTACATGATCTACCCATCCAATCTTCAGCATAAGCACCACATAAAACTAGTTATATACTACTCAAAAACCAACTATCTCAGACAAGAAACGCCACAGTTAAAATCAATAACACAGCCATATCACACAGCAAGGTCAGCAGATATTTCTTTCTTCCTTGGGCTTGTCCCGCTCCAACGCGGGGTCAGCTTTGTTATAATTGATTTGGCAGTGTTAATTGCGGAGGGGGGCCGGATGCCTTTCCTGCCGCCACCTGGAACCCCCCAGGACAGAAGTAGTGTACCCCAGCTGTCCGCGTCTAGTATAAGGCATGAAATAGTGCGAACGTTTTCAAATGTCTGCGAGTCGTGTAACTGAAGCAGAACCTGGGGATCAGCCCGGTATTCACCTAGCGGGATGTGGAAAACCGCCTAAAAACCACATCCAGGCTGGCCGGCATACCTGCCCTCGTCGTTAATCTGCCGGGCGGATTCGTCCCGGTGCCAGCGCGTCTACCCGAGTCCAAGAAGCAGCGCATTAGCGCTCTCGGCTACCCTGGCGGGTCAAGATCAGCAGATATATGAGTGTCCAATTGAATGAGAGGAGGAAATTTATGACACACACATTAAGCTATCCACAGAATTAGCAGTTAAAATTAAGCACAAGTTTGAGTGTACCGTTGTCTGGGCGTATCGGTTACGATTCGAGACCTGTGGATCCATTCTTAGACAAGTGCAGAGGAGTGTACACCACACGCTCACTGAGGCCTTCGGTGCAGCACTCAAGTCTACACTGGTATTACTGGGTACCTGTCCCATCGATGTTCAAGTACGATACGGAAACGCATGCCACTGGTTAAATCGAGGCAGACTTGACAGGGCGCAATCGATTACAGAGGTAAATATCAATAATAAAATTAATAAAATCCAACTCTGGGCCTGGTGTACAGATAGACAGCAGCATGAATGGGACGATAGGATCGACCGTAGACGTGTCCCATGAGTCAAATAGAACTACGGTCGCTCCTTGTTGACCCGACTACGAGAATGGAGCACTTCACTACTAGAGATGCGCCTTCTCTGTCCATGTATACAGTAAACAGACGGCAACAACACTGCGACTGAGGAGAAACAGGTAGCCTGAATACGTAGTGTTTAACTTAATTTACACCAAACAGAATGAGGGAACTGACTGAATAACTTGAACTTAGACAGGATTGGTCAAGATAGTGAAGGAAGAACGTTACTTAACTCTGCTGCCAATTAAGTGTGAGGAGCGCTGCAGCATCATTTCCACAATAGAGAACTGAGTGGTACTGATGCCGAAGTATGGGGTCAAGTCTCGGTCGGGCACACAGTTTTAATCTGCCAGGAAGTTTCATATCAGCGCACACTCCGCTGGAGAGTGAAAATCTCATTTTGGAAACATCCTTCAGGCTGTGGCTAAGCCATGTCTCCGCAATATCCTTTCTTTCACGAGTGCTAGTTCTGCAAGGTTCGCAGGAGAGCTTCTGTAAAGTTTGGAAGGTAGGAGACGAGGTACTGGCAGAAGTAAAGCTGTGAGTACCGGGCGTGAGTCGTGCTTCGGTAGCTCAGTTGGTAGAGCACTTGCCCGCGAAAGGCAAAGGTCCCGAGTTCGAGTCTCGGTCGGGCACACAGTTTTAATCTGCCAGGAAGTTTCATATCAGCGCACACTCCGCTGGAGAGTGAAAATCTCATTCTGAATGCTGATCTTGTTTTGGAGTAAGCGTTCATCAAACAATGGGATGGATAGCAGTTTGCTTTCAGCTTTGTATGCTTTTTTTTTGCATTCTCATTCACTTGCTTCATTCTGACTATTTCTCTCTCACACTGTATATTCTAAGCACCTCTCTCGACCTACAAGCAGGGCTCTTTTGTTTGAACTACCTACCATCCGCTCCCTTCCCGCCACTGCCATCCCGTATCGCCATACATCGTTTTCTCTAAGTCGCATTACTTATACTCGTACTTGCTCTTTCGTCCACTGCATTACGTACACTGGTTGGTATGAAAGACCTTTCGAATAAAGTGATGAGTTTGAAATGTCTTACTTTTTGTAGTGCATTTGGAGGGAATGCTTACCACCATATATTATTCCTACTCTTTGGATGTGCAAACAATCCACAGAGACGACCGCGCCACGTCAAAATTTTCTCATGCCTGCCCTTGTGACCTTCTCAGATTTCAGCCAGATATTTCTCTACAGTATATCTACATGACACACTGGATTTACTTGTGAATATAAACGCTCCGATCGGAAGAACGAATCGAAAGAGGTGGCGTTGTGGTAAAACGTTGGATTACAGATGGTCTATGACAACAGCAGTCATCCTTTAAGGGACCAATCGCTTCGTAGATTGCACGTGTGTGGGTAAATCGCAGCGATCGGTCGTTGATCGCTGGTCGCATGGAAATCCCAGGTAATCTGGTGGATCGCATGCGATTTATGCTGCCTGGCTGGTTAGCAGCTGTGTGTGGCAGTGTGGCAGCGAATCGTTTATTTATCAAACGTGGTTGTGCGGTTTTGTTTCGTAGTTGGGTAAGAAATTTACGTTAGAATGTATACTTGTCCAGTGACCACGAACTACTGTGAGAACTGAAGTGGAAAGCGTAGTTGCGATTTGTGTTAAGAAGTAATACAAAGTGCACCATACGGTTTTGTAATGATTAGCATTTTGAAGTTTGTAACATAGAAGTAGAATTGATACGAAGTTAACAGTAATAGTAGCGATACAATTACCTATCTAATTATTTTGAGCTATTTATAAAATAATTTTATTCATTATTGTGGTTTTTAACTTTTAAATGGAATGACACACGTACCTATTGTAACGTTAAAAGAACATCGTAATTTAAATGTTAAGAGCAAATCTATTATACAGTTATACTTAGCCCGCATCTCGTGGTCGTGCGGTAGCGTTCTCGCTTCCCACGCCCGGGTTCCCGGGTTCGATTCCCGGCGGGGTTAGGGATTTTCTCTGCCTCGTGATGGCTGGGTGTTGTGTGCTGTCCTTAGGTTAGTTAGGTTTAAGTAGTTCTAAGTTCTAGGGGACTGATGACCATAGATGTTAAGTCCCATAGTGCTCAGAGCCATTTGAACCATTTGAACAGTTATACTTAAGCTCCTTGTCATTTCATATAATCCAGTTACCCTTCATATAATTTATACACTACTGGCCATTAAAACTGCTACACCAAGAAGAAATGCAGATGATAAACGGGTATTCATTGGACAAATACATTATACTAGAATTGACATGTGATTAAATTTTCACGCAATTTGGTGCTTAGATCCTGAAAAATCAGTACCCAGAACAACCACCTCTGGCCACAATAACGGCCTTGATACGCCTGGGCACTGAGTCAAACAGAGCTTGGATGGCGTGTACAGGTACAGCTGCCCATGCAGCTTCAACACGATACCGCAGTTCATCAAGAGTAATGACTGGCGTATTCTGACGAGCCAGTTGCTCGGCCACCATTGCCAGACGTTTTCAATCGGTGAGAGATCTGGAGAGTGTGCTGGCCAGGGCAGCAGTCGAACATTTTCTGTATCCAGTAAGGCCCGTACAGGACCTGCAACATGCGGTCGTGCATTATCCTGCTGAAATGTAGGATTTCGCAGGGATCGAATGAAGGGTAGAGCCACGGGACGTAACACATCTGAAATGTAACGTCCACTGTTGAAAGTTCCGTCAATTCGAACAAGAGGTGACCGAGACGTGCAACCAATGGCACCCCATACCATCACGCCAGATGATACGCCAATATGGCGATGACGAATACACGCTTCAAATGTGCGTTCACCGCGATGTCGACAAACACGGATGCGACCATCATGATGCTGTAAACAGAACCTGTATTCAACTGAAAAAAATGACGTTCTGCCATTCGTGCACCCAGGTCCGTCGTTGAGTACACCATCGCAGGCGTTCCTGTCTGTGATGCAGCGTCAAGGGTAACCGCAGCCACTGTCTCCGAGCTCATAGTCCATGCTGCTGCAAATGTCGTCGAACTGTTCGTGCAGATGGTTGTTGTCTTGCAAACGTCCCCATCTGTTGACTCAGGGATCGAGACGTAGCTGCACGATCCGTTGCAGCCATGCGGATAAGATGCCTGTCATCTCGACATATAAGGCTGAAAGGAGAGAAGCTGAAAGAAATACAAGACTTTGTCTACTTGGGAAGCAGAATAACATCAGATGGTCGTAGTAGGAAAGATGTAATAAGTAGAATAAATCAGGCAAAGATTGCATTCTATAAAAGGAAAGGACTCCTCACATCAAATATGATAAGTCTGTCGTTAAGGAAGCGGTTAATAAAGACCTTTGTTGAGAGTGTGCTTCTCTACGGCAGCGAAACCTGGACACTTGGAGAGGACGAAAGAAGAAGGATTGAAGGATTCGAAATGTCTGCGAAGGATGTTAAAAATTCCATGGACGGCCAGGATGACAAATGAAGAAGCCCTGCAGAGAGCGGAGGAAGTTCCAGTTCTTTGGAAGACGATCAAGAAGAGGAGAGATATATGGATGGGACACATTCTGAGACATGAAAGTCTTCTCCACACTCTAACGGAAGGCCTTGTGGAGGACAAAAGGGCAAGAGGCAGACCTAGAAGAAAGTACATAAGCCAGATAATGCAGGACCTAGGATGCGGAAGTTTCACGGAATTGAAGAGGCTGGCCGACAATCGCACTGAATGGAGAGCTGCTACAAATCAATCTTAGGATTGGCAACTTAAGAAGAAGATCTCGACTGCTAGTGATCCGAGGGCGTTGGGATCCAGCACGGCGTTCCGTATTACCTCCTGAACCCACCGATTCCATATTCTGCTAACAGTCATTGGATCTCGACCAAAGCGAACAGCAATGTAGCGATAGATCGCAATCGCGATAAGCTACAATCCGACCTATATCAAAGTCGAAAACGTGATGGTACGCATTTCTCCTCCTTACACGAGGCATCACAACAACTTTTCACCAGGCAACGCCGGCCAACTGCTGTTTGTGTATGAGAAATCGTTTGGAAACTTTCCTCGTGTCAGCACGTTGTAGGTGTCACCACCGGCGCCAACCTTGTGTGAATGCTCTGAAAAGCTAATCGTTTGCGTATCACAGCATCTTCTTCCTGTCGATTAAATTTCGCGTCTGTAGCACGTCATCTTCGTGGTGTAGCAATTTTAATGGTCAGTAGTGTAATAAGAGTTAGTGGTAATCAGTAGTGCAGCTACTGACAACATCTCTACGGACACATCGAGTAAATTGTGTCTTCTTCTTCTCACGGTATTACAACCCTGTGTGGGTTTTAGCCTCATCAACACGTTTCTTCCATTCTGCCCTCTCCAGCGCCGTTCTCCGCCATCCTCGGAAACTGAGAGATTTTTCTTCCACATCATCTATCCACCGTTTTCGTGGCCTTCCTCTCTTCTTCCGGTTGGCCTCCATTCAAAAATCTTTTTAGTTGTTCCAGTATCGATCCTGAGAACATGCTCAAGCCAGGCTAGTCTACTACTTTTTATAATTCTTACGATGTCAGCTCCTTGTATGAGGCGGTCCAGCTCAGTATTCGTTATGGATGTCCAGAAACCACTGTTATCCTGAACTGCTCCATAGATCTTACGCAGCACTCTACGTTCAAATATCCTGAGCTGTTGCTCATCAACGCTCGTTAGCCTCCATGTTTCGCATCCGTAGGTTACAACTGGCCCGATCATGACCTTATATAGATGCAGCTTCACCTGCCTATTTAATAACCTAGGGGCCAACAATGTATCAAACGTGTGGATGCATCTATTACCACTTAGGATGCGTAGTTTTATTTCAGTTCATACGAAATTTGTGCTGTTAATATTAGAACCCAAATAGTCAAAGTTCTGCACATGTTCAAAACTGATACCGTTTGCTGATAATCTATCCAAGTTGTTTCATTTATCGAAAGGCCTCTAGGTCCTGTGGCTTCTTTCAGCTCACATATTGTCCTCTCTAGTGATACCCTTCTGCTACTAATAATTGCTACATCATCGGCATATGCGTATATCCGAGTCGACTTTGTGCCTATGTAACCAGATATCGGAAGCTTCCGCATGGCTGCTTCGAGAGTCAAATTGAAAAGCATTGTAGAGAGTGCGTCGCCTTGTCTGTCTTCTTTACTAATGCTAAACCAGTTGCCCAGTTCTCCATCCACTCGCACTGCAGCCTTGGAACCAGCCAATGTTGCTTGAATAAGTGAGACATACTTCGATGGTATACCAAGCGGCACCAAATCATTTACCATTTGTGTTCTATCTAGACTATCAAAGGCCTGCTTGACGTCTACGTAGAGGTTATGATGTTCGATGTTATACTCATATGCCTTTTCATGTACCTCCACACAAATATCTGGTCTGTTGTTGATCTATTAGGCCGTATACACACTGATGCTTACCCAGAATCTCTTCTGCATATGGTGCTAACCTGTTGTAGATAACACTAGAGAAGATCTTATAGCCGGCCGGGGTGGCCGAGCTGTTCTAGGCGCTACAGTCTGGAACCGCGCGACCGCTACGGTCGCAGGTTCGAATCCTGCCTCGGGCATGGATGTGTGTGATGTCCTTAGGTTAATTAGGTTTAAGTAGTTCTAACAAGTAAGTTCTAGGGGACTGATGACCTTAGAAGTTAAGTCCCTTAGTGCTCAGAGCCATTTGAACCATTTGAAGGTCTTATAGGTTACATTCAGCAGGGTAATTCCTAGGTAATTTGAATAGCATGTCTTGTCTCCTTTCTCGTATATTGGTTGAATTACACCTAATGTCCATTCTTCTGGGATTCTTTCCTGATTCCATATCAACTTAATAAGTTTGTTGATCCGCTTATGAAGAAGCGTTCCCCCTTTTTTTAGCAGTTCTGCAGTTATTTCATCAGATCCTGGTGCTTTGTAAGTTTTTAAACAATGCACTACCTTCCGTACTTCCTCTAATGTTGGTTCCTCTATTTCTCCATCTACGGTATAATAGAGTGGCTGCTCATTTCTGGTAGGTTTGCCCTCCAAAATTCCCTTGAAATATTCGCTCCATCTATCCAGAACATCTTGTTTACCTGTCAGTAAATTTCCCTCTTTGTCCTTACAAACTGTTATTTTTGGTCTATGTCCCCGATTTCCTTCTTTAATTTTCTTGTAGAATTTTCTGCTTTCATTCCTTTGGTAGTGCTCTTCCATCTCCTCTCTCTTTCTCTTCGTGACTTCCCTTTTTTTTCCTCCTGCATACCCTATTCTCTTTTCATTACATAATGCCTGGTTTGATCTAATATTTCGCTGCAAGCATTTCAGCCTTGCTTCCTTTTTCTATTCCACTGTCTGTCTACACTCATCATCCTACCAGTCTTCATTCCTAAGTCTCCTTGCTTCCCCCAGTATTTCATGTGTTGTTGTCCTAATGGCATCTTTAATAAAGTTCCATTCTTTGTCTATACCATCTCCACCATATTTTGTTTGTAGGTCCTGTCTCAATTCGTTCTGGTACTCCTGAGCAGTAGACCTATCTTTCAGCTGTTCTATATTCCATTTGTTTACTCTGATACTACTTCCTCTGGCAGCCATGGTAAGTTTGTCTCATTTTGGCTCCAACTACGTAATGGTCAGAATCAGAATTATCTCCTCAGAAAGTGCGCACATTTTCCGTATAGGATGCCCACCTCTTTGATATCAATACATGGTCTTTTGGTTTGTTTCATTTGTTCCTGATATTTTCCATGCCCCTTTGTAGGTATTTTTCCTTGGCGACTTCCTGCATTCGACTTGTTTGCAGAAGCAAACTAGGCAACCCTCTTACCATTATTATTAGTTTCATCATGCAGACTTGCCTCACCAAACACACTTCTGAATGCCTCTTACTTTCCCAGTTTTGCATTATAGTCGCCAAGAACTATTTTGGAATCATATCTGGGTATTCTGTCACACACCTCCTGTAGTGGATCATAAATGTCCACAGTATCTTCATCTGATTCTTCCGTTGGTGCATATACGTTCACAAAGGTCACATTGTGAAATTTGCCTTTATACGCAGAGTACATATTCTTTCATTATATGGGGTGAAAGCAATAACTGATCGACACATATCCTTGGAGACTATAAACCCAACTCCATACTCCCCTTGTTTTTCGTCTTTTCCTGAATAGTAAAAGGTACATGGAGAATTTCTTCTTATAAATCTCTTCCCTTCCACATGATTTCCTGCAACTTTATGAGAGTGGCCTATGTTTTTGTCTGGATAGCTCAAATAATCGCCGCAGTTCTCAAAGCTAATGCAACATACGGGAGCCTCACGTCACAAAGGTCCATCGTATTGTTATTGTGCTACTGAAAAACCTAGAAAGGCCACTGGAAAAATGCAGAATGATTGTTGGCTAGGAGAGCCCGCATGTTACTAAGGTTCCTTTGACTAAGATGCAGAAGTTTCCTGGCAAGTTCTTACACATCCTCCATACA